>NW_004955451.1:13602303-13610652 GCF_000276665.1 Chinchilla lanigera
GGAGGGATGGGCCGGGGAGACCCGGAGCGGTGCACGCGCGCACACACGCGGGTCCTCCCCCACAGGACACCCAGGGAGGCGCGCCCAGGACGCTCCCCTGAGGAACCGAGCCCCCCTTTAGGAGCCCCTACCCTCCTGGGGAAGGTGCGGCCCCTGCCCCGAGCCCGGGCGGGGCAGGGGTCTGCAGGATCTGCTGGCTGAGGGCGACACAGGTGGGGGCGGGGCGGCGGGGCGCCCCAGACCCCCTGGCGGGACCCCAGAGGCAGCGGCCCCTCCCCCTCCAGCCAAAGGGCTTCTCCGGGCGGGCAGATCCCTCCCCGCGGGCGCAGCAGCTGCCGCCACCATCTCGCGGCGGTGAGCAGATAGGGCGGGCTGGAGCCTCTCCCCAGGGCACCCCAATACAGAGCTGCAGCCCGCGAGGCGGGGCTGCCTTTCTCTCACGCAGTCCCCGCAGCCAGGCACCGAGGGTGTGGGCTGGGCGTCGTGCGCAGGGGGAGCTCGGCCGGAGCGCTCGCCCCTGTCCACCGCTCGGCGGATGCCAGGCGCTAAGAGGGGCAGCGCGGGTGGGGCGCAGCCGGGGCTCCCTGCGTGCACCCCCTCCCCGGCACACCTCTGCTTGGGTGAGGCCCTGGCCTGCTCTGGAGCGTGCGGTGGGTTCTTAGGTACAGGGCTGCCCCTCGGTGCCCAGCCTGCCCTGGGGACTGCTGGGCTTGAACTAGTGGCCTGGGCCTCTAAGATCCCTCCCCTCCCGGCTGTGCCCAGGCCCACACCGGCGGAGGGGTCTCTGCAGCGGTCGCCTCTCGTGGGGGGTCCAGGAAGGGGGCAGCGTCCTGGTCATCTTTCCTGCCCTGCGATGTTGGGGCGGGGCTGCGGGCTGGGCGCCCTCTGGGGCCTGTCTGGCATCTCCGTTGTTAATTGAAATGGCCAGTGGCAGCTCCCTAGAGCACAGGCCTGGCCGCGGGAAGGGTCTCTAACCCTCAGTACTTGCTGTTGTCCTTATTGACCAGAGCACAGAAAAACTACAAGGGACAGTCCACCAAATACCACGGAATTGTTCACTATAACACAATTCATCTTTGCAGTTTTTTTGAGACAGGGTCTGACTGTGTGGTCCAGGCTGGCCTTAAACTGACTATGGAGCCCAGGCTGGACTCGAACTTGTGACGATCCTCCTGCCTCAGCCTCCTGAGTGCTGTAATGACAGTCATGAGTGCCCTAAGAGACTTTAAAATACTTTTATGTTCTGTGAATTTCACCTCAATTTTCTTTTTCTTTTTTAAAGAGGGCAGAGTGTAGGGCTGGCTGGCTCTCCTTCCTGCCTCCCGCAGCCCAGGCTGGGCACGCCTCCTCCAGGTGGCCCCTGCCCCATCACAGCCTTTGAAGCTTTCTCTACCTGAGCCGCTTTCCCCTGGCACAGACCCTGGCCAGGCCTGCTCCCTGCGCCCTCCCCCGAGGACAGTCATGACACCAGGCCTGGCTCGGACAGAGTCACCGGCACGTTGGGTGCTGTGGTACATGCTTGTCATGCCAACTACCAGGGACACTGAGGGAAAAGAATGGCATGTTCTAGGTCTGCCTGGGCCACTTAGTGAGAACCTAGTTCATTCTCTCTCTTTCTCTCTCTCTTTCCCTCTCTCTCTCTCTTTTTGAGACAGGGTCTTGGTGTGTAGTCAAGGCTGGCCTTGAACTCACTGTGTATCCCTGGATAGCTGCTAATTTTCCATGATCCTCCTGCCTTAGCCTCCGAAGGGCTGGGATTACAAGGGTGCACCACCACACCCGGCCCCTAGTTAAAAGATTTAAATTTCGCTGGATATGGTAGTGCATGCCTGTAATCCCAGCCCTTGGGAGGCTGAGGCAGGAGGGTCATCATGAGTTCAAGACCAGCCTGGTCTACAAAGTGAGCTCAAGGCCAGCCTGAACCGCATAGCGAGACCCTGCCTCAAAAAGACCAAAAAAAGGGGGCTAGGGATTTAGCTCAGTGGCACAGCGCCTGCCTGGCAAGCTTGAGGTCATGAGTTTGATTCCCAGTACCGGAAAAAAAAAAAAAAAAAGACCAAAAAAACCAAAAAAAATTAAGTTTAAAAAATGTTTGTGGTGTAGGGGCTGGGGATTTAGCTCAGCGGCAAAGCGCCTGCTTGGCAAGCGCGCAAGGTCATGAGTTCGGTTCCCGGTACCGGAGAAAAACAAAAAAAAAAAAAAAAAAAAAAAAAAAAGTTTGTGGTGTCGCTCAGTGACAGAGTAATTGGCTAGCATGCATAAAGCCTTGGGTTTGATCCCCAAACTGCAACAATCAGTCACTGGGAACTGGGCAGGTGGCGTGTGCCTGTTATCCATTTCTGGGAAGCTGAGGCAGGGGGATCACAAAGTTTGAGCTCAGCCTGGGCAACTTAGAAACTTGAGACCCTGTATCAAAATTTAAAAAAAAATTAAAAATTAGAAAGAAGGCTAGACATATAGCTCAGTGCAGAGGCCCTAGTTTTGATCCCCAGTACTTAGAGAAAAAAAAAAATCTCACTGGAAAGCCTTGGCCGGCATCTGTTTTCCAGGCTGCTGTGGGGCCCCTGCCACCTCTGCTGAGCAGTGGCTCCCTAGGCCCTTTCTTGCTGTCCTGGGACAGCTCTGCCCAGGAGCACAGCCGCTCAGCCTGGCCCCGGCCCGAGAGGCCCCTTGGACTCTGCCCACTGATGCACCTTTTGGAGGGCCAGGCCGGCTCTCAGACCGAGGGGGAGCACCGCCCCCAGGGGAAGGGGCGTTCCTGAGCACTGCCGCCTCCAGCATCAGGAAGCTCCTATTTTAAGGTTCCCTGTGCAGAGCCACTAGTAAAGCTCAGAATCCTTTTATAGTGCAGGAGCCGCCTGCCGCGCCTGCCTGGCATGTGTGTGCTTGGGCTGCCGGGTTTCCTAAGACCGGGGCAGGCCTGGGACCTCCTGGACAGGCCAGAGTGGCAGGAGGAGGGTTGGGGGTTTCTCCCTCCTGGGACACCTCTCTTTTCCACACCAGACTCCCCTCTCTGGCTGGGGATTTCCAGAGGCGCAAGGGGGAGAGGGGCCATGCTGTCGCCCCCAGGCTTCCTGCCGCCCTCTCCCCTCCACCCTGGCAGAAGGGCAAAGTGGAGAGGAAGAGGAGATGGCAACGGCCTCTCCTGGTGCAGCAGTAGAGCGGGCTTTCTGGAGTCTGGGGGACCCGCGTGGGCAGGGCAGGAAGAACGAGGGTCTCACACAGGACCACGGAACCCGGCGCGGAGCTGGAGGCCGCCACGCGACTTCCTCAAGCTCTCTGAGCCTGGCTCCCCAGGTGCGCGGCGGGGGCAGGGTGTGGGCTGTGGCCCCGACTGAGTGTGGGAAGGGTGCAGCCCTGGAAGGTGCCGAGCACTCTGCAGCCCCTCTCCACCCTGTGCTTCCCAGCCCTGCTGAGGGCCGGCACGGTCCTTGTGCCCATGACAGCCCGGCATGCCCAGCCACAGGGGCCTGCAGAGCGACAACTGCTTCTCTCCCTGCACTGCGACTCAGACTCAGGCCTCCCACCCTAAGCCAGACGGGGCCGGGCCAGGGGGCCGTGGGGACCATAGCCCCGCCGACACCACAGAGGGCCCTCCTGCAGACCCTCAGCCTTCTCTCCTCTTGGGGGCAGAGGTGGAGGTGGGGCTTCCTCTCATTTTGCTCAGGGCTGCACTTGCACTGCTGTCACAGCACCATCCCACCTGTCCTGTGTGGGGTTCACTGCCCTGCCCCAAGTGCGGGCTCACTGAGGGCAAGCACATCACCTGCTTCAGCAAACCACCCCCCACACCACACAGAGGTTTGATGCAGTAGGGGCTCAGTGAACGTCTTTTGACTTGATTGAACTAGATGCCACCTGCCTTGGAGGTGCAGACTGGGGAGAGGGTGAAGTTGTCTTCGGAGGACACCAGAGGTCTTGGGGGCTGAAAACCAGGGGTCTCCACTCTGCGCTCCTCCTCTGCTCCACCAGGGGGCGCGCTTTCCCCTTTCGTGGGAGGGCTTCCCACCGTGGAGCTGGCCAGGTTTATGGCCCTTGGCAGGCGCTGGAATCTGTGTTTCACACTTTATAGACTTTCCTCGATTTCCGATTTCTGAGCATTCGGTTTACAACTTGTCATTCTGCAATAGTGTCAAAGCAATAACTCAGCAGTAACTGAGCTTGAATTTTGACTTTTCCCGGGCTAGAGGTGCGATCCTCTTGGATGGGGGGGCACCCACCCACCACAGCAGGCTGTGTGGCTAAGCTGGGATTCCCCAGCAGGGAGGTGCATTAAATACATTGGTCGTTTATGATATTTTGATTTTGTGGGGTATTTTTGGTACTGGGAATTGAACTCAGGGCTTTGTGCTTGCCAGGCAGGAGCTTGTCCCGCTGAGCTACATCCCCAGCGAGATTTTGAAGGTACAGTGTGTGAGAGGGGCACTTGCAAAACTCCATCCTAAGCCCAGGCAGGAGCATCTCTTGTTTAAAAACTGAGGTTCCAATGGTGCGTGCCCCTGTCCTCCAAGTCAGACAGCCACCCACGGGCACGATGGCGACTTGTTGGTTGGTTTTTTTGGGGACCGGGACTTAAACTCAGGACCTTGAGTTTGCCAAGCAGACGCTGTGCTGCTGAGCTATATACCTGGCCCCGGTATGGCGACTTGAACTCAGGGCTTTCTTCCAATGCTCAGTGCTGCTTTGAAGACATCATAAACCCTTGCCGGCTCCCGGAGCAGGGCTGATGGTGACGTTGACTCCGGCTGGGGACTCCCTGGGCTTCCCGGGCTCTCCTCCAGCCTCTGTCCTCCCTCCCTCCCTTCCTCCCTCCCTCCTTCTGAGTCCTGGGTTCTGGTTCCAAACCTGCTTCTCGGCTGCCCCTCCCCTCGAATCTGGGAGGGAAACTTCCGTCTGTTTCCTCAGCCCAGTGTCTCAGGGTCCTCCCCAGTGGCACCGTACGACCTTGCCTGCTGCTCTGCCAGTGACGCATGCCACTCCCGCTGCCGGCTTCCTCTCTGCCTCCTCTTCTGCCAGTCCCCACGTCTGGTCTCCTCACTCTCTGCCATCCGGAGACTCTGAGCCACACCCCGACCTCAGGCACCAGACGCCCCAGCCGAGCCCCGCTCCTGCCTGCCCTCCGGGAGAGGGACAGGGCTGAAACAGCCATCCCCGCCCACCGGCACCACAGCATGGACTCCGGAGCCCAGATGCCTGCTTGGCAGCCTGTGTGGTCTCGGATAAGATGCTTATTTCTCAGGGCCTCCGTTTCCTCAGCCAGAAAACAAAATACCCACTTCCGGGGGCCCTTGTGAGATGTAACTGGAATAATTTAAGGACTTGGTGCCTGGCTAGGCCCCTTTTTCTGGGAACACCCCAGACAACTGGTCTACCTGATATCCCAAACCTTGGAGCTGTTCTACAGTCTCCAGTCTCCTTCCTCCCACACTCAGTAGTCGCTGAGCCCCAGGGGCCTCAGGGTTTTTGTTTGTGTTTCTGAGCCAGGGTCTCCTTATGTAGCCCAGGCTGGCCTCCAACTCACAGTGATCCTGTTGCCTTGGCCTCCCGAGCTGGGATTAGAGGTGCGCCACCACACCTGGCTTCCAGGAGCCTCTGTTCCTTACTCCCTGCCCCTGGCTTGCTGCCCTCTGTCCTTTCTTGTCCTCGTCCTCTACCATGTGCCCAAGGGGACAGGGTATGTCTCTGCCTACAGTCTCTGCCAAGCCGGGTTTGGACGTGAATGTCTCGTAGGCCCAGTCACTCAGCCACACGGCGCCTGTTTCCGCCCTCACCCTTCCACACTTCCTGTCCGCACACTGCTGGAGCAGCCTCTCCTGCCTCCCTGCCTTTGTCCCCAGCCCCAGGCACCTCCTGCTGCAGCCCCTGTCCTTCCCAGCCTCGCACGGCTCCCCAGGGAGCTCACTGAGGCCTTGTCACTGGGAAGACCAGGCCGCAAGAGGGCAGGAGCCCAGCCCCGTCCCTGTGTCCTCTGCCCCTCAGCCCCTGCCTACCTGCTCCCCTGGACTCCGCGGGCTCTATTAGGGCTCCCCAGAAGCACTGTGAATGAAGGCAGGTGACCAGGCTAGGGGCCGGGACAGGATACATCCCCTCCAAGCCCGGCTCTCAGCCCCAAGCCCCAGGGAAAGAACACACAGGGGTGAAGCAGTTTTGGGGTGACAGCAGGATATAGGGGGTGGGCATTGGGAGCGGGGCAGCAGTGGCAGGAAGGAGGGGCTGGAGAAGGTGGACGGTGAGCGGGCAGGGGGGCAGCGAAGGCGCAGGAAGAGGTGGAGGGCGGAGGGTGGGGGGCCGCTTTCTGGGAAGTGGGGGAGGTGTGCCGCGCACTGTGGGGGAGGACAGCCTGCCGGTCAGCGTGAGCTCATTTCCTCTGCCGCCTCCTGCGGGGGCCAAGGGCACCGGGCTCTGGAAAAAGTGAGCCAGGGGCACCCAGTTCAGCCTGGGCTTCACATGCCAACCTCCGCCCGCCCTCCGACACTGCCTTTGTTCCGCAGGGAGGGCCCTGGTGCCGGGACACAGGTCGGCCGAGGAGCTAGCACAGGACTTCACAAGATGAAGCAGGAAAAATCAGAGTAGATGGTGACAGCTGGGTAACAGGAGGGACTTTCTAGATGTGGGGGATACCAAAGAAAAGGTCTGGGGACAGAGGGGGAGGTCACTAACTGTCTCCCACAAGTATGCAACTGATCCCTTATCTGTTATTTATCTATTTATTTATTTATTTATATTTTTGTCCTCTTGAGACAGGGTCTTGATATGCAGTTCAAGGTGGCCTTGAGCTCACTTTGTGGCCCAGGCTGGCCTCAAACTCACAATGATCCTCCTGCCTCAGCTTCCCTAGTGCTCGGATTACAGGTGTGCACCAACAGACCCGGCTCCCTTTTCTGTTGATAACAAGGGACTTTTTAAAAATAAAGCATAGGACTGAAAAACTCATCAGAGCTGGACGTGGTGGCAGTGCACAACTGTAATCCTCACACCCTGGGAGGCTGAGCAGGAGGATTGCAAGTTCAAATCCAGCCTGGGCAACCTAGTGACTTAATAAGACCCTGTTTCAAAATAAAAAATTAAAAAAGGACTGGGGATGGAGCTCATTGGGAAGGCCATGGCTTCAGTCTCTACTCTGGTGCACACATGCAGTCAGTATCTCCTGTGGGCCCACGGGACCAGGGACGGCCTAATTGGCATCAGGGCTACCCTTCTCCCACAGGGATCTGAGTTCCTGCCTCTGATCAAGGGCGAGGGGTGAGGAGTTGGGGCTAATCAGTGTTGAGGCAGCAGAGGGGGAAGCACTCAGGGGGCAGAGGTGCTATCCTGTTTACGGTACCTGCCTCCTCCAAATCCACGCGCTCCAAGTTTATGGGTGGCTTCGGCCTTCTTTCTCATAGCCTGGAAAAAGAGAGCCCTTAAAGTGGCAAGAAAGGCTGGGTGTCGGGGATGTACCTCAGTGGCACAGCCCTTGCCTGGCAAGCGCGGGGTCCTGAGTTCGATTCCCAGTGCCCCCCTAAAATGCTGCGTGTCGTGATTATGCCTGTAATCCCAGCACTTGAGAGGCTGAGGCAGGAGGATCACTGTGAGTTTGAGGCCAGCCTGGACTACATAGACCCTGTCTCAAAAAAGACCAAAAAAAAAAAAAAAAAAAAAAAAAAAAAAAAAAAAAAAGCCAACAAACAAGCAAACACAAAAAACGGCAACAAGGCCTGGGTAAGAGGTGACCCTAGGTGACAGGAAAAAGGAGGAAGGCAGAACTGGACAGCAGGAGGAACTTCCCACCACGACGGAGGGCAGGGGGACTGCCCCCCTCGACTGGAGAAGGTCCTACTGGGGACAGGGATGAGAAGCAGCGTGAACTCAGGAGGGGTCGCCTTAGGGCAGCCCTGATGAGTGGGGAGACTCCCTGGGTGGCGGGGTTGTAGCACTGCGGCCCCGCCCCGCTTCTTGGACTGAGGGGCACCCCGAGCCCTGCAGCATTTCTGCCTTCATCTGTAGGGTGAGGCGCCCCGAGCCTCGGCCCCCTTTCCTCCTGAACCCCTCGCCTCTGCATTTCTCAGCCTTCCAGGCTTGCTGGGTCTCCGCCTCCGTTCCCTTCCTCCCTCCCTCCCTTCCTCTCTGCCACTGGTTCTGACCTGGTGGCCTCGTCCCCTTCCCTGGGCCCAGACGTCCGGCCGTCTGGGCGGGACCCCTGGACGCCCGCACAGCGGTGACTCGCGGCTCCACCTCCCGTAAACCGCCCTCGGCTGTTCCGCTTCCGCCGCCCTTGGGAGAGGCCGCCCGTGCGCCCCGTCGGGGGCGGGGCGGGGCCTAGGGGCGGGGCCTAGGGGCGGGGTCAGAGGCCGGCTCCGCCCCCAGGTC
>NW_004955451.1:13611107-13626827 GCF_000276665.1 Chinchilla lanigera
GGGCGGGCTCCGAGCGGGGTGTCCTGGCCCAGCGCCCCGCAGCCCTCCCGCCTCGGCCCCGGGATCGGACGGCGCCACGGCCTCTGGGCTGGGTGTCGTCCGCACACCCCGGGGACCCCAGCCCCGCAGGCGGCTGCCCTCTCTCCGGCCCCTCCGCCTGGCTGTGGGTGGGTCAGGGCGCGGGGTGCCAGGGGCATTACTCAGCGCTGGCTGCTTTGCTTGGGCCCTTTCATCTGCCAGCTGCTGAGGCTGGGGAGGGGCTGGCGGGGGCCTCTCAGTCCCACGTCCCCGTCAAGGCCAGTCCCCTGCTTCTGAGCCTGGCCTCCAGGGCCGCTGAAACACCGGGCACACTGCCCGTCTCAGGGTGAAGGGCCCGGTAACTTTCCCGAGCTGGGAAAGAGGTTCCCTGCCCCTCGTCCTGGTGGGACAGAGCGGAAGGGTTGGGGACCCAGCTCTGCAGCCCTCCGTGGTGGCCCTGGGAGCTGCGCTTTGCAAACTCTTCCCGGCACTGGTGTGTGTGCGCGCCGCGTTAACTGCCTCGGTTCTCCTTCGCTGTCTGCCTCTCCCCCTCCCTTCTGCCAGTGTTTCCTAATTATGAACTTGAAATTCAGGCTGGACAGGGGGCGGGGGTGGTGGTCATTAAGCATGAGTCCCTTGGATTCCCCCTCCTCCAACAACACATACTTCATCTCTGTCCCCTCACCGCCTCCACCCCCACCCCGTGGCCCAGCGTGGGGTGGCTGGCTTTTGATCTCACGTGGTCCTGCTCCTCTGCCAGGGCAGAAGCCCCAGTCTCAAAAGTGGCCGGCCTGGATGCGCTCATTGGCATGCGAGGTGAATCGCTATTATATAACCGGTCATTTGGTCCTCAGACCAGGCCTAGAGGCCCCCCACCCTGGCCCTGGCTGAGTCTTCCCTCCTCCACAGTGTGACTGGGTCCACCCAGGGTGGCAGGAGCTCTAAGGTCCTGTGTCCCAGGCGGTCCCTTCTTGGGAGCGATGTGATCAGTAGATTCCCTACACTCAGGGCGGGATTTGACTGTCTCAAAATTCTCAGGGTGGGGCTGGGGATTTAGCTCAGAGGCAAAGCGCCTGCCTGGCAAGCGCAAGGTTGTGAGTTTGGTTCTCGGTACCGGAGAAAAACCAAAAAAAAACCCAAAAAACCTCTCAGGGAGTGGGTAGGGTAGTTGTTAGCACCCTGTTTTATTACTATTATTATTTTTCCATTTTATTATTTTTGCTAAATTGCCCAGGCTGGGCTTTTTTTTTTTTGGTACTGGGAATTGAACTCAGAACTTTGCGCTTGCCAGGCAGGCGCTTGTGCCGCTGAGCTATATCCCCGGCCCCCTGTTTTATTATTTTAAAAAATTTATTCTATTTGTGTTGGCACAGAAAGTTGAACCCAGACTGTGCACAGGCAAGAGCTCAACCACTGAGCTACTTGCCCAGTCTGCTTTTATATTTTATTCCGGGATGGGTCTTGCCCAGTTGCCCAGTCTGGCCTCAAAATTGTGATCCTCCTGCCTCAGCTTCCCAAGTCCTTGGGATGGCAGGTGTGTGCCACCATCCCTGGCTTTGCATCCCATAGTGACATTGAAGGTCGTCAGGGCCCAGCATAAAGTTTGGAGGGAAGGTGACCTTTGGATGCCCTGGGGCATGGGACAGGCTCAGGCAGAGGAACCTGGGGTGCAGGCCCTGTGCATGGGCACCTGGGTGGGGGCCTTCTGTGTCCCCCTCCTCAAGCCAGCCCTGAACTCTCACTGGTGGGAGAGCATTCTTGCATAGAGGGGTAGGGTAGGGGCGGTGCTGGTTATGGGGCAGCACGTGCACGGCTGGCCCCGGATTGCCTCATCCCTCATCATAGGGATTCCTAGGAGGACTTGAAGGGGAGGCTGCACAGCAAGAGATGGATGAGCTGCAGCAGGAGGAATGGCAGCTAGACATCTGGGAGAACTTCCGGGGAGAGGCCTGTGAGCTACAGGAGTCCCGGGCTGGCCTGGGGCATTGTGCAGGGGTGTGTCCTGCAGGAGTGGGCCAGCCAGGGGCATTCCTGTGATGTCTGACTCTGGTGTAGAAATTAGAGATACTCCCAGCATGCAAATATATGCAAATGAGGAAACTAGGGTTTTAAAGGATGGGTTTGCTTTAACAGTATAGCTGGTCACTAAAACAGAGATAGCGGTTCCTCTGGGCCAGGGTTAGAGGTCACCCCATTCAGTCCTCACAACAGCACCACGAAGTGGACACCGTTATTGTCCCTGTTTCATAGTTGAGGACACTGAGCCACAGAGAGCTGAGAGCCTGGTCTAAATCACACGGCCATTGACTCAGTCCTGCTCCTGTCCTTGCTGTCAGGCTTCTCAGGGCACAGCCCCAGACCCAGCCATCTCGTGCTGGACTGAAGCTTGGTCACTTGTTTGTTTGGAGACAAGGTCTCGCTTGGTAGTCCAGGCTGGTCTTGAGCTTGTGTTGATCCTCCTGCCTCAGCCTCCTGACTGCTGGGGATTACAGGTGTGCGCCTCTGTGTTTGGCTTGATCACTTGTCCTTTTTTCTACTTGTCTTCGGGGGTGGCGAAGGCTCAGGTATCCCCCGTCGTCACTGGAGGGTGTACCCATTACCCCTCCAGCCTCTGTCCTGCTGGTGCCGCCCACAGCGCTGGGCTGCGGCCCTGCCGGCTGCAGGGCTCAAAGGTGAGGTATTGGCTTGGTCAGGGGTTTGGACAAAGCCCGGCTTTAATTATCTGGCTCGTTCTGTCCCCAGAGAGTGCTGTGAATAGGGCCGGCAGGAGCCGGCGGTGCCTTCGCCGAGCACCCCCACCCCTTCAAACAACCGCCCTTCACATCCAGGCCCCCGTTACTTGTGAGGCGGTGCCAGCCCATCAGCAGGGTAGTGCCAGTCTGCACCAGGCAGCGCCCCCCTCACTACCTCACTGGGCTGGGCTGGGGTGGCCTTGGCAGGGACTTGGGTGAGTATAAAGCCCTTTGGGGGTTGGGGTGTCTTTACCACCTGTTGGGGCACAGGACGAAGGGCCGTCCTGTCCAGCTGCCCCTTGGGCAGCACGGTGCCCCTCCGCCGGCTGGAACCACGGTCCCTACCTCCTGGGCTCCCAGGCCGTGCCTCGTCCTCCCTGGTTGCCTCGGAGCTGGGTCTTGGGACCGGGCCCTGAGCCGGGAGGGAGGGCGGGGAGGAGCAGGGACAATGTGTCCTGTTCTTCTCCGTGTCCCCAGTGAGCGGCACAGCGCCTGGCACAGAGCAGCCCCCCCCCAGCGCCATCCGCCCGCGCAGTCTCCCCACCAGGTTGGGGATGTTGGAGGGCAAGAAAAGCAGCGCTAGCAGCAGCTGTGTCTGTTGTGCTTAGCCCTAGGTAGGTCCATTGTTGGCGTCCGTTTGCCAGATGAAGAAACTGGCGCGGAGATTAGGTGGCTTCCTAAGGTCACAAGACAAGTGGCAGAACTGAGGAGCTGCCCACGCTCTTAACCCCATTCCGGGTGGCCCCAAAGGTGTCATGTTTGTCTTGTAATCCCCAAAGCCTGGCAGCCCGCCAGTGTTCAAAGGATGCTTGTTGACTGACTGAGTGACTCAATTCACCAGGGCCTGTGTCCAGCCTAGAATGGGAGAGGAACTCGCCCGCTCAACCAGTGCCCTGGGGCTTGTGCAGGTCCCGCCCCCACCTTCTGCTTCTCTCTGGCACTCCTCTCTTCCCCCTCCGAGTGCCGACCGGCCGGCGCTGAGGAGTGGGCGTCACAGAGCCCTGTCCCTTCGCAGTTTTCGGGGCCTGAGAGGGGTCCGGCTCGGTGGGGGCCTGAGTGCGATCAGTTGATCGGCTGACTGAGCGCTGGCGCTGGAGGTGAAGCCCTGAGAGTGCGGCAGAGCCAGTAAGCCTCAGTTCTCCGCCTCTGGGGAAGGGGTGTGGTCTCCAGCCAGCTACACCCCAACCCTTGGTGCCAGGGCAGCCCCTGCAGCCTCACCCAGACCTCCTGCGCTGGGGCTCACCTCTTCCCTCTTCTCCTGGTTTGTGCTCTTGTACACTCTCAGCCACCATCCCTGGCCACCCTTCACCTGCTCAAGATGACCTGGGGCCGCTCCGTCCTCCTGTAACACAGACAGGCTCCAGGGGAAAGACCGCTCACAGCAGCCCGGAGACTCATGCTTCAGCCCTACCCTCTGCCCCATGTGGCACTGGACAATGTATTTTTTTTTTTGACACAGGCTCTCATTGTGTAGTTCAGGCTGATCTTGAACTTACTGTGTAGCCCAGTCTGGCCTCGAACTCATGGTGATCCTCCTGCCTCAGCCTCCCCAGTGCTGGGACAATGTACTTGTTTTAATTTCACTTTTCTCTCTTTTCTGTTTGGTTTTTTTGTTTATTTTTTGCAGTGCTGGGATGGAACTCAGGGCCTCAGACATTGTAGGCAAGTGCTCTACCACTGAGCAACAGTCTCAGATCGTTTATAATTGTACTTGTTAAATTGTCTTGACCATGCAGTCTTCCTGCCTCAGCTGTCAAATAGCTGGGATTGGAGGAGTTTACTACCACGCCAAACTTTTAGTCTCAGGATTTTTTTCTTAATTTCTGGAATAATTCCTCAAATTATTTTGAGGCCTAAAGGAGGTAACAGATCATGTGACTTGACTAGCATTTGGTAAGCTCAACTACTGACAACGGCTATTATTAAACAAACAATCACCAATCAAAGCATAGAAACAAGAACACACTTTTGACTCAACAAAAAGCAGTGCTTAGCTGGACGTGCTGGTGCATGCCTGTCATTTCAGCACTCAGGAGGCTGAGGCAGGAGGATTGCTGCATGTTTCAGACCAGCCTGGCTACATAGTGAGTTCAAGGACAGCCTGGATTACATAGTGAAACCCTGTCTCAAAACAAAATGAACAAAACAAAACAAACAAAACACAAAAGCAAGACCCTGGTCAGAGGAATCGGAGAGGAAACAAGCTGCCCCTGAGGGTAAAGAGGCGTCGGTCACGGGAGGTGGGCAAGCCTGGGCTGGATGGTGATGTGGACTAGAGAGAATGCAGGTGTGGGATGAAAGGCCAGCCCAAGAATCCCCACGGGTCCTGCTTTGGGATCAGCCCAGTGAGAACGCATTAGAGGCCCGCTCATGGCTCCTGCCAAGAGGCCTGGGACTGGCAGAGGACGCAGCCCCAGGGTCCCGGGAGCCTCAAAGTCCTCTGTCTCCAGGAGTCCGAGAGGCTCCCTGGAGGCGGGCAAGGGGTCTGCAGGAGCCACTGCAGGCCCAGAGGGCCAGGGGGCCTCAGGGGCCTCCACGTCCGGAGTGACCCCGGCGTTTGGGTGTGAGGCGGTAGCTGGGGAAACTCGGGGTTCCCTGTGCTCCACCCAGCCTCTCCCTGTGGCCAGGAGCCTGGCCTGGCAGGAGCGGAACTGGGGAAAGAAAGCCTTCCTATGCCCCATGCGTTTGGGGGCGTCGGGGAACAGTGGGGCCTTTGTCCCCACCGCCGGGAATCTGGCCGAGGAGCTGGCCCTGGGTCTGGCGGGGCCCTCGGCGGGCAGGTCCTCTTTGAAGTGACCCTTTCAAAGCTCAGCCTGAGTCCCCGGGACGAGAGCCGGCTTGGGTGGGGCAGGGGATGATGACAGTGACCTTGCGCTGGCCTCTGTGGGGTGCTGGCCTGTAGGACGCCAGGGCCCGAGGAATGTGGTGGCTGGGGGCAGCGTGAGGGGGCCATGTGGGAGGACCCCACTGGGGCCCCCATGCCAAGTGGGGTCACGCGGGGAAGGGCAGCTTGTCCTGGCCCCAGGCCTGGCTCTCTGCTGAGATTTCTGTCTGGAACTCAGTGCTCAGCCAATGGCGGCTTTGGTCTTGCTAATTTCCTCCTCTGGCGCGAGGCCGCTTGGAAGGAGCAGGCGGCACCGCAGGGCCTGAGCGGGGACAGAAGCCCGTGGGAAGGGTGCATCTCCATGTTTCAGCTGGAGGAATACTGGAGGCCGGCCCTCTGCCTCCCAGTCTCCCGCAGGAAGCAGGCCTAGAGAAGGGACAGGCCGAGGGGGTGAGGCAAAAGAGTGGGGGCCCCGGCAGCAGGGAAGGGAAGAGGGTCCCAGCCAGGGACAGTCCTCCTCCGTGGCCTGCTCTAAGTACAGAAGACAGAGGAAGGAGACTTTTTTTTGGTTTGTTTTTGTTTTCTGTGGTGGGATGGAGCCCAAGGCATTTGCTCTTAGCTAAACCCCAGCCCTTTTTATCTTGAGACTGGTTCTTACTCAGTTGCTAAGTTGTCCAGGGTGGATTTGAACCTGCGATCCTCCTGCCTCAGCCTCCCAGAATGGGTTTCTGTTTGCGGGGTTCCCAGGGGTGGAGGAGAAAGGGAGACTCCAGCCAGGGACTGAGTAGTGGACAGGAGAGCCTGGGACAGCCCTGGTGAGAACCTGCCTCCCCTGCACCGTCACCTACCTCCTTCCTCCTCCACCATCCCTCCTGGCTTCGGGGCTCCCTCATTGCACAGGGGCTACAGGCGTCTTGGTTTGTGTCAGTACACTTGACCCCAGCGACATAGTCCTCCAAAGGTGTCCCTGTCCTTTGTTATTAGGTGATACTCTGTAGCCTTTTGCTGTTCTAGAAGTGTGGCCCTGGCCCCGCCCACAAGGGAGGAGGGGTGTGAGGCCGGGCTGGCGCTGCCTGTATCTCACCCTGGCATCTGCAGAGCGGAGCGCTCATCAGCACCGGTGAGCCTGGCCTGGCACCCCACCCTGCTGCACCTGCTGCAAAGGTGGAGGGCGGGGAGCCGGAAGTGGGTGCCGGGACAAGGCCCTGCTACTGGGAGCCGCTGTTCCTTAAGGAAAGGCTGTCTGAGCCCTCCATGTGGCCTGGGGCTGTGGGGGACACTCCCAGGCTGCTGGCTTACAGTCCCCCTGCCCTGCCCTCATTCAGCCTTGGGGCTGCTGTCGAGGCGCAGTGCTGGGAAATACCAGACAGTGGCCAGATTAAAAGCAGCCTTGGTTCGCAGGGAGCCACGCTGCATGATCTCTGTGTCCCCAGAGCTGTCTGGCTCCGGGGACCTGGTGAATGATGCACAGCCCTGGCCTCTAACGATCAGATTTTCCTGTTGTCCCATAAGCCAGCCCAAAAGTCCAGGCTGAGGCAGGAGGATCGCCACGAGTTTGATGCCAGCCTGGGCTACATGTGTTGAAGGCCAGTCTGGAATTCATAGTGAGACAGTCTCAAAAAAAAAAAAAAAAATTGCTAGACCTGTGATCCTCTAGCTTCAGCTTCCCAGAGTGCTGCGATTCCAGGCATGTGCCACCCCACCTGGCTTAATTTTTGAAAGTCCTCTTGAGATAGCTGAACTAAGACTTGTTGAATGACTCCTGTGTGCCAGGCACCTGACCATGAGCCCTCTCACAGGCCCTTTTCACGGCTGAAGTCTAGAGAGGAAAAGGGCTTGCCCAGGGTCACACAGGCAAGACCTGAACCCTGGACTCCTCAACTCCTTTGCCCACCCCAGGGCATTGACAGCAGAGGATGCCAGGTCTTCAGAAGCCATGTCACTGGGATTGCCACCAGGCTGGGAAAATGCACTGGCTTGGGTCCTGCGTGGTGGCCATCACTGCCTTTTACTTGGCCCCTGTTCCCAGCTGGGTGGGGATCTACCAATCAAGAGATACCTGCTATATCCTATTTGCATTTTATTTGCATGGCCACACCCCAACCCCACCTCACTGCCTGTCCCACAACTGCCAGGCCCGCTGGTCCCTGCCGCAGGCCTGGGGACTGTGGGGTGGGGGCCACCAGCCTGGCTGCACTATTCATAGCTCAGGGGCTGGCGTACTTCGCATACTTGGCGTTTCTCTGTCTGTCTGGCCTGATCCTCCCTCCTCCCCTCCCCTCTCCTCTCGACCTCCTCTCCCACCTCAGTTCTCTCGGCCAAGCTCCCAGAAATCTGTCCGAGCTGCCTGGTCAAGGCCCTGTGCACAAAGGGAAACTGAGCCCCTGGCCGGGGAGTCCTTGGGCCAGAGGGAGACACTGACAGTAAGGAGGCGGAGAGGTGTGTGATGAGGTGGTCACGGCCAGTGGGCAGGGAGACCCCCCTGGGCTTGCATCCCTGGGAACTGACGCTAGCTGGGGGCCTGAGTTCGGGAAACAGCTCAGAAACTGTCCACTAGGGGCTGGGGATTTAGCTCAGCGGCAAAAGCGCCTGCCTGGCAAGCGCAAGGTCGTGAGTTCGGTTCCCGGTACCGGAGAAAAACCAAAAAAAAAAAAAAAAGAAACTGTCCACTGAGAGCTGGAGGACAGGGCAGTCAGGGACTCGGGACCCTGGGCAGATGAGGCAGGGAGATTCCAAGTTGCAGCCCAGCTTGGGCACTTTAGTGACTTAGTGAGACCCTGTCTTAGACAAAATCTTCTCTTTTTAAGGGCTGGGGATGCAGCTCAGTACCAGGCCTGGGTTCAACCCCCCGTACCGCCAAAAGGGGCAGAGAAGGGCAAGTGGCTGATCCCAGGGAGACAGTGACAAGGGGCCAGCCTGCTTGAGACCCTCGGCGTGGCTGGCAGGGGCAGGCTTCGAGCTGCAGACAGGGTGGGGCAGCTTTTCTCCTCTTGCACCCCTTCTTCCCTTCGTCTGGCGCCCCCACTTCTGCGTAAGGAAGGGGTGGGAACAGAGAGCTAAAGCAGCCCTTTCCCCAGAGGGCCTTGCTGGGGAGCAGGGTAGCTGCCCTGGACTCTGCAGAGAGGCTCATTCATCCCCACGCCCCACCCCTGCTTTCAAAAACTGTGTTGAGTCCCCAGCAAAGCAGCCATGCTCTGGGCTCCCAGGAAGTGACACTTTTGCTGAGAGCTGCAGGCTGGCCAGCCCTTAATCAGGGAGGTTGTTGGGGAAGAGACCAGCATTCTTGGAACCGCAGGTGCAAAGGCCCTGGGGCTGGAATGAGGCCAGGGGAGCTCAGAGGAAGAGGGTGCGTGGAGGCTGGAGTGTGTCCCGCAGGGCCTGGTGGTCATCACGTTAAGACAGTTATTCACAACTGTCTGGAGCCGTGGGTGACAGAAGCTTGGAGCAGGGTGGTGGAGATGAAGCAGGCGGATTTGGGAGACACTGGGGTGCAGCCTCGCCCTGCTGGTTGGAGGTAAGGCTGGGCTGTGATATCTCCCATCTATTGGTGTCTAGGATTCGTTCTCTGAAACTTTGCTGCCCTCCCTGCCTTCATTCGGTGCCTTAGCAATAAGAGAAGCTTGTGTAACCTTGAGCGTGACCTTGAGGTCACAGGGCCAGAGAAGGACCGGAGCCAGGATGTACAGTGTGCGAGGCCCTGCCTGGCTCCGTGCAGGACACTGGCCCTTCTCCACAGCCTCCCGGCCCCACTCCTCCCTGCCCCAGGGGTGAGCACAGCACTCCTAGCACCAGGCTGGGCAGCGCCCAAGAGGTCCCCTGGCATCCAGCACGTGCTGCACAAGTCTCGTGCCTGTCACCACGACCCCAAGTGTGAGCCCCACACATGGGGGTGTGTGGTGTGTGGGGTGCAGGTGAGCCCAGCCTCTAAGTCATCCTGGAGAGGCCGTGTGTCCCTGCAGAGCCCCCGGCCATGGCTGCCTCTGCTGCTTGGGGTCGGAGCAGGAAGAGAGGGGGGCTGGGGTGAAGGGGGTGGAGTGGGGGGCGGAGCCTCTCCTGCAGGGAGCCCCAGGTGGGGAATGTGCTGAGACCTGCCGGAGCAGGAGACGGTTTCGCAGGCCTAGGTCCGAGCTCTACCCTGGGTGGCCCTGCTGTGCGTGTGCAGGGGTCAGAGGCGGGGGGACTTCCAGAGGAGGGGCAGCTGGAGGGTTATCGATGCTCAGTCTACCTGGAGCCGGGCTGTCCGGCATGTGGAGGGGTTTGATGGTTTTGGAAAAGAGACATGTTTTGTTTTTTTGGTACTGGGAATCAAACTCAGGACCTTGTGCTTGCCAAGCAAGCGCTTGTTTTTTTTGTTTTTTTGTTTTTTCCTGGTACCAGGAATCGAACTCACAACCTTGCGCTTGCCAGGCAGGTGCGGTGCCGCTGAGCTAAATTCCCAGCCCCTTGTTTTGTTTTTTTGAGATAGGGTCTTACTGTGCAAGCTGGTCTTAGACTCACTGTGGAGCTCAGGCGGCCTCAAACTTGCAGCAGTCCTCCTGCCTCAGCCTCCTGAGTGCTGGGATCACAGGTGTGCAGCCCCACACGCGGCTGGAAAAGAGATTGTGACTTTCTCCTGTCCCCAAGAGTGATGGCTCTTAACTTGGTCTGCTCTGACAAAGGCTTTGGCCTCTGCTACATTCCTGGACCAAAGGGAGACCTCAGGGTCCCACAGTGTCTCTGTCCTTGTGCAAGGGACCCTTCTCCATGGGAGACGAGGAGATGAGGGGGCAGTCCTGCGGTGTGGCTGAGGCTGAGGGGCCTGGAGAATACGGTGGGGTCGGGGAGAGTGATGAGGGCCTGAGATCACCGGGCCCCTTTGGGCTCTGAGGGACCTCGGGCAGCGGGTGTGCCACGCTGGGCCAGCAGGGGGCTCTGCTGCCCCAAGCCTGTCTGCCCAGCCAGCCAACGGACTGTACCCTGCGGTGTGGGCAGTTTCCCTGGAGGCAAGAGGGCAGGGCGTGCCCTGGGTGTGTCACAGGTGGCTGCAGGTTGTGGGATTGGAATGGACGAGTGTGCACTCGGAGGGATCTCAGGCAGCCACCCCACGCGGGCGACCTGCTACGGGACTGGGCTTGGAAAGGTGTGGACAGACATCCAGTTCTGAGGATGGCAGGTCTCCTTCCTGGAGGCAGGGACTCCAGGGCCCCGGAGGCGGCAGTGGGGGCTCTGGGCAGGTGTGGGTTGAGGGGTGGGGGGACCTCAGGCAGGGGATGCGCAGCTCCATTCCATCTTCTTGCAACTTTAATTTCTTCTTTCTTTCTTTTTTTTTTTTTTTGTGATTGAATTCTGACTTTGCCAGTTGTGTTGTTTTTTTGTTTTTGTTTTTGTTTTGCCTTTTTTGGGACAGGGTCTCGCTACGCAGTTCAGGCTGGCCTTGAGCTCACTTTGTAGTCCAGGCTGGTCTCGAACTCACATTGATCCTCCTGCCTCAGCCTCCCAAGTGCTGGGATTACAGGCGTGCGCCACCACGCCTGGCACAATTGACATCACCACCAACCACCTCTGAAAGTTTTCCATCTTCCCAAACTGAAATTCCGAAGGCATTAAATAATAAATCCTTGGGCCGGGGATATAGCTCAGCAGCACAAATACCTGATTGGCGAGCACAAGGTCCTGAGTTCGATTGCTTTTACCAAAATAATAATAATAATAATAATAGTAATAAAAATAATAAAATAACAATAATAATGATAATAAATCCTCATTCTTGCTACTACCAGACCCCAGTTACTACCATTCTGTTTCCATCTCCTGAATCTAAGTGTCCCTTCTGTACGTGGAGCAATACTGTATTTGTCCTTTTGGCTTATTTCATTAGAATGATGTCTTCAGAGCTCATCCATGTCAGAACATGTATCAGAATTTCATTCCTTTTTTTGTTTATGTGTTTTTGAGACAAATCTCCCTATGTAGTCCAGGCTGGCCTCGAACTCCCAGCAATCCTCCTGCCTCAGCCTCCTGAGTGGTGAGATTACAGGCACCACCACGCCGCAGTTACCGTTCACAATTTTTGAGCGTCTGCCCTAAACAAGGCAGGCGAGTGGGGCAAAGCCGTTTCTGAATATCTAACAGCTGGCCTTTGGGAGCTGTTGGTGCAGTGGGGAAGACAGAGGCTGTGGCTTGGAGCAGGCTTTCACCTGGAGGAAGGGCCAGGCCACACCCTCAGGGACACTGAAGACTGATGGTGTGGGGGTGTCCCCAGACCAGACAGGCCCAGAGCCCAGAAGGGCGCCCGGAGACAAGAGACAGCCCGCGAATGCTGGGTGGAGTGGATGGGTGGAGAGGGACCGCGCTGGCCCTGGCCCTGGCCCTGGCCCTGGCCCTGGCCCTGGCCCTGGCCCAGGTCGCCTGCGGTTGCTGGGTGATGGCCCTGGTGCTTACTTTGTGGCTGGCTCGGGGCTCCCACTTTTCTGCAAGTGCTTATTTCCCGCCATGAGCAAAGACGTTTGTCCCTCGGCGTCCTGGAGGCGGGAGCCGGCCCTCCTGCTGGGCAGGGACTCTGCCAGCCTGGCACCTTCGCCTTGGTCCTTCCCTGCTGGGAGCAGCCTCACCCTCACTGGGGCCTCACGGGGAGTGGGCTGGTGGCCTGAGGGGCCCTGATGCCGTGTGAATTCATGAGTTGTCTGCGTGTCAGTCTTGGGCACACATGGCTGGGGGTCTACACATCTGGATGTGTGACAGTATGAAAGAGTGACCATCCAGCATGCAATCAATACGGCTTGCAGTTATTAAATGCTGCCTGTATGCTTTGGGCTGGGCTGAGACTTTCTTTCATTGCTTTATCCTCCTGACACCCTTTGAGAGCTGGGTAATTTGCCAGGGTGTCCCAGCTAGAAAGTGGTGGGGCTGGGCGTGGTGGCACACACCTGTGATCCCAGCACTGGGGAGGCTGAGGCAGGAAGATCACTAAGAGTTTGAGGCCAGCCTGGATACACAGTGGGACCCTGTCTCAAAAAAAAAAAAAAAAAAAATTGTGGAGACTCAGACCCAGGAGTCCTGGACTCCAGGCCCACATGCTAGCCCCAGTTCACCCCCGTTCGGCGTCTCTGTGCCCTGGCCCCTCCGGGATGGTGATGGGTGCCTGACATCCCAAGTGTTTTCTCCCCACCTCAGCCTTCCTTGGCTGTGGGCCAGCATAAGGGGGAAGGGTGGGGAGCCGGGGTCTGGGAGACCCCCTGAATCACCCCCTGCCCCCGGCTGGACCCGCTGCGGGGTCCCAGGTTCCCAGGAACGAGAGGGTGCTGGCTTGCCCAGCCGGCTCCCCTGCTTGGCCTGTGGGGACCCGTCCTGTAGGGTGGAGCCTCTGCCCGCAGTGCTGGGAACCCGGCTGTGAATGGGCCGAGGGTGGGGGAGGAGACCGGGCCAGGGCTCAGGGGCGTGGGCCAGAGGGCGGGCCGGTGTCGCATTGCCCGCATGCCTGGGATGGCGTGGGCGCTGGCTTTGCCTTGTCGCGGTACGAGCTGAGGGGGGTGTCCTGGGGGGGTGTGGTGGCTTGCGGGACCAGTTGGTGCTTTGTGAAGGCTGGGTGATTCTTTGGGGACAGCCGCAGGGCTCATCAGCACCGTCAGCTCGTGGTTTGGGGCCTGGATTCAGGAGGAGGTGCTGACCGAGCCAGAGGGGAGGAGGAAAAGCAGACGGCTGACCGCGTCCCCCGCCCTCACTTCCTGAGCCCCTTGGCCTGGGAGATGTCAGCATCCCTTGTTCTCTTGTCCCTGACTCCTTGCTTCCTCACGCCGAGCCGGGGACCTGCCCGCCCTCCAGCACTGCCCCTTGTGGCTGGGGGTCGCCGGAGTCTGGGACTTTGGGACTTTGGGACCCCCCCCTTCCCTCCTCAAAGTTTCAGGAGCAAGGAACTCCTGAGAGCAGGTCTGCATAGTCCCCAGGGTGTCCCAGGCCTCGGCCCACAGCCTGACGTGGAGAGGTCTGGGTGAGAAGTTAGAGCCCTGGATCTGGGCCCAGCTTCCTAGAAGCAAGGCCTTGAATCAGCCTTAGCCCCCGGAGCTAAGAAGGGCATTAAAACTGGTGGCACGCGCCCCTGGGACACTAGCACTCAGGAGGCTGAGGCAGGATGGCCCCGAGTTCACAGCCTGGCCTCAAAGCCAGGCTGAACTACATAGCGAGACCCCGTCTCCAAACAGAACAAAATAAATAAACAAAAAAGGATCCCTGCCTCCTTGGCCAGCTAGCTGTTGGCGGAAAAGTCAAATGGCAGCTAGGGAGAGTGCTTTTGGGGTGCACTCCCTTTGGGGTGCAGCCTCCAAGCCCCTCCCTGGGGCTCCCCCGGAAGACAGGGTTGAATGGATTTTGCAAGCTGGTCAGCGTGGGGAGGCCACGGAGGACTGGTCCTCGGGCGGTTCCTGCTGGGGAGGAAGCGGGAGGGGAGGACTCACAGCCTGCAGGAAGGCTCAGAATAGAATCTCAGCACCGCCTGGTATTTCCCAGCCCGGCCCCTCCCCCGTGGCGCTGGGGCCCACCCCACATTCCTTTCCCAGAGGAAACGGGGAGGGAGCCGGCTCCCCAGGCCCAGCTCTGCACATCCCCGGGGTGGGAAGCACAGGTCGCAGGCCTGGTCTGGCCCTTTCCAGGTGTCTGAGGGCTTGGGCACAGAAACCCAGGCTCCATCTCCACCTCTCTTTCCTGTAGTCCCCCAAGCCTTCACAAGTTTTTGATACAGGGCTCCAACTCAGGGCCATCCTCCTGCCTCAGCCTCCTGAATGCTGGGATTACAGGTGTGGGCCGCCATGCCTCAGCTTTGAGAGGGAGGCCTCCTGTCCCTCAGAGACAGCATAGCACCTGTCAGCCCAACTAGGCTATGGGCATGAGAGGGGACAATCCAGGCTCCGAGGTCTGTGCAGGGCATGTGACAGGGAGGTGCCCACCGGGCAAAGGCAGCAGTGGGGCAGACCCAGAATCCTCAGTTTCCCAGCTCCACAGGGCGGGAAGAGGGTGTGATGGATGTGCCCCCCGCTGTCCCTTCCCTCTTGCCCCCAGGCCCTCCTGACTCAGCGGCCACAGTTCTTTCTGAGGGCTTCCGCTAGGAAGGGGGAGGGGGTCCGGCTCCGGCTCGGGGCCACCAGCAGCAAACAGGAAACAGGAGAACAGAACCGCTCCCTGGCCTCCTCCCTTGCTTCTGCTCCTGCCTACCCCAGGCCCCGCTCTTCCCCCTCCTCTCTCCTGTCACCTCCCCTGGCGTGGGTACGGCATGGGCATGGACGTCCGCCCCTGGGTCACCTGCGCTTTCCCTCCCCGTGTGGTCCTTGCCTGGGCCACGGATGACAGGATGGGGAGGGAGGGGAGCGGCCTCTTCTGCCTCAGTCTCCCTTCTGGCAGCAGCTCTGGAGAGGCCCAGGCTTGCAACTGCCACCTCTGGCTGCCAGCTGGGGCTTGGGGGGTCGGACGCAAAGTTGGAATTTGGGGCCCTGAGGCTGGTGTCCGGGGCTGCTGGATCCGTGCGGTGCTGGGTCCCAGCTGCGCTCTCCGGAAACTGGGCCGCAGTCCCGGCCCTGGGCTACACTGTAGTGCAGCAGGGCGCAGTTCGGCGGGACAGAACAGGGAGACTGGTGACACACGCGCCACCCGAGGCCTGCCAGCCCTCCCGGGGAAGGGAAGGGACTGGAGGGCAGCGCCGGGAAAGGAGGGCAGGCCTGGCACGGTGGCTTCCTGCCTGACTCACAGAGGGGCGCGGGCTGTGAGGAGCTGCTGGGACTGGGGCGGTCCGGGGTGCGGGCTGCACCCGGGGCCCAGGTGTGCTGCCGCTGCGGGGGTCGGTGGGCAGCCGCAAGGGACCTGTGTGGGCGCCTGCCACGGGTGTGCCTTCGGGCTCGGTGGGTATGCGGCAGATGCGTCCCTGGGGCTGCGGGGTGTGCCCAGGTGTGCATGTGCAGGCCGGGCAGGGCGTCCACGCAGAGTGAGTTCGCGAGGGCCGTGTTTGTGTGGGGCGCCTGGGCGGAGGTGAGCGCGGGTGTGTGTGTGCTGCGGCTCCGTATTTCCGTGAACCTGTGTTTCTCCGGGTGTGCATGAGTGAGGAGGGTGTGAGGTGCACGACCAGGGGCGTGAGTGAGCGAGGCCGTGGAAGGCTGTGCTGTGTGTGTGTGTGTGTGTGTGTGT
>NW_004955451.1:13627282-13642264 GCF_000276665.1 Chinchilla lanigera
CGCTGGGCGCGCGCCGTCGGCGTGGACTGCAGCTCCCCGGAGCCGCGCTGCCTCTGGATGCCCTGCCTGGTCCACCGCGGGCCGCACCGGGCCAGGGTGAGCCGCGCTTCCAGGAGGGTGTGGGGAGTTGGGGCGCTGCGGCTGGGCGCGTAGGAGGGCCTCAGGTCTGGGCAGAGGCCTGGGGGCTCAGCCCTCTGAAAGCGTGCAGGCGGTGGAGGGGCAGAGGGGCTGGTGGCGTCAGGAATCCCGGAGTCAGAGCTGGGGCTGACAGGGAGCTCGGCGGGGGCCGGTAAATGGAGCCGCGGGCAGGCTTGCCCCGAGGGTCTGCACTCTGCACGGGAGGGTTCCCCAGTGGGCGCAGGGCGCCGAGGTGGCAGGATGGGCCCCAGCGGGTGGGTGACCTCAGGGCCGTAGCGGTGGGCCTGGGGGTGCGTTCTGATGGCCGGGATCTGCCGGGCTGGTGGGGCATGACTCACAGTGGGCGCTGTGCCCAGCCCGAATAGTGTCCTCCCTGCGATGACCTCTTTATGCTCCTGGGGGAGGAGCTGCGCCTCTGGGTTCTCGTTCCTGGTCTTGCCAAGCTACAGTAGTAGCACGTCTGCGTTGGCCTGATGGTGCCCTGCTCCCGCCACCGGCAGGTGCCCTCATGGCTCTTCCTTCCTGGCAGGATCTGGGCTAGGAGGGCTGAATCACTAATGTCCGGGCCCCTGTCTGTGTGTGGGAGGGAGCCAGCGTTGGTGAGTGTGTGAGCTGTCCCGTGTCTGCTCACCTTCCGAGCTCTCGGTGCTAGATCTTTCTGTATCTGAACGCGTCACCTCCTTCTGCTGGAAGTGACGGCAGGGCCCAGGGTGGCTCAGGTCAGAGGGGAGGAGTGGAAATGTTTGTGTGTGGTGAAGCCCTGAGGAGAGGGTTCAGGAAGAACTTCGCAGCCGGGACCACTGCCCTGGCTGGGCCTGTGGTAGGTCCTCTTCAAGCAAGGGTATGGGTGACATCTCAAAGCCTGGTAGGAACGGGTGGAGGAGGGGGACCTGGAAGGAAGGAGCAGAGGGAAGAGAAAGGCAGAGATAAGAGAGGGGGTGCCTGGAGGGTGTGGGTGAGGAGAGGACCTGAGCGAGGAGGAAGGCTCCCCCATTGCCCTGGATCCCGGGCAGGTCCCCTACCCCCAGGGAGCTGCACCCCAGGCAGCTGGCGGCTCTGGGCAGGATGTGTGCTGGGGGAGGGGCGGGGGGCGTGCGGGGACCTGTCCCAGCCACTTCTCATCACTGGGGCAGCTGGTGGCTTAAACCTTAATCCAGGACACCAGCGGAACAATGGCACGGCAAACAGCTCTGCGCCTGGGTGGGGGACGGGCAGGGGGGCTGCCCACGCTGGAGAGGAGCAGGAGCTTCTGCAGGGGGGCAGGAGGGGCCCTCTTCTCTCTGATTAGCTCCTTGCTGGTTGGCGCAGTAGGAAATGCAGGGGGTTTCAGGAGGAAGGAGCGGGGCACATCACTGAGTCTCCTGCCAGATACGTGAGTCCCCCCAGGTCTCCAATCTGGGGTGATCCAGACTTGGCGGGGCCCCTTCTGAGAATGGGGGCCCCAGCCTCACTGTGGATTTGCCCGGGCTGCCTGAGTCCAAGCATCCGCCTTGCCTTGGCCTCTTTCCTGTCTCTGCCTGCTCTGGCTCCTGGGATGCTCCTGCCTGGTCTCACTGCCCCTTCCTCCTCTCCCCGCACCTGCCAGGCTGTCTCGGCCTCCCTTCTGTGCAGAAAGGGCCAGGACTGGGGACGTGATGCTTGCGGTGAGCCCGCGGCATCACCCACTGGGGCTGCGGATGTGCCTGAGGCTTCTCCCGCCCTACATGGGAAGCAGTGGGGTGAAGTGGGAGCCACGCCCCTCAGGACTGGGGCCTTCCTCCCTCAGTGTGGGGGGCCAAGGAGGTGCGAGCAGCTGAAGGCGGCTGGGGGTGTGGCGGCGGGGGGGGGGCATCTGATTAGGGCAAGCCAGGCTGCCTGCTGGGGGGGAGCCTCCCAGCGTTTCCTGCTCCAGCCTCCCCCGGACGCCCACCTTCTTCATTGGCCTCTCTGTGCACAGCCTCTCACGCCCTCCTGTCACCCACTGTGCCCTTGTCCAGCGAGACCTGAGAGGGGTCTTCTCTCAGGTGCCACCTGACATCCTCTTGGACACTGTCGCTGCCCCACCTGCTTCCGGCGACCCCGCCGCGCTCTGGGACCTGCAGCTGTTCCTTAGCACTGTCTGATGTCCCCGCTGTGCCCTCGAAGCTCCTGGTCCCCACATTCTTGCTGCCACTCCTGAAGGCTGTGTGTGGGCCGTGTGTCTGTGTACCTGCGTGTGCCTGTCTGCAGTTACTCGTGTTTCTGTCTGCGTAAGCGTGCGGACTTGGTGCTGCTGTGGGTCTGCCTGTGTTTGCCTGTGCACCTGTGTGTGAGCGCTACGTTCTGTCTCTGCGCATGTGCGTGTCTGAGTACATGGGTGTGAGTTGTATGTGCTTAGATGGCAGCAGGCGCCTCCAAGGAGGAAGGCTGTGGGCGCCCCCGCGCACAGTAGGTGCTCGGCCACCGTTTGCCACACTGAGTGCGTACCTGGCTCCTGCCGGGTTCTCCAGAGGCCAAGGCGTCGCCAGGGGCTGGAGGGAAACGGGAGCTGGAGGCTGCTGAGCTGATGGCAGGGAAGAACGGAGCAGAGGGCGCGGGCAGAGCGGTGGACCCGTGGTTCCTCGTGGGTCCCAGGCAGGCTGCCAGCCACCTGCCACTCACTCTCCCTCCCGGTGTCCCCGCAGTTGCCACTGGGCCCAAAAGATGGGTGCTCTCCCGGGCGCCCGCTGCCCTGGCAGGGGCCGAGGACCCTGCTGCTGCGCAAGAGTCTCCAGGACGGCTTCGGCTTCACCCTGCGGCACTTCATCGTGTACCCGCCCGAGTCCGCCGTGCACTGCAGCCTGAAGGTAGCGCGCTCGCTCGCTCGCCTGAACCCGAGGCTCCCTGGGGCGGGGGCCCCCTCTGACAAGGCCCTGGAGGAGGGCTGCAGGGGCTGGGGCGCCTGCACTGTGTGAACAGGTCAGACCCCTGCCGCCATGGACTGGGTCTGCCCAGGAGAGGTGGGAGCGGCTGGCTCAGGGCAGGGGACCCAGAGGTAGGAGTCCAGGTGACCTCTCTGGAAAGTGGACAGCCGCTGAGGGGAAGGTGGGCTTCCTGGTCCACTGGCGGCTTCTGAGCTGGGTCTGCTGTCCCGGTCTCCAGTGCTCACAGGGTTGGTCCCAGCGGGCCTTCCCAGCGTGTCCCGGGCCTGTGCGGCTGCAGTGCTGCACCCAGAAAGAGCCACAGGGTGGGGCAGAGGATCCCCTGGTCCTGGGACACCTGAGGCGCTGTGGACTCGAGGCTGCCTTGCCCGCCTTGGCAGCTTCTCTACTCCGCCCTGGTGCATTTATTGCCTTGGCCACTGAGAGCCCTTCCAGCCCTAATATAAATGTCCGCTTCTCCAAGCCCAGAGGAACCGGCTTGCAGCCCAGCCCAAGGCTGCGGGTCGGGGCTGAGCCAACAGGAGGATGGGAAGAGGGGCGCAGCCGTCAGAGCCCCCACAAGGGCCTGGTCCCTTCTTTCCTACAGGGGAGAAGAGTTATGTTGGGGTCCGCAGCCCCTCTCTCCCCTTCTCCAGCACTGGAATCACCCTGCCACAGCTGTGGGGGTCTCCCTTAGGGTCCTCTCGGTCTCACTGCCCGAGAAGGAAAGCATGGGGTTCTGTGGCCTTTGTGTGCTTACGTGTCTGCACGCACACGTGTGTGTGGCATGCCGGGTACAGGCGTGCATGCACACGCTTCTGAAATGTGTCATGTGTGCACGTCACTGTTGGGGGCGCTGTTGTCACTGGCCGCAGCTGTGTGTAAGGGTGGCAGTGGTGTGGGCACTGTCCCACCCCTTGTGCCCAAGGACACCCGCCCCTTCAGCCCCCGAGCCCCCTCCTTCCCCACCCCTGCCACCTTAGCTCAGGGCGCCCTGCAGATGGGGGACAGTGGTGGCAGCAGTGTCCTAGGGCGCTGAGCTCGCCTTTCACAGGCACTGGGAGGCCTTGGCAGGGCGGGGAGCCAGGCACAGCCCCATCACCTTTGCAGACCCGGGAGGACTTCGGGGCCCTGGCGGAGTCCCCGCCTCCTCCTGCTGCCCTGACGCCTGTAGGGGCTCAGCCATCCAAAGAGATCCATCTGCCCTGCCGCCCCGAGCGCTCTGCTGTCACGTCACCTCTCGTCAGCATGCGCCCCACAGGGCGGGGGCGTCCTGGCTGGGCTACCAGCGAGTGCTGGGTCCAGCCCTTGCTCTGAGAGGCCTCAGACAAGTCAGGCTGTCATCTGTGAAATGGGCCCGGTGTGTCTGTGGAGAGGGCTCTGAGACGCCACATCCTGCTGGCCTGCGCCCTGTCCTTCTGCTTCCTTTAGTCCTGGCTCCTCCCCAAAGCAGCACCCCTTCCCAGGACCACCCCCGGGCCTCCCGGGGGTCTCCTTAGCTCTGCATCTCTCTGCTGCCAGAGACCGCTGCTCTGGCTGGTGTCCATGCCAGCCGGGCGGGGAGGACCTCTCCTTCCCCGCCTGGACGCTTTAGTGTGACTCCCGTCACTTGCTGGTGAGAGCGGGCGCCCCTGCATGTGCTTGCTTGTTCCTACCGCCAAGGGTCTGTGCGTCCTGTCCCTCCGCAAGGTGCCCCCTCCTGCCACTCCCAAACGTGCCTTGAAAGCCCCTCCCCAGAGCCCACTAATCAGGCCCTGCCCTCCCGCCCGCCGCGCTCTGCGCGGGAGATAGCGCGGCCGTCCCCTGCCACGCTGCTTATCTGTGTCCCCTGCTCTTCAGTGTGTGCCTCCCAGGGGACAGAGGCCTGGCCCTGGAGCCCTGGGTTCCCAGGTGGCTGGGGGGCGGGGCGGTGGGGTCGGCAGGCGGCCACGGGAGCCTGGCCTGGGACGTGGGGTAGAGCAGACGGGCCCGCCCCCTGCTGTTGGCTTGCTGGGAGGAGGTGGGGGGCACTGGACTCCTCCATGCCGCTGAGGGCTGGGCCCACTCTGTCGCTGCAGGAGGAGGAGAATGGAGGCCGAGGAGGCCGAGCAGCAGGCGGAAGAGGTGAGTGAGTGGGCAGGCGGGTGGAGGTGCCCAGGTCGGGCTGGCAGGATCCAGCCCCGGCTCGGCTGTGTCTCCCATTGCCCGCCCGGCTCCTTCTGTTCTGTTCTTCTCTGTCCTGTCTGGGTGCTCCAGGCGGCCCCTCCTCCCCCGCTCCTCCCGGCTTTCCTCACGTTTGTGTCCCTGTGGGCCTGTCCCTCCTGCAGACCATGGCGCGCTGGGGGGCACCTGCATCCTCCCTTCGGTTGCTCCTACCTCAAACCAAAGCCCAGGCCTGGGCTGCCGGGCCTAGGGCTGCTGCTGGGGCCGAGAAGGGTGGGCTTTGCCGATAGAGACGGAGGAGCCCCGGGAGAGCGGGGCCCCAGCTCTCCTCACACGCAGGTCTCGAACTCCTGCCTGTTGCCCTTGCGACCCAAGGGCCCGTGCCAGCTCCCGGCCTCCTACATGTTCCTGCCCTGCCCTTAGGCCTCTGTGGGCAGCCATGGGGACGGTTCTGTCCCTGTGCCACAGGCTGGGAGGGGGCTGGGCCAGTGCCCCAAACAGGCCCACTCTGTAGGTGACAGTGCTGGCAGATGTGAGCACGGTAGCCAGACCCAGCTCCCCGCCCCAAGGGAGGGTACCGTGGCTGTAGCGGGGTTTGAGCCTGCCCAGGGGCTCTCTGGACTCCCCGTGGAGCCCCCAACCCTGAGGAAGGAGTGGGCAGGAGGTGTGAGTGTTGGGCATGCTCTGGCATGTGGGGCGGACTTTCATTTCTCTGTGTGGGTTATCTTGAGGGCTAGGAGTCTTCAGGACTTGATAGGGAGCCTCCTGTATGGCATCTCTCCTTTGTCTTTTTTTTGTGTGTGTTTGTTTTGGATTTTTTGAGACAGGATCTTGCTATGTAGTGCAGCCTGGCCTTGAGCTCCCTATGTAGCCCAGGCTGGCCTTGAACTCACAGCTATCCTCCTGCCTCAGCCTCCTGAGTGCTGGGATTGCAGGTGTGCACCACCATGCCCGACAAGGACTGTATCTTTGAGTCCTTTAGCCTGCTTCCTGACAGGACTTGGTGGGCATCTGCGCTGCTCTCTCTGTGCCCGCGTAGGTTTTCCTACTCCTGGTGTGCCTGCTTGGCTTTCTGTGCATTGGTGGACGTGAGCGTGGGTGTGGTGTGTTTGTGATCACTCACAGTGCCCCGTGTGTAGCGTGTGTGGGTGTGACCCTCAGCAGCCACCCTGCTAACCTGGCTGGTGCCCACCAGGCCCCTCCCCCCGGCACCGCCTGGAGCCCATGGACACCATCTTCGTGAAGCACGTGAAGGACAATGGCCCTGCGCACCGGGCAGGGCTCCGCACAGGTGCGGCCGGTTCCCCGCCTCTGGTTAGGGTGGGACTCCTGGATGCGGGCTCTGGGCGGGCTGCTGACTCCCCGCTGCCATCTACACCTGGCCTGGGGGTTCCCAGCGGGCCGTGGGCACCTGCCTCTCACGCGTGCCCTGCCCTTGTCCCCAGGAGACCGGCTGGTGAAGGTGAATGGGGAGAGCGTCATCGGGAAGACCTACTCCCAGGTCATAGCCCTGATCCAGAACAGGTGAGCCCCTGCCGCCCCCTCCCAGAAGAGCCCCCCCGGGCCCTGCTGGCGGGGTCCTCGTCCTCTGCCCGGCCTGACATCGGCCCTGTCCCTGCAGCGATGACACCCTGGAGCTGTCCATCATGCCCAAGGACGAGGACATCCTCCAGCTGGTGAGTCCTGCGCTGCGCGCCCAGGGCGGGTGGCACTCGGCCCTCTCCCCGGCCCTGCTCCAGCCTTGCCCCCTGTGGGACACAGAAGGAAACGCAGCGTGGCATTGCCCAATCGGGGCCATGGGCCGCTCCCTGGGCGGGGGCTGCCTGTTACTTCATTCAGGGCTGCTCTGTGCCCCGGAGAGGGCAGGCACTGGCCTCGGCAGGCAGGATTCCTGCCCAGGTCCCGGAAGGAGGTGGCCCAGCGGGCCCTGCCAGACTGGCACGTTCTTGTCAGTGCCTGTGAGAGGTGCCTGGTCCCACCTCCCTGCCTGGTCCTGATGAGGGGCCTCTGGGTGACCCACATATACCAGGTGCCCCCAGACCACCCCATCACCAGCTTTGTTCAGGGCACATGCAGGTCACACCAGGATGACACAACCCCCAGCACTGCCCTTGGTGTAGCACGTGTGTGCTCCAGTGACACACAGCACACAGGCCAGGCGTCAGTGCAGATGCCCCCGTGCCACCCCGATCTGCCCCCTGATGCCACAGCCCACACAGAGCTGGACCTTGAGACCCTGTGTCCCTACCCCCTGGCAGAACCTGCAGAAGGTGGCAGCAGGGCCTGGGGCTCTTGCTGCGTGACGGGAACACCCGTGGGTGTGTTACACAAGTGCACGTGCCACAGCGTTCTCCAGCCCCTCGGCCCCCCCGCCCAGCATATCACAGAGCCCCACATTCACACGCCCAGATGTGTGCCCGAGCCCCACCCCCACACCTGGGCACACTGAGCATGCGGCGCAGGATGGGCCACCAGGAGCCGTGTCCCCCAGATGCCACCGCCTCGCCCACACACAGCTCTGATCTTGCGGGTCCCTGCCACATGCCAGCTTGCCTGGGCAGAGGTCTCTGCCCTGGACAGGCTCTCGTAATCACTGCAGTCACACTACCACTCTTGGCACCGTGCCCCCGGGAACCTCCATCCTGACCTCAGTTGTCCCCTGGGGGGGGATGGGACTTGGAGGTGGAGGGTTCGCCCCACGTCTCAAAAACCTTGGCTGGATACCTCCCCCCAGGCCGAGGCCAGGCTGGCTAAGAGGGGGTAACAGGGCGGGACCGGGTGCCCCCTCTCCGTCTGGCAAGGGCCGAGGGCGGATGGGGCAGCAGCTCCCAGCTTGGCCCCCCAGGTGGGCTTCAGTGGGCCAGCAGCCCAGATGTTGGCATCTGGGGGCCTCCACAGCGCCCCCACCTCTGGCGGCCGAGGGTGGGGCCCAGGCATTCCTGTGGTCGGGAGCCAAAGCTGCAGGCCAATCGGGTCCCGGCAGCGGCTGACGCCACCGCCGACGCGCGGCCCCTCCACACCCATCCTCCTCCTCCTCCTCCTCCCACCGGCCCTGAGGAGGGAGCCGGCGGGGGCTTGGGAGCTGCCGGCCAGCCAGGCAGACAGAGGGGCCGAGGCTGGGCCAGAGGCGGCCGCCGCCTTGGGGGCTTCGGCGGTGGGGTGGGGTCTCGGGCAGGCAGGATGCTGTCCCCGCCGCCCTGATGCCAGGAGCCCCGGGAGCCAGCGGGATGGCAGGAGGGAGAGGTATGTGTGTGGCTGTCCCTGTGCGTGTGCCAGGCTGGAGGGGTGAGTGTGCGGGGGTGTGGTTAGCGCATCCCTGTCACGTGATGTTTGTGCCTGGACCGAGGGGCAGTGTGTGCATGGGTGTCTCATTGTGTTCCTGTGTGTTGGGTGTGTGTCTCCCTGTGTCTCCTGAGCCGTGGTGTGTGTGTGTGAGTGTGTGTGTGTGTGTTTGGGGTCACCTCCCACCCTCTGATACTTCACTCTGCCATAGGCCCCCGGCAGCTGGGCCAGGCGGCCAGGGCCATCAGCCTGCAGTCTGTCCCTGGGGGCCGCCTCCTCTTTTGGCAGGGCCTGGGCGCGGGCCCTGTCATTCCTCAGCAATGCAGCGTCAGCCTCGGCAACCAGTGCCAGATTCCAGGCCTGGGGTGGCAGAAGGTGGCCCAGGGTCCCTCCGCTGGCTGCCACAGGGCCGGCCCCTCCTCTGGGCTGGCCTCGAGGGGACAGGATGTGGGACAGGCCCTCCTTCCCCGGTGGCCCAGCAGCCGGGCCCCAGCTCCCTATTCCCAGCCCACCCCGCCCTGGACACGCCCCTCAGCAGCTTTCTTCTGGCCTGCCACCTTAACTGGAGTTTCCCGCCCCACCCACATGGCTGTGCCACTGGGACATAAGGCAGCCGGGTGGCCTGTGGGAGCCAGAACACAGACGTGGGGACATTTGAGGCTGTGAGCTGCCCTTGTCACCTGCTCTGTCTAGAGGAGTGTGTGTGTGTGTGTGTGTGTGTGTGTGTGTGTGTGAGAAGCCTGCTGCTTCTTTGCCCTCCCCCTGGACTATCTGACACATGCCCGCCTGCCCCGCCCAGTCCTTTCCCTCCAGCCCCTTCCTGGGCACTGGGTGCCCCTGCTCACCTGTCTCTTTGTCCCTGGCCAGGCCTACTCCCAGGACGCCTACCTGAAGGGGAACGAGCCCTATTCCGGAGAGGCACGCAGCATCCCCGAGCCACCCCCTCTCTGCTACCCCCGGAAGACCTACGCCCCACCGGCCCGGCTGTCTGCCTGGGCCACTATGGTGCCTGAGCCCACCTCAGCCCTGCCCAGCGACCCCCGGAGCCCCGCTGCGTGGAGCGACCCAGGGCCCCGCGTCCCACCCGCCGCCCGCACCCCGCCGGAGCCCTCTTCCTTGGGGATGAGCCAGCCCCGCCCGAGCCCTGGTGCCTTCCCTCACCTTCCCTCGGAGCTCCGGACGCCCCGTGCCTTCCCGGAGCCCAGCAGCCGGGCGCTTCCCAGCAGACTGGAGTGCCAGCAGGCCCTGTCACACTGGCTGTCGAAGCAGGTGCCCCGCAGGGCAGGGGAGAGCCAGTGCCCGGCCATGCCACCCCGGGCCCGCAGTGCCTCCCAGGACCGGCTGGAGGACATGACTGCCCACCGTGCGTGGCCCTGCTCCACGTCCCAGGATGCCTTGAGCCAGCTGGGCCGGGAGAGCTGGCATCGGGCTCGCTCGGAGGATTACCTGGGCCGGGCCACCCGCTCCGCCGAAGCCCTGGGGCCAGGTGCACTGGGGTCGCCCCGCTTCGAGCGCTGTGGTTGGGCCTCCCAGCGTCCCGCTGCCCGTACAACTGCCTGCCCTGCTCGGGACCTGCCGGGGCCTCAGGCCTCTCCCGTGCCTGGCCTGCAGGGCCTGGATGACATTGGGTACATTGGCTACCGCAGCTACAGCCCGTCCTTCCAGCGCCGGACTGGCCTCCTGCACGCGCTCTCCTTCCGGGACTCGCCCTTTGGGGGGCTGCCCACCTTCAGCCTGGCCCAGACCCCCACGCCGTTCCCGCCCGAGGCCGCTGAGCCACCCCGGGTATCGAGGCCGGAGCCCAGTGCCCGGGCCCTGGACGCCCCCACTGAGGCTCGCCGCGAGGAGGTGGTGCTGAGGCAGAAGCCGCCCACCGGCCGCAAGGGCCAGCTGGGCCCCGCCAGGCAGATGGACCTGGGCCCCGGGGACGAGTGCCCGGAGCCAGAGGCCAGTGGGCGAGTGGAGCGCCTGGGCAGGAGGGTGGCCCCTCTGGCCACCACCGAGGACTCCCTGGCTTCCATCCCCTTCATTGGTGAGTGCCGCAGCAACTGTCCTGGGACGCCGGCTGTCTGCCCTGCCTGCGCCCCCACCTCCTGTTCATTCGTACTTTCCACTGTTGCCTTCCCCCTCCCTTCTTCTGTCCATCTGTTCTGCCTCAGGTCCCTCCCTCCTGTTTAAGACAAGGTCTTGCTATGTAGCCCAGGCTGGCCTCCAACTCACAGCGGTCCTCCTGCCTCAGCCTCCTGCATGTGCCGCCATGCCCAGCATCCCTCCTTCTTTTGTTCCTCCTTTCACATGCTCCTTCTTTCCACCCATCCTTCCCTCCCCCGTCCTTCCTCCCTCTGTCCCTCTGTCCCTCGGGTAGGTGGTAGTGTTAAGCCTGTGTGGACTCCAGGCTACCCTTAGTACTCGGAAAACAGGGTGAGCCAGGGCCACTGGGTGGCACAGGGAGATCTGGAGGGCAGGAAGGGCCTGTGGCCTGGATGGGACGTGGTGGGCATGGAGGACATAGAAAAGGACACTGTGGCCAAGACTTACAGGATGGGGACAGCCTATGCATCCCGGGGCCGCAGGGGGGCGGCAAAGGCTGCCTGCAGCTAGGTAGGGAGGGTGAGGTTGAGGGCAGGGAGGCTGGGGAGCCCCTGGGTCCTGGCCTGGCCGGAGGTGCTGCCTCACCCCATGCCAGGGTGGATGGGGGGCAGGAAAAGCCGAGGCACCTTGGAGCTGAGGTGCCCGTGAGGGGCGGGTAGGGTGGGGCTGCGGCCGGCAGGCTGGTGACACTGAGATCCAGGCTCCAGGGACCGTGCTGGGCCAGGCAACAAGGGAAGAGGGGAGAGGCTGGGGCTGGCAGGGCCCGGGAAGGGCCTGGCTGCGGCGGCTGTCACTCACTGTGAGGGAGATGTAGCTCCTCAGGGCGCGCCGGCGGATGGGAAAGACTGTCCTTAGCCTCGGGGAGCTCCAGTCTGATCTGGGAGAGACAGCCCAACTCCTGCCCGCAGCCTGAGGGGTCTGCTGGCCAGCCTGGTGCGATGTGAGGGCCGTGGAGCTGGCGGAGCTATGGGGTGGGCTCCGGCCTGTCGGTGAGGGGCGCAGAGCCGGCCAGGCGGCCAGGCAGGCAGCCCTCCGTGCGGTCACAGCGCTCCTCCTCCCTCGCAGATGAGCCCACCAGCCCCAGCATCGACCTCCAGGCCAAGCACGTCCCCGCCTCCGCCGTGGTCTCCAGTGCCATGAACTCGGCCCCGGTCTTGGGCACCAGCCCGTCCTCGCCGACCTTCACCTTCGCCCTCAGCCGCCACTACTCACAGGACTGCAGTGAGTGCCCCGCGCCGGCCCCGGCCCCTCCCGCCGTCCCCGCTCAGCCCTCCCGGCCCGCCCTGGCCCTGGCCTGCCTGACACGGCCGCTTTGCAGGCAGCATCAGGGCCGCGCGCCGCTCCTCCTACCTGCTGGCCGTCACCACCGAGCGCTCCAAGTCCTGCGACGACGGGCTCAACACCTTCCGGGACGAGGGCCGGGTGCTGCGGTGAGGACCAGCGGGCGGGACGCGGGCGGGGAGGCCACCGCCACGCAGGCCAGCTGTGTGGAGCCTGGCGGGCGCAGGCTGGGGCCCCGCGGCACCGCCCCACCCCGCCCTCACCTTGGTCCTTGCTCCCCAGGCGCCTGCCGAGCCGCGTGCCCAGCCTGCGGGTGCTCCGGAGCTTCTTCACCGACGGGGTGAGCGGCGGGGCACCTGGGGGTGGGTGGTGTGGGTTCTGGGCCTATGGCTCCGACCCGCCATGAGCCCCTAGGTTCCTGCTCCTTCCTCTCTGCACCCCCACGCCACCCCCGTGACCACTCCTCTGCCGGCTGCGTCACCCCTGACCCTCCGCACCTCCCACCCACAGTCTTAGCCCCGTCTCCCTGCCACCTCTGGAACGTTTCCAGCCGCCTCTAACCGTGTGACTCTCTCTTTGTCATTGTTTTTGTTTTTCTTTTTGGAGACAGGGTCTCACTGTATAGTTTCAGGCTGGGCTTAAACTCACTGTGTGGCCCAGGCTGCCTTCAAACTTGCAGCGATCCTCCTGCCTCAGCCTCCCTGAGTGCTGGGATCCCAGGCATGTGCCACCAAGCTTGGCCTTTTTCACTTTCCCTAGGGTTCTTCAGGGCTGCTAGGGAATTTCAGCCCCCACCTGGCCTTTCCCAGCTCCCTGCTGCCTCTGTGCCTTCTGCCGGCCTTAGCTCCCTGTGGGCGGGTGCTCACTTGTCCCATCATCATGCACCCTCTGAAGAGATGCCCTCCGTGTGCACGTGGTGTCTGCTGGGGGCAGTGCGCCGGAAAGGGGTGGCACGGGCGGCGACACTGATGGAGAGCTGGAGTTGCCGGCCTCAGGACCTGGAAAGCAAAGGGTTGGGTGTGCAGCGGCCGCAGGCTCCTCCTGTGCTGCTGGGAGCGAGCCCGGGGCCTTGAGTGCCAGGCCGGGGCTCCACCACTGAGCTGCACCCCAGCCCTGCGACTGTTCCCTTTTTCTTTCTCTTTTTCTTTTTTGAGATAAGTTCTCCCAATGTAGCTCAGGCTGGCTTTGAGCGCATAGCAAGCCTCCTGCCGCAGCTACCCCGCTGCTAGGATGATAGGCTTACACTACTATGCCCGGTGTGGGTTGTTTTTGTTTTTCGTAGTACTGAGGATTGAACTCAAGCCCAGGGCCTTCGAAATGAGCTGTACCCCAGCTCTTTTTGGATTTTTTTTTTTTATTTTGGGACAGAGTCTTTCTAAACCGCTAAGATGCCCAGGTTGGGCTTGAACTTGCGATCCTCCTGCCTTAGCCGCCCAGAGCGCTGGGATTACAGGCGTGCGCCACATCTCGCTTGACTGTTTATGGGCCCTCTCTGTCTGATACCTTGACACCCTTGCCACCTGGCTCGATCTTTATCACTTCCTCGGTTTACTTAACTCTCCCTGGCCTTGTCACCTTGCTCCTGGAGTCTGTTGACACTGTCACTTCCTCTGTTTAACTCCTCGTGGACAGGACTACCCGCTCTGCTCCCTCTGTCTTTGTTGATGTTCCTGCTTCCCCTATTTACTTAACTCCTTGTTGACAAGATTGTTTCCCGTTTCCTTAATTCCTTTAAGGCTGTAAAGTTAAAGCGGCGTCCAGATTGGCTTTTCTGGCTTGGGAGGCTTGTGTCAGCCTTTCCCTCTTCTGGCTTCTCTGTCACGCCTCATGATAGCTCAGAGAGGCCAAGCCAGGCCTCGGAGGCTACACAGTGCTTTAGGGGACGCCACGGACATGCGCCAGGCCCGCGAGGCTCCCTGTGGCCCATGGGGCTCCTGAGATGCTGGTATGGTAGGAGCCACCCTCACCTGCCCTGTGTGGTCTCCCCGCAGTCCCTGGATAGCTGGGGCACCTCCGAGGATGCTGATGCCCCTTCAAAGCGACACTCAACCTCTGACCTCTCAGACACGGCCTTCAGTGACATCAGGAGAGAAGGCTGGCTGTCTTACAAGCAGGTCCTCACCAAGAAGGGGAAGGTAAGCCGGGCGGAAGGCCAAGGCGGGAGGCGGAGGTCCGGCTCCCAAGGGCTGTGTTTGCCCTGCGGCCGCTCAGGTGGAAGGAGCAGCAGGGATGGGGTCAGGTCTGACCACAGCGGGTTTGGAATCCCAGCAACCTGTCCTCCAGCGACCCACAGGTCACCCTGAAAGTGGCTCTGGGGAGCAAGCCCAGGGGATCCCCCAGGGATCCCAGGTCCGAGAAGCCGGCGGAGGCTCAGCCTCTCCAGGTCCGGTAGCCCCAGGTCGCTCAGTTCTGGTATCTCAGGGCGGCAGAGACCCTGGCGCCCTGCTGAGGGTTATGGCCCTGGGGTGCCAGCTGGCCTCCTTGGGAGTACGTAGAGAAGGTAGCTCTGGAGGGGAGAAGACCTGATAGCGGCCACCGTGAGACCCCGGTGAGAGACAAGGGCTCAGGGACTGGGGCTGCGGGGAGGGTAGGGGACAGGCAGGGCCCAAAGAAGGCAAACCTTCGTCGAGGAAGAGCCAGGCAGGGTGGCTGCCCTCTGCTGTACCCCAGGTCCACCCTAGAGTGGCCAGGGACCTTATGATGAACCTGGGTTAGCTCCAGACCCACCCACCTACCTGTGACTCAGTATCCCCATCTGAGAGTAGAGCCACAGTAATCTCTACTCCTGACCTGTGTTGGGGGACAAAGGAAATAATGTGGTGGATGCTTTGTGGTACGGCGCTGCCATAGCAAGCAGGAGGCCCTGGGTCAGCCCTCAGCACCAGAAAGTTACAAGTAAGACACAATATATAAATAAACCGACAAGGCCGGGCGTGGTGGCACATGCCTGTAATCCCAGCACTCGGGAGGCTGAGGCAGGAGGATTGCCATGAGTTCAACTGAGGCCAGCCAGGGATATATAAGTGAGTTCAAGGCTGGCCTGAACTACATAGCAAGACCCTGCCTCAAAACAACCAAAATAAATAAAGAGATCGATGAGATGATCTCACCTGGCATGGTGCTACACACCTGTAATCCCAGGCCTTTGGGAGGCTGAGGCAGGAGGATTGCAACAAGTTAGAGGCCAGCC
>NW_004955451.1:13642654-13651287 GCF_000276665.1 Chinchilla lanigera
TTGAGACCTTCCTGTCTCTGCCTCTCGGAGTACTGGGATTACAGAGATGCGCCCCATGCCCAGTTCACACCCGCTTTAAATCATCTCTGCGGGGACTTGCAGGCCCCTCAGGGGTGTGACTGCTAGGCGTGTTATTTTGCTGATGGAGGAAAGCGGTCTGTTCATGGCAGAGGCCATGCTTTTCCCAGAAGGCTTTGGCTCTCCTTGCCTGAATGGTGGACTGGGCCCCTGTGGAGGTGGAGGCTGACCGTGGTTGGGTTTCCCACTGCTCCCAGGGTCTGTGACATCACGCTGGCAAGCATCTCACATTGGCACCCGTGAGCCTCCCTGGTCTGTGACCCAGGGACAGGGTCACCTGCGCCAATGGCTGCCGTGAGGAGGTCCACGCAGAGAAAGCGCGTGTGGCCCGGGACTTAAGGGGCACAGACTCGGTGCGGTCCTGCGGCTCTGCAGCGTGGTGGGATTGGGGAGGAGATGTTGGGCTGAGCCCTGAGGAGCCTAGGAGCTTGAACCGAGGGGAGCAAGGGTCTGGGGAGGCGGCTCATGGGGGCTGGGGGCAGTGGCAGGGTGTGCTGGAGCCGGGTGCCCGGAGTGCCCAGGCCAGAGGTGGGAGACGTGGGGCTTGGGGGTCAGACACCCAGGAACATGTTGGGGGGTTTCTAAAGGGGATGGAGAGGGGGTGTGGTGCCGGACACAGGGCCGTGGCTGCTGTCTGGGTGATGGAGGGGGTCCCTGATCAGGGTCGAGGTGTGAGGCCGGGGGAAAGGGACCACGGGAGAGAGGCTGGAGGGAAGGTGGCTTGGGCTTGTTGAAGGCCTCGGTTATCAAGCTCAGAGGAGAAGCCCGGCCTGGTGGTGAATGCCCGCGATCCCAGCCCTCAGGAGGCTGAGGCAGGAGGCTCTCTGTGAGTCGGAGGCCAGCCTGGGCTCCGTAGTGAGTTCAAGGCCAGGCTGAACAATTTATCAATACCCTGTCTCAAAAACAGCAACAGCAACCGGCAGTCACCTCCAGACTCGACGGCCCAAGTCTGTGATTCCCATTTCTTGGGAGGCAGAGGCAGGAGGTGTTCAAGTGCAAGCCCAGCCTGGGCAATTTAGTGGGACCTTGCCTCAAAGTAAAAGAATTTCGAAGGGCCCCGGGTGCTGCTGTGGCGGATCACTTCGGTGGTGTGCGAGCCCCAGCACTGAGCAAACCACAGGCAACAGTCAGGCCGGGTTGGGTCGGGCCGGGAGGGGACCACAGAGGGTCGTTGCGCTGCGCTGAGCAGGAGGCGGGAGTGCATAACGCAGCCGGTGTTCAGCAGGGACCGTGAGCCACCCGGAGGGTCCCCCGGGCTCACATCCCCAGCTCCAGGGGCTTGAGTGCTTCCGGCGAGGACAGGGGCTTCCATCCCTCGCTGGCCAAAACCAGATGTCACTTTCCCGCTTGGTCAGGAGTTAGAGGCAGGGTCCTCGAGTCAGTGACAGACGCCGCTTCTGTGCGGGGCCCTGCTCGCCAGCTGCCGTCCTCTGCCCTTCAGGGCTGAGACTGTCAGGCAGAGCTCTGGGAAGGAGCTCTGACTGGGCCCTGCAGCCGCAGAGCTGCGTGCCGACGGGGGGCCCCAGACTTGCTAGCAGGGACACCGAGGCCCAGGCCGGCTTGGGGAGTCCGCCGTCATCCGGCTCCTTTAGTCTCAGGGGAGCCCGGGGCACCGCTTCGCTTCCCTGTAGCTGTACAGTCCCCCTGGGAACGAGTTTTCTTCTTTGGTTTTTTGAGACAGGGTCTTGGCACGTAGTCCAGGGCGGCCTTGACCTCGAAGTGATCCTCCTGCCTCAACCTCCTGCGTGTTGAGGTCGAGGGCCACCGCACCCGGCTTTTTTTGTTGTTTTTTTTTGGTACTGGAAATTGAACTCAGGACCTCGCACTTGCCAGGCAGGCGCTTGTGCCGCTGAGCTACATTCCCCGCTGTTTTGAGGCGGCTCTCGCTGTGTGGCTCAGGCTGGCCTGGAGCTTGAGATTCCCAGTGAGATCCTGACCTCAGCCTTCACGCAGCTGAGCGCCCTGGCCTGTGCTGGGCTACCCCCAGGAGAATTCCGATAAGGTCGCTGTCAGGGGCCCCCCTGAGCCCACCCCATGTGTCCCTGCCCCGGCCAGCAGTGACCTCGGCAGGGCTACAGTGGGGGACCCACCCAGATGAGGCGGTCACCCTGCTCTGATCCAGTGGGGGTGCGGCCCCTGCCCCAGGTGCGGCAAGGGCCCTGGAGCTAGTTCCTCAGTGGATGCTGGTGGGCGCTCACCCCGGCTGGGCTCTGGGGAGCGGGTGGGCGAGCTCCCTGCCCAGGAGCCGCAGAGATGGACCTGCGGCCGAGGCAGGTGCGCGCGTGGTCTGGTGGTGTGACCCGGTGCCCGTGTAGAGTGGCTTTGGGAAGGGAGCGGCACAGGAGCCTCGGGGGCATGGCGGAGGCGTCCTTGACCCTCGGACCTGCGGGGAGCAGAGGAGGCAGCTACCCCAAGGCGGCAGAGCCCGGCCCTGTCATCCCAGCACTGGGCGCTGAGGCAGGAGGTTTGCCGAGGGTCGGAGGCCGGCCTGGGCTAGGAACACACGAGCTGGATGGGGGGCCGGGCCGGGGTGACAGCGTCCTGCCCGCGTCCGTGCCCGCTCTCACGCTGCCTCTCGTGTCGTGTCTCCGCAGAAGGCGGGCGGCGGCCTGCGCCAGTGGAAGCGGGTGTACGCCACGCTGCGGGCACGCTCGCTCTGCCTGAGCAAGGAGCGGCGGGAGCCCGGGCCGGCGGCGGCGGGGGCTGCGGCGGCCGGCGCAGGTGAGGAGGAGGCGGCGGCGCCCGTCTGCATCGGCTCCTGCCTGGTGGACATCTCCTACAGCGACACCAAGAGGAGGCACGTGTTCCGGCTGACCACCGCTGACTTCTGTGAATATCTCTTTCAGGCTGAGGACCGCGATGACATGCTGGGCTGGATCAGAGCGATCCGGGAGAACAGCAGGGCCGAGGGCGAGGTGAGCCGGGGCCCCCAGGCCAGGGCGGGCAGGGCGGCCGGGGACAGGCGGGGGCGGGCAGGACGAGCAGCACCGCGGGCTGGGGCCCTGACGGCACCTCTTCTCCCCTCTTCCCAGGACCCCGGCTGTGCCAACCAAGCTCTGATCAGCAAGAAGCTTAACGATTACCGCAAAGTGAGGTGAGGCCCAGCGGGCGGCAGCCTCGGGGTGCGGGCGGGGCAGAGCTCGCCCTGGTGCCCGTCCTGGGTCCAGGGCCTGGGTGTGGGGGCTGCCCGGCCCACCCACACCGCTCCCCCTCTTCCTCCGCAGCCACGGCTCTGGGCCCAAGGCCGAGTCCTCCCCCAAAGTCTCTCGGGGCCTGGGGGGGCTCAAGTCTGAGTTCCTCAAGCAGAGCACGGCGTGGGCCCTCAGGACCCAGGAGCAGCCCGCGGGGAGCAAGGGTAGGTGGTGGCTGGGGCGGGCGGGGGTGCCCCCCTCCTCTGTGGGGCTGTGAGGCCTCGGGGCTGGGAGGGCCGGCTGCCCCGGAGTCTGCGAGTGTCCCCGGGTCACGCCTGGCCCTCCCTACGCCCCTGGCTGTTTGAAAAGCTCTTCCTCTGGCCAGGCCTGGGTGTGGATCTTGCTGCCCACCCCCCCACCCCGCATTGTAGCCCCTGGGGCCATGCAGCAGCCCTTGAGCGGCCTGGAGCCACTTTCTCTGGGGTAGGCGCCCTCCACCTTGGGCTTCTCACTGGGGATTATGTGCCGCTGGCGTCCCCTGTACGTCACAGCGCATGTGAACGTGGTGGTGCCCACCTACCCCGTCTTCCTCTCCCTCCCCAGATGACAATGCAGCTGCCCCCAAAGCCCCCTGGGGCATCAACATCATCAAAAAGAACAGGAAGGCCGCCCCGCGGGCCTTCGGGGTCCGGCTGGAGGAGTGCCAGCCGGCCACGGAGAACCAGGTGGGTTTCTGCTGTCCCCAGGTGGGCAGGTGGGGAGACTCAGGCGCAGAGGCTGGAGCTGCAGGGCGCTGGGGGGCCTGGGCGGGGCCGTGAGGGCGGGGATGGCCGTCAGTGGCCACCCCACTCTGTGGTGAGGACTGGAGGTGGCAGGGCCACTCTGCCGCCCTGACACCTGCTAACCCTAACCCTAACCCTGTCCCCAGCATGTGCCCCTGATCGTGGCCGCCTGCTGCCGCATCGTGGAGGCCCGGGGGCTGGAGTCCACCGGCATCTACCGTGTGCCGGGCAACAACGCGGTGGTGTCCAGCCTGCAGGAGCAGCTCAACCGCGGGCCCGGCGACATCAACCTGCAGGACGAGGTGGGTGCGGCCGAGTGTTTGCCAGGGTTCCACTTTGCGGACTCGGGACCACCCAGACTCCTCCGGACTCTGGGTGTCTCTCTTGGCCCTGCTGAGGAGCAGACCCAGGGCCTCCCGCACGCCAGGGACGGCTCCACGGCAGAGCTTCAGCTGTGGCACCTTCCCTGTCCTTTCGCAGTGCGCAAACCACGCAGCTGCAGGGCTGTGCAGAAGCAGGCTCGGGCAGGGTGGGGACAGCGGTCTGCGGTCCCCAGGCCGGGCCAAGAGAATGCGGTTTCCAGAAAGGCTAGCGCCGGCAGCTGCCTGCTCGGGAAGGGGCCAGGCAGAGAGTGGCTTGCGAGCGAGCTGACAGCCACACTTTAAGCTTTGTAGCCAGGGCTCGCTTCAGCAGCACACATTCTACAACCGGAAGAGTTTGTAGCTGGGCACAGTGGTACATGGCATCGTCCCAGCACTTGGGAAGCTGAGGCAGGAGGACCGCCACTAGTTCAAGGCCAGCCTGGCTATAGAGTGAGTTCAAGGCCAGCTGGAACCATATGGTGAGATGTGTCTCAAAAAACCGAATAAATAAAACAAAGAATTTGTAGTCTACAACAGTGGTGCATGCCTGTCATCCCAGCTACTTGGGAGGCTGAGGCAGGAGGATCACAAATTTGAGCCCAACCCTAGCACCTTATTAGCCAGACTGCGTCTCAAAATAAAATTTAACAAGTGTGGGGATGTAGCCCGGTGTTTAGTTCCTAGCACTGGAAAGAAAACAAAGTTTGGAGCAGGGTTCTTGATTCTCAAATGGTGTTCCTGAGTCCCAGGGTTCCCAGAGGGGGGCTCTGGGCAGGGCAGGACCCCTGCTGCACTCCACTGTTACCCTGGGCTTTCATGTCCGATTCTGTTTGACAGAAGAGGCTCTGATGAGAAAGAATTGTCCTAGAAAACCATGAACCGGGGGCTGGGGATTTAGCTCAGCGGCACAGCACCTGGCAAGTGCAAGGTCATGAGTTCAATTCTCGGTACCGGAAAAAAATAATAAAAAAAAGAAAACCATGAACCTGGGCAACGAGGTCCCACCGTCCTCCCGTGACTGAGTCGCTGTCTGGGCAGTGGGGAGAGGAGACGGTGGCAGGAGGTCGCAGACAGGGTGCTCTGCGGAGCCCGAGGTGTGCAGGGAGGGAGAGGCTGCCAGGAGCAGCTTGGGAGGGGGCCCTCGATCCAGGGGCCTGTCGCAGGAGGGCCACCCAGGTGGGCTCGTGGCATTGCCCAGACCCCAGAGGAGGGTGTGAGGGTGTACACCTGCTGGCCTTAGGGAGGGTGACACTGGAAGTCACTGGCCGTGATCTGGTGGACGACAGGGAGCTGGGATGGTTTTTTGAGACAGGGTTCAGGCTGGCTTCAAACTCTGTGGTGATCCTCCTGCCTCAGCCTCCCGAGTGCTGGGATTATTGCTTGTGCTGCCATCCCTGGCCCTCCTGAGACAGGGCTAGCTAAGTTCTTAGAGGGAAGCTAAGGGTAGGTCTACTTCATACCCAGATGCCTGATGGCTACAGATGCCCGGGCCTGGGGCAGGGGCTCAGTTTCCCGGAGGCCCTCAGGCTCAGGAGTCCAGAGGGGAGAAGGAGCAGAAGGCGTGGATGGCAGCAGAGCCCTGGCAGAAGTGGGGGTGGGGCAGCTCTCGGCGGGTTTGAAGGGAGCATGGCTCAGGGAGGGGCCCTGTTGGATTTGGGTCAGGGTCTACTCTGAGCCTGGGCTGGAGGGGCCTGGGGTCCCCAGGGGCATGGGTGAGGGGCAGACACGTCCACGCAAGGAGACCTGCAGTGGGTTCTGTGAATCAAGGTGCCGCGTCCTTGTTCAGTGGGGATGCTGAGCCTCCCAGGTTGCCTTGCTTTAAGCCATGGAGCCCCTAAGGCCTGAGCCTGGCCTGGTCAGGTCCTTCCTCACTCCCCCGAGGTCGGGGTGACGGCGCCCTCTTGTGGATAGAAGAGGCAACAACCACCCATGCTGGGACAGGCGCCTCTGGACCAGCGATTCTTCTTGGCACAGGGGACCGGGAGCTGGGCAGGGTCAGCCCCGCCCCCCCGGCCACGCACCAGCGCCGTGGCGTGGGTGACAGGGCAGTGGACGGGGCTCCTGTGGTCGTGGCCCCCAGCGTGGGAGGGTGGTGTCGGGTGGGGGGGTCCTCCGCTCGGCTCTGTCCCCCAGTGTCCCCACCCGGGACGGGCGGGGCTGGGGCCTGACGCCGCTGTCCCTCCCCAGCGCTGGCAGGACCTCAATGTCATCAGCAGCCTGCTTAAGTCCTTCTTCCGGAAGCTGCCCGAGCCTCTTTTCACCAACGGTGAGTGGGGGCGGAAGCGGGGGGCGCGAGCCCGGCCACGCCACGCCACGCCTGGGGTTTGAAGGCAGGGTCTGCACACTGAGCTGCATCGCCAGCCCTTTTCATTTTTTAATTTACTTAATTAATTTATTTTTTGAGGCAGGCTCCCCCATGTAGTCCAGGCTGGCCTTGAACTCACGGCAGTCTTCCTGCCTCACCCAGATCCGGCATTTCTGGGTGTATTAAAAACACAAATGCACATAAGACCCTTCGCTAATGTGGTGGGGAGTTGCTCTTACGCGCTGGTTCCCTGCAGTGACCGCCGACACTGTCTGGGCACTGGGTGCCTGGCCTCTCCCTCCCCTGCTCCCTTGGGGCAGGACTTTGGAGAGAGCAGAGGCTCAGAGAGGTAGCGCCACCTGCCCAAGGTCACACAGCACGTAGGCGGCAGGGGGGATCCACCCAGGCAGTGCTCACCGCTCTTTCCTGACTCCCTGAGCCGCAGCCTGGCGAGCGCCCCGCAGCTAGTGAGGGGCTGCTGTGGCCTGTCTGATGCCATCAGGCCGTGTCCCCAGCGTGGAACTAAAATCGAGGCCAGGGGTTCCCCTGGGAGCCTGAGCGTCCGCCTTGGCTCAGTGCTGGGGACACCGTTCCCCCCAGAGCAGGGCTGTGACTTGACACTCGTTTCTGTCACCGCAGACAACTTGCTCTTGTTCTGAATTAGCCACGTAAACGCGCAGTCTGAGTGGATTTGAGTTTCTCGGTCCCCTCTACCAGCTCACGCCCGGGACATCCTCACACTCGTTGTCGCAGACACCGCCACGGGGAACTCAAAGACTCACCCCTGCGGTCAGGGCCGGGCTCTCACGAGGGGTTCTCAGCTGCAGTGCTGCGGGGTGCTCACCTGCCTAGCAAGGACCTTTGAGAGCTGATGTCACCTAGGGAGGAGTGGGCGGATGCCTGTCATCCCAGTCCCTGTGAGGCTGAGGCAGGAGGATTGTGAATTCGAAGGCAGCCTGGGCTGCATTACAAGACTCTATCTCAGAAAAAAAAAAAAAAAAAAAAAAATTGGAAGCTGAGAAGGAGGCTGTAGGTCACATTCCTGGAAGCTGCACAAGCTCCATCAGCACTGCATGGCATTAGCTTACTACTAATACTATTGTTATTTGTACAGTGCAGGGGATTGAACCTGGGGCTGCAAATCTGTAGAGCAGAGGCTCAGAGAAGTAGCGCCATCTGTAGGGGAAGTGGCTTCTCATTATTTTCATTTTCACTTCTTGTTACTTGAGAGATTAAGTCTCTCTCTCTCTCTTTTTTTTTTTTTTTTTTTTGTCTTTTTGAGGCAGGGTCTCACTGTGCAGTTCAGGCTGGCCTTGAGCTCACTTTGTAGCTCAGGCTGGTCTCGAACTCTCAACAATCCTCCTGCCTCAGCCTCCCAAATGCTGGGATTATAGTCATGTGCCCCCACGCCCAGCTCTAAATCTCTTTTCTTTAGTTCTTGGCTTTTTCTAGTTCCTTTGGACTTCCTTGTTCATATAACATGCCTATTTTTATCTCTAGCTCTTTTGTGGTACTGGGGATTGAACTATGTGTTTTTTTGGTATTGAGTGGTGGGAACAATTCTGTGTATTATAGATATTAATCTTTGACTTTTGTAAATATCTGCTCTAGTCTGCTATTTCCCTTTTTAAGTTTTCAATTTAGAAACTGAAAACGTTTTTTAAACATATCATTAAGCCATAATGATGATACACATCTATAATCCCAGCACTTGGGAGGCTGAGACGGGAGGATCACTGTGAGTTTGAGGCCAGCCTGGGATACATAATGAGTTCAAGGCCAGCCTGAACTGCATACTGAAACCTTGTCTCACAAAGAAAAGAAAAAAGAAAACGATAAAACCCAAACCAACAAAAAACATGTCATCGAGGCTGCAGCAGGAGGATTGCTGTGAGTTCGAGGCCAGCCTGGGCTACAAAGTGAATTCAAGGCCAGCTTGAACTGCAGAGTGAAACCCTGTCTCAAAAAGACCAAA
>NW_004955451.1:13651387-13660731 GCF_000276665.1 Chinchilla lanigera
GCTGATACAATAAAGCAACTTACTCAAGTCACCCTATGTTGAAACCCACTGTTCAGTAACACCCCCCACACACACACAACTTGAAATTCCCTTAACTTAGCCTTATATGTGAAATGTCAGATGACTACACTGGTGCCATGGCCCGGTGAGGACAAGAGACAGAGAAGCAGTGTCTCCAGGAGGACAAAATTAACATAAATTAACAGTAATACAGATGTCTGCTAAGATAACAAGCAAACATTTACAGTAATATCAGGGGTCAGATGTGAAAGCTTCCTAGATATATATAGAAAACTCAGCAATCTACAATGTAAAAAAACAATTAGCTTTATGGGGATCAAACTTTGTGAAGAAAGAAATACAATGAAACAACATGTATAATATTTAAACATTCACAATAATCTAAGTGCTAAGTTTTAATGAAACACAACAGTTGGGGCTCAGGATTTAGCTCAGCGGCAAAGCGCCTGCCTAAGTGCAAGGTCGTGAGTTCGGTTCCTGGTGCCGGAGAAAAACCAAAACCAAAAAAAAAAAAAAAAAAAAAATCACAACAGTTGATCTTTCTTGAATGGATTTAAGATTGTAAAAATACGTGTGTGTGTGTGGGGGGGGGGTCCTGGGGAATTGAACCCAGGGCCTTTGCACTGAGCTTCATCCCCAGCTGGTTTTTTTCGGGGGGACAGAGCCTCACTAGATTGCTAAATTGCCCAGGCTGAGCTCAAACTTGCAGTCCTCCTGTCTCAGCCTCCTGAGGAGCTGGGATTATGTGCATGTGCTACTGTGCCTGGCTAAAATATTTCCTTATTTTTTCCTCTGGTCATCTTTTAATTTCTCACGTGGTTGGGTCTGTTCATGTGTGTGAGACGGAAGTGGGTTTTCCTTGAACAGTAGCCGCTTCTCCCGTGGGGACTTCCATACCTCCTCCCCCCTGCGCTGCGTTCTTTAGAAGACAGCCGTGGGGCTGGCACAGTGGAGCACACCTGTAATCCCAGCTCCTCAGGAGGCTGAGGCATGAGGATCACATGCAAGAGGCCCTGGGTTCCGTCTCCAGGGTCCACGCAGGCAAAGCCTTGGCCTCCTTGGGCGAATACTCATCTGGATGAATTTTCTTTTGTTTTGGTTTTCTTCGTGCTAGTAACGGACCCCAGGGCCCGGTGCCTGCTAAGCCCTTACCTTCTGTGGGGCCATACTCCAGTCCAGGGTGAACTTTTATTTATTTATTTATTATCTTTTTTGAGACAGAGTCCTATCACATAGTTCAGGCTGGCTTTGAGCTCACTGTGTAACCCAGGCTGGCCTAGACCTCACAGCAATTCTCCTGTCTCAGCCTCCCCAGTATTGGGATTGCAGGCTTGTACCACCGCACCCAGCTGCCCCTGGGTGAATTTTAGAGCAGGCTTCTTGCCTTCCATTTTTTAGGGTTCCGCATGGACTCTGGGAATATCAGGGTTCAGGGCGCTGATGCAGGTGGGGGGTCCTCAAGGCCCCACCCTCACTTCTGGCCTACTGAACCTTGGCATCCTTGTCCTGGAGCCTGGGGCCAGGACCTTTCAGGGACAATGTACAGCTTGGGTGTCACTTTTCCCCGACACCTGGGCTGCTGAAGGGTGTATGACCCAAGCAGGTGACCCTGAGCAGCTGTGTTGGCTTTGGCCACATAAACACAAGGCCACAAGCTGCCATCAGGGCTCACACCTGTAATCCTAGCCCTTGGGAGGCTGAGGCAGGAGGAGCGCAAGGCTGAGCCCGGCCTGCTCAATTTAGTGATACCCTGTCTCAAAATAAAAAATAAGAAGGGCTGGGGCGCAGCTCAGCGTGAAGGCCCTGGGTTCAGTCCCCAGTGGCACACACCGTGGGTGACAGGTAGGTAGATAGCGGAGGATGAACGCTGCCCCAGCCCCGACCCCCAACCCGGGGAGCCGCTGCCCAGCGCTGAGGCGCCATGTCGTGTTCCAGACAAATACAATGACTTCATCGAGGCCAATCGCATCGAGGACGCCAGGGAGCGGATGAAGACGCTGCGGAAGCTGGTGAGAAGCGGGGTGCTACTCGTAGGACGGGATGGGGGGCACCCCCGAGCCAGGAGACCCGCAGCCTAGGGCGCCCCGCCGCGTGGCCTCAGTCTCCCCGCCGTGCCAGGCAGAGGGGCTGGCCACGGGGGACAGATGTCAAAGCCCCGTCCCCCAACCCTCTCCTGCCCAGATCCGGGACCTCCCAGGACACTACTATGAGACGCTGAAGTTCCTCGTGGGCCACCTCAAGACCATCGCAGACCACTCGGAGCAGAACAAGGTGGGCCCAGCGCAGGCTCGGGGCGGGAGGGCAGCACTCACGCCGGCCCCGCTCCAGGCCCTTCTGTCCCGCCCTCTGTGCTGGCCAGCGGCCCCCAGGGTCTCCTGAACCTCCGAGGTCGCACAGGGCTGACACCACAGTGCCCGGCATGTGGGGGGCGCTGTCGGTGTCGTTTCTTCCTAGTGCACTGTTGGCCGCGAGTGGTCAGGCCGCCCTGAACGGGCGTGCAGGTTGGGCACTGCTCAGGGCTGCCAGGCTGGGGCTGAGCGGGGCCGGAAGCTGGCGGAGCTCAGCCATGCCTTGCCAGGAGCTGCCTGGCCCTAGGCTGGGGACGACTCAGGATGCAGCCAGGAGGCAGACACTGACTCTGCCCACCCCCGCCCTGCCCAGATGGAGCCCCGGAACCTGGCCCTGGTCTTCGGGCCGACGTTGGTGAGGACGTCCGAGGACAACATGACAGACATGGTGACCCACATGCCCGACCGCTACAAGATCGTGGAGACGCTGATCCAGCACGTAAGCGGCTGAGCGGGACGATGAGCAGGGTGGGCCGGGCGCCCTTCGCCAGCGCCGTGCGTCTCCAGGAGGAGCAGGGCCAACCCCGCGCCCCGTGCTGGCTGTCGGGTCTGAGGGTGGCACCAGGCTGCGGCGCGAGGGACCTGCGGGGAGATGGGCAGCGGATGGCACAGCCTGGGCTTCACCCTGCCTGGGGGCTCCCTGAGAGCACCAGTGGGGGCCAGCAAGGGGCGCTGGCGGCCCGGTCGCCCCTGCTTGGCGGGGCTCATCCCCATCTCCAGGTGGTGCTGAGGCCTTGAAGGACCAGGCCGGCGCCCTCTGCCAGGACAGCTGGCCGCGCGGCCTGGGGAAGGCAGCTGGGGCTCAGGGGCCAGGACTTGGTGAGGGCTGGATGGAGCCTGTGTCCGCCCCTCGGGAGGCAGAGCTGTCCCTCCTGGTGCTGGCTCTGTGCAGGCGGCTGGCGGTTTCAGGAAGTGAAGTAGGATGCCCCTGATGACAGGATGCCTGGCACAGTGGCTTCTGGAGGCCACCAGGAGCCCAAGGCCTGTGTCAGCTGAGGTGGCTGAAAGAGCAGCCTTAGGGACAGGGGAGGCCCAAAGCGCGTCTTCCCGGCTTTTGTTTTTGTGAGGCAGGGTCTTACTATGCAGCCCAGGCTGGCCTCAAACTCATGGCGATCCTCCTGCCTCAGCCTCCCAAGAGCTGGGATGACAGGCGTGCACTGCCATGCTCGGCTAAGATGCTTCTGTAGGATGTTTGGGGCGTCTCTGACCTCTAACTCTAGATGTTGGGACGTCTCCCCAGACAGTTGTGACCCTTGGGAAGGTCCCCAGACATTGCCAATGCTGTGTGGGGAACAACTGCCTTGCCATGGAGCTGGCCTGCTCCTTGCACGCTGTGGCCTTGGTGAGCCACCTCGCTGCTCTGAGCCTCAGTTTCCGTGTCTGTAAAGCTCAGGAGTAACAGCGCCTGGTCACAGGGCTCCCGTGAGGGCTGCAGCAGGTAGGGTCTGCAGAGTGCAGAAGGGGGCCTGGCAGCTAGGAAGGGGCACCATCGTTGTCACTGCCACTGATTGTCCCCAGAGACATGGGCGGGAGCTGGGGACAGAGGTGACTGGGCTCCCGCTTGGAGGGGATCCAGCCGTGGGCGGCTGGGGATTGGGGGGGAGGTCATCAGAGCCGCCACTTTATTTATTTATTTATTTATTTTTGGTTTTTCTCCGGTACCGGCAACCGAACTCACGACCTTGTGCTTGCCAGGCAGGCGCTTTTGCCACTGAGCTAAATCCCCAGCCCAGTGGCGGTCTAAAGCCGCCACTTTAGACCATGGGGTCGCAGGCTGAGGGGACATCACGGTGCCTGCAGGGGGCACCAGCCGCGGGCTTCGCAGTCTTCCCCGCCTGAGCGAGAGGCTGGCTCCTGTGGCCGGCCTGTCTCTGACACCGCGCCTGCCTGTACGACCGCTCACGTTCAAGCTGTGCTGGTCGCATGCCGCATTCCTCGGGTCCCATGGAGAAGCTTGAGCTCTCGTGAGAACTGAAGGCAGCGCTCTGTGATGTGCTCGGGTGCAGGCGTCCTGGTCTCTAGGATGACGGGTCACACCCCCTTGCCCAGCCGGCTGGCCACAGCCGAATCTCCTGCCCGCCTTCCCCCGAGAGACATGAATCCCGTGATTTTTTCTGGGGTGCTGGGGGGTGCAGGTCTCTGTCTTCATGTAGCTACTTCCTGCAGAAAGGGACTGGACGCACCACCCAGTGGGGACTGTGCGCTCTCCAGCTCCCTTGGGGTGCTGGGGCTCGCCAGCCGGCTTGGGGGAAAGCCCGCGTCTGCGTGCGGACCTGCTGAGCTGCGCGGGCGGGAGCGCGCTTGGGAGATCTGTCAGCAGAGGGAGCTGACTGTCGTTTGGGGATGTAGAGCCCAAGAACAGGGAGGGGCAGGTCAGACGTCCGCACTTCCTGTGAAGGTGCAAGTGCAGCACAGGGGTAGTAGATCGATTACCAAGAGTCTGAGAGTTGTAGCCCTCGCAAGATTACCCACATCACGGATCGGATTAAACAGCCAGAAAACTAAAAACAGGCGTCTTAGTACAGGTGCCTGTTTAAAGTTTGGTGCATTGGGGGTTGTTGGGGACTCTTTAGCTGCACCCACAGCAGTACTGGAGTCTTGCTTTTTGTCTTGTTTTTTGTTGGTGGGGTTTTTTGAAACAGGGTCTTGCCGTGTAGCCCAGGCTGGCCTCGAAGTGGAGATCCTCTTGCCTCAGCCTCCCGAGTGCTGGGATTATAGGCGTGTACCACTACACCTGGCTGGAGTTTTGCTTTTTCAAGGGGAGCCTCTGGTCTCCCAGAGCATCGCAGGAGTAGAGTCTTAGTTCTGAGAAGTTTGAGTGATCGTTGCTCACATAGGGATTTTTAGCTTTCCACCGTGTCGCTGGAGGAAAGACAATGCTTCCCCAGGAACTGGAAACCAGGCTGAGCCTGTCCTTCATGCCTCTCCGGCAGCCTTTGGATTTCCCAAGGGGATTTTCGTCGTGTCTGTGGGGTCCCTCTCAGTGAGTGGACAGCAGCCACTGGGGGAGTCAGACGGCCTCGAGCAGGTGCTGAGTTTTCTGAGCTTCTGCCTTTTCTTCGCATCGGCACCAAGTAAAACTGCGCAGCCCTGGTGCAGGGCGGGGGAGGGCTTTGGCCTCGGGCCTGTAGCACGCGGAAAGCTGCATAACCTGCCTGCGACGTCCTTCAAGGCCCTTCCACGGGTGACCACACCTCCTCAGGGGCGTGGCAGGGCCGTCGGTGGTCCTGCCAGCCCTGTGGGCAAAGCAGGGGTGAAGAAGCTCTGACTAGGGCTCCCCTGAACCCCAACTATGGCCATAGATCTAGAGGAGGTTGTTTTTTTCTGGAGAAGGAAATTAAAACAGAATGACGGAACCTGCTCACCCATGATGCCTGGGGGCATCTGCAGTTTTTCACAGGCGAGGGCGGTGAGGTCTGTGGGCAGGGGCATTGGGGGTTGCCTCAGGCCCCTTCAGCCCTCTTTACCCCAGCGGGAGGCGAGCTCTGGCTGGCGTAGCCTCTGTGGGAGCGGGCGCAGCCGGTCTTCCAATGCCAAGAGTCAGGCACTGCGACCACCCGACACACAGACCGGGGCCTGGGTGGTGACTCAATGCAGTCTTGTGCCCGCTGTCCAGTTTTCTTGCCCTTAAAGCAGGTTTTAGCTGGGCATGGTGGCGCACGCCTGCAATCCCAGTGCTCGGGAGGCTGAGGCAGGAGGATCGCTGTGAGTTTGAGGCCAGCCTGGGCTACATAGTGAGACCCTGTCTCAAAAAGACCGAAAAAAAAACAGGCCTTGACTGGCCCTGGGTTTTCCCTTGGACAGCCTGGGCGTGTGTGAGGCAGTGCCGGTGGCAGCAGCCATCGTTTTGGTCTGTCTTTTTCTCTCAGCCTTTCGCCCTTCGTCCTCACCTAGATTCCCACCGCTGAACTCAGAAAAGGCCACGTCACAGGGGCCTGGGGCGTCTGCAAGCCCAGCAGGAGCTTTGGAAAATCTGCCTGATTGTTCTTTGCGCTTCAGGTCTCTGCCCCTTGAGAAGGAACATGGGTCTGAGCCGCGCCCTCTACTCCTGGGGCCTCCCGTAGGGCAGGGTGAGCTTTGAGCCAGTGCGTCCTGGGGCGTTAGAGCTGTGTGAGGAGGCCCTGGGTCACTGGAAGAGAAGGGTCTCATCTGCTGGCCTGAGGGTTATAAGGAGGAGGGCGGGGCACCACTCAAGGTGGTTGCTTTCTGCAGACAGGTGGGAGAGATCGGGGTCCCCTGAGAGACAGGTGGGTGCCTGAGGACAGGATCACAACAGTGTGGATTTCCTTCTCCTTAGGCCTCTTTTAGCACCACAGTCCTTGGCCCTTTCCAGCAGTACAGCTGTAAAAGCCTGAGCCTAAGGGATTTTACAGCACTTTTCTTGCCCTTTACAAAAAGCTCTAACTGAAGAATAGTATCGGGCTGGGGATGTAACGCAGAGGCGTGGCACCTGCCTGGCAAGCTTGAGATCCTGAGTTTGATTCCCAGTACTAAAAGAAAAAAGAAAAAAAAAGTGTCATAATTTAAGCTGGGCATGGTGGCCCACGCCTGTAATCCCAGCACTCGGGAGGCTGAGGAAGTATGATCGTTTTGAGTTTGAGACCAGCCTGGGCTACAAAGTGAGCTCAAGGCCAGCCTGAACTGCATAGCGAGACCCTGCCTCAAAAAGACCAAAAAAAAAAAAAAAAAGTGTCATAATTTTTAGACTGTCGTTCTGTAGCCATCTTGCACCGTCTCCTAGCTGATCCTGGACCCAGACAGTATTACAACAGAAGAGAAGTCGGTCTCTTTTGAGATTGTCAGGGTGAAATCGTTCCCAGTTTTTAAGGCTACAGCCTAATGGCAAGATCGCTGGGATCTGCAGAGTGTTCCCCATCGTGCGTCATGGGTCCAGGTTCAGAGAAAAGACTAGGTCTGGGTTACTTCCTAGAGGTCCCCTCAGAAAGAAGACAGCCATTGAGGCCCCAAGATGTCCCTTGTGAGACGTCTCTGACCAAAGCAGCACTGCTGCCTTCTTTATTAATTTTTATTAGAACTCTTCATACCCACAGGCACAGCCTGGCCCTTGGAGAGAGGGGTGAGGAGCCCCTGGGCTCCTTGAGCAACAGTGTCCCTTGCGTTTATCCCAATAATAAAAAATTTGGTACTTTGTTTGGGGCAGTAGAGATAGATCTCTTTTTTATCATTTAAGAGAAAAAAAGAAAAGAAAAAAACTTTAAAATGTTCTGGGAAGGGCCAGGGATATAGCTCAGCAGCACAAACGCCTGCCCGGCAAGCGCAAGGTCCTGAGTTCGATTCCCGGTCCCAAAAAAAAGTGCTGAGTAGGAGGGCACCACTACTTCTGCCTGCTCAGCCCTCAAGGCGACCTTTATGGCTGCTCCCTTCCTTTGCTCAGGCCCTGAGGCACGTTTGTAAATGACCTGAATTTCTCTTGGAAGAAAGAGGGAGGGAATCTAACCCAACTTAGAAGAGAAGCAGGGAGGCGGCCCATATGTTCCCTAAAAGCAGAGGATTTAGCTCTTTATCTAAGAGTGAGATTTCCTGGTGTCCATGAGGTCCGTTGAAAAAAAAATGGCGAACAAACATGGCGGAACCACGTGACTCACTCAGGTCATGAACCAAAATGGCCCCCAGTCATGGCAGAACCTCCTTATAGGAGGAACCAAATGGCTGCCAAATACAGGAGAAAGGGAGACTGGGATGAAATGAGGTCTTAAGAAAGCAACTCATGGGCTGGGGATTTAGCTCAGCGGCACAGCGCCTGCCTGGCAAGCGCGAGGTCGTGAGTTCGATTCCCAGTACAGGAGAAAAACCAAAAAAAGAAAAAAAGAAAAGGAAGGATGGGTGGATTATGGTTGAAAGGATGGATAGAAGAATGGATGGATGGATGAACAGTTCTAACACGGAACCATCATAGTCACCCTGGTCATCACTGGTCCTTCCACTGTCTTCATAGTTTTCCCTTTTCCAGAAGGGCATGTAGTTGGCGCCATCTGTGTGCACCCTTTAAAAATTGGTTTTTTTCTTAGTAACATGGATGGATGTTCTCTCCACTGCCCATTATTTTTTTTTTTTTTCCTTTTTCCATTTTTTAGTTCTAGGGATGGAATCTAGGGCCTCCAGATGCTAGCCAGGTACCCTACCACGGAACTGCATCCCCAGCCCTTTTTATTTTATTTTGAGACTAAATCTCACTGAGTCACCCAGGCTGGGCTAGAGGTCTCTATCCTCCTGCTTCAGCCTCCCAAGTAGCTAGGATCACGGGCGTGCCTCGCCGCGTCCACTCAGCGGCAGCTCATAATGGCCTTTCCGGCTGAGCCGTGGTTTGTCCGCCGCCTGCACTGCGCTCGCCGGCTTTCTGCACGCGACGGAGTGACAGTGAGCGAGCTGACGAAGCGGAAAGGTGGAGCAGGAGCGGGTGGGCTGGGCCTGGCGCCCGACTAGTACCGGAGTCCCCTCCCAGGTGCCAGGGGCCTCGGGGACAGGCGTCTGTCATGGTCATCTGGGTCGCAGCCAGCTTTGACCAACCATAAATCCAGCTGCTGTGAACATCTGCTTGTGGGTCTGTGTGGCTCCTTGGGTTAGTAATTCTGACGGGCACTGTGGCTTAGTTGTGTAAGAAACCACCGCGCAGGCCGGCTGTGCCACCTCCAGCCCTGTCCGCGGCCAGTGCCTCCCGGCTCGGCCTCCCCAGGCTCCCGTCCTCGCCGGCAGGGTCCCGGTGTCCCACCGTTCTCACAGGAGCGTAGCGGGGTCTGGGGGTGTGAGTCTCACTTCCTAGTGATAGCGGATGTGGGACGCCTTTTCAATGGGTGGCGCGTCCAGGTCTTTGGCCCATTTTTGATCAGGTTGTTTGTTATTTTGTTTTTTTGTTTTTTGGTTTTTTTTTGGTTTTTCTCTGGTACCGGGAACCGAACTCACGACCTTGCGCTTGCCAGGCAGGCGCTTTGCCGCTGAGCTAAATCCCCAGCCCCA
>NW_004955451.1:13661856-13667987 GCF_000276665.1 Chinchilla lanigera
CTCTTCCTAGATTTTTATTGTAACTTAGCTCCAGCTATTTTGTGATGACTTTGAAAATTCACTTCACAGTGTCACCTATACATTTTCAGATATATGAAGATTTGTGGGTATTTAGCTCTTTTTAAATCATTATTCCTAATTTTACTCTGAGCAGAGAACACAGTCTGTGTGAGCTGGCTCCCTGGGAGTTCGGCATGGCCTGGGATGTGGCTGGTTTCTGACTGACTCCTGTGTGTTCTAAAAGACTATATTTTCTCTAAACCAGGTGTGGTGCTGTACACTTGTAATTCCAGTGCTCTGGGAGGCTGAGGCAGGAGGACTTCAAGTTCAATAGCAAAACCTTGTCTCAGAATAAAAACATAGAGACTGGGGATGTAACTCAGTACAAAGGTCCTGGATGCAGCTCTGAGTACCTCAGTAATTAATGAATTAACTAACTATCTGTTATCGTTGAGTACAAGTTCTCGGTGTACCCTACATCATACTTTTCAGTTGTGTTGTTTAGAACACATGTATCAAAATAATTAATTAATTTTAAAAATTTAAAAAAGAATACCTATATCTTTGCTTATTTCTTTTTTGTTTTTCTGTTTGTTTGTTTGTTTGTTTTCCTTCTGGTACCAGGAAATGAACTCATGACCTTGCGCTTGCCAGGCAGGTGCTTTGCCGCTGAGCTAAATCCCCAGCCCCATCTTTGCTTATTTCTTATCTGCTTGATCAGCACCAATAGCTAATAATATTTCCAGGCCTCCGATAGTTCTATGGGTTGCCATGTAATATATGTTAAGATGGGTTAGACACACGCGTGCTGTGGTTTATTGGACTTCTTGATCTGTTGTTGTTTTACCAATCTATACCTTCCCTCTTTGTGGGGTGGGGGACTGAGAATTGAACCCAGGGCTTTGCATGTGTTAGAGAAATGATGCTGAGTTACATCCTGCACCCTTTTTAAATTTTATTTTGAGACAAGGTCTCACAAGTTGCCCCTGGGCCAGGGATGTTCAGTGGCACAACGCCTGCCTGGCGAGCGCAAGATCCTGAGTTTAATTCCTGGTGTGCACCAAAATATTAATAATAATAATTAATAAGTTAATAATAAATGTAAAGCCACGTTCTTAGTTACTCCCACCAGTCCCTGGTGCTTCCTCTGAACCTGAATCCAGATTGTCATGGATGATCTGCGTGTGTGTCTCATTGTTTATTTTTTATTTTGAGTTTTGTTTTGTTTTGTTTTTTGAGACAGGATCTTGCTATGTAGTCCAGGCTGGCATTGAACTCACTGTGTAGCCCAGCCGGGTTTCAAACTCCTGGGGATCCTCCTGCCTCAGCCTCCTGGTATCCTCAGTCTTTTCTGCTCTCACCCTTCCTCCTCTCAGGTCATTGCTTCCCCCCCCACCCCACCCCACCCCCGAGCTTCTTTCTTCACGTGGTCAGTGCTCAGTCAGGAGAGTCTTGCGGGGAAACTCCCAGAGGTTCTAAGGATGTGAAATTCTAGGTTCAAAACGGTTTCCCTTTCTGCACATAGAAGGCAACTCTTCCTTCTCTCCCTGGGTCTGTTGTCGAAAGTTCAAAATTCCCCTCACTTTTTTTCTCTGAAAACTTACATCATTTTTTTTCAGGATCCTCAAAGGGCACAAGACGTACTGAAGTGTGAGGGTTTAACTCGATTTCCTGCCCTTGCTTGGCACTGATGAGACGTCCTTGCGTGCCCGCCTGTGCCGTCTGCAGGGGGGCTCCCGACGGCGTCCTCCTCCTCCTCGGGGCGGGGCCTGGGGTGCGCCGGCCGCCGCGAGGGGGCGCTGCGGAAGCTGCTTCTGGCTGGCTTGTTTTGGGGGACAGTGGGGCAGAGGAGCAGCCGCCCCGCCCTGACGTCCTCCCTCTTGTCTCCTCCGCAGTCGGACTGGTTCTTCAGCGATGACGAGGACAAGGGCGAGCGAGTGAGTGGAGGGGAGCGCTGGGGGCCCCGGCCCGTCCCCCGGGTCCCTGCGAGGGGCCTCTGGGGTCCTCTCTCGCTGGGGAAGGCAGAGCACCGTCCCAGGCCACCTCCTGCCCGCGAGGGGTGGGGGAGGCAGTCCCGCGGCCTGGCCATCTGGGACCCACGAGCTGAGCCCCGCGTCCTCTCCGCAGACCCCCGTAGACGACAAGGAGCCGCAGGCGGTGCCCAACATCGACTACCTGCTGCCCAACATCGGCAGGACCCTGCCCGCCAGCGAGCCGGGCTCAGGTGAGCGGGGGTCTGGGGGAGCGGGGGCGGGGCCCTGCGGGGCCCTGAGGCCTGGCCGGATGTCCCCTCCCGCCCAGGCTGGCCCGGCCGCTCCTCTCTGGGGCGCTGCGGTGCCTCCTTCCGCACCTCCGGGGCTGCTGTGTTAACCTTTGTTCCTTTTCTCGCACCTCCCTCCTCCTTCCCTCTCCCCTGCCGCCCTCCTCCAGCGGACCTGTCGGAGAGTTAAAGGGTACAGTGTGGTGTCTCGGCCTCGGTCACTAACAGTGGCGAGTGATTAGAAGAAGGGGGCAGGCAGGATGTCCCCCTATACTAGTCATCCCTGCTGAGGAGAAGTCTGCTCCTATCCCAGCCCCCAGACTCTGTGGCCACTTCCCGTTACCAGGACCAGGGAAGCTCGGCTGGGACCCAGGGGACTCAGCTTCTTAGGGACCAGTGACGCCACCCCTAGAAGCCTTTTTGCATGAGCGTGGTGACACATACCTGTCATCTAGTACTCAGGAGGCTGAGGCAGGAGGATTGCCATGAATTTGAGGCACCCTGGGCTAATAGTGAATTCAAGACCAGCTTGGACTGTAGAGCAAAACTTTGTCTCAAAAACAAAAACAGGACAAAAACAAGTTAACTTTTCTGTAACTAGCTCCTGCCTCCGTTCAAGACCCCTGACCTCTGTCCTCAGAGGCACCCGAGTGGGTCCTGCCGCCGGCTCCTCCGAGCTGTAGCTGTCCCGCCCTGTCCCAGACAGAGGCCCCAGCAAGCCCTAGCTGCCCAGCCGGGGTGGGTGGCCGGCACCCGCCTCTTCTAGTCACCCGCTGCCGCCGTGTGTGTCGTGTGGTCGCCCGTCTGCTCTTCTCACTGTGCGGGCCGGGGAGGGCTAACCTGGCTGCAGAGTGTGGATTAACCGCACCCGGGGCCCCGCCGGCAGGGCCGGGGCCAGGACCTGCTCTGGTTCCTTCCCCGCGCGGGCGACACTAAGGAGTGGGCCTTGGTCACAGGCCCTTCCTCACTCTGCCGTCCACGGGGACTCTTCCCCAGGGGCAGCTTGACTTGGCTCTGGGGCAGGACCTCTGGGGGCCCGCCCCAGCCCATGGTCCCCAGTGCGCCCCTTCCTCTCTGCCCTTCGCTACTCATCCTCCTCGTGGTGGGGGTTGGGGGGCCCGGGCGCCCTCACCTCGCCATGCACGGTGTGGTCCTGTTGTCCAGATGCGTGGTGTGCTGTGTGTCACTATGGTGGTCTCGAGACTCGTGGACATTTGGCATTTTCTCCCCAGTGCTCCAGTGGCAGGGATGGGGGCGCAGGCCCAAAGGAAAGGCACTTCCGCCTGTGACCTGGGCAGGCCAGGGCCTGGGGCGGCAGCCTGAGGTCACTCCCTGCCTCTGATGAAGCGGTGAATGACACCATGGTCTGCCGCATCCCCACCCGTCCCCATCCCGTAGAAAATGCCACCCGTCACTCACCCTCCTGGGGCCCTGAGTCCCTGGTCCCCGAAGCCTTTGGGGCAGGGAACTGCGTTCTCGGACTCGGCCTGCTCTCCCTTGACGCAGCTTCTGTTCTTTTCCTGTTCACCCCACAGACGTCACCACCTGCAGTTCGGCCAAGTCCAAGGTAGGTGCCTCACTGCGCCCCTGGGTGTTGGGCAGGAGAATTAGGGACCGGAGAGGCCGGGGTGCCTGGGACACAAGGTGGGGACACCACATCAGGGGGCCGAGAAAGACCTGGCCTGGGATTCAGGTGCCCGGAGGCCAGGAGTCTCGGGTGAGGTCCTGAGTTCAAGTCCTGGCTCTGTCACTTAGCAGATTTGGGATGCTGGCGGAGTTATTATCCTCCTCCTGATCATCAGTGTCCTATGTGATCCCCGTCCTTTAAGGTCCTTGGGGAACCTGAGGCAAGCGAAGGGCAGGACGTAGGAAGCTCAGAGCCAAATATGTGAAGTGGAAAACAGGGGCGACAGTGCTTGACATCAAAGCTGGGTTTTTTTGAAAAAACAAAACAAATAAAACTGGTAAACTTCCAGCTGGCCTGGCAGAATAAAGAGACAAAGGGCAGTACAACATCACTGAAAACCAGACATTAACTGTGATCTCTCTGCTACCCAGAAGCCCAACTCGGGAGAAACAGATCAAGATTCAAAGCCCACATAAGAAGAAATAGATAACCCACTATTCCTAACCTAGGAATACTAGTCCTGTTCCTACAAAAGAAATCAAACTTCTCTCTCTTTTTGTTTTTGGTTTTTCTTTTTGAGACAGGGTCTCTCTATATAGTTCAGGCTGGTCTTGAGCTTACTTGGTAGCCCAGGCTGGCCTCCAACTTGCAAGGATCTGCCTGCCTCAGCCTCCCAAGTACTGGGATTACAGGCGTGTGTCACCACATCTGGCTGTTTTTGCCTTTTGAGACAGGGTTTCTCTATGTAGTTCAGGCTGGCCTGGAACTTACTATGTAGCCCACGCTGGCTTCCAACTCACGGTGAACCTCCTGCCTCAGCCTCCTGCGTGCTGGGACTACAGGTGTAGTCCCTTCTAATTAACAACCTCTAACAAAAAAAGAAAAAAACACTCAATAGTTTCACTGGTAAATTCCACCAGATATTTTAGAAATATTTTTATTTTAGATTATTTATATTTAAAACATTTTAAAAATATTTTAATTATTGCCAGGCGGGAGGATCACCACTAGTTCAAGGTCAGCCGGGGTACATAGTGAGACCGTTTTTCAAAAGATAAATAAATAAAAATGTAAGAATAGGGGCTGGGGATTTAGCTCAGCGGCACAGCGCCTGCCTGGCAAGCGTGAGGTTGTGAGTTCGATTCCTGGTACCAGGGGGAAACAAAAAATGTGAGAATAAGACCAATTTTCCATCACCTCTTCCAGAAAATGGGAGGCAGGAACCCTGTCACCTTGTGCTCTGAGAGCACAGTGCCCTGAGGACAGACCTGGTGCTGTCTGTGGCAGCAGGCTTAGATCACAGACACTGACCGAGCCTGTCCTGCTGGCCAGCGCTCTGCTCAGACAGAAAGATAAAACAGCCCCACAGACCGGCTCAAGCCTGGTGACGCTGATCTCAGAGGGAGCCGGACATCCGGCTAATGAGCAAGCTGTGGGGGGGGTGGTTACAGTGGACACAGCCCCGAGGGGAGAGTAGCAAGCTGCTCCCCACGAGGAGAGGAGCGGGAGGGCAGGTGCAGGCAGCTCTTCCGAGCAGCCTATGAAGAGACGTTCGGGAACAAAAAATACAAAGCCATTGCCAGGCGTGGTGGGACACGTATAATCCCACCTATTCAGGAGGCTGAGGCAGGAGAGTGCAAATTGGAGGCCAGGCTGAGCCATTTAGCAAGACCCCGTTTCCAAATAAAAAATAAAAAGGGTGGGAGGGGGTGGAGATCAGCGCAGGGGTCCTGAGTTCCATCTCCAGGACCAAAAAACAACGACAAAGGAGGCGAGGGCACACGAAAGGCTGCCGGAACGTGGGCCGCAGTCACTTCTGAGGAAGGGCTGGCCGGCAGTGTCCCCGGGCTGAAGGCTGGGCTGGCCGGGGTCAGGGCCAGGCCAGGCGTCTTGAGCAGAGCCGGGAGGTGGCCAGGGTCCTGCCCGAGCGGTGGCTCTGAGCGAGGGGGGACGGCCGGGCCGGGGTGCTGAGTGCGGGGGCGGGGCGGAGGGCCCTCCGCGGGCCTGCGGGGCGGGGTGCCGCGGGTGGGCGCCCCTCACGCCGCCGCCGTCTCCCGCGCAGGCCTCGCGCGCCCCCAGGAGGGAGCCGTACGCGCGGGAGATGCTGGCGATCTCCTTCATCTCGGCCGTCAACCGCAAGCGCAAGAAGCGGCGGGAGGCGCGGGGCCTGGGCAGCAGCACGGACGACGACTCGGAGCACGAGGTGGCGCAGGCCGGGGCGCCCAACCCCGCGCCGCCGCCGCC
>NW_004955451.1:13668749-13697125 GCF_000276665.1 Chinchilla lanigera
GGGCGCCGGGGTGGGGGCCGGGGGAGCCCGGGACCCGTGTCCCCGCGTGTGACCGCGCGGCCCTTCTGTGTCTGCCCTGAGGGACCCTCGGTGACCGCGGAGCGCGGTCGGTCGGGGGGCCCCAGGGTTCGGGCGCCTTCCGCGGCTGGGAGTGGGGAGGAGGCGCGCGGAGGGCGTCTGGCGGAGAGGGCTGTGCGTGCTTGTGAGTAGTCGCTGTCCAAAGATGCTTCCGGTAGCAGTTCGGCCCCGCCCCGCCCCTGCACTGCCCCCGCCCCCCAAGGCCCTTCCTTTGGGACACTCAGGGGTCTGTCCCTGCCCCTCCTCAGAGCCAGAGAAGGGGTCGGGCCACAGACGCAGGGCTGAAGTCCTCACCACGGCCACGCCCCACAAACCCTTTTGCCAACCTCCACGTCACCCTGGTCTGGGGAAATGCTGATCCCAGCAGTTTGAGGAGGGTCTGGGATCCCCCTGCCTGCACTCTTTCTTTTTTGTTTTGTATTGGGTGTTCGGTTTTGTTTTTTGTTTTTTTGGAACAGGATCTCACTATATAGCCCAGGCTGGCCTTGAACTTTGGAGATCGTCCTGTCTCAGCCTCCCAAGTGCTAGGATAACAGGTGTCCAGCAGCAGACCCGGCTTTCTCCCTCCCTTTTGCTCTTGCAGCTGTGCCTGCTTTTCCTCAGCTCGGGCACAGGGACCCCACCTTCTTCCCTGGAGGGGCAGGGGCAGTCACCAGCGCCCTGGCATCTCTGTCACACTGATTTACTGGGGTCCAGCTGGGTTTCCCTGCCAGGTGGGTGGGACCCAGTTCCTTTTGTCCCCCTGCACTGTACATAGACCTCAGGTCGCCAGGCCCCCAAGCCCCTTCACTCATTCCAGGGAAGCCCCGTACGTCGCGGGTGGACCCCTCCCACTCCCACCCCCGTGCGTCTCGTTTTCTGCAGATTTGCTGTAAAGTAGACTTCCCTCTCCTCACCCGTCCTTTTATTGTAAATATTGTCTCTAAATGTGTAACATATTATAAAGAATTTATAAGGATTTTTAAAGATGTTTTTCTCATTTAAAAAAGTGTTGTAACAGTGTTGGATAAAGGCCCCCCACCTCCGCATGGCTCCACCACCGTGTCCCTCACACACCGCTCTTGGCGACAACTAAGACTTCCTGCTTCCCAAAAGTCCTGTCTTACAAGTACAGTCTTTATCTTGGAAATAAACGGCCTTCCTGAGTTGGTGGTCTCGCTTGCTTGGGGACAGAAGGGTTGGGTGGGGTGACAGGTGAGGTACTGGGAACTGGGTGGGCTGGATAGAAGCAAACCTCTTCCTCCTGGTGTGTTTCTCCAAATGTCCTGGGAGACTGATGTGAGTCTCACTGTGCAGCCCAGGCTGGCCTCGAAATTGTGGAGATCCTCCTGCCTCAGCCTCCCCAGTGCTGGGATGACAGTGGTGTGCCACTATGCCTGGCCTTAGATCTGCCTCCTAAACATAGCAAAGGGTGCCTTGGAACGGAAAGCAAAGTCCACAGGCGTCCACAGGAAGAAGTAAAGCACATCGGCAAGTCTGATAACAGAGACGTTAAGAAACAGAGCTTTGTGGTAACTCCCTCTTTTTGTCTTCGACTTTTCCTTTACCACAGACAGCGGTAAGTACAGAACTGCTGCTGGTAAAGGCGTAACTCATATGACAATAGTAGTCTGCAGGAGAAGGAGGGAAGGGGGCTGTATCAGAGCAAAATGTTTATATCCTATTTAGTATTAACCTGATCTAGCTTGGTTTAGCGCTCACCCAGAAATTAAGATGCTAATTGTTATCCCCAGGAAAACCGCTAAGAAAACTACTCCAAAAATATAGTAAATGAATCAAGGGAATTCGGAGATCGCTTACAAAGTATTTTACCAAAAGAACACGGGATTCAAGGGCTAGAGGAATGAAGCAGGCGCAATACGTGGAGGAAAGTAACAGCAGGCAAGAATCCGCACTTAATAGCAGTGCCACGGGGCCGGGGAGATGGCTCAGCAGCACAAGTGCCTGCCTGGCAAGCACAAGGTCCTGAGTTCAATTCCCGGTACCCAAAAAGTAAATAAGTAAATAGCAGTCACAGTGGTTGTGAGAGGATTCAGGGTCCTAAGTAGAAGGCACAGGAGGACTGGGGTATAGCTCAGCAGTACAGGCACCTGGCAAATGCAAGGTCCTGAGTTCGATTTCCGGTACAAAAAAAAGGCACAGGATAGCAAGCAGTTAAATGTAAGACCTCACTACAAGCTGTGTACAAACAATTTACTTTGGATTCAAAGACACAAAAGAGGTCAGGTGAAGAAGTGTGTCTGGGAGCCAAGGCAGGAAGATGGCAAGTTTGAAGCTGGCCTGGCATTTTAGCTACTTAGCGAGACCCTGTCTAAAAGTAAATTTAAAAAATAAATAAAGGGCTGAGGCTGTAGCTCAGTGCAAAGGCTGTGGCTTTAATCCCCATCTATCCGTACAGTGGAAAATCGCTGTGATTTAGACGGCCTTTGTAAACACGATGCCTGTAATCTCAGCACTTAGCACTTGGGAGGCTGAGGCAGAAGGATCCCTTGAAATAAGGAGCTCAAGGTCAGCCTGGGTAGGAGAGTGAGACCTTGTCTCTTAAAAATAAAATGCCCAAGGGAGACCCAGAGAGGTGTGCAGACAGGGAGAGAAGATGGCTTCCGGGGGTTCCTGCTTGTGCCCTGCTTGCCCCTTAGGAACCCGGAACTGAGGCCAAACCAATCCACTCCTGTCCTGGCTTTGCTGGGTGTTCTCCGAAGTGAGGTGGAGCCAACAGCTTCTGCCCGACTCCCCAGAGGATGAATGAGCCTTGAGCTAAGGATTCCAAAGCACTGACAGAGCAGCTGCACAGGCTGGGGCTGGGGGTTCGAGCGCTTGCCCAGCACCCGAGAGGGCTTGGGTTCAAAGCCCTCCTCTTTCCTCCCCCGGGGGATGAGTCCTCCCCCTGCTGAGACAGCTGCTCAGCGACACTTTCTGCCCTGGCGCCCTCTGGTGGTTTTGATCGCACATGACCCGACTCCACACTCTGGCTTTTGCTCATCTCCTGCAACCCACGGGTTACTGCCCACCCTGGGGGCTTCAGCCTGGGACCCTCAGCCACCAGCTTCCACCAAGCCACTCCTCATTTTGTTTTCAGGTAGTGGGGTTTGAACCTGAGGCTCTTCACACTGAGCTACATCCCCAGCCCTTGTTTTTATTTTGAGATAGAGTCTCACTAAGTGGCCCAGGCTGGACTGCAACTTGTGATCCTCCTGCCTCAGCCTCCCAGAGGGCTGAGATTACAGGTGTGCGCCATGGTACCCAGCTGCCACTCCTAATTCCCAAGGATTCCATGCAGATGTGCCCCCGGGGCCTGGTCACACTCAGGAGCTGTGGGTACCTCAGTGCCTCTGCCCTCTGCTTCCTGGTGCCTCCTTGGTCTGCTCCATGCCCAGGCTCTCTGGCTGGCTCCTCAGACAGAGGTGGAGCTTGGGCCCAGCCGACCCATGAGCCACACGGCAGGTGCAGGGAGCATGCATGAAGCACCTGGCACAAGCTCTGGCATGTAGTTGGGGGGTGTTCTCCGGAACTAGGATGGGAGCAAGAAGACAAGATCTGCTGACGTCCCAAACGACACAGCGGTGACCCACGGTAGAATGAGAGTGGCCCTGTGAGAGTCTGCAGGGACAATGGGGACCTTGGTGTGAGGGTCACTGGCAGAGAGCAGGCCGATTCCCAGCCTCTGCCTCCAAAGGAGGTTTTAGAACGTGCAAGAGGGAGCCGGGCGTGGCGGCCCAGGCCTGTAATCCCAGCACTTGGGAGGCTGAGGCAGGAGGATCATCACGCCTGAGCTACAAAGTGAGCTCAAGGCCAGCCTGAACTTGCATAGTGAGATCCTGCCTCAAAAAGACAGAAATAAAGAATGTGCAATGTGCTCCAGGGCTGGCTGGAAGGCTGCAGCCCCAGGACGCTGTGACTACGTGGGACAGAAGTGATAGTATGGGGTGAAGGGAAGGAGATAGCACCCCCAGGCCTCAGCCAGAACCTGGGGAAGGCAACCTTCTGTGCCTCAAGGGCACAGAAGCGCAGCTTCTGCCTTCCAGACCGGAAGGCCCACGCAGAACCCCAGGGCTGCCGCACTTGCTCTGCCGTGGGCGTGTGTGCACACTAGAGCGCTCAGGTGGGACGTGCGTGTTCGCGTTATGATCTCAGAAGTCTTCAGGCTGCTACTCTAGATTTGAGAGGTGACCGACCCGGCTTCATCTGGGTGGGAGGCTGGGGAAACGGTTTATAGCTAGGGTCCCCCAAGAACCTGTGGTGCTCACAGGTGGGGCTTTTGGAGAGGCTCGTAGCAGACTTGTGGCGAGGGGCGGGGCCTGGCGGGAAGGGTCGTCCCAGGGGCGGGGCCTCTCCCTAGCCCCGCCCCACAGCTGCACCTTCCTGATCACCATGCCCTGAGCAGCTCCCCTCCGCCAGGCCCCTATGCCCTGCTGAGCTGCCTTGGAGCCACTGACTGAATTGTAGGCCGGAATAAACCTCTCCTTCCTTAAGTTGTGGGTGTTGGGTATTTCTGTCCCAGCAACAAGAAAGTGACTAAGACAACTGGCTTTCTGCAGCTTTCTCAGCTGCAGGTTCAGGGAGCACCCACGGCCAGCTCACAGATGGTCAGGAGGCTGAGACAGGACGCTGCCTGGGCCCAGAGCTGGCCACTGAGAGTCCCTGGGTCCTGCTGTGTCCTTGGTTCTCAGGGCCTCAGGGCAGCGCCAGCCCTGGTCCTCCTTCCCTGGTGGCTGTGAGTGTCCCTACCCCATGCCTCCCGGCCCTCACGGGTGAAGAACAAGGCAGCAGAGGACAGGAAGGAGATCCAGGAGAGGAAAGAGAAACAAATTTTATTAAAGCCCCAAACACTCGGCTAGAAAAACCGAAAAGGAAAGAGCGGGGAGGTGGGGAGAAGGACGGTGAAAAAGAGACAGAAAACACAGCAACCCTTTTCCATTTAGAAATTGTCAAGTTACACCGACAGAGGTCACAGAACATCCACAGAAGCTGTCACTGTTACACCAACACGGTCCCTACGGGGTGGACGGGGCGGGGTGGAGCTGAGCTTGGCCCGGGTGCCCTGGGACCCCGCGCAGAGCCCCAGCCGGGCTCCGGGAACAGCATGGGGCGGGGCGGGCGAGAGCCCCCATGCGAGGGGCAGCGCGGCGGGCGGGGGCACCGTCCCCCCGATTTCTGTCAAGCACACACGGGCGTGGGGGGGCAGCGAGGCGCATGCAGTGGGGCACAGACGTGCTGCGGGCTCTGGGGGTCGGGGGCCGGGAAAGGGAGCCAGGCGGGTTGCGGGGATGATGGGACGCGCACGCACACGCATGCACACGCACTCTGGATCTGCACCAGCACACTCGTGCCCACGCCCGTAGCCGCAGCCAGGTCCCACGCGCCTCCGCGTCCACGCCTTTGCGGTCCCCATGTGACGGGTCTCTGGAAGCCAGGCACATCTGCACACACGCTACACGTGTTCTCACGCGCAGGGCTCCTCTCACGTGCACACGCAGGCAGGCACATGCCAGTGTCCTAGCAGCTTACACGCGCCTCCGTGCACACACATACACACACACACACACACACACAGACAGGCCATCCCCATGCACTCACACCTCATGCAAATGCACGCGCAGCTAGGAGGCCCCGTGCCGGTGCACACCCGCACACATCTGCACACACCCAAGCTGCAGTCTCAAGCAAGTGCCTCCCAGCCCGCTCGTGTGCAGGAACTAAAGCGAGAAGGATGCGGATCCCACTGGACTCTACCGCAGGGGGTGGGTGGGGCCCCCTCCTTCGGCCCCACGGATGGACGCTCCCCTCCCCTCCCCCACACAGGGACATCCACTCAGGACAGTGACAGTGGGGTACGCACTCAGGTCACAGGGCTGAGGTGGTGGGGGGCAGGCGGAATAGCAAGCAGAGTAATGGAGCGGAGGGAGGAGGGGGCACCACTCCCCCCTCCCCTCCCGAGCCGGGGTCTCTGTACCCGACTAAGCATCGCGTTGCCTCCCTGGACCGGCCCCAGCCCCGGCCGCCGCTGTCCCCAGGCCCCAGCCCCGCCCAGACAGCGGCCAGGAAGAGAGGGCCGTGGGTTCCTTTTTTTTTCTTTTTTAAATATTTATATATATTTATATTACGTATATTATATATATATAATATGTAAATATATTTTTAAAACAATATAAAATGTTAAGACACTTCACTTAAATGTAAAGAGTTGCCTGCAATTAAAAGTAATTGCATCATTTATGAGGTCCTTTTTTTTTTTTTTTCCTATTTTCTAGGTTTTTTTGTGATTTTTTTTTTTTCAGGGAGGGATTTTTTTTTTCCTCTTCTTTTGTTATTTTTCAAAAAGGCTCACTTGCCTTTGTACAAAAAATGGTCCGAAGCTAGAAAACAAAGATGAATCAACAAATCCAGAAACCAAAAATAATCCCAAAGGAACGAAGAAACAGCCCGGCTCCCCACTCCCCAGCCCTCCCCAGCTCCCTGGGTCCCCCACCGGGCCCCCAGGGACGTGGGCCCAGTCCCCTTCCATGGCTCCTCCTTTCTGTGCTTATGGGGGACAAGCCCGATGTCCCCTCCCTGTGCTTCCTCTACCTTTGTGCTCCAAATAGGAACCCTGTCCCCTGGGGACACCACTCCATCCCCTCCTCCCCCATCTCCCCGGGCCCCTGGGCACCCCAGGACTGGGGACCTAAAGCCTCCTTCCCCCTCTATTCCAGGACTTGGGGACCCTCAAACATCTTGTCAGTAGTCACCAGATCCCCACGTCGCAGCCTGCCCCAAAGCCCTCAAGTCATGGAAAGGGTGCTGCAGGTCAGGTCGGCCCCGCCTGTGGGGTCAGAGCTGTCCTCACTGCCCCAAACCCCCCAGCTCTGCTCCTCTCCCTCCCACCCTCAGGCCTCCAGACCTACCCTGCCAGGCCCTTCCCTGTCGCCTGCCCACCCCCATTCAATAAGTTAATGGCGTGTAAAGTGCTAAATTAGGAAACTAAAAGGATGAATGCTCCTTCCCGGGCTGCCCTCTCCTTGGGCAGCGGCCCAGAGGCAGGCTGCCCCCGTGACCTCCCTCCATGCCAGGGTCACCAGCGCCTCCTTCTCTGCCAGCACCGGCAGCTCCTCCCCACAAGCCAGTAGCTCCCAGGGACACGGGCCTGGTCACCATGGCCACACGCCCAGCCCGGGACCTCTCCCGCCCCGCCTCTGTCCCTCTGTGATGCCCACGGGTCCATCTGGCCTCCCGGCGCACTGGACGCGACAGGACGGAGCAAAGTAGCAGCAGCGCTGTCTCGTCCCAGCTCTGTCGGGGAGCAGGGCGTCTCCGGGGCCAGGGTCGCCCTCATGCCCTGGTCCCATGGTCCAGCCGGAAGCTGGGGGCAGCCCAACCTCTTCACGCTCCTCCAGGACGGGATGACCGAGAAGGGAGGGGCTCTCTTGCCTCTCCAAGTCTGCGTGGCTCAGAGTTTGTTTGGAGTTTCCTCAGGAGCGAGGGGAAGGCGGGCACGGGGACAGGGCAGGAGCTGCGGGGTGGACTTCGGGAAGAGTATGAGAGAGGGGACAGACGGTGACAGGAAGAGGCCACTGGGAACAGGAAGTCAAGGGGAGGTGGTGTGTTTGGTTTTTAGTTGTACTTTCTGCTTTTTAAAAAAAGATAAATAAAGGTGAATCATTAAAAAAAAAAAAAAAACCAAAAACACCAACAGGGGGGCGGGGAGGAGTATAGAGGGTGAGGAGGGCCATGTGGGGGGGACCCTGGAGGGCCCACAGGAGGGGGTGGGGTGTGGGGGATGAAGGGAAGGCGAGTAGGGAAAGATGGCAGGAGGAAGGAGGGGGCGGGCTGGGGAGGGATGTGAGGGGCTTCTAGAAGGTTCTAGAAGGAGATGGAAGAATTCCTTGCCCCAAAGGAAGTCAATACGGGAATGGAGGTTCTGGAAGCCGAGGGCTTTTCTGACACTGGGCTCGAGGTCTCATTCGACCCGCTCATCTCTTTAGATGGTTTAGTGGCCTGAAACAGAAACAGGGTCGGGGTCAGAGACAGCGGAGGTGGCCTTCAGGCCTTTTCCACCCCCAGCTGAAGCGTGAGGGGTGGAAAACCTCCAAGATCTAAGAGAAGACCCTGGAGGGTCATCGAGAGAGAGCAGAGCCCTGACTTGGGGGTGCAGGGGGGGCTTGGCAGGGGCAGAGAGGAAGTGGGGAGGGGTGGGGTGGCCCACGGTTACTGACAGCAGGGAGAGAAGGTGGAAGAGAGACACCACAGAGGACAGGAGAGACCGAGCCCAGGGCAGGTGGGGGGATGGGGCGGAGGGGGGGAGAAGAAGTGAAAGTTAGCGGCTGCGACAGCAGGCAGAGGGGTCAGCGGCCCAGCCCGGCCGTCAGGGTCCCCTTTGGCCTCTGTGATGCTAACATGCCAAGCAGGGGCCTCTGGTGGGACAGGGTGCACTTCCGGGAAGGACCCAGCCCACCATCCCGGAGGCACTCTCTCTGCACACAGCTGCCAGGAAGGCCACCCGGTCCCCAGTGAACAAGGGGACCTTGTTCCCGGCCTGCAGGGAACAAGGCCCTGTCCCTACACTGGCTCCAGATGCTTGTTCTGTGGAGCTGTGGTCCTCCCGGGTGAGGTATGAGAGCCACCTGGATAATCTTCAGGGGACAATGCCTGGCATGCGTCACACATGCAGATTCCTGGGTCCTCCAGATGGGACTCTGATGCGGGCCCAGGGATGTGCAGGTGAAGCGGTGCCCTGAGGTTCTGCGGCACCATTAACCTTGGGCTCCGCTTGGTCAGGGTCACACAGGGCAGGCCTTTGCCCTGTAATGGTAGCCCGTAACTGAACAGCCGTGATTGGAAAGAAGAAGGGGTGGGGGGAGCCAGAAGCGGTGACATACACCTGTAACCCCAGCACCCAGGAGGCTGAGGCAGGAGGATCACCACAAATTCAAGGCCCAGCCTGGGCTACACAGTGACTTAAAGGCCAGCCTGAACTACACAGGGAGACCCTGTCTCAAAAAATATATATAAAAAAAAGACAAAAATAGTCCTGTGGTCTAGACCCGGAGGCTAGTTCTGGGCAGGGTCCCTCCACGCCCCACGGACCTACACGGTCACCCAGTTGCAGGCTAGGCTTCCAGATGCCTTGGGCAGGGAGCTAGTGCCCCAAGCAAGTCCTGCTTCCTGTAGCCTGCAGCGACACAGGAGGTCACACCGCCTGGTGGGGACCTTCTTGTTGGTGACCATTTCTTCCTCCACAAATACAGAAGTGGCCAGTTCTGGATGCAGCCAGACTTCCCTGCGCCGCCCTCTGCCGCCTGTGCTGCCCCTTCGGGCTCCCTGCCCCTCCTCTCCTGTGGCCGCGCTCTGATCCTCAGAGGGTCCAAGGCTTCGGCCACAGGACCCACTGATCCACCCAGTCTTTGTCCCTGTCCTGGGCCAGGCCCTGCAGCTGCAGCACAAACTCCGTCCAAGGCGAGCAAGCGCTCTTACCACGCTGTCCCCGACTTGCGCTCAGCGCCACCCGCCCCAAGGAACGTTCTCTCCCCAGCCAGAAGAACGGGCAGAAGCTGAGACCTCTGCCTCCTGCCCTCCTTTCGCTTCCTGCCGCCCCAGTCGAGGGGTCGCCCCCTCTTGCCTGTCCTCTTTGCTCTCAACCAGTCTTTCTAGTGAAAAGCCTCTGCTCTGCCCCACAGCATTTTTCAAGGCCCTTGGTCTCTTCCAAGCTTCAGTGTTGGGAACACCTGCTCCTGGTGTGTGCGGTCACGCAGGCAGGCGACACGTCCTCCCGCAGCTGCCCCCGCTGCCCCAGCCAGGGCCGGGCCTTCAGTTCACGGCTCTGCAGAGACGTGTCCTCGTGGACCATCCTCCCTCCCACTAGACTGGCCGCAGCGCCGCCCCTAAGCCCCTGTCGCAAAGCTTCAGGCCCAGCCACCCCATCCCAGCCGCTTGGCCTTCTCAGGTGACATGGCTGCAGTCTCTGAAGATTCCCCCTTCCTTCTGTTCTACCCTCAGATCCTCCCCTCCACCCCCATGGGTCCCAGTTTTGTCTGGAGAAGAACTTGGTCCCATTTGCCACAAGGCACAAACGTCACAGCTGCTTAACACTCTGCTGGCCAGGGTCTCCTGCACCCCTGTATGGAAGTGGACCGCCTCCCGCAGAGCCTGAGGGCTGGGCCATTCCCAGTGCCACCCAGGGGCCAGCAGGAGCAGGGAGCCGTGACTGCGCCCCTTGCCCTCTGCCCTGGGAAGGTCACAGCCTCTCTGCGAGTCCTGTCTGTGCCTTCAGCCCTTGGGGCGGCCCCTCTGCACTGGGGCTCCCAAAGGAGACCTGCAAATTTATCCTCACAGAAGCAGGGTGTCTGTGACTTCCACAGCCTCGATCCTTGCACCCCTGGGCCTCTGGCTCCATCCACCGATGGACGCCAAGCATAGAATTCAGGGCTCTTGCTTTGCAGTTTCGTTTGTGGAGCACGGCGGTTTCCCTGGCACGTGTGACCTCAGAGCCCTGCTGGGGTCTCCTCCCCGCTGCGCAAGTGACAGAGGAGGGGCCTGGAGAGGGTGGAGAACTCGAACGAAGGCCATGGACCGCCGTGTCCCGGCCCCACTGCTCTGGGAAGGCACCAGGCACACTGGGTGTGGGCCGGGAGGTGACGGAGGACCAGGCCGTGCGCCAAGTGACCAGGAAGAGCCCTGGCCAGCTTGAGGAGGGATTCAGATTAGGATCTAGGCCCTGGCTTCCAGCTGATCTGTGAGAAATCAAAATCTGCATTCTCCTCATGGTGCCTCCCATCTGTAATCCCAGCACTCTGGGAGGCTGAGGCAAGAGGATCACAATTTTGAGCCCAGCCTGGGTAACTTAGTGAGATCCTGTCTCAAAGTAGCAAAAGGGCTGGGATTGCAAAGGCCCTGGGTTCAATCCCCAGTACTGAAAAACAACAACAAACTGCATTCTGCAACTACATTCCTGCAGGTCTCAGAAAACAGGCGAGAGGTGACAGCAGTCGCAGGGGGACTGCGCCTCGGGGTTTTGTACTTTTCCCCAGTGCAGGGAGCCGCACCCACACCCTGCAGGTGCTTGGGGGCGAGGGAACAGCGCATACTGAGGAGGTGAACCTGTGGGGCTGGGGTGGGCAGTGCTTCCCAAGGGGACAGCTACAAGCGGGGACACTGGCAGAGGACAGCGTGACCGAGGAGCTGAGGCCACAGAGACATGCAGAAGAGAGGCATCCAGAGGGCGGCCAGGAGGGTGTCGGGTGAGATGGAAGAGGCTGGCGGAGGGGACAGCTGGGCACAGGGCAAGACACTGGGGGCAGGGGCTGGGGCGTGTGTGGAGGCCTGGCTAAGAACTCTCCTTTTGGGGGTACTGAGGATTGAACTGGAGGCCTTTACTCTGAGCCACATCCTCAGCTCCTTTTCCTTCCTTTTTTTTTTTTTCTTTTTCTTTTTTTGGTTTTTCTCTGGTACCGGGAACCGAACTCACGACCTTGCGCTTGCTAGGCAGGCGCTTTTGCCGCTGAGCTAAATCCCCAGCCCCTCCTTTTCCTTCCTTATTTTGAAAGTCTCACTAAGTCTCTAAGTTGCCCAGCCTGGGTGACTTCAATCCTCCTGCCTCAGCCTCCCAGAGTGCTGTGAGAATGGCCAAGCATCACCATACCTGGCTGAGGAGGAGGAGGAGACGGTCCCGGGGCAGGGTGGGGAGGGTGGTGGTCACAGGGACGGTGGCCAGCAGAGTGCCCCCTCCCGGACCTCACCTGCTGCTGGGCCTGAATCCTCACGTACTCCGCCCGCTGCTTGCTGTGCTTGCCTTTGTCCGGGCTGCCTGCCTGGCCCTGGGCTGCCTTCAGCCTCGAGGCCCCGGGCGTCACCACCTTCATGGGCGGCACGCTGCCACCGCCACTCTGCAAAGAGAGAAACTGGGTTGGGGTGGAGGCTCGAGGGGCACCAAGACCCGCTAGGGGGCTGGGCCAGGACCTCCTGGGGGGCCGGGGTGGGGCACAGCCTAGGCCAGGGCTCCGCCCCGCCCGAGCCCAGGTGCCTCCGAAGGACAGCTGCGGAGCCGAAGCAGCTTCCGTGGCTTTCCGAGTGGCACGCATGCCCTCCCGGGAGGCCACTGCCAGCGCGAGGGTCCCCAGCACCGTGCCTGCTCCCAGCAAGGGCTCCTTCCTGGGCCCGAGCTGAGGAAGGCAGAGCGGGCCAGGCAGCCTCAGGCCCACACCATCCTCCTCACGGGGAGCGGAAAGGTCCCCCCAGAGATAAGCAAAGCTGTTTTGTTTCATTTTTGTACTGGGGATTGAACCCTCCAAACTGAGCTTTATCCCACACACCCTTCCACTTCCTTTTAAATTTTGAGACAAAAATCTCACTGTGCCGCTAAATTGCTCTTGTTGGGCTCAAGTTTGAGCTTCCGGCCTCAGCCTCCTAGTGTGCTGGGATTACAGGCATGCCCTGCCATGCCCAGCTCAGCCTGGCTCTTTGAATCGCCTGACAGCAGGCCTGCCCAGCGGGGCTCTGGGGACCAGGAGACATGAACAGAGAAACGAGAGACAGACAGAGTCGGAGACAGGAGGAGGGAGCTGGGGCGGAAACGGGGAGAGAGCTTTATTTGCTGGTTTACAGATACAGAGCAGAGGTGGGGCGGCCCCGGGTCCCTGCCGGGGTCAGGGGCTCTGAGTCCTGGGTGGGCCGGCTTCCCAGCCTGCCCTGGCTCTGCCCGAGAGCCCTGGCCTGGCTGCAGGCTCCCGAGAGGGTAGGGAGCGGGTTGAGACGGCTGTCGCTCCTGCGGCCCCAAGGACACCCTTTGCTCTGAAGGCCCAGAGCCCGGGGTGGCAGGGCAGTGGGGGAGGACGGGAGAGGCAGCCACCTGGGGTCTGGGGAGCGGGCCGGAGGGACCAGCAGGGCGTCCTGCAGTGGCAGGGGCTGCACCCAGCTCGCTCAGGGTGGCCTCCAGCTCCCACAGCGCCTCCTCCAGGCTGTCCCTCCGCACCACAAAGCCTGGACTGCCTGAGGGCCGCTCCCCACAGCAGGTCTGCGCCCCATGCCCCGCGTCCCTGGGTGTGTCTGCTGCAGGCGTCTCCATGGCGGGGGGCTCCTGAGTCCCATCCAGGGCTGCTGCCCTCGGACAGGTGGCTCTGGCCAGTTCCTTCCTGGCTGCCCTGGCCTTCGCGGGCACCGGGGTGCTCCTGGGCCAGGCAGCCACGGCCGCCAGCTCTGGCGGGGCCTGGGGCCTGGGGCACACCAGGGTCCGGGGTCTTGGTGTAGGGGCTGAGCGGGGGCCTGGATCCTCACTCCTGACTTCTGGTGGGCATGGGGGACACTCCGTCAGGACGATCCGGGGGACGCAGAAGGCCGAGAGTCCTGGGGCAGCCTGGGGGAGAAAGGAAGGTGAGGAGGGGTGTGATCCCTGTGAACCAAGCTCCAAGCTGGGCTATGGGTTACAGGAGGGGAAACTGAGGCAGGGAGGACCCTTACTGGGCTTACCCAGTGAGTTAGAGGGCAGGTTAGGACTAGAACTCAAGTCTCTCTCACCCCACCCACGTCCTTCCATCTCCAGTGACAATGGCTGTTTACAGACGCAAGTGCGGTACATGTTCGCCTCTCACGCCCATGTCAAACCCCGGAGCGGGTGTCGGGCCACCGTCAAGTCTGTCTGATGGGACAATGTTGTGGGCTCCACAGAGAATAAAGTGAGACCATCTGGGCCCGTGTCCAGCACACACCAGGCGGGGCACGAGTGCCCCTAAATATGGGCCATGTGCTGACTTCACTGAGCTCTGGCCCTGCCCAGGCGCACAGCGGTGTGGCCAGGCTGCTCTGTGCCCAGCTCCTGAGCGACAGGTCCCGGTGACCCCCAACCACAGGGTCCTCGTCTAATCCTGAGCACCCAGCTGTGCCAGACGCTCTTCTACAAGCTATATCCCCAGCCCTTTTGATCTTTTTCATTTTGAGAACAAGGTTTCTCTACGTTGCCCAGGCTGGCCTTGAGTTTTTAAAATTATTTTAAAATTATTTTTTAATAGCCTTGAATTTGATGATCCTCCTGCCTCAGCCTCCCCAGGAGCTGGGAGTACAGTTGTGTGCCACAGTGCCTAGCCACCTCCTCTTCAATGCCTACTGCAGCCCACTGTCCCTCTTGCTGTCTCCACTGTCTAGATGAGGACCTGAGGTGACAGCTGTCACGGGATTCCCCCACTGCCACCGACTGGCAGCTTGTTAGAGGCAGAGCCAGGATTTGAACCCAGACAGTCTGACTCCAAGTCCAGGGCTCCTTCCACTAAAAGCCAGAAAGGGCTGCATGGGGATAGCAGGGACCTTGGCCACCCCTCCCATGGCCACCCACCCAGCCCTGCCACCTGCTTACCTGGAAGTGGGGTGCAGGCTGGGGAGGCAGGGGGGCAGCACCATGCTCGCCCGGCTCCACTGCCGATGGTACCGCAGAATGCAGACAGTCAGCGCGGCCCGAAGGCCAGGGAAGGGCCTTGTCCACTGGGACCCTCAGGATGGCCCCCAGGGTCAGACAAGGGCAGGAGCCAGGTGCCAAGGGCACATCTGGCCGGAAGGTGCCCTTTCCACACTGTGTCCCCAGATGGCTCCTGGACTGCTCTGTGCCACCCCCTCCCGGGAGGGGCACTGCCCCCCATCTGATGCCTATCTGCTCCCCCACCAGGGGCCAAAGTGACCCGGGCCTCAAGCCAGGCCAGGACGCAAGTGACTGCCACCAGGGAGATCCCCGTGCCAGGAGGAAGCTCGCATGGGAGGAGAATGTGCCATCCCCAGAGCAGGGCCCGCCCGCCAGCCACGCAGGGCAGGGCAGGGCGAGAAGAGGTCGCCCCTGTCCTCCCCACCCTCCTCCCCCTGCACACGCCATCTGTGGGGCAGACAGCAGCTCCACCCTCCGGCTCCCAAGAAAGAACAAAGAGGAAGTAAGTGCAGCAGGACAGCAGCAGGGACCAAAGTTAGAGAGAAGGAAGGACTTCCAGGGCTGAGACGGAACCAGCAGCTGCGGAGAGGCGTGGCTGCTCCTATTCCGCACCTCCTGACCAGGGGTCGAGAAGGAGCGGGACAGGAGGCCGGCGGGGACCACAGGGGGCGGGGGTGCCCACTCCCCAGGGCAAGGTGCACAGTGCAGTGGGAGTAGCAGGCCCCTCCACTGGCCCAGCATGGAGCAGGGTATGGGGAGGGCTAAGCAAAGGCTCAGAACAAAGTCAGAGTTTTAAATTGTTTTGTTTTGTTTTTGTGCTTCTGGGGATTGAACCCAGCAGTGTGCTACCACTGAGACACATTCCTACTACTCTTTAACATTTTTTTTTATTCTGAGACAAGATCTCACCAAGTTGTCCAAGCTGGCCTGCAACTTGTGATTCTCCTGCCTCAGCTTCCTGCATAACCCAGATGATAGCCACACCCACCATGCCTGGCTTGAAGTCAGATTTTTTTTTTTTCTTTTTGAGGCAAGGTCTTGCTATGCAGTTCAGGCTGGCCTTGAGCTCACTTTGTACCTCAGGCTGGCCTTGAACTCGCAATGATTCTCCTGCCCCAGCCTCCCGAGTGCTCGGATTACAGGCATGCGCCACGCCTGGCTAGATTTTTTTTTTTGAGACAAAGTCTCACCTTGTAGTCTAGACTGCCCTTAAACTCTCTGTAGCCTAGGGTGGCAGTGAAAACAAGGTTTCTCCCGCCTCAGCCTCCTAGGTAGCTGGAATTTACAGCCGTGCACCACCATGCCCGGATGCTGCTCGAAGTCAGATTTTTTTTTACACAATTTTTATTTTTATTTTTATTTTTTGGTACTGGGAATCAAACTCAGGACCTCGCACTTGCTAGGCAGGTGCTGTGCCACTGAGCTACGTCCCCAGATTTGAAGTCAGATTTTGAATTTTGTCTCGGCCCAAGACAACACTTGGGCTTCAGGCCAGACCTAAACCCGGGCTGCAAATAGGACCAGGGTGCTCAGGCCACCCCGAGCTGCACTATAGCCAGGCCTGTAAGAGAACGCAGACTCGCGGTCACCAGGTACCCCAGCTGCCAGAGTCCCTTGGAGGCCGCAGGCCCAGCCCAGTTACGCGCCGTCCTTGGCGGGAGGGTGGGGTCACTGTGTGTGTGGAGCGGGCAGTGGCGGGAGCTTGCGCAACCAGGTGGCAGCAGGTTAGCGTGAGAGGTGGACAGGCAGGTGTGGGGGCACAGGCAGAGAGCCGTGAGAGGTGGGGCACCCGTTACCTTCCGCGGGGGGCCCAGGGCTGAGCCCCTGGGGGGCCCCAGGTCCTGGGGGGACAGCAAGGTGGGGATCGGCTGGCGGCGGGGCGTGGGGGGGAGGGAGGAGACAGAGCTTCTCTCAAACACCTGAGGAGCAGAAGGTGGGCAGGTTTGGAAGGCAGGACACCAGGAAGGAGGGGCGGTGGCCGATGGCATGGGAGGCTGGCCTGGAAGGGCAGGGGCCCTCATCGTGGCCACTGGCCAGCTCTGCCCTGCTCTGTCTCCTCTTCCAGGGCTCCGGGGACTCGGGGGAGGGGGGTCTCATACAAAGTCGAGGCTGGGTGACTGGGGTTGGGGGACAGCCCTGGAGGCCTAAGGACTCCTGGGTTCCGGGGCCTCACTGCACTGGCTGTCCTCAGGCTCTCAGAATGCGAAGGAGTGGGGCTTTCAGGGTACAGTGGCTCTTGGGGTACTTGGGGCGCCTCAGGAACTATGTTAAAAGCCTCAAACCTCCAGGGAGGGACACGAGACCGCTTTTCTACAGCGGAGGAGAAACGCGGGCAGCAGGAAGGGCGGGTCCAGGCCAGCCTGGCTGGGAGAGCGGCCGAGCCCCCACCCACCTCCAGCTCTGCGATGATGCGGTCCTCGTCGTCCTCGTCCTTGATTGCCGAGGCCATGATGGGGGGCGTGGAGGCCGGGCGGGCCACTTCAGACACGGCCCTGCGCAGCTTCACCTGCGGTTTCTGCACCTCCAGCTCCTCGGACTCCGCCTTCTGCGAGGACCAGGCCCCTGTCACACCGGTGGCACGGAGGCCTGCGCCCCAGCGCCCTACTCGCTCTGAGTTATCCTACGCTGACTCCTATCCCTCACCCCCTGCCCAGGGGCAATGTCACCAGCAGGCAAGGGCCTGGGAAGGCATCAGGGCAAATGCCCAGATTGGGGATCCTGGTTGGGGCCCCAGTCCCAGGCCACCCTCAGAGAAGGTCCCCTCCCACCTGAGGCCCGCCCAGGGTGGTTTCCAGCTTCCTCCTGACTCAGCCTCCCTGGGCGGCAGCAGTACCTTGATGAAGGCCGAGTCCTTCTTGCTGGTGACCACCACCTCCCCAGTGCGCGTGGTGGTCAGGCCATGCGATGAGGGGAAGCTGCGGCGGGGAGGGGGTGGCGGGGGCGACTTGGAGGGCTTCTCGGTGCGGTAGCGGGGCACCGTCAGCTCATCTGTAGGAGCCAAGGGGCTGTGGTCAGGAGCCTGAGACCGTGGGGTCACACCCTGCCTCTCAGGCCAGGGAGTGAGTGCACAGAGCAAAGCCTCCTCCTCCAGGAGGATCAGCAGAGGAGGGGAGAAATCCCGGCAAAGATGCAGGGCCCCCACAGTCCCTCGCTGCTCAGCGCACTGTCAGGTCCTTGGCCCATCCGAAGCGGCAGAACCAGACCCCTCCACTGGCACCAGAGTATGCGCTGGAGCTTCCTCTCCCTCTCCCCCAGCTGCCCTCTCAGGGGAAGCACTGCTCCTCTCCCAGGCGACAGAGAACGCCCCCTCCTCCGGGAAGCCCCCCAGCCTTCCAGGGCTTCCGGGGCCTCCTGAACAAGCCCCAGGGCCTCTTTCTGGTTTGTGACTAGGGGTGACTGTGACACACTACTACTTAACCATTTGGGGCCTTGGAGTCCTCGTCTCTAAAGTGGGAATAACTACTGTACCGGCTTGCGGGGATTGCTGTGAAATTGTAAAGGTTAATGCACAGAAAGCAACTGCACAGTCTGTGTGTGGGCTGTGTGCTTTGTTCAGCTTTTGGTGGTCCGGGGTACTGGGAATGGTACCGAGAGAGGTCCCAGGCCAGTTTACTCTTTATTTTGAGACAGCAGTTTCCTAAATTGCAAACGCTAGGCTCAAATTTTCGATCCTCCTGCCTCAGCCTCCCACAGTTCTTCCGGCACAGTGAATGCACGATGAACAGGAATGTCGGTGTGAAGCCCCACTGCACCCTGGGCCCCCAGGGCTGAGGGCTGGCAGCTGACCCAGAGCTTGGCCTTGAGCCCGAGGGTGCACCCCCATTCTGTGCTCCTTGCCTGCCCCTCCCCATACCTGAGCCCCTCCTCCCGCTGGGCTCCGTGCGGGGCGCCGCCTTCTGGCCATGGGGGGCTTTGGGGGGCTTGTGGTCTGGGGCGGGGGCCGGGCCCACGTGGGCCTTGCCGGCACAGTCCAGGTCAGGGATGGCCTTGAGCAGCTCGGCCTGCGTCTCCTCCAGCAGCCGGTTGATGTCCTTAGCGCTGTACTGGGTCAGCGCCGCCCGTTTCTCCTCCCAGTCTCGCTCTGCAGCCTGTGGGAGGTTCATGGGTCAGGGGTCAGGGGTCAGGGGTCAAGATTTGGGCTGTCACTTACCCATGCCAGCCAGGGCTCAGTCCCTCCCGCCAGCCACATAGTGCAAGGGACAGGAAGGAAGCGTCACACAGACCCAGCCCCAGGGACCTTGAGCCTTCTCCTTCGGTCGGAAATCCTACCTTCCTTGTAGACCACATTCTTTTCTCTTTCTTTTTTGGTGGTCCTGGGGGTTAAACCCAGCACCTTCGCACTGAGCTGCATCCTCAGCACCCCCCACCTCTTTTTTAAAATTTTGGGGCAGGGTCTTGCTAAGTCACCAAGTTGGCCAGGCTGGCTTTGAACTTGTGATCTTCCTGCCTCAGCCTCCCAAGTGCTGGGATAACAGGGACGCACCCTCACGCCTAGCACATTGCTTCAGTTCTTACAGCTTTCTAAATATGCTTTCTTTTTTTTGGGTTTTTCTCCAGTACCAGGAACCAAACTCACGACCTTGCGCTTGCCAGGCAGGCGCTTTGCCGCTGAGCTAAATCCCCAGCCCCTCTAAATATGCTTTCTGCCCCAAAAGCCTCAAGTCACCTTCACAGCGCTTCCCGGACTCCGTCTGGGAACGGCCCCTTCCCACTCCAGGACGGGCGGAGACCCCAGGACCGCAGCTCTGGACTCAGCCCCAGCCCAGCCCCCTACCTCCACGGACACGGCCTTGTCCACGCTTCGCTTCCCAGCAGCGTCCAGGCCTTTGGTGGGGTTGCTGCCCTTGGGGGTGAGGGGGGCCCCCTCGGCTGGGCCGCTCAGCTCATGCAGGTTCAGTGGAGGGCTAGGGGGTGGCAAGTCGAAGTCCAAGCCCTTGCTGAAGTCGGTCTCGGCCGTCACCTTCTTGGGGGACTGACTCAGGAGGTTGTTGGGGGGTGGCCACACTCCCTCGTCCACTTGCCTGGGGCGGGGCGTGAGGGGGAAACGTGAGGCCAGGGTGGGGGTGGGCCCCCCATAGGGAAAGCAAGCTGCAGCCCGTGGGGGTCACAGGTGAGGCCAGCAGCCCTGGGGACTGTGGTGGGGACCCCAGGGGCCGGGGCGCAGGCAGGGACACATGGAAACTCGAGGCCGGCCCGAGAGACCTGCGGATCTGGGCCAGTGTGTCAGTGACCCCGCGGCAGCGCTTGAGCAGCCCGTCCAGGCGCTGCGGCTCCTCCTTCAGGAACTTCACGGCTTCCACCTCCACGCGCAGCACCACGCGCATCTTGCTCTGCAGCCCTGGGAAGTGAGCTGGGGGACAGGCGGGGTGAGTGGGGGGGGCAGGCACACAGCCCGAGGCCCAGGAGCCCAGGGGGGACCCCGTCCTCACCCTTGAGCTCCGTCAGCGTCTCCCCAAGCTGCTTCAGCACCAGAGCCTTCTCCTCCAGCTCCGGGCCGGGCACCAGCCGGTGGCTGTGGGACGCATCCCGCTGGATCCTTTCCATGGACTTCTCCAGGTCACTGCAGCCATAGAGAGACCCGCTCAGCCCCTCTGGCCCTGCCCACCTCCCTGAGATGCTAGGAAGAACTCAGGCCACCAATCAGGTCAAAATGAAAAGCCCAAGTGAAATTGGCAAAGCCAAAGGTCAGAGAGGGGAGACCAAAGACCCTCTCAGTCAGGTCTGGTGCCACATGCCTGTTATCCCAGCTCTTGGGAGGCTGAGACAGGAGGATTGCCATGAGTCTGGGGCCACTGGGCTACAGAGAGTTCAAGGCCGGCCTGAACTGCTTAACAAGACCTTGTCTCACATAAATAAATACAACCAAAAGTCCCCCCGAAGGTGCCCCAGGCTACCCCGGAAAGCTCTGATCTTTAGCTACAGTGTCCAAACTTCCCTCTGAGTCTCCTCTGGCTAAGGAAACATGGAGGAAGTCCCAGGTGCAGAGGAGGTGGGGGGCAGGCGCAGGGGGCAGGGGCAGCTGCAGTGCCCCAGGGGTCTCCTGTCTAGGGACCCAGCCCTGCCCCTCTCCCTGTAGAGCCCAAAACTGCTTTAGGTTTCAGCAACTTTACACTAAGCTCTTGTCACTTAAGATCGCACACCTCTGAAAAAGTGTAAATCAACAAGACAGATGATAGGAATCAGGGAGAAGGGGGAGGGATGGAGGGAGGTGAGCCGTGGGAGGGAGGGCCGGCAAAGTAAAGCAAAAACCAACGAGGATGTGTTGTGTACATGCGCCCACTCCCCGTAACGACTGCCAACGGGCACTGAGAAAAAGTTTAAAAATTAAAAGCAAACAAATACAACACAGATGAAGACAAGTCCCCACTCCCTGCACCGAAAGGAGGCTGAAATCCAACCCCTCGGCGAAGCCAAGGACACGGAGGGTGGGGGGCGGAGTGCAGATGGAAGCTTGGCTCTAGCGTCGTAAGACCCATGCTGTAATCCCGGCCCTGCCTGACCAGCAGAGAGAGCGGGTGAGTTACCCAGTGTCTCCGGGCTCAAGCTTCTCACCTGAGAAACGGGGATGATAAGGGGCACCCCCAGCCCAGCCTTGGTGAGGGAGAAACGAACTCATGTGGGGGCTGCTCCTGTTTGCTCCCCGGCTGCCCCTCCACCCCCATCCGGCTTGCTGACCTTCCTAACACCCTGTTCTCTGGTCTCAGTGAGAAGCTCCCGAGTCTCTCCACTGGGGCTGAGGGTGCGCTTCCTGCCCTCGAAAGCCCTGCTGTTCCCGTCTGCTGAGTCATGCAACGCCCTGGACCACCAGCCCCAGGCAGGTCAGACCTGTGTCTCCCAGATTTATCCCCGATTCCCAGCGCCTGGCACCAGGCCTGGTAAATTGGGGGACAAACAAGTGGACAAAGCAACAGCTACAGCAAGTTGTCTCAGTTCTGTACAAGAGCGATGACATCCCTGGCCCACAGGCAGGACTGCACATAAATTTCTGTCAAATCCCATCTGCAGGGCCCCAGCTCAACAAGCCAGGCACAAATAACTTTGGGCTTTCGGTTCTACCAGCCAGCAGATTTGCTCCCCAGAAGGCTCTATGTCATTAGCAAGTCCCATCAGCATGCCTCATACACCTCCATCCAGCTAGCAGGGGAAGAGACAGGCAGGCAGAAGTCCCAGCAAATTCCAGGGATTCAGCTCTGGCAAGTGAAAAGCTAGCCTGTGGCAGTCGCTAACTTACCTTAACCTCACAACAAATCCAGGAGTGGGAATCATTATTACCTCCAGTTTACGACAGGACCAACAAGGTTCAGACACCAGACTACATTTCCCAGTCTCCCTTGCAGTGATCCACAGTCATGTGACCAAGGTCTCTACCCAGGGGGCTTTGGGTAGGAGTGGACAGCATTTCCAGGCTTGGCCCAGAACCTCCCAGCAAGCTCCTCCACAGCCTCTCCCTGCAGGTTGGCTGGCAAGACCTCGATCTTCTCTCTGGGCATGGTGGTGCACACCTGTAATCCCAGCACTCGGGAGGCTGAGGCAGGAGGATCGTTGCAAGTTCGAGACCAGCCTGGGCTACAAAGTGAGCTCAAGGCCAGCCTGAACTGCATAGAGAGACCCTATCTCAAAAAGTAAAAAAAAAAAAAAAAATCTTCTGCCTGAGGGTGGCAAACCTCCTGTCAGCCTGGACCCTAACTAAGTACTGACCACCCAACTGAAGAGAACTGCCCTGTGAGCCTGACAGGAGGAAAAATACCTCTATTTCTTTGAACCAGTACACAGTCTGAGCGCTTATTTGTTATTGAAGCTGTTTTAAGTAATTCTTTTTTGTTTGTTTTGTTTTGTCTTTTTCAGGCAAGTTCTCCCTATGCAGTTCAGGCTGGCGTTGAGCTCACTTTGTAGCCCAGGCTGGTCTCAGACTCACAACGATCCTCCTGCTTCAGCCTCCCGAGTGCTGGGATTACAGGTGTGTGCCACCACACCTGGCTGTTTTAAGTAATTCTTATTTATTTATTCATATTTTTGCAGTACTGGGAATTGAACCCAGGCCCTTTCCGCTGAGCTAAATCCCTAGCCCTCTTTCTTTTTGTATTGACACAGGGTCTCACTACATCGCTAAATTGCCCAGGCTGGACTCAGACTTATGATCCTCCTGCTTTAGGCTCCTTGAGAGCTGGGATTACAGGCCTGCACCAATACACCCAGCTTGCCCTAACTAATCAATAAACTACCACAACTAAGGCTTGGGCATTTAAAGAGGCAAAATGAGGCTCAGGGATTAACCAGGCCAAGGTTATACAACCACTCTGTGTGGAGGCGCTGGCTGCATCTCGATTCCACACTGGGCTGCGTCAGCACACGCCCACCTGCTGTCCTCCAAAGTCCTGCTCTGCCACAGGGAAGATCAACTCACCCTTGCCTGTGTGTGCGACACCTGACTGCTTCAGGCCTGGCTGGTTTTGTTAAATGTCACCACTCCCAAACACCACTGTGAGGAAGAAGAGACCTTTATTTAAAGAAAGACTCCAGTGAGCTTTGGGGAGAGAGAACACCGCAACTCTCAGGCAGACGAGACTGGGCTCCACCTGCACCTTGATTCCCTAACAAGACACTGGAGGAAAAATAGCCGAGAGAGCCAGGCATGGTGGCACATACATGTAATCCCAGCTACACAGGAGGCTGAAGCAGGAGGATTGCAAGTTTGAGTCCTACCTGCACAATTTACAAGACCCTATCTTGAAATAAAACTTAAAAAAAATTTAAAAGGGCTGCGCATGTAGCTCACTGCAAAGGCTCTTGGATATTCCCAACACCAGCAAAAAAAAAAAAAGTGGCTGAGGGCTGGGGTGTAGCTCACTTGTCTGGCATGTGCAAGGCCCTGGGTCCATCCCCAGCATCACAAGAATGAATGAATGAATGCATGTATGGCTGCGCTTTCCAGACCTTCATTTAGTGCTGGGAAGGCTGAGAGGTGAACTCAGGACAGAGCCAGCTAAATAATTCTTAAGTTGTGAACTAGAGACACAATTCTGATTTTGCAGTGGGCAGGAGCCGCAGCCTGGAGGGCAGAGAATCCAGCCAGAGGCAGATTTCCAGGCCCACAGGGGAGCCGTCTGGGTTGGGGTTTGATGATGGGAGTCTGTGTGTCCCTGGATCACAGACGCCCCCCAAGCACTCATAACGGAAGGTGTGTGAATCTGTCCTTTCCTTTCTTCTGCCTCTGTGCTTTCATATTTCCTTTAATGTCTTCCTAAAGTTCCTTTTGAAAGTTCCGGCCCAGCTCCCCCGGTGGAACGGGAAGACACAAGGACAGGACAGGACAGGACAGCCGGGTCCGCGGTACCCGGGAAAGGGAGCTGGCGGCCTCTGCTCAGCCATCCGGCTGGAGCTGTCACCAGCCGACTGTCCCTGCCCTGAGGGGTGGCGACTGCCGGCTCATTTCCACATGGGTGGCCCTCAAATTCATCTCAGCCCCACAGTAGCACGGGACCCCCATCTCACTCCTTGCTGAAATGTACACATGGCACCGGTTGCATGGACTCTGGGCTGACCACCAGTGGCCTTCTCAAGGGGCCCCTTAGAAGGGCTCCAGATACGACCTAGGGACAGAACTGGGCTCCTGTGAGCAGCTCTCCTGCCTCCTTGGGGGCTCTGAGTACAACCAATCCCTGTGCAGAAAGAACTGTAGAAAAAAAAAAAAAGCATCTTAATACAGGACACAGACAAGACACTGAGGCATGGAGGGGAGGGAACTGCCCTGACCACACAGCACCTCGGGGCTGAGACTGGACCCAGGTCCCCACACCCTTTAGCGAGGCAGGAGATAACTAGGTGTAGGCAGTGAGCCGGGGCAAGACAAACAAGGAAGGCGGAAGCCCTAATCTGCTGGGGACGGCATTAGGAGATGAACGATGAGCCAACGACTTCAGCCACCTAAGACCGGCTCAGACTGTGGCCGGGCTGGAGACCGGCAGAGGAATCGGGCAGCTCCTGATCACTTTCATTATTGGAGGACGCATCCTTCCCCGCGATGAAGAACTCTCTATCCTAACAGCCGGCCAGCCGCTTCCTTCTCGGTCCCGTAAAAGTGCCTCGACAAATCCTCACTGGCTCCCCCTTTTCTGGTCCCCTTTGGCCGCTTTCTTGATAACCTCTCCTCCTCCACCCATGGTCTCCTTCACCACCACAAAACACAGCCCGATTCTCGGGTACCAGCAGCGCCCTCTGCCTCGGAAGCAGTAACCTGCCCGGGACAGCGGTCTTGCGGTGCCTCGGGCGCCCTCTCCCTCCACAAGCGCCACACCATGGCGAGGTGGCCGGGTAGCCGTTTGCTAAATTTGGATCCAGACTGTCTTGGCCATGGCTAGGCGTCTGGGGTGGGATGTTCCGGTCCTTTCTTCCAGGACAGGCCAGCCCCGTTTCAGCCCTGCCTGGAAGGGAGGAGGCTTTCCCTCTGCAAGGGTTTGTCTCACGGACTAAGAGTGGGGGTGACGATACCCCATTGCTCTAGGCTCCCCGGGTCACTGTGCCTCGGTCACAGCCCAGCACGAAAGCAGGCAGCGGGCAGAAGGAAACCAGGCAGCGGGCCACAGGAGTGAAGCTGCGGCCACAGACAGCCAGGCGATCACTGGGAAGCAAGACCACAGCAAAAGCAGGCACCAGGCCAGGAAGAGGAATCGGGAATTATGCCAGATGATCAGAGGTTTGTGGGTCAGAGAAACCAGGCCACGCCGGAGGAGGAAGTCAGGCTTCAGAACAGACCAACGTCACTGTATTCCTAAGCAAAGGAGCGACGCCGGGGAAGCCAGGCGCAGGTCACCCCGGCCGCGCCCCGCCCCCTCCCGCTCTTGCCCGCTCCGCCGCCGCGCCCAGCCTCACTTGAGCTGCTGGGTGATGAGCTCCTCGTCGTTGAGGTAGCGCAGCCGCTCCTCCTCCACCAGGGTGCGCTGTCGCTGCAGCGGGTCCTCCTGCCGCCGCGCCGCCTCCGACACACGCATGCTCAGCTCCGCCTCCGTGCGCTTCAGCAGCGCGCGCACCGACTCCTGGTTCTGGAGCTGCGGGGCGCGAGGGCGGACGCGTGGATCGCGCTGGGAGGGAGCGGGGCTCCACGGGCCGGGCAGAGGGTGCGGGGAGGGGTCAAGGGTAAGTTCTGGGCAAGTGGAGGCGGGAGAGCGGGATGGGACTATGGGACCCTAGTAGGACCCTCCCGACTGTATGTCTGGGCTCGGAGCGTCCTGAATGTGGGGTCGGGCCTGGGAAGAAAGGCCCAGCACTGGGGCTGACAGTTTGGGGCGATCCGACCCAGTTCCGAGCTCGGAAGGCGGGGGTGAGCGGGATCTTAGCGGTGGCCCAGATGGCCACTGTACGCCCCCTCCCCAGCCTGTCCCCGCGCATTATGTTCACCTGATGAGGAGCGGGCACAGCGGTGCCAGGCTCCTGACAGGTGGGACCATCTGCCAGGCGGGGCGAGGCAGACTGGCAGGGCTTAGGAAGGGGGAGGCCCCCCCCCCCCAGAAGTTCTGCTAAGGACGGACGGCTAAGTGAGGGGGAGGGGCGAGGGATTCCGAAGGAGCTGTGGGGGAGGGGAACGATGGGCGGGGTTGTGGGGTGTTCGGGGCGGGGCTGCAGGCTGGGGCGGTACCTGGAGCTTGCGCAGCTGCTGCAGCTGGCCGCGCAGGTCGCTGGCGCTGTTCTGCAGGCCGCGCAGGTGCAGCTGCATCTGCAGACGGCTGACCGCCGTGGGCTTCTCCGCCGGGGCGCCGCCGGCCGAGGGCGCGGGAGGACCGGACACCGGGGTGGCCCCGCTACTGCGGCTGCCTGACCCGCACGCTGCAGAGAGGGACATTGAGGGTGGGAGAAGTAAAGCCTGAGAGGGGCCAGGGCAGATCTTACCCCCTCCTGACCCCACCCTATAGACAGAAGCACATGGCTGTGGCTCCGTGCGCTAGGCACCAGGCACCTTGGACTAAGATGACTTCTCCCCTGAAAGCCCACTGATGTCGTGACTGTTTGATACCCACTTTATAGACGGGGCAACTGAAGCTCAAAGAGGGTGAGGGCAGGGTCACTCACGTGCGGAGGGGGTGGCTGCCCCGTTGGAGCCTTCAATCTTCTCACTGTGGCACAGGGAAAGACAATGGCCATCACGGGGTCCAGGCCGGCCCCAGACCATCAAAGTGGAGCTGTCATCTCCAGCTCCCACAGAAGCAACGGACTTACAGTCACACAGTAACACACGGAGCCGAGCCGAGGCTGCTCATGCCCACTCCCTGCTTCCTGCTCCAACCCCAAGCCCCGTCGGTGGTGGTGGAGAGGGGCTCACCTGGGGGTCTCGGGCTCCGACCCCCGAAGGAGGGCGCTCTGTACCAGGCCCGTGAGGCTGGCAATCTGCTTCTCCATGGCCTCCATGCGCTCCCTGGGGAGGATGTGGTGCTGAGCAGCCCTTCCCGAGCCTGGGGCCCTCCTGCCCAGCGCCCGCTCCTAAGATCGGTGACCACAGCAAACACCCTTCCATCCCCAGCTGCCAGCACACAAAGGGACCCGGGCCTAAGGACCAAGAAATGTCCCCACTGCACATGTCCCCACCCAGCCTCTCCCTGCTCTGCGCACCCCCACGCCTTCCCCCCACCTCCTTCCCCAAGCCATCCCAAAGTCCCAGCAGCCGTGAGAAACCCCTCCTCCCACTGGGAAGTGCAACAATTTTTTGGAGCGTCTCCCTCCTTGAGCAAGAACTGGCATCGACAGAACCCATTGCAGTGTGCAGTTGGATGACTTCGGGGTGGGGGGCAGGGTCTTGCTGTGTAGTCCAGGTCGGCCTTGAACTCACTAAGTAGCCCATGCTGGCCTGGAACTTGCAGCAAGCCTCCTGCCTCAGCCTCCCAAGTACGGGGATGACAGGCATGGGCAACCACACCTGACACTCGTGCCAGCACCCCTCCCGTGTGCACTTCAGCTGGCTATGTGCTGGACAGCTCTAGGGCTGCCAAGGCCTTCTGCTCCCTGGAAAGACACTACAAAGGGCTGGCTGGGCCCTTTATCTACTGTTGGGGAAACGGAGATTCAAGTAACAAATGCAAACCCAGGTCTCCAGAGTCCGTGTCTGGAGCCCTTTTGCTCACCCCTTCAAGACTTGCTGATGGAAGGGAAATGGCACTGCTCGACTCTCCAAGGCCCTCCCTGCCCCATCCCAAAGTCAGGTCTACCAAGGACCCTGGGACCTCTGAGCCCAGGAATGGCATCCATAGGCCAAGACCTCAGTGACGCCTGCTCTCCCACCCCACCCTAGCCAGGGGTCCTCACCTGGTCTCTGCGTCCTTGGCTGGCACTGGTGGTCCAAAGCCCACGAGCGCGCGCTCCCCAGGGCCGGGAAAGAGCTCGGACGGGGGCACCCCGGTTCCAGAGGCGCCCCCGGTGCCGCTGCGCGTCTTGGCCCCGGGGCTCTCGGCGAAGACGGATGAGGAGCCTGAGTCCTTGCGGAAGGACTGGCGCACGGGCGAGCCGCGGCTGGGCGGGCCCGAGTAGGGGCTGTGGGGCGGCGGGGGTCCGCCGGGGGGCGCGCCCACGTCCGCCAGCTTCTGCGGCGAAGAGGGCGGCAGGCGGAAACCGTAGCCGTCCCCGTAGAGCGCGCCGCCGCCGGCCGCGGCCTTGTAGAGCGAGTCCTCCAGGTCGGACTGCAGCGCGGCGGCCGAGTAGGTGCTGAGCGAGCGCACCGAGCCGCGCTTGTACAGCCCGCCGGGGCCCGGGAACGCGAAGGGTTCGCCGGCCGCCGCCAGGCTCAGGCGGCCCTCGTGCAGCAGCCCGTAGGGGTCGGCGTACAGCCCCTCGCCCTTCACCAGCATCATGCCGCCCGCCTTGCCCGCCAGGTCCTCGTCCGGCTTCACGTCGCGCCGCTCCAGGATGGCGCTGGGGCTGGGGCTCACGCCCTGCGCCC
>NW_004955451.1:13697310-13706605 GCF_000276665.1 Chinchilla lanigera
CATAGGACAGGCGCGAGCGCGACGGGGACCCGGACGGCAGCCCGGACGGGAGCCCGGGGGGCGGCGAGCCGGACGCCAGGTGCGGGGCCGGCGACAGGTTGTTGAGACGCCGCGTGGGCGACGACTCCCGCGACGCGTACACCATCTCCCTCTGCGCGGAAGACAGCCCAGCACCCCACGGGCGGGTCACAAAAGGGTCCCTGCCCTTTGCTGGCACGACCCTCCCTCCCAGGAAGTCCCTTCTGTTCTCTGTCACATCTTGAGCCCCTTCCCATCAGAGTTCCTGGCATGGGGGACAGTGGCAGCTGGATCATGGTGAGGTGGGCAAGAAGGGGGCGGCTCGAGGAGAGGCTTGCTAAGGAACTTCCGGGAGGGGCGTAGGGGAACAGGGAGGGCTCCTCCAGGACCCTGCAGTTAGCGGGGGCTGCCCTCCGCCTCGATTCCCCATCTCCCTTCTCCTGGTCCCCAACATCCGCCTGCACCCCGCCTGCCTGCACCCACCCACTCAGGCTCCCCTGTGCCCCGGGCATCCCCGGCTGTACCCGGAGGTCCCCGTTGGTGAGGTGGGATCCAGGGAAGGCAGCATACAGCGGCTCCTTCCGGTAGATCTTGATAATACTGCGGTCTTGGATGTCCCTGGGGAGGGATGCAGAGGGTCACCGCGTGTCCCCCAGACTGCACCATGTGGAGGAGCAGCTGCTCCAGGCAGAGACATGGGTGGCACGAGGAACCAGACCCCCCAAGCCCTTCCTAAATCCTTTGGGTTGCTGCTACCTCTACACACAGCAGCCCTCCGCCTCAGCCTGTTTTATAGTTAACCTGGGCCAGTGGGAACCAGCAAGGGGGGCGGTTAGGAGCGGGAAGGAAGGGGAAGGGCGGAGAGGGAGGGGGTTCGGAAGGAGCTAGGGAAGGGGCTGCGGTTGGAGGAGCGTGGGACGCCCGCCCATCCCCCGCGCCGCGCCCACCGGACGTCCTCCAGCTCGTAGAAGACGTTGCGCGCCTCGTCCTTGATGAGGATGGCGGTGTTGGGCGACTTGAGCATGCCCATGGTGAGCTTCTGCGGGAACATGTGTGCGATGAGGGCGTGCAGCGTGTCCAGGCTGCTGACCTCGTGCGTGATGTGCACGCGCCGCGTCTCCTCCCCGAACTGCAGGAACAGCACCCCTGCGAAGGACACACCATGCGGGCTGTCACGGCCGCCGCCGCCACGCCGCCCGCTGGGAGAGCGAGGGGGGCTCTCAGGAGCTGCTCCGGTCCCACAGCGGCAGGGTCTGAGGCCCGACGCCGCCCCCGAGTGAAGGTGAACCCAGGCGCTCCGCATGCTGCCGGTTGCTCCTGCACCCACTCGATCCCAGGCTGCTAAAGCCAAGACCGGGCCGCAGGATTGGATCGGGCAGAACCAGCAGGGTCCGAGAAAGACAGAGAGTGCCAAGGAGCCAGAGGGGGCAGAGTTACAGAAGCGAGTCCTGGAGCCTCAGAGAAAAGGAGGAAGTGTTAAAGAGAGAGGGCAGAGAGAAAGGGATGGGGAAGGGATAGCCAGGGACAGAGGGATGGGAGGAGGTTTCCAGGGGCGGGGAGATCTGAGCTGGGGCAGAGGGAGGCGCAGGGGCCGGGCTGGGGGAGACGCGGAGGCGGAGCCTTGGCGGAGGCGGGGACGCACAGGTTGGGCAGTACCTGGCGAGCGCAGCTTGGTCTGACTGGCAGAGCGGGAGAGGGGCAGGCTCTGGCGGAAGCGGTTCATCCTGCTGAAGCCCAGGGGTAGCTCGGCCTCCGACATGGTCTCCAGTGACTCAGCCGAGGCGTAGGACAGCTTGGCTGCCTGGTCTGCCAGCCCCGGCTGGGCTCCCTGAGTGTGGCGCGAGCTGCGGGTCTGCAGGGCAGGGCAGAGCGAGAGAAGCCAAGCCTCAGCTCTACTTTGCTCAGCCAGCGCCAGCTAACAGGAAGCCAGCCAGCCAGCGACGCTCACACACACACACTCCCAGGAGAGACTCCTGCATTCGGACTCGCTGTGCGCCTGTAGGGCGGTCCCCCCACCTCTTGGGGCCTTGGCCTCCCCGGGACACCCAGCAGGTTAGCACTGGGCAAAGGACTCGGGCGCCCTGGGAAGACAGTCAAGAAACCATCTGAGCGGGAGCCATGGGCACGCCTGCTATTTTAAGCTTCCAAAGAACAACACCAACACAAATTTGTCACCGAGGTGAGCAGCAGAATCGTTGAGCAAATTGGGGCATTAGTTCCAGACATTAATTAAGCGGCGGGTTTATGAGCGGCGAATTTATTCAGAGTGTTGGGGTGGGGAGCAGGAAAACGGGCCCAGGGAGAAAGCAAAGAAAGCAAGGAACCCTGGGGTCCTGGTGTTGGGAGATGTGGGCCTCCTGGAGCTGGCATCTGGCACGGACAGTGTCCTTGATGTAGAGTGACAGGGACAACCATCCCAGACCCCCGGAGGCAGCAGACTACCTGCCTAGCCCGTGCACATGCGGAGCCCGGCGTGGTACACAGGAGCACATGGCATGCATGTGATGCCAGGCTCTGGGCCTTCCCTGCCAGGCACAAGCTGCCACACAGCCGGCCAGCCAGGCCCCAGCACAACACCCCTTCCCTGAGGGTACAGCTGAGGGTGAGATCTGGTTAGGTGGAGGAAGGGTGTCCCAGGACAGCTCAGTGCTCTATCTTGCTAGACATTTATTTAAGGGAATAAGATAATGAATGAGATCTACATCATTCCATGTTATATACATCAAATCCATTTATGTATTATATATACATTTATTGTCACAAAGATAATGTCACACCAGGCATGGTGGCACATGCCCGTAACCCCAGCATTCCAAAGGCTGAGGCAGGAGGATAACCACTAGTTCGAGGCCAGTATGGGCTACACAGTGACTTCAAGGGCAGCCTGGACTACACAGAGAGACCCTGTCTAAAAAATAAATAAATAAAAAATAAAAAAGGAATCATGTTGCCCAATTGTATTTTTCTGTAAAATAAATGGTCTATTTTTAACAACAAATCACTCCAAACCATTAACATGGGCTAGCTCTGAGCTGAGAGAGCTTTCATTTTTAACTTTATACATTTCTCTACAAAATTGAGTGAACTGGCCACAATCAGAATATATTACTTTTATAATTTAAAAAAGACGGCAATAAAAAAGTACCTCTAAAAAGGAATAATTTATTTTCCTCTTCAGCTCTCTATTTCCCCAAATCCTGATTAACCGTAATTAATCTCTATCTTCCTATTAACTCAATTTAATGTTCCAACTGGACTAGCACTCTTGAAAAGAGAGACCATCTTTCTTCAGTTGGCATTATGCCCAGCTGTCCCCAAGGTGGCCTTGAGGGCCTGGGGACACAGAAGGTCAGAGTTGGGGTCATCACGGGTCTTCTAGCCTCAAGCACAGTGCTCTGCAAGTGGGTAGCAGGGGTCTTGAAAAGAGGGGACAGCATAGGAAGCAGACCTCCTTTTTTTTGTTGTTTTTTTTTGAGACAGAGTCTCACTATGTAGTGCAGGCTGGCCTCAAATTCACAACACTCCTCCTGCCTCAGCTTCCTGAGTGCTAGGATGACAGGCGTGCGCCACCACGCCCAGCAGCGCCCCCCACCCCCACCCCCTGTCTCTTACGGTGAGCCCTGTGAAAGGCAGCAAGCCCCGTGGCACTGTGGGCAACCAGAGTAGGGCTGGTGGTCCCAGCGTTGCCAGGCAACTGAAAGGTCAGTGGTTGCCAGGCTGGTGAATTAGGCAGCTAGCAAGGATGAAGGATGGCCGGCGGCCACAGGGCTGGGCGGTGAATGAAAGTGAGGAGCGGGTCAGAGGACCGGGCACGGTAGGGTGAAGCAGAAGAGGCCAACTTGGACGTGGGCCCCTAGAAGAGCTCTCCAGAGACAGGCGGGCTGCGTGGAGTCGGTGAACATGGTCACAGGTATTCCAGGAAAGACCAGTGATCCTTGGCTCGAGGCCAGGCAGAGGGGACCATGGTTGAGGTGGTAGCACCAGGTCCTGAAGGTCCCAAAGGCTGGCTGCAGGCTGGGGCTGGGGAAGGCACTTGGGAGCTTGGAAAAACACCCCACATTAGGCCAGGCGTGGTGGTGCATGCCTGTAATCCAGCACTTGGGAGGCTGAGGCAGGAGGATTCTTGCAAGTTCCATACCACCCTGGGCTACAAAGTGAGATCAAGGCCAGCCTGAACTACACATTGAGACCTTGTCTCAAAAAGACAAAAAAAAAAAAAACAAAAAAAACCACCCCACACTCACTGAGGTAAAAGTCTGCAGGTTGAAACCTGGGGTCCAAGAATTTTTACAAGTTGCCTCGGTGACTGGTTTTAGAACCCTGTCAGCACCCTGATTCTGACAGCTGATGGGGGAGCTCACATGAGGCTCCCTGCAAGCTTCAGGCAAGCCTTTTCTCCTATCTTTACAACAACTCTACAGTGCAGGCGTTGTTCCACTTTACAGATGGAAACTGAGGCCATTCCGAGATTATGGAAGTTTCCCCAAGTTACCCCGCTACTTGGCAGAGGCTGGACTTTGCCACCACACAGTCGGGCTCTCAGACCCCCGCAGTTAACCACTACCACATAGCTCCTCCGTCCTCCCAAGAGGCTGCGCCTGACCCTGGATCCTATGACTGTGATTCCCTGACTCACGAGTGCTCTGGAGCATGTGTGCAAACAAGACACGTAGCGCCTGGAGGGGGCCCACCCTGTCATGATGCCTGGGACCCCAGAGCTGCAGGCTCCAGGAGACAAGCAGCAGTTGAACTTGTTCTACCCAACTCTGAGCCCAGGGCATGAGGAGGACGGGCGAGATGCCCAAGAGGGGCAGACAGCACCCGGCGCTGGGCAATCCGAGCTCTCTCAAGGAGGGAGGACATCCCCAGCCCTGGCCAGAAGGTTTAGGGTACAGGGCCATGAATGTGTCTTGCCTGGCACTGCGCAAGTCCCCCACGGAGGCCCAGCCCCTGCCTCAGAACCAGCAGTCTCTCTAGCTAGGGGAAACGTCAGGCAGCCTTCTTGCTCCAAAACGCCCGCCGGGGGCTGCAGAAACTTAGGGACAGAGCATCTCCAACCCAGATCTCCAGCAGGGGTGGCCCAAACTTCCCCTCTGGGTCCCAAGCCCCGGCAGGGAGCCCAGACTCCCAAAGCAGCAGCCACAGCCTGCAGCCCAAGGCCCACCGCCCGCACCTGGGGGGCCCGTGCAGACGCGCACCCCAGTGCCAAGCATGTGCAAGGGAGGTGGGGAGGGGACACATGCAGTTGCCATGGCAGCAGAAGCATCTCACACTGACCTTGAAACTCCAGTAGTTTGGCTGCTGATGGAAATAAGAGAAGAGATGGTTATGAGGGGGCCAGGAGAGGGTAGGGTGGGGCAGAGACCCTCAGAGCTTGGCGCTCAGCCCTGGCTCGTGGGCCCTCCACCCTCCCAGGAGCAGGAAGGAAGCAGCGCCTGGGACTTCCCGCTCTCTACTGAGACCTGGTCACCGGGGTGTCCCCAGGATGGTCAGGTTCTAAGCCTACCAGTGGGAGCAGGAGAGAATATTCCAGATGTGGACAGCCAAATTCTAGCTAACAAGAACTGTCCCCAGAAAGCCACAGGTAGGAACGGGCACAGAGGACCACGAGGCAGGGAACGAGCAAGAGTCAAAAGAGGACAACGATACGTCAAGGTTGTGCAGTCAGAGGTGATGGCATCTCGCTATGGCAGGCCGGGGAAATTTCCCTAAAAGGGTGGCATCCGAGCTGGGTCTTGGAGAATAAGTGGTTGGGGATGGAGGAAAGGTGCACTCAGCAGAGGGCACAGCATGGGGAGGCTGTGACCAATGCCCTAGTCCAGCTGGGGTGGCGCAGCCTGGGAGGAGGAGGCCGGCTTTGCAGGGGGCTGAGCCGGAGTCCAGAGTCCAGAGTCCGAGGAGGTTTGGTGGGGCGGGGCAGGCAGAGAGCAGGTAAGTGGATGAGAATGGGACCCCACAGGCCTGGGGCAGGCAGGGTGGAAGACGGGCCTGCATGGTAGGATGGGCCTGGATTGTAGGTGGAAGTGGACAGCGACACCCCCGGCACTGGACAAGAGGTGGGAGCTGTGGGCAGCAATGGGAGCCAGGGAGTGTCAGGCCCAGCGCCCTGCAGCGGGAGAGCTGTCACAGAGCGACCCTGTGCCCTCCACATAGCCCTAGGAGCGGGGGTCAGGGCCTCATGCTCGGTAACCTGGGGTTGCCCTGCATTCCCTCGAGACCAGCAGGCCCTTCCAGATGGCCAGGGATAAAATAGGGGCAGCCCCAAGGCCAGGCTGGTTCTTGGCAAAGCTGAGGGCACCCTGCTGACCGGTGCCAGCCTCAGCAGGAGGACAGAGGCAGCAGATGGCTCAGCTCTGGGGTGCCTGGCACCAGCAAACAAGATTCCCCAGGCCTCAGAGCCCCTGGCAGAGGACAGAGACGTCAGGGGTTCCTGGCGGGAGGATGCCACGTTAGTGGGTCCTGTGCCACCAAACATTTTCATGGCAGGGCAGGTAGAAAGGGGCCAAGTGGGGGGCACTGAGGGTGGAGGCTTTGCCCTTAGGGTGGGGGTGGCACAGGGCAGGGGCTGAGATAAAGCAGCTCGCCCGCCAGGGCTGCCCCCACCAGAGCCACAATCCACATGCCTCCACCGAGCACCGGATCCAAAACATGAAGAAACTGCCACATACAAGGCAAAAGGAGACGAGGAAGTCTGCACCCGAGCCAAGGCTGGAGTCATCTGCGGACGGAGGCCACCCCCAGGGGTGTCAGGGGGTGCCAAGGGGCTCCAGCGATGGCTGTGGGTGGCCTTGGAAGGGGAGGGTAGCAGAGGGAGTGGACACACGGGGGTGGGCAGAGCCAGGCCGAGGCCACTGAAAGGTTTTGATGGGAGTCACCTCTGCGGAGAGGACCCTGCGCCCTCACCTGCTTCTGCCAGCTTACAGGGCACGGGCAGCACAGGACGCCCCCGGCTCCCCGCAGAGTGGCACACGCTCGCACCCATCCTCGGGTGAGGACATCATGGGCAGAGCCACGGCCACACAACACAGCCAGCTGCAGAGACGGCGTCACTAACAGCCCCAGAAACCCAGAGACACACAGGGACACCAGTGTCCCATGCATACCCACAGCAGGGCCTGACTCGCACATGGGTGTGCTCTGAAGGGCACTGCCCCCAGGCCCGGAACAGAGACCCGGGCACTGCTCCCACCCACCCGTAACATGCCCCAGTGTCGGGCACCTGAATAATCAGCTGCAGGGCACGCTCAGAACGGCGCACAGCGCACACTTGAGGCCTCAGGGAAAAGCCCTTCCTCTCCTTCCTCCTCCTAGTTGGGGCAGGGCGCCTGCAGCCACCCCTGCTGTCCCAGGCCTAGGGTGTCCTACATGTCATGTGTCAAGGAGGTGACTCCTTGGATCCAAAGAGGCCGAAGATACCCCTCCCTCAAGGTCAGCACAGTGAGTTCACGGTACCCCGTGCAAGCGACCGGATCCCCCCGGGAGGGGGACACAAGCAGGGCCTGGATACAGTCACCCCAGCTGGCCCCTCCACGTGGGCCTGCCCCAGAGTCCCAAGCCTGTGCACATGCATGGGCCGGTCACCCGGAAGGGACCGGTCACAAACAGAGCCCAAGAGGGAAGATGGGGTGGCATCAGTGTCACAACAAAGGTCCATCAAGCCCCAGGGAAAGACACAGATGGAAGAGACGCTGCATGAGCGCTTGTGGAACGTGGACATACGAGGGACACTGCGATCAAAATCCTGAGGCCTCAGGGGCTGGGGATTTAGCTCAGTGGCACAGCGCCTGCCTGGCAAGCGCAACCTCGTGAGTTCGATTCCCGGTACAGGAAGAAAAAAAAAAAATCCTAGGGCCTCTGGCTCAGCCCTCTCTCCTCAGTCACAAAAGTGGGGAAGGCAAACCACTTCCACACTGGCCCCCCAGGAATCAGGCACATGGTCTCCTGGCAACTCCCTGTCCCCAAAGCAGGAGCTGCAGGGAAGAGGCCACTGGGGAGGCTTGCCGCTCCTCTCTCCCAGGGTGCCCTGCCCCTACTGTCAAAGGGGGACACTCCTGTCTCTCCAGCTCAACTTCCTGCTTGTGGGTTCCTGCTGCCCGCCCAGCCCGTGCCTGGTTCGGAGCAGGCTCTCAACTACTACTCAGTGGGGAGGAATAAAACCGAGCAGCCCTGGGGACTCGCAGCCCTGGCCCTGCTCTCTGCTCCCTGCACCCGCTCCCAGGGAACTCCCAAAACCAGAAGGCCCCTCAGGAGGTCTGGCCGGCCACAGCCGCAGCAAGGCGCGGTCCTGCCCCACACTCGGGAAGGAGTCAGGGAAGACGGGGCTGGGAGGGCACCCTGTGGGGACACCCGCTGGCAGGGAAGACACCCGGGGGAGCCCCTCAAAGGTGCGGGATCTCAGGAAAGATGGAAGGCAACAGTCCCTCCGGATAGGGCTCTCAGAAATGGGGAGGGGGCTCCCACACACACAGCTCTTTCCCGCCGCCGCGGCGCGCACTGTGCACGCCCTCTCTCCGCTCTCCAGCCCTGGGGTTCGCTCCTCTGCTGCAGCTGTCCTGACCCCCAATCCGACCCTCGGAGGGCGGGGCTGAGCCCGCAGGGACCAAGCGGGGCGGGTCAGGTCCCTGCCCCCTGGGCCGATGGCCCCGGTAGTAGACGAGCGCGTGACCCCTCCTTGACCTCGAGCCCCACAAAACACGGGGGAGCACGAGTGCGCAGCCTGGCACGTACCGGCGCACACACCCACCTCCAAATAGCGATGGGGACATGAGTCCCCCAAAACACCCGCCCCTGCCTTGGGGCAACGCCAATTCCCGCAGCCACGCACACGCGCGACCCCCTCCCCAGCGTGCGATCGACACCAGCACCGCAGAGTGTGCGTGGGGAAGGGTGCGCACCCCCGGAAGGTCATGACTTTCCTGGGCTGGGGGAGGGGGCGCCCGCCTGCTACATTTGGGCTGGGGCAGCCCATGCGGTAGCCCCAAATGCAGTGGGGGAAGGGAGGGGGCGTTTCTCACGATCCGGAACCCGCAAAGGCTGAGCTCCCCACGCCGCACCGCCCCTCGTGGCCGCCGTGCAGGCGCCCCCATCTCGGTTACCCCCGCCCCCGGCCGAACCCTGGCGGCGCCCCGGACCCGCAGCCGCTCCCGCTTACCTGCGGCTACAGGTGCAAACGCTGGGGTCCCCGAGCCCGGTTCCGCGTGGGCGGGGAGGGAGGGAAGGCGTCCCCACTCCCGCCCGCCCGCACGCCCGGGCTGTCCCCTCCCCCGGCCGCCGCCGC
>NW_004955451.1:13706983-13732881 GCF_000276665.1 Chinchilla lanigera
ACCTACCGCTCCCTTCCCTGCCCACAGTTCCCCCTCCAGGGGTCTCAACCCGGCACCTTTGCGCTTTCAGTTCTGCCCTGACTTCATGGCTTGCAGAATATGGGAGGGCCTAAAATGCTGAAGTTTCCTTGATGGCCTCTGATCCCGCCCTGCTGTGTGACTGGCCCTCTGCCCAACATCTCTGGTCCTCTGCCTCAGCCCTGGGGCAGGATGTGCTACTCTGAGTACTGAGTGATCAGGTGATCAAGATCCTTCCTGGGCACAGCCACCCTCCCCATCACTCCAACCCCAGGCAAATGTGCCAGCGAACTCCCTCTCCTTTGGAGCAGACTCCAGATGTGCAGAGACCAGGATCCACCCGTGGGACAAACGAGCACCGCGCCAGCCTCACTCACGCCTGCCCTGCTTACAGCCCTGAGACACGCCTTCCGGGAGGACCTCCAGGAGCCACCCCGAGTCTGCCTGTGCACACTGCACCTTTGCTCTGCCGGTCACCACTCTGCCCCACCCACTCTGGCCTCCCCCACACCCTTGGTACCCAGCCTCAGAGGCAAACGCATCCCTGTCCCCCAGGTTCAGCCAAGATGGGGCCACGAGCTAGAAAGAAAGTAGGCTAAATGCCCATGAGTGATGCCAACTGTGCCAATCTGCAGCTAGAGCTTAGTTCTGCCCCATTCAATGCCTGTGCTCTGCACACATTTCCTGGGTGCTCACAGCTTTCTCCCATTTCATTTTCCTTGAAAGCCTCAAGCCCTATTGTGCAAGCAACCCAAATGTCCATCCACTGAGGATTGGAGAAAAAAATTGTGGTACTTTTATATAATGGAATATTATTCAGCTATGAAGAAAGATAAACTCGAGGCTTTTATAGGTAAATGGTCACAATTAGAGACCATACTCCTAAGTGAAATAAATCAGACCTGCCATCATATTGCCTCACTAGTGTAAGATCTGAAAGATGAATAAAAACTAGGAGGTATGATAGACATTGTGAAACGAAAGGAAAATGCTCAAAAGAAAAGGGCAACTGGGGTGAGGGAAAAGAGAAGGGACAGAAGGGGAAATTATATAAGTATGTATATACAGGAGAGCTAACGTAGTTGTACTACTGTCTTCTATTGCTCTATAGAAAGGAACAGTTAATGATTACTTGTTTGATCAATCTTGTATATCTCTATTTGTTTTCCTGAAAAACCACTTTGTAGTTATCAATAAGTAATACAACAACCATGGTTAATTGCCTACAACTTTGTCTGTAACTGTTTTGTTTGTGCTATTCTTATGCTATTTTGTAAATGGATGTCTGTCTGTTATTATGCTTTCCTTCTTTTATTTTTTAAAACTAAAAAAAAAAAAGCCTCAAGCCCTGTCACCCTCCCCCAGGAGGCGCAGGTGTGTGGGACCCGCGTCCTTCCTTCTATCAGCCCATAACTACTCATCTCCAAGTCCAGCTGCCCCTCCCCATGGCACCCCTCACTCCGGGTCGCCCTCCCCCATGTCCCTGTCCAGACCTGCGCTGGGAGCCCCTGGAGTCCCAAGTGTCCCTCTGTCTACACTAAAATCCACCTTCCAACCAGGAAAACAGGCTCGAAGGGGAATAGGGGACCAATGGCTTGATGTCTTAGTTCTCTAAAAACTGAGATGAAGCCTTGGACATAGCAAGGGGAGGGGGGGCCCCATGCAGAGCTCTCTTATGGCTCTGCTCCAAAATGGGGACTGAGATGATCTTTAGTGGGAGAAAGGATAACAGGCCCCTGAAAACTCACAGAGCAAGTCCGCATTCTCCTGTGTAAAGGGGAAGGGATAGAATATGTTTGTAAATTCTGAGGATCACCCCTCAAAAACTTCCTTCCTCCAAACCAAGCAGGTCTGGGGAGGCGGCGGCATGGAAGCCGATGACCAGGGGACATGTTGTACAGGGCACAAAAGTCTCCTGAAAATGGGGGGGTGCAAAATAAAATTTCAGAATATTCCCCCCTCTAAAAATTAAAAAAAAAAAGCCTCCCCACAGCCGAGAGCCGTGGGTCTGGGGCCAGGTTGGAGGTGGGTGACTCACCTGGGCGGGCTGGCCAGCCCCGGAGGGCGTGGAGTCGCCATGCAGGTGGGAGCAGAGGGAGCTGAGGAGGCACACAGGGTCCACGGTCCAGCCGCCGACCTGTGTGTGTGAAGCGGGGGACACCCCATTAGGGGGAGCGGGCGGGAGCCGCTGGGGCCGTGGTGAGGCAGGGCGGGGCACTCCTGGGGCAGGCGAGGCCCAGAGACCACACCGCAGGGGGCAGGGGGTCCCTTCCTGGGCAGGGTCTTGATCTAGGGCCTGGGGTCTCACACAAGAGACCCGAGGGCCTGGGGCAGGGCCCTTACCAGACATCCCTGGAAGCTCTACATCCGGTCCTGACTGCACCTGCTCCCGTCCAGTCCCCCGCACACTTCCCCTTCTCCCTCTGCCTCCTCACCAAGGGTGTCACCTCCACCTCACAGCGATGGGGCCATGGGAGGGAGTGGCCTCACCCCCACAGTCTCTGTCCCAACAGCACATCTGTCATTCTTTGGTCTTCTTTTCCTTTTTTTTTTTTAACACCAGGAATCAAACTCAGGGCCTTGTGCTGGCTAGGCAGGAGCCTCACCACCGAGCTACGTCCCCAGCCCAACATGTCTTTCTTGCCATCTCCGGAAATGACGTCCTTCTCCTATTCCAAAGCCACCAGGCCTGATTCCCCCTGGCCCTGTTCCTGGCCCCCTGGCCCTCTGGCCAGCAGCTGCACCCTCTCTCCCTCCTGACCTCTCCCCCTCCGTGTTCCGTTGCACCATGGAGCCGAGGGGAGGGGCCCGGCCCTGCCACTCACCCTCCTTGGGAGGGAAAAATGTTTGACAGAGGAAGGGAAGGAACGCCTGGCGGAGCTTTGATTCCCTCCCTGAGTGTCTGCTGAGTGCTCCCTGAGTACTTCCGAGCCTCCTCGAGCCGAGCCAGGGAACATGCTAGGCGCTGCGAGGCCCACAAACTCATCCACGCCCTCTCACCAGGCCTGCGCCCCTTGAAGCTGCCGCCCCGGCTGTCTCCGTCCCTTCTTGGCTAAACCTCTCCGACAGGTGTGTGCCCCGGACCGCTCCCAGGTCCTCGCCATCCCCGATCGCTCTGACCCCTGAGGCGGCTGTTCCTCCGCTCCACCAGCTCTCGGCGGCCCCTTAGACCCAGGGCTGCAGATGGCTGACCTCCTGCCCACCCACTGGACTTCCGCCGCAGGTCACCCCGCTGCTATCTCCTCCTGCAGGGCCTTTCCCCTTCCTCATGGTGGCAGAGGTTCCTGGTCCCCTTCTCCAGTCTTCACAGGCGCTCTTCCCCTCTCGACTAGAATCTGCGTGGCTGGCCCTCCAGTCCCACTGTTACGGCTCCTGCAGCCGTGTCCCTCTGGAGTTGGTTTGTGCGCATGCGCCAGGGGGTGCGGTTGTGAAGGCCCCGCCCACCCCTCTCATCTACTTATATTCTTCTCCCCATCCACAAGCCTTTCCCAACCAGCTACCAGATCTCCCTGTCACCCAGATGTCCTCTGTCATTGCCTCCTCCATCAGGGCAGCAGACAGCCCCCACTTAGTGTCCCCCATCCGCCAGCCTCCTTGATACACTATTCCCTTCACCCCTGGAAACAACCCAGCGCTCCCAGCCCCCATGTTCAGCCCCACCTCATCCGGGGTCTCCATGCGCCCCACGGCCTCCCCCGAGCCTTCTATACCAGCCAGGGGGTCTGTGCCACCCCCACAAACCAACGCAGGCCTATGCTCATGGGACTCCCCTGCACCCCTAAAATAACGTTCTCTTCCTCTGCCTGTCCCAGCCCTGGCATCCTCCTAGGCCCGGTTTGGGGACCTCCTCCTCCAGGAAGTCTGCCCACTGACGCCCCCTCCTCTAAACCCCTTTACTGTGCCCGTCATACAAAATGCAATCGTCCTTTCTCCCCAGCTAGGGGCGTGTGACGGCAGAGTCGGGGGAACCCCACGGGGCATCTTCCCAAAGACAGGGCCACACACTCATCTGCAACTGGCCGTGGGCCCTGCTCCCAGGGGTACTGTGGAGCCGGGAAGAGGCCAACACCAGACAAAGCTGGAGGTGACATCAGGGGACAGACAAGCACCAGCAGTGTGTCCATGTGTCCTTGTTCCTGCAGGAAGGGTGAGGAGACACCCAGGGGTACCCAGGAAGGGGAGACTGAGCTAGACAGGTAGAAGCAGGGACTGACACCCCAAGGCCTGCCGGACAGGTGGTGGCTGGGATGCAGGCCACCCCCGTTCCTTCCCCCGGGTGACAGAGCCTGCATCTCTGCAGCCAGGACGCAGCAACCAGCAAGGCCCTCGCCAAGGCAGCACTGAAGGTAAAATGAGGCGGCACTCGTGCGTGCATGCGTGCGTGCCTGCGTGCCTGCATAGGGGCGTCAGGACCCCAAGGGTCCCAGACAGCAGGCGGTCCTGCTGCAGGCCCGAGGCCCAACTCCTCTCCAAGCCTCACTGACAAAAGCGAGAAACCAAGGCTTGGGGAGTGGTGGCCTCCAGCTCCGAGTCACACAACGAGTCTTGGAGGGTGCGGACCAGGGAGGATGGAGGTAAGAGCCGCCCTTCTGGGGTGCTCCTCGCAAGGCCCGGGGACGCCGAGATCCAGCCTGCTGATGAGGCCCCAGCCTGACCTTTTAGGGCCCCTCTTGCAGAGGAGCCAGGGCAGAGCATCCAAACTCCGACACCCTGGCGGGCAGCGGGGTGGGCCTCGGAACCACCCCTGCCCTTCCTCCCTCCGGGGCGCCCTGGGCGTGGTCTGGAGGCCGAGCCACCCCTTCCCGCCCAGGCTAAGGAAAAGCCCCCCAACCCGCAGCGCCTCTGCTGCTCCGTTGCACCTCGGGGCGCGAGGTCCCCCGCCCCGCTCCGCCCCGCCCCACTCACCTGCTCTCGCATGCGGTCCTGCTGGCCGCGCAGGGCCAGCGCGTGCTGCGGGTACTTGCTCTTCAGGTGGTCCATGAAGGCATCGCGCTTGCGCTCGGCGTCCGCCTTCTGCAGCCCGCTGAGCGCCTCCAGGCTCTGCGCGGCGATCACAGTGTGCCGCCGCTCGGACGTGTGCACCAGGCCCACGTTGGAGAAGCGCCGGCCCCCGGAGCCCCCGCCCCCGCCCCCCAGGGTCCGGTACTCCCGCGGGTACTCCGCATCGTCCGCAGACAGCATGGGGGGGCTGCTCCGCTCCGGATCTGCGAGGGGGAGAGGGGCGCGCAGGGTCACGGGGTGGGGGGACCCTTCCCCCTTCAGGGCCCCCTAAGGGGCGGGGCCTAGGGGACCGCCCACCCCTCACGGGGGGGGGGACGGAAGGGGGCAGAATTGTGGCCCGGATGCGAGGGAGCAGCGGGAGACCAGAGGAGGGGTGGGGGGCAAGGCCAGGAGGCCACTGCTTGCTCCTCCGTGGGCTTGGGGTGCGTGATGGCAGGGATGCCTTCCTTGAGAGCAACCCTTCTTGAGGCTGGTGCTCCGGGAGGGAGGGGGTCAGGTGGGGGTGTTCCCCCACAGTGTCCTCTAAGAGGGGCTGCACTGCAGGGCCTCCCTGGGACCAACACTTCCAGTCGCAGGACCCTGGGGCTGGGCCTGTAGGCAAGAGGCCTGGCCGGGCTGGGACCCTGGGGGAATTAGGAGACACCCCAAGGGGGTGGGAGCCCAGGCAGGGGCAGGCACAAGGACCCTGTTCCCCTCCCACCCCAGAGACAGACAGATGGACGGACAGGAGAGGCTGGGCACAGAGAGGACGGTGGGAGACGGACTGGGACAAACTTAAAGGGGAGAGAAAGCAGACAGAACAGCGCCAGCCTGCAGGCCCCTTCCTCAGGCTGCTCCAGAGGGCAGGCACAGGGGACAAAGGACAGCACAGAGCGGGGAGGGCAAGGCCGGGGGCAGAGGTCCCCACGCACAGCTGACTCCCTTTCCTAAAGCACTCCCCCAGCTCCTGGCTGCCCCAGGCCCAGCCCCTCTGCTCCCACACTCCAGGTACGTCACCAGTAGTCTGGGCTCCAGAAGTCCCCCCCGGCCCCCAGGGTGAGGATCCCAACCACACTCCTCAGCAGGAAACAGACCTGTCCTCCTCTGCCCAGAAGTCAGCCCTCTGGGAGACAAGCAGTGCCCCCTGCAACACCTCCACCCCACAGTCCAACACTCAAGCGGCAGCCCCTCTTATAGCCTCGGCCTGGGGTATGCACTCACCCCCCCACTGCCTGACTCCCAGGGGCGAAAAGGGCTGAACTGACAATTCTGGGACCCAGCCAGGCTCTCCAGCATGGTTCCACCACTGTCCGCAGGCCTGGCGCCAGGCCTCAGTCACTCTTTGCCCAACCACAGAAAAGGATACCCAGTTGCGTTTCAAGAAAAACTGCAGCTGGGTGTGGTGGTGCTCACCTGTAATCTCAGCACTCGGGAGGCTGAGGCAGGAGGATCACCTTGAGTTTGAAGCCAGCCTGGGCCACACAGTAAATTCAAGGCCAGCCTGGTCTAAACAGCGAGACCCTCTCAAAAAATCAAACACACACACACACACACACACACACACACACACGTGCACACACACGCATCCCACTTCTCCCCATTGGCTACAGCTGAGGCATGTACGTCAGCTGCCGCCCACCAACCACGGGAAGAATGGCTCCAGATGCACAGATCAGCATCTTACCAAGGGCTCCCCATCCCCATCACAGCCCCAGAGCCTCCAATACTGCTATGGGGAGGTGTCACTGTGACCCCTATTTCAGAGATGGCTACCAACGCTCAGAAGTCCCACGAGAACCCCAAACCAGAGGAGTGACAGAAGTCCAGTGACCCCGCTATCGACTAGGTTTGCATGGCCACGCTTCCCTCATTAGAGGACGATTATTTATTGGGACAGCACTGACCACTGTGCCACACCACACCGCACCCACATGGGCTTCCTGCTGCTCCCCCTGCCAGGCCACCCACTGGGTCTCCCGTAGGCATCACTGTCCGTCTGTCCCTCTCACCATTCACTATCCCCTGCTGTGCTATCAAGCGAGGTCCAGATACACAGAGACGACTCTGAGAGAAACATTGTGGTGTATTTTAATCATTGCACTTTTATTTTTACAAGAACTAGACAAATCCCAATGACAAGGTCAAGCCATTGGTTTCATGAATATTTGTTAGGGTTTCTATCTGGATGTCTCCCAAAGTCGCCTGTGCTCAGAGATAGAGCTCTGGAAAGGTGAGTGTCTCAAGGAGCGTAGAGCTCATCCATAGATTTGTCCACCAATGGGTTTACAGCTGATGTGAAGCTGGTCTAAGAAAGTGTGTCACTGTGGACGTGGCCTGGAAGTCACTGTGGGCGTGGCCTGGAAGGGTCTCTCTCTCTCTTACTTCTCTCTCTCTCTCTCTCTCTCTCTCTCTCTCTCTCTCTTTCTCTGTCTCTCTGTCTCTGTCTCTGTCTCTCTCTCTCTCTCTCTCTCTCTCTCTCCCTCCTCCTCCCTTGATCTCTCTCTGCTTTTGTTTGTTTTTTGAGACAGGGTCTGGCTGTGTGTAGTTCAGGCTGGCCTTGAACTCACTGCATAGCCCAGGCTGTCCTCCAACTCACAGCAATCCTCCTGCCTCAGCCTCCCATGCGCTAGAATTACCAGCCCACCAATCCTTCTCTGCTCCTGTCCACCATGCCATGGGCTGCTCCTCCTCCACCAGGCCCCTGTCAGGCCACCCTGCTTTGGAGGAGCCGACTCTGGACTGGAACCTCTACAAACTGTGAGCCAGAATAAACTCCTCCTGTCATTTATGAATGTCAGGTAGTGTCTGCGGTGGCAGTGAGATAGGAATTCTTCTTTTGAGGGAGATGGGTACTAGGGCTTGCACCCAGGACCTTCATACTAAGCTACATCCCCACCCCATTCCACCCCCCTTTAATTTTCTTAAATTGTAAGTCAGGGTCTTGCTAAGTCCCTAAGCTTCCCACACTGGGCTGGAACTCACAATCTTCCTGCTTCAGCCTCCCAGGGTGCTGCGGGTATAGGTATGCACCATTCTGCCTGTCTTAGCTTTCCTCTTAAATAAATGTATTTAAGATCAAAGTGGGTTATCAAAAACAATATTGAGTTAGCACAGTGCAAACAGTTCCCTGATACGGAGGAGACCAGGTGGGGGGTGGCGGCTGAGGGAGCGAAGCAGAACACAGGCTGGGCAGCGGGGGGCATCTTCCGGAGAACCACAGGCGCTGGGGAGAGTGAGCTCTGCCCAGGACCTGGCCCCAGTCATCCCCACCCCCGCTGGGCAGGGTGGAGAGGGCCCTCCCTGCCTCTGCCTGGCTCTCCATCTTCTGGCCCGGCCCAGACAAAACGCTGCCTGCTGTGCTAGGCAGCTGGGCTCCTCTGCCCTCCCAGCACCCTGGGCACCACGGCTGCCGTCATCTGGGACAGGCCCCCAAATTCAACCCTCGGGCTCGCTCCTGGCCCCAGAGAGCTCCTGCTCCCCCCACCCTCCATGCCAGTCTCTCCTTGTACATCTCCAGGGGAGCATGCACAGATCTGAAGCTGGAGGAACTGGGGGGCCCCAGGACTCAACCTGCTCCCCCAGGCAGATGAGGGCAGGGATAAGGGGCTGTGGGGAGCAGGCATGGACAGCAGGCAGCACTCACCCCCAGATGCCCAGGCATGGGAGAGGGGCAGGAGCTGGCACTGGAGCTGTCAGAGAAGGAAGGGGTAGAGCGATATCTGCATCTCATTTCAGAGAAGGGGTCATGGCAAGGTGGGGCTCAGATCTGAAAATCTTAGGAACCCCTTTAGGAACCCTCTAGCCCAGGGTGGTAGTATACGTCTGTAATGCTAGCACTCAGGAAGCTGAGGCAGGAGGATCGCTGTGATTTTAAGGCCAGCCTGAATTACAGAGCAAGATCCTGCCTCCCCTCAAAAAGTCCAGGCCAGAGGCACCTGGGTTTAGCAAGCTCCTCCCCACAGCTATTTATCAGAATAGCAAATCTCCCTACAGAGCCCAGGGAAATTGGGGATGTCACCTCAAGCCCTGCCCAGCTGCGCCACAATGGAGGGGCAGCACAAGGTTCTCAGTGATAGCCACTCCCAACTGGTGGCCTCCTGATCCCTGGCAGATGGCTTCTCCATCACCCCAGAGGCTCCTCCAGCCACCAGCAAGTCCTGGGGCACCCCCAACCCTCGGGGACTGAGCAAAGCACGGAAAGGCAGGGGGATCGATTTCAGTACAGCTGGGCAGGACCCAGGTTCCAGGTGGTGCCGGACAGATTAATGCTTCCTGTTTAGCGGCAGGGAGGTGACCGGGGACCGGGCTGAAATGGGGAGCACACGGGGGTCAAAGGACCCGGGGGTGGAGAGGAACAGGGAGGTATCCCCGCCCTCCCAGCACCCTCAGTGTGCAAGGGCCCCTGTGATTTCCGAACCAAGGTTGAGGCCCAGGAAGATGCGGACAGGGACGACAGCAAGCATCAAAAGAAAGGGAGGTACTGGCCGGGGACCCGCGGGTGTCGCCCTCAGCTCAGCCCTGCAGATGGGGAGGCGGTGGGCGCCCCCCAGTGGCCGGCTTCGGATGGAGGCGCAGGTGCCCGGAGGAGTGACATTGTTATTTGCTCCGCCGACTCTAAATTCCACGTTTATTTATGGGCCCGATTATTTTTATCCTGCATAGCATTCTTTTACATGAGATCACTGTCACTCGTCAGGAGAAAGAAGATTCCCCACCGTGGGGAATCAGCGCCACCGTGTCCTAAACCAGCAGCCCCGTCCCCACCTGGCGTCTTTCCCCGAACGTCACCATCCCCTTGGTCCTCTGGCTGCCGCGGGCTGGCAGTGTTCACACATGACGTCATTTCAGAGGGACAGGGGAGAGGGGGAGCGGGTCTGGGAGGAGAGGGACAAGGGACAAAGCGAGGGGGCGACCGCTGGGGACTCTGGGAGCCCTGCTGGCCACCAGGACCCCGTCTCCTGTCCCCAGTGACCAAGAGGCCAGACAAGGTCTCTCCCAGGCAGACCCAGACTGCCGCCCGGAAGTCAGGAAACGGGGCACTGGCTCAGGAGCCCTGGCACGGGCAGGGCAAAGGCAGAGGGCCCCAGAGCACCTTACACGCGTGCCCGCGAACACACGCACATGCCCACCCGGCTCCTTGGCCCCCTGTGCGGCACAGCGAGGGGAGCCTGAGGCGCTGCCACCGCCAGCGGTCCTGACAACTCCCTTCGGGGCCCTGCGCAGCCAAGAAGCTCCCCGTGCACGGCGGCGGCTGGAGGCCCGAGGACAAAGGTCAGCCAGGGACCCAAGCTGTCCCAGGCCTGGCAGAGGTTCCGGGAGCCGTGCCTGCCCCCCATGCCCAGGGAGGGACTTGGGGTGCCCAGCTCAGTCTCCCCCATGCCTGTGCCCTCGCCCTGTGGGTGCTGGAGCAGAGGCCCCTCTGTGTCTGTTTTCTAAAACCAGATTTTCTGCCTTACACCGAAGCAATCAAAGTCATTTTCCGGGCAATTGCCTTCCTGTAAACATTCCTGTGTAATAGCCCCCCAAACTGCTAATGCCCAGCGCCCTGTTGAGTCTCCCTGTCACTTCCACAAGAGCCTCCGAGCCTGGAGGGTGGGGCCTGGAGGAAGGAGACGGCTCCGGAGGGAGGGTTAGGCAGAGGTGCAGCCCAGCTCCCCCAGGGCCCCCGAGGAGGCACCCAAGACTGTCTCCGGCCAGCCCGGCACCACGCCCTGGGGGCCAGGCCACCTCCGGAGAGCCGGCCGGGGCAGGCGTGGGAAGGACAGGGAAAGCGGACACACGGGGCAGCGGGCTCAACGACGAAGGTGACGTCCTGGTGTCGTGAGACACGGGCCCAGGGGATACAGGGCAAGGCAAGCATCACCGGGTCCCCAAGGAGGACAGCTCCCCGCCCCCAGCGCCGAGAAGGAAGACAGCAGAGGAAGAGGGTGCAGAGCCCATCCCCGAGATGGGCTGCGCCCACCACCTGGACACTGCAGGTGCCAGGAACGCTGGGCGAGGACAGAGGTGCTTGGGGCCCCGGGCTGGAGGCACCCACAGCCCCTTCTCCACGGCCAGCGCTGGTCTGCAGAGCCACCGTCGAGGAGGGCGGGGGCAGGTCACTGTGCCCTCACGGCTCGGGGCTGGCAGCCTGGGCCCCCGTGAGGACCCCCTTCAGGGTGGCCAGTGCGCCTGGGCTGTCCTCCACCGCTCTGCGCAGGACACTGGGTCGGTGGGGGATGAGGACGGCAGGGCCCCGGGGAGCAGGGAGCGGAGGGAGGTGGGGAGGACTCGGGCACTGCCGCTCACAGCTCCACGCAGGCAGAAAAACACAAACCAATTTGCGCAGATTTAAAGCCCACCGAAGGCCACTTAGAGGGTAAATGAGTTGGAATCTAATCACGGGGCCTCGCAGGGCCGAGCACCCCCAGGAGCAGCCCACGCCCGTCCCTCGTCCCCCCCTCAGCCTGGGGGGCCTCTCTGATGAAACAGACCCACCCCACCCCGACTGGGCGGCCTGAAGGACAGGGCCGAGGGGTGAGGAGCCCCCAAACCACCTCCAGAGGGGGTGGGGCTGGGAGCAAAGATGCCAGGTATGGCCTTGGTGCCCTCTCCACTGGCGCCCCCTGCAACTGCTGGGTGCGACGTGCCGCCAGCTGCTGTCACTCGTCCCTGGGGCCCCGTGGGACGAGGCTACCTCAGCTCCCGTCCCCCAGGCGGGGAGGAGACATCACCAGGCCTTCCTCCGCCCACCCTGCCTGTGCCCAGCCAGCTCCCCTTCGAGGCAGGGAAGTGAAGCTGGGAGAAGCTGGCTGTGTCCCACAGGAGCTGGAGGCGGAGCCAGAAGCGGACCCGGGCGTCCCGGCCTTCCCTCAGGGACAGGATTTTTCCATTCCACTGTGGCGCTTCCGAGAAGGCAGCTGCCAGGGGCCCTCTGCAGGCCACAGGGCCTGGCAGGCCACAGAACGACAACCTCCAAGTCCGAACACAATCAGATTCCCGCGCCAGGAGACCAAGGGGCACAGCACGGCCCCCCCGCCTGACCCAGCCCGCCGTGCAGAGGCTGGCGACCCAGCAGCGTGACCCGACCACGCGCTCAAATGAGACCCTCTTCCAAAAGCGCCAAGTCAGATCTCAGACACACGGCCCACCCCCCTCTCCCCTCCAGCCTGCCCACGCACAGCCGGCGAGCTGTAGCATCGCTGAAAATCAGTGAATTCGGGGTGAGCAAGCTCTGCTCAAACCCTATTCTGCCAACGGATGAGTTATGCGACCTTGAGGAGGTCAGGAGCCTGTGGGAGCCTCTGTCCTCTCATTTGTTTCGAAAACAAAAACAAAAACTCCTCCCAGACAGCTGTGCAGGTTGTGCATTGCACAAAGGCATCAGGCCAAGGGGTTGAGGAGGCCAGGTTCCTCCCTGAGCGGCCCCGGTGTCTTTTCACTCCGCTGCCAGAGGGGTATTGTCCCCGGATGGGGGGGCTTTTGCATTCAGCTTCAAAAAAGAATGGGCTCACTGGCTTCCCTCAGGAGGGAGCGGGTGGCGCTGCAGAGTCTGAAGCCAGAGCTGGCAAAGGTGGAACAGCCTGGCGGTGCCCGCTCGGTGCTGTGTGAACAGTTCGCACCGCGTGGCGTCTCCCCCACTCACCGCCCAGGGAAGGTGTCCAGTCAGCTCCAAGCCCCCTTGGAGAGGTAGCCGAGAGGGAGGGGAGGCCTGAGCTTTTGAGGGTGGACAGCGAGGGAGGGAGGGAGGCTGTCGGGGCCCTGCCCCCTGGGGGCAGTGTGGGAGCAGACAGGCTTGTCCTTGCACCCCGAAAGCTGGGTCTGGCAGAGGCATGGCTAGAGGGGGGCAGCCCATTCCCAGGGGAGACCTGTCTGCTGGCAGGGATGGGGGAGAAGCCTCAGGAATCAGTCACCCTGTGGTCACCAGGAAAGCAGTATCCACACTGGGTATTCATCAAGGGCCTCATACATGTTGGGCATAGCCGAGTAAAGGCGCATGCCTGTAGTCCCAGCACCCGGGAGGCTGAGGCAGGAAGATCCTTGAGAGTTCGACAACAGCCTGGGCTACAAAGTGAGCTCAGGGCCAGCCTGAACTGCATAAAAAGACAAAAACAAAACAAAACAAAACAAAACAAATACCGGGCAGAAGACCAGGCCATGCCCAGACCCTTCTGTGTTCTCGGAGGCTCCACCCTTCTGGGCCAGGCCCCATTCCAGCCCCATGACCAAAGCACGGAGACAGCTCCCTCAGCCCCGAGAGGGACCCGGCTCCTAACAAGCGCAGCAGCCCAGGCACCTGCTTCTCGCGCCTCTGCTGGTCCGGTCTCGGCCAGCTCAGCGGCACCCTCCACCAGCATGCAGGGGACACAGGCCAGGGCCAAGGTCGCTGCCCTGCTATCGCAGCCGCCTCCTGGACAGACTGCACGCTGTGCCCACACAGCGCCGGCTCAGGGCTCCTCCAGCTCTGGGTGGGAGACGCCGGGGGCCCCTTTGCCCCTCCACGCCCAGCTGTGCCTCCCTGGAGGCGGCTCCCTGGGCGCTCCCCGCTGGGGTCTTCCCAGGGAATGGCCTGTGACCCCCAGGCCACCCCGCTGAGACCCACACCTAACCGACAAGGGGATGTCGCTGCGGCGGCTCTGCTGTGGGACCCGGCTCCACCTGTGCAGGTGCAAGGTCCCTGCTGGGGCGCTGCCCCTGGTGGGGGGAAAGGGGTCACCCCAGCTTCCCATTGCTGCCGGGGGCAGACAGGGCTGCCGGGCTCCTGGCCCTCACCCGGGTTGATCACTCCACCCCTGCAGCCAGCAAACAGCCGCGTCTGCACCCCGCAATCTTCTCTTCCCGGGGACACCAGGGTCAGTGTCATGGGGGCCCCGGAGCGCAGGGGAGGAGGAAGGAGGGGCGCACTGGGCAGGAGGCCCCAGCTGTCCCCCGGCTGCTGGCAATGCCACCTCTGAGGCCCCCCGCATGGTCAGCGCAGTCCCCACGGCCCACCAGGGGCCTCGCAGCCCTGAGCACCTGATACTCCAGGCACCTTGTCTCCCCATGTTCAAGGGGGAGCCTGAGGCTCAGGAAGAGGCAACCTTCCCGGTCGGGTGGATAAAGGGAGGGGCCTGATCTCAACTCTGAGGGCTCCCGGCCTGCATCCCCATCTTCCCTTGCACCTGCTGCCCCCGGACAGATGCAGATTCTACCACCAGGTCCTCCCGAGTCAGGCAGAGCCCCTGGGCTGGGGCAGGGAGTCTTGGAGGCACCCTGACAGCTCCCTTCCACATCTGCCGGGTATAAAGCCTCCCACGGCTCCAGGCTGTGTGGAGGCAAACTGCAGGTCCTCCCTGTCCACCAACGGCAGCCAACTGGGACTTGGATACCTCCAGGAATGGGAAGCTCACTACCTACCTGGCCCGAGGCGCTCACGGGCCCCTCCTTCCTCAACAGGAGCCAGAGTGTGAGCCCACTCCCCCTTCACAGTGGGTGGAGGCCTGAACCATCTCTCCTCCTGCCCTGGGGTCGCAGGCCGCCCAGGGCCCGTCCACCTGCTCCCTCACCTCTCCCTCCCCTGGACCTCCCGCACTGCGCCCCGGCGTCTGCACCCGCTTCCCGTGCTTGCGCAGAGGCTAATTCTGGTGTCTCATCAGACAGTAATTACGGGGGATGAGCACGCTGTCATCTCAGCAGCTCGGCACCTGTCACCACACCACGTCCCCGGCTGCAGGACGGACCGGAAGCTGAGGAGGAGGGGCGCGGCGGGTGAGGGTACTGGGTCCCTTCCCGCCTCCCCACGGCAAGGAATGCGCGACACTTGGTGGCCAACAGCCACACAAGGTCCCGGTCACCCAGTGCAGGCACTGAAGGCAAGTGTCACATGTCACTTACACAGACCGGTGACCAAACAGCAAGCAGTCAAGGGCACAGCAGGTCAAAGCGCAAATCTCACCTCAGCCATGCCCCAGAAGTGTGACCTTGAAAAGTCAGTCTACCTTTCCAGACCTCAGTTGCCCCAGAGGCAAAACAAAGGCAATAATCTAGCTCCCTAAGTGGCAGGTGTGTGGTCATGTAGTCACTCAACAAACAACCAGTACACACTTACTCCATGCTTGGTAATGTAGGATGTCGAGATCAACAAAATAAAGCATAACAGGGATTGTGCTGCAGCCACGAAAGGGTCAGGGGCCAGGTTTGCTGGGTGGTGTTTTGTTTTGTGTCTTCGAATTTTAGCAGCAGCAGCCGGGGATATAGCTCAGTGGCATAAGTGCCTGCCTGGCAAGTACAAGGTCCTGAGTTCGATTCCTGGTACCAAATAAAAGTACTAGGAATTCCAGTAGCAGGAACAGGAGATGGTAAAGACAGGGGGGCAACGTGATCCCTGCCACACTGCGTTTCATTGCCTTTGACATCTCCACTTTGCCTGGCACACAGTAGGCGCACATCAATTGTTGAGCGACTCCGTGACTACACATAGGCCACGCACTGTTCTGGAAGGAGGAGCCAGGACGCAATGGCTCAGAGAAAGCAAGGCCGGTTGGTCTCCTGGCACTGTGGACACACTGTGCACCCCACCCGGCCACAGGGAGTGGTCTCCATCTCCGGAGGAGCGGGGCTGGAGAGGAAGGGTAGGGCCCGTCACAGAAGAAGCCCTTGCGGAGAGCAAGGCTACTCACCTGCAGCACAGGGCAGGGACCGGGCTGCAGGCGGCGTTGGGCTTAGGGCTGGGGTTCAGGCCGGAGTGAGGGGTGGGGTGCACTGCACCCACTTTCACCTCTGCTGGCCTCAGTAGAGACAGCAGCCTCGAGCCAGGGGCGCACAGGACAAATGCTGATCACCGACCCTCCCCCCGGTATCAGTCATGGATTTTCTCCAGGCTCACAAATGACGGCAGAAGCCCCCACCTTCCCCCCCCAACGTCCCTCGCTGCCCCAAGGCCACAGAGGGAGTACAGTGGCTTGTAACTGAAACCAGTGTTCACAGGGAGCCGGGTGTGGTGGCGCACACCTGTGACCCCAGCGCTCAGAGGCTGAGGCAGGAGGATCGCCCAGCTTGGGCTACACAGTGAGTTCAAGGCCAGCCTGAACTACAGAATGAGACTCAGTCTCAACACCCACCGGAAATAAACCTTGGAAGCTACTGAGCTCTCTGTCATTGCAGCTATTCTAGAAGAAGGTACATGACTGACAACATCCTCTCTCTCTCTGCTAGGCCTGGGTCTCCCTGCTGTTTTTGCAGAGAAGGAGTGACCCGTGAGGCCAGGAGGGAAAGGGCCGGGGACTCATGGCTCTGCCTCCTCCTGTGGCAGCGGGAGAGGACAGGAGGGAGGGAGCAGCACCCGTTGCTCTTTTAGGAAAGCAGCGGTTTCAGTTAAGAGGCAGATAAACCAGTGCTCGCTCATTCTCAGAGCAAAGCTATTAAAAAGCCATCGTGAGGCCAGGGTGGTGGCGCACGCCTGTCCCTTGGGGGTCATCCCGGCACTCAGCAGGCCGAGGCAGGAGGACCGCCGGGAGTTTGAGGCCAACCTGGGATACACAATGAGGTCAAGGCCAGCCTAGGCTACAAATTGAGACCCTGTCTCAAAAAACAAAAAAACAAACAAAAAAAGTCATCACAGTGGTGGCAGTGGTGGCAGTGGGCACAGTGGTGGGGCTGCCCACGTGGGTTGGGGACGGAGGCGAGAGCCTGACACCCCAAGACAGGGGTCCACAGGCCTATCCTGAGGAGGAGATGGGCAGCACCCCACCTCCCCCAGTGCAGCCTAGTCAAGCCTAGGGACAGGGTGGGGACAGAAAGGGCCCATAGGCGCTGGACCAGCGGGCTGCCTTTTCTGTTCTCACCAGCCCTACCAGTGCAGGGGAGGGGTGCCAGCACTCTGCAGGCCAGAGCAATGTGGTTCCAGGGGGCAGGGCTCATCCAAGGCCGCACAGCGGGACCGGGACGCCACCATCTCCTGAGTCCTGTGCTCCAGCTGCTGACGGTCCAGCGGCTCCTGTCCCCACCCATCCCCCGCTGAGCTCCTGGATGCCCGACTTGGCCTCAGCAGCTGTCTGACAATGTGCGCGACCAGGTACCCAGGGCCGGTGTCACTGGTGTCACTGCTGCCCGGCGGGACCACTGTGAGGGCGCACGAGGCCAGGGCACACGCGACAAGGACAGAACGCACAAAGGGGCCGGCAGGGTATCAGCAGACCTGCCGTCCCCCCGGATGTGGGACAGGGCCCTACAGTCAGCAGCCCAGCGGCACTGTGCTCGCTGAACTGGGCCTCCGTCCCCTTGCTGCTCAAGCCCAGCACAGTCATCTGTCAGGGCCATCGCAGACTCCATGCCTAGCCAGGGGCTGGCCCGGAGCGGCGCTCGGTGGGTCTTCACTGAATCCACGGGTAAGTGACTGAATAAGTGACCTCCTCTCCAGGTTTGCACAGCCTATGCACTGAGCACCTCTGCAGGGGCTGGAGGCGGCCCATCCCAGTCCACGGCCCCTACCTCTGGCCGGCACTGGAGCACGGCGTCCCCTTGGACTCCGGCCCAGGCCACCAGCCCCTCTGCAGGGAACGCTTGCCTCTTCCCCCGTCCCCAGTCCTGGACCACAAGGGGGCTTTGCAGCCACGCGTACGCACTGACATGCACCCCCGCTTGCACACCCGCACACGCACATGCACACACGTGCGCAATGCTTTCTGCCAGGCAAGGTGCCCTCCCCAGAGTCGAGGGTCCACTGTCTCCTCCCCCGGCAAGGGCCAGGCCCGCCGGGACAGCCCCCTCCCCCAGCTGTGGCCCTCCAGGTGGGGGGCTCTCAGGGGCAGCGCCGCCCCTGCTTACTAACCTGGAGACTTTAAACAGAGGGAACAGAGTCCTGCCGGCTTCCCTCCCGCCGCTCGCTGGAGCCCTGGGTGAGGGACAGGAAAGGAGGAGAGTGAATGAACGGCCGGGGGGCAGGACGGGCCAGCGGAGGGGCCGGACGGGGCGGGGGCTCCCAGAGTGGGCAGGGTGAGGACAGAGCCTCAGGAGCTGTCCCTTGGGGGTCACCAGGGTCTCAAGGGATGCAGGACAGAGACTGGGTATTGACAGAAGAGCAGGGACAGAGGCAAAGACATCAGCAGGAGACAGACAGGACAGACAGCAGGACAACATGGAAGACACAGGGATCCCAGAGCTGGGTGCAGGGACAGTCGTGGAACCAGGCCCGGTCCTCCTTCCAGAACCGACTGGGCAGACCATTTCCCGGGGTGCCCACGCAAGACCCCAGAAGACAGCACCAGGAGGGCCGTCTGCGGCACCCATCTGATGCCACCCAACCTGCAAGGCGGAGCTCAGTGTCTGAGGGGCCTGCACGGTCATGGTGCTGGCCTCCCTGTCGCCCGCCTGCCCAGGAACCCCCACCTGCCCCTACCCCGACCCTGGGGCCCCCCACGGCCTGCACCAAAGGGAACACAGGCATCGGCATCGGAGCCACCAGGCACTCACACACTCATGCCCCTGCCCCAGCTGGGTCCCCAGTTGTCCATCGCGCCCCCCTTTCTGAACAGAGGTGCTCCCTTCAGCACCGCCCCTTGCTTTACCCTGAGCAGGCTGCTGGGTGGCATCAAGACCCCCGCCTGGGGCTGCGGCCCCGGCACCCTGGGGTGCAGCTTCCCTGGCTGGCCCGGCCCATCTGTACCCTGGGCACGCGTGGCGGAGCCACTGCCAATCTCACACTTCCAATCTTCCCACTGATTACCCAAGGCATGGGCGTCCCAGGGAGAAACAGCTGTCGTCCCCAGATGTTGGGATGTTGAGTCAGTGAGGAATCAGGATTGTTCACTAATGGATCCGGCCCCAGAGGGCCCCGGGACAGGGCCGTGGGGGTCAGGTGGATGGGGCAGGGGCAGGGAGCCCTGACTTCCTTCTTGCCCCCAGACCCAGGGGCCACCCAGGTGCACTAAGGATACAAAGGTGTCGCCCGTCCCTTCCATCATTTAACCAGACAGCGAGGGGGGAGGAAGCTAAGTGAGTGACTAGTTCTTGAATATTCACAAGGCACCAGAGATTCTGCCTAAGTCACCTCATGGGTCAGCAGCCACACTAAGAATCCACCACTAACACCCCAGGTGACAGAGGAGGCAACACTTCAGAGAGGGGAAAAGTTTGCCCCAAGCCACACTGCGAATGGACCTCAGGGCTGGGACTGCGGGCCGGATCTGCCTCTGGCCCTGAGCTCCTAGCCCACTGGTAAACCCCTTCCCTCCTCTCAGCTCTGCCCTCCTGGAAGTTCTGCCTACAGTCTAACCTCTTTCCAGTGCATGCTCCAGCATAAACAGTCTCCCCAGGGCGGTGGAATTGGCTGGAAGGGATTTTTCTTCAGTTTCTTTCTGCTGCATCCTAGGCATGGATGCAGATTATTATTATTGTTTTCTTGAGAAAGGGTTTCACTATTAGTTCAGGCTGGCCTTGAGCTCAAGGCCATCCTCCTGCCTCAGCCTCCCGAGTGCTGTGATTACAGGCATGTGGCACCGTGCCCAGCCAAGGGAGGAGCTGTTGGCTGGGTCCAGATTTCCTGAACTTCATACCCAAGTGACTTCTTGCCGTCCCCAGCCCCTCCCAGTCCCTTGGCACCTCCATCACTGCGGAGCCTGCAGGAAGCCCCTCAAAGCCCCTGCCTGTGGGGCAACAGAGGGAGGGTCTGCGTCACTCCTAACAGCCCTGGCTTCCCCAGAGCCCTAGCTTTCCACTTCTAAGGCACTATGGATTCCATGAGGGACTCCTCAGGCGTCAGGGCCAGCACTGGGGACCCGCGGGCAGGAGGGCCCAGGAGAGGGCTGTGTCCACAGGCTGCAGGGAGCTGTGTGACCGCAAATTCTTCCCCAAGGAGGCAGCTGCCAGGGCCTGGGGTGAGGGCAGGGATGCACGCTGCGTCTGCAATTACCATCATGGGGGGCCCCGGGACACGTGCTCCCCCTGCCTCCCCTGCCGGGCACACGCTCCTCTACGGGGCCCGTGGAGGGAGGGGTCAGAGCCCAGGGGCTCCTCTGTGAGATTGGGTCTGGGGTCTCCAGCGTGCTGTGGCTGGGATGAGGATGCGGCCGGAGGCGAAGGTGGGACTATGGGCGAGCCCAACTCCTCTCCAGTGCTCAGATGCTCCGTGCCAGGCCATGCAGGCAGCCAGGTGAGCCGGCGGCAGTGTGGGAACCTGAGTGCCGGATCTGGGGAGCTGAGCCGCCTGGACAGGCGTGTGGAGGAAAATACGGACTGGATTTCTATCCCTGGGCGGAATGGAGGGTGGCAGAGGCTTTGCTGGGTGGTCGAAGTTTCTGATTTAGGGGAGATAGCAGGACCCTCTGGCCATTCCCCAATCCATCCCCTGGGCTGCAGGCTGGGTTTAGACAAGGCGCACCTTCGGGCCAGGAGGCGCGTGTGCAGGACACGAGCACGTGTGTGTGCACGCTCAATACTCTTCCAGCCCTGCTCTAAATTTCTGTTTTAGCCCAAAATGGGAAATATCTCGCCAGCCTTCATTTGCCAAGCCACACAAGACCTCCGCAAGGACGTGGGGAGACCTGCGACAACTGGAAGGGAGCTTCAAGAACCCCAGTCCCACCGTCTCTACTGTACCAAGCTGACTGAGCACCAGAGAGGGCAACGGGGCTGCCAGCGCCACACAGCGCCAGCCCTACACGGGTCCGAGCCATTTCTTTACCTCTGTGTCCTAGGGGGCAGACAGGAGCTTTCCCGGCCCCTTCTCTCCCTTCCGACAGCCCCACTCCTGAGGGTGCCCAGCAGGCATAGGGAGGGTCGGAGCAGCCCCCAGCCCGCAGGTGCAGCACCGGCCCCCTCGGTTCTCCCGGCCCCTTCCCAGCCCCCAGCTTTCCTTCCGCCCTGCCGCCGCCGCGGCGTGGGCCGGCTTCCTCCCCAACTGTCCTGCGCAGACTCGGAGCAGGAGGAGCCGCCGCTTTCCGGCCTCCAAACCCTCTGTGTGCCCACTCGCGGAGGCGGAGGAGGAGCGCAGGGTGCCCAGGGTAGTGGCAGGACGGGGAGCAGCTGGCGCAGTATGGGAGAGCGAGCTCTTCTAGGAACTGCCCTTCCAGCCCCTCATCCTCTGCCAAGCCCTAAAACCACTATGTCTCAGGCTCAGAGGAGGTCTTCGCTGGATTCCCAGACATTCACCCCCTTCCTCATACCATTTACGAGGTGTTTATAGGGTCAGACCTGGTGCTGGGCGTTTGGGGCTGTTATTCCACCTAATCTTCACAACAAGCCCATTATTCCAAACCCCTCTGCCCCTGGGGCAGTCCTCCCATGAGTCTAACCTTGATCTCTCTTGCTGCACCTCCTCTGGTCCTGACCTCCTGTGGGGTGGAGGGCAGTTTGGGTCCTGTCTTCAGTCTTGTCACAGCTCAGTGGCTCTCTACGAACCTTTACACCGGCCTGGCCTGATGGGACAGGTGACGTGGAAGTCCCTCCAGGTAGCCTTGGCTGGCCCTTAACTCACTGTGTATCTATCCCAGGCTGGCCTTGAGTTCTTCAATTCAGCTTTGGGACCCTCTCTGAACCCTCTGGAAGGGAGCAGTCTCCTCCACCAAAGCCATCACTCCTTCCCCATGGGAGCCAGGTCGGGGAGCCACACCCACCTCCCAAGGGTCCCTGGGCCTCCACTTCCAGCTCTGGGCCAATGGCCAAGGGGAGTGGGAGTGGTGGGCGGTGCCCTGGGTCAGTGTGGGAGGTGCTCTCCCCCTTCCGGCGGGCACTATTAATATATGCAAAAGACATGCAAATCACCCAGAAGACAGAGACAACACGCTGTCAGGAGAGACCTTGAAGATCACCAGCCCCGCCTCCTCACTGCACAGGTGAGGAACCCAGGGACGGGCTAGAGGTCACACAGCGCTGGGCTCTGAGGAAGGGGACGGCCTCCGTGCACTGCTCTTCTGCTGTGGTCACACCTTTCGTCTGAACGGGTTCACAGCAGGGCAGAGGGGCCCAAGGCCTGGCTGGCTGGAAGCCCCAGAGGGAGATGGAGGCCAGAGGTTTCCTGGATCCCCACTGCACCTCAGACAGAGCGGGGGGCTGGAGGGGAACAGGGTGCGGGAGCGGCAGCAGCATCTGGGGGTCAGGAGGTACAGGCAGAGACTGGGGAGGAAGAGAAGCAATGGGGCGCACAGAAGCAGTCACCCAAGCGTCTGGGCAGGGGAGGCAGAGCCGACGACGTCAGGGCGAGGTACCACACGCAGGCGCGCGCACACACGCATCCCTGAGCGCTCCGCAGCCCCTTCAGCCTGGACTCTGACAGCTACGGCACCTGACAGACCATAATAGCCAGCCCGTCCTCCCTTCTTTTCCGAGCTGCGGCTGTGGCCGCTCCCCTCCGGCTTCACCACCTCCCAGACAGTCCTAGAAAGCAGGAGGAGGCCACAGAAAGGAAGGGGGAGGCGGCCAGAGGGAGGGGGGATGGGAGAACAGAGGGGGGCACAGGCCCGGATGGGAGAGCGAATGAAGGGCAGACCCGGGGACACGAGGGCCAGCGAGAGGGAAGACCAGCAGGGAAAAAACGGCAGAGATGGGCAGGTGGACGGGGAGACAGGCTGGGGGTCCTCTGGGGCTCCGGGGACCTGGAGGACAATTGTGGGGCCCAGATGGGGTGCAGGAGCTCTGACAGTGAGGTCCCTACGCTGCCTGGCAGGAGAAGGGACCATGCCCCTGCCCCTCTGCCCACCTCCTCTGTGAGGGCCCTGCTGCCAGGAAACGGCCCTTCCACCTCCGCCGCCCTCCCCCCTCCCTGGGGGCAGGCAGGCACTGCTTCCCAGCCGAATCCAAAGCCTTCATCTCCGCTTTTCAGAGCCCCAGTGAAAGAAGGGGAAGCGAGTGCAGCCTTCAAACCCGCTGACGGCCAGATTTTTATTATCTTTGCTCGAATGGGCCCTGGGAAGCCACGGAGGGATTCTTCAAAGAGCGCCTGAGAACCTCATTGAAGCCCGCACCTGCGTGGCCCACCCACCCGTGGCACGCAGTGGGGGCAGTGGGGACTGGGGGCACAGCCTGCCCCCCACCCCACCCTAGGGAGCAGAGTGAGGCAGCCAGGGACCTCATCCTCAGCACCTTGTGCCCATGCAGGGCCTCCAGGGCAGGGAGCCAGGCTCCACCACCAGTTCTGAGGGTGCTGGGCATCTAAGGCGGCCTCTGTCCCTCTCTGGGCCTGGAAGATGCAAAGGAAGAAAACAGACCTTGCCAGGGCCGGGAGGAGATAAGTGCCTGGGATTCCTCGAAAGAGAAGCTTTTATGGCGAGCTGTGGCTCCTTCCCTTGGACTCTGCACCACCCAGCACCCACAGGATCCTCCAGGCTCCCCTTGGTAGGCCCCCTCTCCTGTCTCCCTTCCAGCCCACCAGGCGGGAGGAAAGCCCCATGAACTAACCCTTCCTCTAGTCCCAACTATGGCTCCCCAGTTCACATTTTCAACCCTTCCTCCCTCCTCTCCCAGAGACCTACCCCAAGCTGGGTAAGGGCTGGAGGCTCACGAAGCCCAAGCCTCGTCCTCAGCACTTCTAGGACTTGAAATTTTGGCAGGGATCGCCAAGGCTGGCACGGGGCAGACGGCGGCTGTGCCACCCCCACTGCCCAGCTCTGACCACACTCTGGGGATCAATACCCCAAGCCAAAGACAGAATCAATGGTTCTAATTAAACCCTTTTTCCAGGGTGGATCTCTGAACAGAGGGACAGAGACGGAAACACAGCAAGACAGCCTATCAGAGAGGCCCTGGCTGCTGGCCGGTCCCCTACACACCTTGAAGCGCTTATGACCCCAGACCCCTGCATTAGACAAGAAGGCAAGTAGAGTGGCAGGGGCTGGGGGTGTCTCCAAAGGGCTCATTTCCGGGACCCCTCCCCTAGAGGGCTCCCCTCCACTCCATGTTGAGACCATGGGTGCCCCTTCCAGAGAGATCTCCAGAGCACTGATAGCCGGAGACAGAGGGGATCCACCCGCGTCTCCACCCCAGCCCCGAGGGTCATCACCAAGAAGCAGCCGTCTCAGAAGGGCGGCTGGGCAGGAGGGGGGGCACTGGACAAAGACCCTCTTGTCCCGAAGGGAGGGTGGCAGGAGGCCAGGCCAAAGCCTTGGCACTTGCTGCCAAGGGTGCCAGGCAGTCTGGGTGGGGAGCTGGGGGTTACTCTTGGAGCCCCCTCCCCTGTGCTCAGGGCCCCCAACCCCATCTCCCGCTTCCATACCAGGCCACCAGCTAAGTCCCTGCCCCCGACAGCTCCCAGCCCGCCTGAGTGTCCTTCCAGTGTGAAAGCTGGTCCCACACTTGCTCAGCGTGGCCTCAACACCAAGCGGAGCCAGCAAACCCCAATACTTACACCACAGCTACCCCCCATACACACACACACACACACACACACACACACACACACACACATGCCAAAAACCACCACCAGGCCAGCTGCCACCGCGATGACAGCTCACATCTTCAGTGACAGTCTCCATCTCATGCATCATCTATTTTTTTTTTTAAGATCAGCTAAAGGATTGAGAAGGGAATGTGAGAAACTGAGGCACAGAGTTAGCCAAGCAGCCGGCTCAAGGTCACCCAGACTAGGCTCTCCAGTCAAGAGGAAGGTACCCCTCATCACCAGCGAAGTGCTCAAACCCCACCCAAAGGGACACGGGAACCACAAAGCTGAGGTCCGTCTGGTCGGCTTCCCCTTCCCCCAGACAGCCAGCCCTGCATCGCCTTTTGAAAGGGTTCAGCCATAGTCCCTCAGCGCAGCTCCGAGACCCCACTTCTCTCAAAGTTGGGGCTTGCAGGACCCTCCTAGTCCCGCAGTACTGGGGACAGGGGCTGGCACGCTCGGCCCAGGAGCCCCTCCTCGCCCGCGCCCGACCCCGCAGCTCACCTGCCTCCCCCCGGCCCCCGGCGTCCCTCGGGCCGGCCTCCTCCCGGGGAGAGCGCGCCCTGCCCTCCGCCGTCCTCTCCCACCAGGCCAGGGCGAAGCGCCGTAGGCAGTGCCACGGCTGCATGGGGAGGCGCGGGGCGGGGGGCGCTCGCTGGGCAGCCGCACGCGCCCCGCCGGGCCCTGTCAGCCGAGCTGCGGAGGCACCGGCCGGCCCCCTCCGCCGCCACCAGCATCCTGCTGCCCCCACCGACAGGACTCGGAGCCGGCCCGGGAGCTTCTGACGTAGCAGAGGGGTGGGTGGGAGGGGGGGCCCCGCGCCGCGTCCCTCACGGCCCCGCCCCCTGGGCCCCAGCCCCCCACTGGTCCCTCCCTGCGCGCTCACCCCGGACGCCCTCCCCAGGTGGGGGGCGCCCTCCCCTGCCCTCCAGCCCCTGCAGGGGGAGGGGTTAAGATGCGACCGCCCCTCCCCCGATCCCTCCCTCCCCGCCGCGAAGCGAAGCGGGGAGCAAGCTGGTCCCCAGTTTCGGCAACTGCTGATGAGACGCAGAGGTCTCCAGGCTAGGGCCAGGAAGTGCAGGGGGTAGGGTGTGGAACGCAGCTGGTATCCTGGCAACGCCGCCAACCCCAGACGCACCGGGCCCCTTCCTTTCCCGGGATCCGGCGCAGACCCCATGCTGAGATTGGGGGGCCCTGGATGTGCCTCGCTCCTCCGTCCCCTTCCCCTCCCCCTGTGGCTCCCGCCGATGCACCCCTCCCCTCCCCCACGCTGCTGCTAGCGGCCCCTTCCTCTCCCACCCCTCCCCCTCCCCAAGCCCCTCTCGGTTCCAACCCCGCGCGCCTCCCAGAGCGGGCACCGCCCCCCCACTCCCGCCTCGCCAGGCCCGGACCCCCTCTAGGTCCCAGCGCGCTCTCGCCCGGGTCCGCGGCCCCTGCTCCCCACACCTGCGCCCCGAGCATCCGTCGCCCCCGCCCCCGGCCGAGGGGAAAACACACAAAGAAAACAGAAATACCTTCCACTAAGCATGGAGGCACATTAGGGAGGAGAGGACAGGGACATGCCTTGGGACGG
>NW_004955451.1:13733445-13740477 GCF_000276665.1 Chinchilla lanigera
TGCGGGGCGCGCTCACGCTGCCCTTCTCACTCCACCTGCGCCCCCCAACCGTCCTCGCGCCCCAGTAGATTCCAGCACGCCTCTGAGGTGTCACCCGGAGAGGGGGTGTCACTGCAACGTAGGGGATCCTAGGTCTCCACGCCTCCGCGCGCCTTGTGCTGGAGCGCATTCGGAGCCCGCGGGGTCGGAAAAAGTGCGGCCCCCTCTCCTGCCAAGGTGACCTCGGAGCGCAGCGGCAGCTCTACGAAGGGCGATTCGCGACCCTCCTCGGCCTCTGCAGACGCCCCAGTCCCGCGGCCGCGGGCGCTCAGAGCCTGCTCCTCTGGAGGGGCCCAGCTCCCCGGCGCCCCCTACTGGGTGCCCCTCCCCCGCTTCGGGGCGAGCCCCTCCTGCAGGCGCGTGTGCGAACTGCAGCGGCGCGAGAGTGGAGGGAGCGGCGTCCGGGCCCTTCTTTGGAGTGGGAACCGGAGATGGGACGCTCCAAACTGTCCCTTTTGGCGCCTTGCGCGGGGGCGCCGTGGTCGCCTCCACCGCAGCTCTCAGGACGCCAGCCTGGCCGCCTCCCTCCCCTGCCCTCCGCGCGTGGCCTACCTGTGGGCCCTGCAGAGGTCTCCAGCTCCGACCGAGCTCCGGGCGACTCCTCCTTGGGCTCCTGCTCCGGAGACTGCTTTCCTCCGGTTCTTCCTGCCCCTTCGCTCCCCAGCCTCTCTTGAGGAGAGGAAACTGAGCCGAGACCCCTGCCCCTCTTACTTGCACCTGGCATTCCGAATGCCAGTTCAGATGGGCAAGAAGGGGACACCCTGCATCTCTTGGCTGTGGGGCACTAGGCAGAGCGGCAAGCGCGCCAAGGCCCAGGAGAGGAGACCCCACCCCAAGAGGCCCAAATGGCAAACCGGTTTCCCCGCTTCCTGATCTGCTACCCATTGGCAGCCTCCGCAGGGCCCTCCCGCCTTCCCGGCCGCCCGCAGGCCTGCCTCCAGCCAGCGCAAGCCCGGCCGGGGGCAAGGTCCCAGTGCCCCTCAAGAGCGAGGTCCAGTTGCGGCGCTCAGGTGGCCCAGCCGGGCGGGAGGACCAAGGAGGGGGCCTTCCCTGCTCCAGCCCGACGGCCCAGGAGGGCAGCCAAGAGCTGTCCCTGCCACACCGTCTGGGCACACGACCGCAGCAGTCGGCACCCTGACTTCCCCCCTCCTGGGCCAGCTGCCTGTCCCTCTGCCAACTGGACGGTGCCCGTCTTTTGGCCTCTGAGCGCACAGTGGGCACCCATCCAGCTCCCCGCCTGGCTGCCAGCCCAGGATGAGCATGGGAGGCGGCAGGCCCTGTGCAGGGGAGGGTCACAGCGGGTAGGAGTACTGACGCCACCGCCCAAGCCTCCTGGAACCCGGAGCTGGGGCACCAGCACACACCCCCCTTCTATCCAGCCCCCAGCCCCACCCCATTCAAGCACCCCACAGCTCAGATTCCCCAAAAGAGGAGATCTACCCCCCCACTCTCCTACCTAAGGGGAAAGGAATCACCCATGCCTACTAACGGCCGTTTCAACCACACTTTAGAAGTGGGCATTTTCAGCCCCAGCGGAGCCTGGGAGAATATAAGCAACTGAGGTTGAGATATGAGACTTGCCAAGGTGAGATTGGACCCCGAGTGCCTGACTCCGAGGCTCCCAGCCTAGCTGCTGCTGCTGCTTTTTCTTTTTTTTTTTTTTTTTTTTTTTTTTTTTTTTGTCTTTTTGAGACAGGGTCTTGCTATGCAGTTCAGGCTGGTCTTGGGCTCACTTTGTAGCCCAGGCTGGTCTCAAACTTGCAACAATCTTCCTGCCTCAGCCTCCCGAGTGCTGGGATTACAGGCGTGCGCCACCATGCCCTGCTCAGCCCTGCTTCTGTCACCGTTTTATCCGTGGTGCCCTGGGCTGCCAGAAGCAGGGACAGCCCTGGCTCGGCACAGCTCATACCACACAGTGGCTGGCTTGGGGTTAGGGTGAGCTGGGACCAGGATACAGCTGAGTTAAGAGGGGCACTTCTGTCACAACTAAGGACAAGGTCCCTTAGATGACAGCCGGAAACACTTGTCCCCAACACACAGTGCCCGGGGGCCCCCACTGGTGCCCTTGGCCGTAAGAAAGGAGCCAGCTTTGAGCAGGAGCCAAGACCCCCAGGCCCCAAGGTGACAGAGGGGAGATGGCCTGGCACCATCTGCTCTTGGGGACCCCGTCTCATCCTCTGCTTGTCCCCCAGCAAGACCTGTGCCTTTGCCCTGTTCCACCAGACCAGGGGCTCCAGGGGGAGGGGGTGGTGATGCCACCTCCCGATCAGGCGCTGCTTCCCCAGCAGGGAGAGGAGGGCTGTTCCTGGAAGTGGGCATGGTGCCCAGATATAGCCAGTGTGCCAGCTGCCTCCACCTGCCACACCTTGGGTGTGCCCACCTCCTCTGCCACCCCACCGCAGGTGACTCCTCCTCCCTGCCCCACTACCAGTGCCCCTCGCTTTGCCACTGCCTGCCCTGCTCAGACCCTGGGTGCCTACAGGATGGGGTACAGGCAGCAGCCCCCAGGCCAGAGCCTTTCTCTTCTTCGTGAGACAAAACAGGGACAGGGGTGCCATGGGCAAACATGGGCAAGAAAAAGAGATGGTGCAGGGGGTGGGCTCAGAGGAGCATAGGAACCTTAAGGGGAGGAGCAGGGGACGGGGACATGTGGAGTCATGGCTGGGACCCTCATCTGCCCACTGCACTTTCTTCTCAAGAAAGTCCCACTGGGGCGTGGTGGTACATGCCCATAATCCCAGTACCCAGGAGGCTGAGGCAGGAGGATTGCCGTGAATTCAAAGCCAGCCTGGGCTACAGTGAGCTGAGGCCAACCTGGACTATGTGGTGAGACCCTGCCTCAAAAAACAAAAAGCAAACAAACAAAAAAGAAAGTCCCTGTTTGGCTGGGCATGGTGCTGCACCCCTTAATCTCAGCACTTAGGAGGCTGAGGCAGGAGAATTTTTGTGAGTCCACGGCCACTTTGGGCTACATAGTGAGTTCAAGGCCACCCTGGAATACATAGCAAGACCATGTCTCAAACAAACCAACAAAAAAGTTCCTGCTTAACCAGGCATGGTGGCTCACACCTAAAATCCCAGCATTCAGGAGGCTGAAGCAGGAGGATCACTGCAAGTTCAAGGCCAGCCTGAGCTACATAGTGAGACCCTGTCTCAAAAAAAATAAGAACAGCCAAACATGGTGGCACACACCAGTAATCCCGCACTGGGGAGGCTGAGGCAGGAGGATTGCTGTTAGTTCAAGATCAGCCCAGGCTACAAAGTGAGCCCAAGGCCAGCCTGAACTGCACAGCAAGACCATGTCTCAAAAAGCCAAAAAATAATAAAAAAATAAAAGTCCCTGCTTGCCTGGCTGGGACATTTCATGTGTCCCAGACATTTCATCTGTGTTCTACCAAGGGTAGCTAAAGACCCTGAAGGCCCTGGGCCTGGCTTGTTCTGGGGACAGTGATTGGGCGCTGGGACTTGCTGGGCGCGGCCTGGGTTCCTCAAGCCCCTCACGTTCCTCTGCCTGGATCCCGGGCTCCCAGCCCACAAGAGAGGAGTAAGTGACAGTAAATTTCAAAAGACCCTGATTCCCTGGGGTCCCCCTGCTTGTTACTGTGATGAATGAACAAGGGTGCCCTCATTAGCACATTAGACTGCTTTCTAAAGAATGGGCAAAGAAAGGAGGGGTTCTTTGGGGCCTGGCTCCCTGCAGGGCTGCATCCTGCAGAGAGAAGCCCGGATGGCAGCCGTGTCTCCCTGTGCCCGCCTTGTGGGGAGGAGTCCTCCTTCCTGCCAGGTGGACAGGGCCCGCTGTCTCTCCCACCAGGCTGGCGGTGCTGTGCCCCCTCCATTAGGCTGGGGCCCCCTTGCGGCAGGGCAGAGAGTGTCAAGCGTCCCTTGAGACTTGCAGGAGGAGGGATGCTGTCCCCACAGGTTTCTGACAATAAGTTTGAGGAGGGACCTGAGAATCTGAGTTTCTAGCAAGTTCCCAACGCTGCTGCTGGCCAGGGCCACGTCTGGGGAACCAGGCGGGGACTCGTCCTTGCTGCCCCCGCTGGGGACCTCCCGGAAGGGTGGCTTCACCTGCGGGAAGGTGAGGCAGGGCCCGCACCCGGGGGCCTTTGGTGCCACAGGAAAGACCCTTGTTTCTCTCCTCCCCTACGCCTCAGCCAAACACAGCCCCTGCCACCACGAGCACCCAGACCAGTACCCCTGTCTTGACTTTGCCTTCAGATGTCCTAAAGAGGTGCCATCACCCTATGCCCATGCTAGAAGGATCCCCGCCTGGGGGATGGGGAGGATGGAGGCGTGCTTGCTATCCCCCTAGGATGACCTCCGGGGCCTGGGAGAAGGCCTGCAGTCCATCAGCACGCACGCAGCTGGCACCTCCTTCCCTCCTGCGCTGTACTCTAGGCAGAAGAGCTGCCTTGAGCTGAGCCAGGAGGTACACTTGTAGCTCCAGCTACTCAGGAGGCTGAGGCAGGAAAACCACTGGAGCCCAGGAGTTCAAGGTCAGCCTAAGCCACATACCAAGACCCTGACTAAAAAGATTGATTTGAAAAAATTTAAGGAGACAGTATACAAAATCAGTATTGAAAATCTAGGCTGGGTGTGGTGGCACACACACCTGTAATCCCAGCACTCAGGAGCCTGAGGCAGGAAGATCGAAAATCCAACCTGGGGAATTTAGTGACTTAGCAAGACCTTGCCTTCAAATAAATAAAAAGTCCTGGGAATATAACTCAGAGTGAAGGTCTTGGGTTCAATGCCCAGTAACCACCATTTAAAAAAAAGTCAAAATTTTCTATACACCAAGAATGAACTAGCTGAGGAACAAATCAGAAGACAGGTGCGGGCACACACCTGTAATCTCAGCACTCAGGAGGCTGAGCGAGGAAGATCGCTGCAAGTTCAAAGCCTGAGGTACATAGTGAACTCAAAGCCAGACTGAATTAGAGAACAACCCTATATTAAAAACCTATTTTAAAAAATCAGGGAACTGGGTGTGGTGGCACACGCCTGTAACCCCAACACGCAGGAGGCTGAGGCAGGAGGATCACCGTGAGTTCAAGACCAGCCTGGGCTGCAAAGTGAGCTCAAGGCCAGCCTGAACTGCATAGTGAGACCCTGTCTCAAAAAGATCCTCCCAACAAAAAAAATCAGGAAGACAGGTACATACAGGAAATAATTAAAGTCAGCATACTCTAGGGACACCTACATACCCATGTTTATCACAGTACAATTCATGATACCAGAGATATGGAACTACTCAGGTGCCCATCAACAAATAGAGGGATTAAAAAAAATGGAGGGATAAAAAAATGTGGCACACATGTAAACAATGGAGTGTTATTTGGCCACAAAGAACAAAATCATGACATGGGAAAGGAAATGGAGTTGGAGACCACCAGGGTAAGTGAAACAAGCCAGAGTTAGAAAGATGGTACCAAGTAGCGCACATTTCCCTGATATGTATACTCTAAAGAGAAAGAGAGACCATTATTGGATAAGAGGAAGGGGGCTGGGTAGGAGGAGAGGATAATGAATGGGGTAAATATGACCAAAATGTTTCATCTAGGGGGCTGGGGACTCAGCTCAGAGGCACAGCGCCTGCCTGGCAAGCACAAGGTCGTGAGTTCAATTCCTGGTACTGGAAAAAAACAAAACAGAACATAACAAAATGTTTCATCTATGTGAAAACACAATGAAATTCAATATTTTATAAAATTAATAGACTTTAACTTTTTTAGTCTTTTTGAGGCAGGGTCTCACTATGTGGTTCAGGCTGGTCTTGAACTCGCTTTGTCGCCCAGGCTGGCCTTGAACTCGCAACCATCCTCCTGCCTCAGCCTTCCTAGCGCTGGGATTACAGGCGTGCACCACCACAAGCCCAGCTCCTGCCCATCAAACCCAGTGTGGCTCTGAGGCTCATGATCTCACTGTCTGACCCACACATTTTGGCGCAAAGGAAAAGACATCCCTCCTGCTCCAGCCTGGCCTGAAGACGGCCTGGCGAACTGGCCATGGGCCTGGGGACAGCAGGCCTCACCACTTACCCCAAGGGCACCTGCTCTTGATCTCCAAGGTAGGCAGGCACCTGGTAGCCTCTGACATTGGTGGCGGGAATGTAAAGTGGTTTAGCAGCTCTGGAAAAGTTTGCCGAGGCCTTGACCAAAAACCACCATCTGATCCGCAGCCTAAATTGTCCTTCTGCGGCTCACAGGTGAACAGGTCTCACGTCATTCAAGCAGTGAACGAGTCGCTGTGCGTCGCAGGAAGGCGGGAAGCCGTGTCTGTGCTTGGACACGGCGGAGCCTCACGCAGGACGTGCTAAGGTGGTGGCACACGCCTGTGATCCCAGCACTTGGGAGCCTGAGGCAGGAAGATCATAAGTTCAAGGTCAACTAAGACAATTTAAGGAGACCCTGTTTCCAGACAAAAAGGACTGGGGGTGTAGCTCAGCAGCAGTCCTGGAAGCAAAAGTTGGCCAGAGTCCAGAGAGTTGATCTCGCTGAGTATTTCTGAAGCCTGCCTTGGAAACAAGCATGAGCCCTGTGTCAGATGTTCCTGATGCCCTGGGGCCTGGAAGGGCCCCGGACGCTGTTTTCTGACTCCACAGCTCCCTGAGCCTCCTCCCCCTGCCCTGGCCCCCACTCCGAGGGAGCCTGGCTCTGCTTTCTTCCCAAGCAGGTGCCAGACACTGACTGGCGAGGAGGAGCCTGCTTTGCCTCCTGAGTGAACATCAGCCAGCTGTGGGCACACTGCCGCCAGACCTGGCTCCAAACGCAGCTTTAACAGCCCTTCTAAACTGGGCGTGCTGACGCATGCCTGGAATTCTAGTACTCTAGGCGGCCGAGACAGGAGGATAGCCTTGACTTTGAGGCCAGCCTGGGCTGCACAGTGAGTTCAATGCCAGCCTGGGCCCCACAGCCAGATCTTGTCTCAGAAAAAAAAAATCAGTGGGGAGCTCAGGGTGTAGCTTAATGAAGACCCTGACCACATACA
>NW_004955451.1:13740667-13742684 GCF_000276665.1 Chinchilla lanigera
TCACTTTGTAGCCCAGGCTGATCTTGAACTTTCAATGATCCTCCTGCCTCAGCCTCCTAGGTACTGGGACTATAGGTGTGCACCACCACACCTGGCTACAGAGGATTATTTCAATCCTGTGAGTGGACCTCCTGCTCTCTGGACCCTCACTGTCTCCATCCCCTTCCCATGTGCTAGGAAACCTTCCAGGATGGTCAGGACCCTGCTCTGCTTCCCCTCCCCACAAAGACCTTCAACGGCTCCCCACTCCCCAAAGTGGAGGACTACAGGACCCAAAACTTTGGCAGCCAGCACAAAAGTTTTGTCCCTTCTCCCATAACTGACAAACAGTGTTCACTCACAACAATGTCCAGGCTGTCCTGACCTCTAGGACCTGTCCATGGGCCGGAGGACCACTGCAGCCTGACCATGGAGTCCCAAGAATTCAGAAATAGTAATGGCTCACGCCTGTCATCCCAGCACTTGGGAGGCTGAGGCAGGAGGATCACATGAGCTGGGGCCAGCCTGGGCTACACAGTGAGTTTGAGGTCAGCTTAAGCTGCATAGAGAGACCCTGTCCCTCAAAAAACCAAAAAGAAAAAAGAAACTAGGATTCCCCTCTGCAGTGTGGCTAGAAACCCAGGACGTGTGCTTCCCTGAGATCTGTGAGGGGCTCAAGCACGTAAACTAAACCCAACAGGGGTACCCCAGTTTCTAGTCAGCTAGAGGCACAGGGAGGAAGAATGGCCGGACATGTGCAGATGTGGAGGGGGCAGCCTCCAACCGAGCCCTCAGCCTCACACCAAGCCCTCACCCAGGGCACCCGAGCTGTCTCTGAGTTCAAGCTGCACTGGGTTGAGGGTCACCCAGCCATCCGAAGCAGAACCTCACTGTGGCAGGTGACATCGGAGCACATCTGGTGTGTGAGGCCACCTGTGTCACAACGGAGGCACGTGGGGAAGCTGAGGCTGAGCTGCAGTGGGTTTTCCTCTGGTATCTTTAGAGCGATCCTGCACCGCACAGAAGGCCTCAAGCAGTTTGCACTCGAAGCCCTTTGTGGCCGCGTCTGTAAGTCCTTCCGGCCTTGTCTCTGCCACCTCCTGCCACACCACACACCCCCCCCCCGGGGCTCCCTCACACCCGGCCCGCCCTGCCACGCTGGCCCTTTCCTGCCAGTGCACCTGCTGACACCTGACTCCCGAGGCAAGGCCAGCTCGAATTCCACTTCCGCCAAGAAGCTCTCCCCTCTCCCGCAGGCAGGGGCTTGAGCTGACACCCCTGTCCCCGTGGGGGGGGGGTCCCCAACCGGCTTTGCCGGATGGGGCAGAGGTTTGTTGCTCTTGGTCCGCTGGGGCCTCTGCACTCCTTGAGCTCGGCTGTCCTCATCGGACCCCTCCCAGGCCTCTCAGCGCCCCTGCATCTTGGCCTCCAGCCCTTGGGCTCTTCCAGCTGCGACTCACCCCCGTGCCATAGCCTGCCCTGGCCCGATGCCATGCGCCCTTCCCGGGGCTCTGACCTTCTCAGCCAGGACTTCGCTTGGGCCAAAATTTTAGTGGCATAAAAGATATTACAGGGCCGGGCACATAACTCAGTAGCACAAGCACTTGCCTGGCAAGCACAAAGTCCTGAGTTCGATTCCTGGTACTGGAAAAAAAAATATTAAAGGTGGGTCACGAAACCAGGATTTCCCTTCTGCCGTGTGGGTAGGAACCCAGGACGTGTTTCCCTGAGCTCTGTGAGGGGCTCAAGCAAGTAAACTGAACCCAAAGAGGGAGCATGAGAACCCCAGTTTATAGTCAGCCGGACACACAGGGAGAAAGAACCACCTGGCACGTACAGTGGTGAAGGGCTGGGACGCCTGTCATCCCAGCACTCTGGGAGGCTGAGGCAGGAGGATCACAAGTTCAAGCCTAGCCTGAGCAGTTTAGCAACCTAGAGAGACCCGGCCTCAACATGAAAAGGTAGAGACAAGCTGGGGATGTGGCTCATTGTGAGGGTCCTGTGTCCAATCCCCAGTACTACAATAAAAAAAAAAAAA
>NW_004955451.1:13742804-13753464 GCF_000276665.1 Chinchilla lanigera
AAGGAAATCCCATCCCATTTGTATATGATTGATAAGTGAAAAAGGGAAAGCAGGGCAAAACCCCCTGAACGCCCAGCCAGTGTGCATCAAGGTATGGGTACAGGGTATGGGCGGGCCCTCCCACATCAGCCCAGTAAGCGGCAGGAGGGGCCTCCCACGGTGAGCAGACCCTGAGGTGGAACAGCTGGCCTTGGGCATGGGCTTTAGAAGTGACTTTTATTGTGTTTATATGTTTGTTTTGCAATGCAGGCGGTCAAACCTAGGGTTGGGGCATGCCAGGTAAGTGCCCTAACACCAAGCCACCCAGCGCAAATGCTACTTTTTATTGTTGTTGTTTTGAGACAGAGTCTCTCTATGTAACCCAGACTGGCCTCAAATTCTCAGTGATCTTCTTGCCTTGGCCTCCTTGAATGATGGAATTATATGGGTGCTCCTCCATGTCTAGCTTTTTCCCAGCTCAACATTTTGTTTTTTTGTTAGTTTGTTTGTTTGGTTTTTCTTGTGGGTTTTTTTGTTTTTGTTTTTGTTTTTGTTTTTTTAAGACAGGGTCTCACTATGCAGTTCAGGCTGGACTTGAACTCACTTTGTAGCCCAGGCTGACCTTGAACTCGCAGTGATCTGTGAAGGACCACCTAGGCGACTCTCCTAGAAAGAGGAGCAATTGCCTCCACTGTGGCTGAGCCTGACCTTATTTCCATGTACTGATGTGTACAGAGCTGGCTGGGACTTCTCCTTATCCCTTCAGTTGGCTTTAGACAATGCACATCGGTCCAGCTGAGGTGCTGATGGTGGTCTTCGGAGATGGCAGGCGTGTTTCCCGGACCCCTCCCCGTCATTGTTCCCATGAGTGAGCCCGGATGAGGCGGGATGTGTGAGCCACTGCTCCACTCTATCAGCTGGGATGAGCCTCTGGAATGGAGGCTGTGACTTCCTGGGGCTTCAGAGATTACACATCAGAGCTGAAGCGCCGACCCAAAACATTAGATTCTATCTCAGTTGTGTTATTCGGATTACTCTTTCTGCATATCCTTCTCCCTACATATTGCAGAGGTGATTTCAGGCCTCCTACCCAGCCCGGCTCACGGCACTCACGTATTTCCCACCGCTCTCACAGCCTCTCCTCCTCAAGCCACTCCCTTCTTCACAAATGAACAACACCTGGGTTTGGCCTTGGGTGGAGGCCTCTGTTCCGGATGGCCTTCATCATGGCTGGACTTGGGACCCCCAGGCTCCCCATAACTACAAAGATGCCTTAGTGTCTTTATTCTCGCCATGGGTTGCACTGGAAGTGGTAGATTGGAATTAACTCCCTAGAATCCCAATAACTTTTCATGGTATCATAAATGGAAACTTCCTGAGCTGTGAGAAGGCTGGGAAGGGGTCTCTATAGTGATCCTCCTGCCTCAGCCTCCCGAGTGCTGGGTTTGTAGGTGTGTGCTACCACACCCAGCCAGCTCAACATTTTAAATGTGAATCGTTATTTGTGTTTTGGCCCTGATTCATGGACCCACAGCAACCAATCTTCCCCAATTCGGCCACCTTGTCTACTAGGGTTAGGTGAGGAAACTGAGTCCAAAAAGCACCCTCATGGAATTTTTTTATTGGTACACGTCTGCAGCACATAATGATCACACTCACCGTGGGGAGCTGGTACCGGAACATAACACATCTCGATTATTTTTAGTTCCTTCCCCTCCCCTCTCTTCTTCCATAAAATTCAAAGTTGTACAAGAAGTTGGTGTCAGCTTTCTGTCACTGTTGCAAAATACCTGCGATAGTCAACTTAAAAAGAGAAAAGATTTGCTTTGGCTCAGGTTTGGACCCTCGGGTGCATGGGGAGCTGGCTCTGTGGCTTTGGCCTATAGTGAGGCTCCTCCGCCAGGGAACAAATGTCAGGGGAAGTGGGTTCCCATGAGCGTCTCGGAGCCCCACCCGCAAAGGTTCCATGGCGCTCGCGAGCGCCACCTGGAGGACCAAGCTGCAGCACGGCCTGAAGGTCCCGAGAAGCCCAGCTAAGGAGAATTGGCAATCCCTGAGCCACAGTAGGAGGAGGGATATCCAGGCTGAAAAGAAAGCAAAATGACCATCGCAGCATCCAGGGAAGACTCGGGTGACTCCCTCCCAGGGAGCAGGAAGTGGGAATCAACCGGGGTGCAGGCCCCGTGGGCCTCTGGGAGGCAGGAGCAGGTGCCCCTAAACTGTGAACCACACTGGAGGGCAAGGCTGAGCCCTGGATTACTAAGACGAGTCTCAGCAGGGTGTGGTGTGCACATCTGTCATTCCAGCACTCTGGGTGGCTGAGGCAGGAGGATCGCAAGGCTAAGCCCAGTCTGGGCAACTGAATGACTTAGCAAGACCCTCTAGAGGATGGTTGTGGCTCAGTGCAAAGGCCCTGGGTTCTATCCACAGTGATGCAGTGTCCAGAGCTTGTCTTCCCGGCCACCCATAATATGCCCTCGAGGAGGACAGCCAGGGACTATAATCAGTTTTGCTGATGAGAAAACCGGATCCCCAAGAGCTCCCGAGACATGAGAATCGTCCGAGGCCTCACAGGTGACCCAGGACTTGCACCCAGGCCGCTGCCCTGCCGACCTGGAGCAGGGGCTGCAGCCTTCCCCAGCTGGGACCACCGCCTCCTCCTCTCCCACGCCCAGCCACCCAGGGGGCACGCAGGTCTGCGAGTCCACCTCCTGTGTGACGAGGGGGGAGCAGGTCCAAACCCCTACTGCACTTGCCCTCCCGCCTGCGGCTCCCGCTCTCGTGACGGGAAAGTAGGCCAGCTTGGAATATGTCACGGATATTTTCGCATCCCCATCTGCAGCACAGCTCGGGCAGCCAGGTGGGTGGAGCCACAGCCTTCCTGCTGCATGGGGCACCTGCTGCTTCTGGGGCTCAGGGCTCAGGCAGGCTGGGGAGGGTGAGGGGAACAGGGGGCACGGGCAGGACAGGGACAGGGACAGGTGCAGGAGCGGTACAGCTGGGGCCCGCGTGGCTTTGGTAGTGGGTGGAAGGAGAGAGGCAGGAGGAACGGACATGCCCTGGAGGAGCTTGGGCTAGAGAATCCTGGCTGAGGAGCCCGGGTGTGCCCTGCAGGTGCCTTGAGCTCACTATGTAGCCCAGGCTGGCCTCAAACTCAGTGATCCTCCTGCCTCAGCCTTCTGAGGGCGGGGATGACAGGCATGAGCCACCATGCCCAGATGAGGCAAGGATTTCTTAATCAGGACACAGTAAGTACCAACCATGAAGTAAAAGATTGATGTATCTGGTGGGGCATGGCGGCACATGCCTGTCATCCCAGCACTCAGGAGGCTGAGGCAGGAGGATCATTGCGAGTTTGAGGTCAGCCTGGGCTACAAAGTGAGTTTAAGGCCAGCCTGAGCTGCGTAGCAAGACCTTGTCTCAAAAATTAAAAAAAAAAAAAGACCAGCCTGGGCTAAAAAGTGAGCTCAAGACCAGCTTGAACTGCATGGTGAGACCCTGTCTCAAAAAAAAAAAAAAAAAAAAAAAAAAAGATTGTTATATCTGACTTTATTACACTTTGTAAAAATATCTGGGCATGATGGCACACCCAAATAAATAAATAAATAAATATTTAAAGCCTTCTCATTGAGGCTGGGGATTTAGCTCAGTGGTACAGAGCCTGCCTGGCAAGCATAAGGTCCTGAGTTCAATTCCTAGTACCCCCCCAATATAAAATAAAATAAAAATCCTCTGGTCATTAAAATATACCATAGAAATGTTTAAAATGCAAGCCAAAGAATACATAAACAGCTCCTACTAATCTGCAGTAATAATAGTGTAGATTATTACTACTTGGCTGTCCTGGGGATTGAACCTAGCAGCCATGCACCAAGCTACATCCCCAGCTCTTTTTGAAATTTTTTATAACTCTGAGGCAAGTTCTCACTGAACCACTAAATTGCCCAGGCTGAGCTCTAACTTTCGATCCTCTTGCCTCAGCCTCCCAGATGGCTGAAATTACATGCACGCACCACCATACTCAGCTCTACTAATTAATTTTTTTGTTTTGTTTTGTTTGTTTTTTGAGACAGAGTCTCACTGTGTAGTTCAAGCTCACCTTGAACTCACTATGTAGCCCAGGCTGGCCTCACATTCACAGTGATCCTCCTGCCTCAGCCTCCTGAGGGCTGGGATTATTGGTATACCACCTCACTTGAGAATCTTTTAAAATCATGAATAGGAGCTGAATTTTATCAAATTCCTCTTTGAATCTATTGAGATAATCACACATATGTTATAATTTACTCTATTACAGAAAAGAGCTGCACTGGTTCATTTCCTAATGTTACATCAACTGTGCTTTTCTGGAATAAGGCTACCTTGTAGCTATATATTATTCCTCGATGTATACTTAGTATACTGGGGGTGCTGGGATTGAACCTGGGGTCTCACATGAGCTCGGTGCACACCCTACTGCTGAGCTACACCCCAAGCCTCTTTATACATTAATTTGCTGATATTGAGTTGGGTCTTCTTCATTTCTAGTCAGCAAAGAACCTGACGCGGGGACCCTTCCTGTGCCGTGTTTCGCCTAGATGCCAGGGTGACAAGGGCTCGCAGACAGCGCCGCGCCCCTCTTTGCGGTGCAGGCGGAGTCGGTGGCACAGGTCTTCCGGCTTGGGGGAGTCGCCTGGGAAGCCATCTGGTTCGGGTTTCTTTGAGCCGAGCCTTTAATTGCTAAGGGGAACCGGGGAATATTCTCTGTCTTGGTCGCGGTGCTGGGACGGAAAGGAGTCTGGCTTTCGCCTGGTTCTGGGGTTTTGAAGGAATTTGCCAACTTTGGCAGAATGCACAAACGCACTAGCGTGTCCGCCTCCGCAGCCTGTATCTCTGTCTCCACAACGCACCTTCGTGGGGTACCGTGCGCACAGAGAGATCCCCAGTCTACATGCTGGCGGGCTTCCCGTGGGGATGTGTCCCACCAATCAATCCCCTTATAAACAACCACGTTTCTTCTCTCTCTCTCTCTCTCTCTCTCTCTCTCTCTCTCTCTCTCTCTCTCTCTCTCTCTCTCTTTTTTTCTCTCTCTTTCTCTCTCTCTCTCTGTCTTTGTTTTTGTTTTTCTCCGATACCGGGAACCGAACTCACAACCTTGCGCTTGCCAGGCAGGCGCTTTTGCCACTGAGCTAAATCCCCAGGCTTTCTCTCTCTCTCTCTCTCTCTCTCTCTCTCTCTCTGTCTCTCTCTCTCTCTCTCTCTGTCTCTCTCTCTCTCTCTCTCACCCAGGCTCTTTGCACTGAGCTGCATCCCTACCCCTTTTTATTTTCTTACATTGAGACAGAGTCTAAGTTGCCCAAATTGGGCTCAAACTCCTGGAGATCCTCCTGCCTCAGCCTTCCAGGGGCTGGGATTACAGGCGTGCGCTACTTAGCCTGGCCACACTCTTTTATCTCTGGTTCCGTGCACTCATCATCACACCTGTGCTGAAGTCCTTTTCTGGAATCCTGAGCGAATACCACAGGGCGAGAATGAATGGGGCTGGGACTGCAGCTCAGTCTAGCGCATGCGCAAACTTGGGTTCGGGTGCCAGCGGCGCCCAACCAGCAACAGCAAAAGCAATTTATTTCTCACAGCTCTTGGGGCTGAAAAGCAAGCGCACCCCACAGTGCGTCCGTCCAGAAGGGGCAAGCGAGCCGTGGGGACAGAACCACAGGTCCTAACTCACCCTCTCTGCAGGACCACCCTGGGCCGTCCCTCCTCCACTCAGCTACAGTGACACAGACTCACCTCTTCAGACTCACCTAGGAGGACAAAATCGGGCTACTTTGGATGCTGAGACAGGACAATCCCAAGTTCTAGGCCCACTTGCACAATTTATGGAGACTGTCTGAAAATTAAAAAATGAAAAGAGGCTGGGGATGTAGCCCAGAGGTGGAGAGCTGGGCTAGCGACCTGTGAAGCCCCAGTTCGGTCCTGAGGGAATACCCACAAGAAGCAGAAAAAAGTCCCCCCAACAACACTGCAAGAGAGGCTGCGAAATCCTGGCCTGAATGCTGGAAGGGACTGGAAGGTCCAGCACAGCTGGCAGCGACATTTCCCAGGGCCCCCGGGGGCCTGACGCATTTGTCCCCTTGGCTGGGCCGGTCCCACAGTTTGTCCACGCTGCGTGGCTGCAGTCCCAGGTGTGCAATGGTTTTTCCTGGAAATACTTGATGTGATCAAAACATAGGATGAACATTTAAATTTTAAAAATTATTACAATGAAAGACATTAATTCCCTTCAAAATCCTCCCCCTCACTTCTTTTTTTTTTTTTTCCAGTACCGGGAATCGAGCTCACGACCTTGCGCTTGCCAGGCAGGCGCTGCCTCCCTTTCACTTCACATGACTCCCACTATTCTTGGCAATATGTCTTTTTTGTTTTGTTTTGTTTTGGTACCAGGAATCAAACTCGGGACATTGCGCTTGCCAGGCAGGCACCTGTGCCACTGAGCTATATCGCCGGCCCGGCAATGTGTCTTTTCCTGAAATAATTACAGTATTTTTTGATCACTCCTTGTACACTTTTATTTATTTACTTGTTCATTTATTCGTTTGTTTGTTTGAGACCAGGTCTCACTATGTAGCTCAGGCTGGCCTTGAACTCATGGCAATCCTCTTGCCTCACCTCCCAAATGCAGAGATTCCAGGTACACACCAGGCCCAGCGCAGGTCTTTATTTTTAAAGTGAGCTCCTTGTAGACAGCATATAGCTAGGCTTTGCTTTGTCATTGGGTTGTATAGAACATATATATTGATTATAAGTATCATACAGTTGGGAGTAAATCTTCTATCCTGCTTGCACAGCCGTAGGAATTGACTATCGTTGATTGAATGCTTTTTAGACATCCACCATCTTGCTCTTTGCTCTCATTTATCCCATCTGTTCTTGGTTCTCCTTTTTCTGCCTTCTTTTATTTATTTAATTTTAAATTTGTGCCGGGGAGATAGCTCAGTGGCACAGTGCCTGCCTGGCAAGCGCAAGGTCCTGAGTTTAACTCCCAGTACCCAAAAAAATTTTTTTACATTTGTATTTATTTATTTTGTAGTACTGGACCCAGGACCTTCCCGCTGAGCTTTATGCCCGGCCCTTTTTGTATTATTTATTTTCGGACAGGGTCTTGTTAAATTGCCAACTGCCCAGGCCTGGCTGGAATTTGAGATTCTCCCACCTCAGCCTACCAACGTGCTGGGATTACAGGCATGTGGCACCACGCCCGGCTTCTTTTACATCAAGTATCCTCTTCAAACTTTTATTTTGAAATAATGGTAGGTTTACAGAAAAGTTGCAAAAATAGTACAGAGTTTGCTGTGTCCTTCACCCAGCTTCCCCTGATGTTAATGATTTACATAATAACAGGGCCAGGATCAAAACAAACCATTAGTGTTGGTAAACCACTGGGGAGCGAGTTAAAGACCTTCTCACATCAGCAGTTGTCTCTGCAATGTCCTGTTCCTGTCCCCTGTGCCAATCTATAATTTCACTTACATACCAGGCACGGAGGCGCATGCCTGTAATCCCAGCACTCTGGAGGCTGAGGCAGGAAAATTGCCGAGAGTTTGACACCAGCCTGGGCTACATAGCAAGCTCAAGGCCCCCCAGGACTACATAGCAAGACCCTATGTCAAAAAGCAAAAAACAAGGCCGGGCGTGGTGGTGCACATCTATAATCCCAGCACTCGGGAGGCTGAGGCAGGAGGATCACTGTGAGTTTGAGACCAGCCTGGGCTACAAAGTGAGCTCAAGGCCAGATTGAGCTGCATATCGAGACCCTGTCTCAAAGACAAAAAAACAAAACAAAACAAAACAAAAAAACGAATACATATGTTGGGGCTGGGTGTAGCCCAATGGCAGGGCACTTCTGGACAGGCCCTGGGTTCCATCCCCAACATGGTGCCCCAGAAATGGAAAAACACCAGTGCTCGGGAGGCTGAGGCAGGAGAATTGCTGAGAGTTTAAGGCCAACCTGGGCTACATAGTGAGTTCAAGGCCAGCCTGAACTTTATAGCAGAACCCTTTCTCAAAAAGAAACAAAAAAAGAAAAAACCAAAGAGCATAACATAAAATTGATGGTCTTGCCAGGGATATAGCTCAGCAGCACAGTGCCTGGCTGGCAAGTTCAAGATCCTGAGTTCGATCCCTGGTACAAAAAAAAAAAAAAAAAAAAAATTGATGGCCTTAGCTGCTCATACTGTATAGTATGATTGTTCCTTATATTACATTGTTGTGCAACCAATCCCTAGGATTTTTTCATCTTATAAACTGAAGCTGCACCCCAGCAGCCACTTCCTGTTGCAGCCTCCGCAGCCCCTGCCACCCGCAGGCTACTTTCCCTTTCCGTGAGTTTGGCTGCTTCAGATGCTCTCTCTAAGCAGAATGGTCAATATTTGGCCTTTAGGGACTGGCTTGTCTCCCTAGCACAGTACCTCCAAGGTTCATTTGTTTTGTAGTGTATGATCGGGGTCTTTTTTTGTTTTTTTGAGACAGGGACTCACTGTGTAGCCCAGACTGGACTTGAACTCATAGAGATCCTCCTGCCTCAGCATCCTCAATGCGGGGATGACAGGAGTGCGCCACCACGCCCACCTAGGAAAGGTTTATTCCTGCTCCATTGCAGAGGTGTCCGTGCACAGTGGCTGTCACAGCTCTGTCACCTGGGCCTGTGATGACCACAGCCAGGGAGGCCAGGAAGCACAGAGAGAGAGGAGGGACAGGGTCCCCATGCCCCCTTCAAGTGCACCCCACTTGAGACAGAGAAAAAGGACCTGGCTCTCCAGTTCTTCCCACTCAGTCTAGAAGCGGGTGTGGCCTGGCTGGTGGCAGCTGCTCCTCTCGCCCTCACCGCCCAGCGACCAGGACAACGCGCCTCAGTGTCCACCCTGCTATCTAGCAGTGACTGTCCTCTGCTCCACCCGGAAGTGGGTTAGGGTTCCAGCCCCTTTCCTGTGCCTGACACTTCAGAGTGGCAGCTGCCTCTTTGAAGGAGGACACCCTAGTGAGATGGGGGGGCGGGTCTGAGTCCACTGTTAACCCCCACACCCACACGGCTAGCCTTCCCGAAGATTCCCGGCTTTAGCCCCGCCCCCCCACTGGACCGTTGCCATGACAGCGGAGGCCGTCCCGGCACCAATCACTCGGACCAATCACGGGCCTGCAGCTGCTGTGTAAGAGGCCCTCCCAGCCACTGCGGGGTCAGCCCAGGACGCTCCCTCCAGGTTGCGGCCTCGGCCTCTGCACAGCACAGGCCCGGTGAGGCACACCCTCGCGTCGGTGCGCCTGCAGGCCTGCTCCGGCTTCTTTCTCTGTTGTGGGGGCTCCGCGTGTCCTGTGAATCTGCTCGGGCTTCTCACCCTGAGCAGTGTGGACAGAGTGGACTTCTCAAAAGAAAGAGCAGGGCTGGGGATTTAGCTCAGCGGCACAGCACCTGCCTGGCAAGTGCAAGGTTGTGGGTTCGATTCCTGGTACCGGAAGAAAAAAAACAAACAAGCAAAAAGAAAGAGCAATAAACACCAGGGGCTAAAAAAAAAAAAAAAAAAACCAACCGCACACACAAACAAAAAAACACCAGGGACTGGCACCGGCCGGCGTGGCCCGCAGTGAGGACCCTCACGGAAACCACGCTCCCAAAGGCCCCACGACCCCAGGCCCCTCCCTCCGTCAGGTGGCCCTTGTTTAGCCGAGCACATTTAAACCAAAGCATTCGCAAGCAGCCTGGAGTCCCAGAGGCAGGAGGGGACATCTTGCCGGCGAATTTTGCTCCTGGTGATGGAGCACAGTGCCGGCACTGTCGCTGAGAACCTTCCACCGTTAGGATGTGGAATTTTTCTCTGGAATCTCATTTTCTCCAGAGAAGAAGGAAACTCTGTGCCTTCCATGCCAGACAGTGGCAGGGGGTCAGCTGCTGTCCTCCCACCCACAGCCCTGCCCCTCTGCCCAGTCTGCTGGCACCAGGTGCCCTGACCCTCTGGTGGCTGTTGTCGGCTGTCCTGGTCCCTAAGTCTGTTAGTCTTCCCCGAACAGCGCGCACAACCTCTGTCTGCCTGGACAGCTTTGTCCCTGTCCCTGTGGCTTGTGCTGCCTTCTTTTTTGCTGCCGCTTTAGCGAGTTCCTTTTTTTTTTTTTTTTTTTTGAGACAGGGTCTCACTGTGTAGTTCAGGCTGTCCTTGAACTCACTATGCAGCCCAGGCCGGCCTTGAACTCACAGCGATCCTCCTGCCTCAGCCTCCTGAGTGCTGAGATTACAGGCGTGCACCCAGGTTAGCCAGCTCTTAAAATCGAGAGGGCAAAAGGCCGTGCAATTCGTCATCATTAAATGGAAGCCTGGGATCCGAGTCACACTGTCCTGCACTTTCTGCTGCTCGCTGGAGGACAGATCCTAAAGGCCCAAGGACAGAAGCGAGGAAGCCCATCGGCAGGCCTCTGCTATCGAGGGGGCGAGGGGCTGGGTGGCTGGACGCGTGGCAGTGGGACAGAGAGAACCAGATGATCCAGCACAGCTTTGGGCAGCAGAGCCTGCAAAACTTGCTGGCGGATGGAGAGGAGGAGACTGGTGATAATACTCCCAAGTTCTCGCTTCCGGAGCCGACTTCTCCCCTGGAGTGCAGGTGGTATGTAGTGACTCATTTCTAAAGAATACAATGTAAGCGGGCGTGGTGGTACT
>NW_004955451.1:13754481-13769292 GCF_000276665.1 Chinchilla lanigera
CTAAGTGTTGGAGCTCTATGTCCTACCGCAGTGTGTAACACAGGAGGGGCAGGAGACTTGCCCTGGAGCTTTGGGCTTGAGCAACCAGGTAAATGACAGCCAGGCAGAGGAAAGAGTTAAAAGTCACAAGACTGTCAGGGCTGGAGTGTGACTCACACTAGAGTGCTTGCTTAGCATGCCTAAGGCCCTGGGGTCATCTCCAGCACTATAAAATTAAAATTAAACCAGCACTTGGGAGGCTGAGGCAGGAAGAGTGCCATGAATTCAATCCTGTTTCTAATTAATTAATTTAATTTAATTAAAATTAAAAACCACATTACTGCTGGGGATGGTGGCGCATGCCTGTCATCCCAGAACTCCGAAGGCTGAGGCAGGAGGATCATGGCAAGTTCACCGTCAGCCTGTACTACACAGTGAGACCCTCTGTGGAAAAGCAATGAATGGATCGGGGAGGCAGCTCCTGGCCCAGAGGAGAGGGTTTCAGGAGGGAAAACGCAATCTGTTACGTGCTGGCTGCTGGGCAGGGGGTTCAGATGCAGCTCCTCACTGGCGACAGTGACTTCCGAAAAACCGTAGGTCATAATAAACACCAGAGCTCTCGTGCCTGCGTGGTGCCGGGGCCGACAGCAGCCTTTCCTGTTGGGCTCCTCAGTACCGGTCCTCATCCCCATTTTGCAGAGGACACTGAGGGACAGAGACACCAGGTCACTTGCAGGAAATTACATAGGAGTGGGAGAGGCCGGGTGACCACCACAGCCACAGGGGCGGGTGTCAGTTTTCATGCAGGTTTCCCCCCGCATCAAGCTCCAGCGAGCCTAGAGGGTGGGTAAAGAAGTGAGGGTGGGAACAGACAGCAGTCCCTACCCCGCCGATGTGGGAGAGGCAGACAGGGACCAGGAGAGCTGTGCCTTTTGACTTTAAAGGAGCAGCATGCAAATGAGATGCAAAACAACATGCAAATGAGATGCAAATCACATTGGGAATGAGCATCTGTTATTTTTGAGTCAACATCTATGGCGCTTTTGGGTGAGCCCTCCCCAGCTTTCTCCCAGGCTTTGGGGGTCAGGGTCCATGTAGGACCTGTTAGGAGAGGGGGCTCTGGACAGATTTCGATCCCAAGGGCTCTGGACAGATTCGGATCTGCCAGGTGGGTTCCACATTCACACACTTGGCCGGTGTGTGTAAAGCACCACTGGGTGAGGGTGGAGGCTGATGCAGTGCGGCTGGGACCCGGCCCCCCAGTGGGGGAAACAGACCCAGGGAGACGCTGGTGCGATGTGGACAGCATTCCCAGCTGCAGGCTGTGTGTGTTTTGCCCCCTCGAGTTTGGTGGGGCACTGTTGACATTTCACAGCACCCTGAGATAGATGTCACCAACAAAAACATCCGCAGACATTGCTAGATGTAAGCACACTGCCAGATGTGGAGGATGGCACAAAATCACCCCAGCTGCCCGGCATGGTGGCACATACCTGTAATCCCAGCCCTCAGGAGGCTGAGGCAGGAGGATTGCCATGAGTTTGAGGCCAGCCTGGACTATATGGTGAGTTCAAGACCTGGCTGAACTACATAGCAAGATCTGCCTAAAAAAAAAAAAAAAAAAAAAAAAAAAAAAAAAAAAAAAAAAAAAAAAAGAAAGAAAGAAAGAAAAAAGAAAAATAGAAATTCACTCCAGCTGAAAACTGCTCTCATGAGGGCATGAGGGCATGGTGGTGCATGCACATAATCCCAGAAGTTGGGAGGCTGAGGCAGGATGATCACCACAAATCTGAGCTCAGCTTGGACTATAGAGCAAGATAACAAAAAAATGTCTCCAAAACAACAACAAAAAATGTTTCTCTTACATCTTTCCACCAAGCTACTCACTCCTTAAACCCAGCCCACACTCCAAGCACTCACTCTAGCTGCAGGTATTCTTGAGGCTGGATCAAGGTCACCCCCAAGCTAAATGTCCCCCTCACTTAGTCCTCCCGGTGTGCACCCTTCCCGTGTCATCAAGGGGGCACCTGCAGCATCCCCACGTTGTTGTCCGTTATGTCCTTTTCCCTTCCTTCTGACGGGCAGCTTGCAGGCACTAAGAAGGACTCTGTAGGGCAGGCAGTTTCTAACCAGGCTCTGCGAGCCCCAAGGGAGTCCCCAGGGTCCCTTGAAGCCCTTGAGGGGTGGCAGGAGGGGAGGGGGAGGGGCGGGGCTCCTAGTCTCCACCACAGTGACCACCTTAGTGGCTCGGCTCCTTGTGGGTCTGGTTTTTTGTGATTCTGTGTGGTGTCCTTTGCACAAAATGTCCCAAACTGGCCAGGCATGATGGCGCACACCTGTCATCCCAGCAATCGGGAGGCTGAGGCAGGAAGATTGTGTGAGTTTGAGCCTCTGTCTCAAAAAACAAAAAACAAACCAGTCTCAAGGGACATAAAGTCCCCAAGGTTGGCTACAAACCGCTGAGCTAGATGGGAAAGTACGGGTGCAGTGTCTGCGCTTGGGGACACAGCATGGTGGCTCTGTGCTGGCGTTTGCAGCCCCCCAACCTGTGCTTCCTTCTGGGTCCTCATCCTTGGGGCACAAAGGAAGAGGCGGCGGGGAGTCCCCTGGACGTGGGAGCAATCATCTCTGCGTGTGCAAGGGACAGACAGAGAGGCCACCAGACCCCCGGCTGCTGCATCAGACCACGTGCCCACCCAGGACGTGAGGGTCCCCCACCCAGCCGCTCCCCCTGGCAGCACAGCCGTCCCCTGCAGTGGCAGTGTAGCTGCAGCAGGGACAGCCGCACCCCTTTTGCACCCCCAGCCCCCCACCAGGGCCGAGCCCAGAAACCCTTCAGACAAAGCTCCTGCGAACCTCCGCGTGGGGTGGGGGCAGGACCTGGCCACCCCGCCCCTGGCTCTGAGAGCCCTCTGTCCCAGCCCTGCGGACCACGGCACCGCTGTGCGGGGATGTTGTCCCCAGGGGCCTGGGACACCGCGCAGGCTGTCCCTTGGCCTTCTGCTCACAGGCACAATCGGGCACTTCATGGATCAGAATGAAGCCTGTGTCTGTCCTCCAGGCCCCTCCCGGCCTCCCACTTCCCGTCCGCCCCGGGGCCAGAGCCGCCGCCGCCCACTGTCCCCTGTGTCCTCTTCGGATCCCAGCGAACCCATGGGCTCACCGTCAGCCCTCTGCGCAGCTGGCCGGAGGGGCGGTGACATGCCTGCCATCCTCCCTCATCCCCTGCAGGAACCCAGAGAGCCCCTGGGCTCCCCAAGGTCACACAGCACCTGCCAGGCCCACTGACCCCCGCCCTCCTCCTCCCCTCTCCTCTCCCCACCAGGTGCCCTGGCCCAGGTGACCCAGAAGAGGATGAGTTTCTCACCACCTCCTCGTGGAGCCAGGGGGCTGGTGGGGAACTCATGGCGATCCTCCCGCCTCAGCCTCCCAAGTGCTGGGGTGACAGGCACACGCCACCACAGCCAGCGCCAGAGAGTTTCTTCTGGTGGAAAATCCCCTGACAGTCACATGGCTGTGACATGACCACAGCCTGGGGACCCAGGAGCAACATGGAATCCAGGATGGGCTGCTCTCCGTGGAAGGGGTGCTCTCCATGCAGGGTGGGGAGCTGAGCCCCAACACGGAGCTGGCGTCACCATCCTCTTCCCCCGCCACCTGTCAGGAGCCATTCCGGGGCCTGACATTCTCCCGGCTTCACACCACTCCCAGCGCCTGGCCAGAAGCGCTTCCTGGATGAAACATTAAACACGCAGATCCCAGACAGCGCCGCACGCGACAGACTGCAGGGCCGCAGCCTGGCACGGGAGGCGGAGGTACCGCGTCTGTCCGGGGGAGGAGAGGAAAATATAGATCCGCTTGGCGCTGTCTGGGCCGCATGGAAAATCCCACAGCAGCCTGGGTTGGGGGGGAGGCTGAGTTCGCAGGAGGCGGCTGGTGGGGAGGGGACCTAGAGAGTCCCAGCGCCAGGCCAGAGTGGGGCTGACAGGAGCACTTGGTGGCCCAGCCTGAGTGGGCCCTGGGGTTTGCATAACGTGGGTGGCAGCAGGCAAGGCCTGGGCAGAAGCCAGAGAGGAGGGAGACTGAGGCAGAATGACAGGGACCACAGGGAGCACCTCCACGCCCGTGGGCATGGCCTGGGCCAGGAGCCCCCTTGGAATCTAGGAAACAGGGCTCTCACCTGCACCACCTTGACAGGAAGTTGGCCATGGTGCTTCTCAAACTCACATATGGGCCAGAATCGTCAGGAGCTGTGGCCGACGCTGATACTGACCCAGAGGTCTCCAGTGGTGTCCATGCCACGGGTCTATTTTTTTGGTTTTTTGAGACAAGGTCTCGCTGTGTATTCCAGGCTGGCCTTGAAGTCACCATGAAGCCGAGGCCCAGGATGACACCAGCCCCATCACACCTAGCAGGCATCTAAACAGAAGCCCAACCCAACCTGCCATGTGTTAGTTACTTTTTTTTTTTTTCCTCATTGTAACAGTTTTTATTAGTTACTTTCTTGAGGCTGGGACAACATGACTGACACCCACAAGTGAAAGGAGGAGAGGTTTATTCTGGCTCACAGTTTGTAGAGATTTCAACTCATAGTTGGCGGGCTCCAAGGCAGGGTGGCATGGCAGAGGGGCACCTCAGAGGAGAAGCAGCTCATGACAGGGCAGGCAGGAGCTAGAGAGGGATCAAGGGAGGAGGAGGAACATACATCCTCCAGGCCACACCCACAGTGACCTGGCTCCTCCCACCAGGCTCCACCCATCAGGGTCCAATGTGCTGATGAGCACCAGGCCCCTTGATCCAGTCACCTCCCCAAAGCCCCACCTACGGGTACAGGAGGCTTTATGGGGACCTCCAGACATAAACCATAACAGCGGCCCAGATGTGACAGGGAAGGGCTGCTGGCAGAAGCCAGGGTATGAGGAAGGGAGGGAGGTAAGGAGTGGAGTGTGCCAGCCCTGTCGCTGGGAGCTGTGCCTGCTGCCCACCGTGGGCTGGGCGCTACTTGGCTGGGCCGGGTGGGATGGTGCCAGGGAAGGTGTCACTGCCGCAGCTCAGAGGAGCAGGAAGTGACAAGCTGAAGGCGGTAGCACAGACCTGGCACGGGCCTGGCATGGAGCACTCCCCGCAGGAGGCCTGGGCACCGGGGAGGACTCACTACCCTCGCAGGCTCTGTATCCGCCTCATACCAGGGCAGGCACAGAGGGAGGGGAGGGTGGCCAGCATGGAGGGACAGACTGGAGATGTCCGCTGGCCTGGAGGACTCCGGCTGTCTGAGATGGGAGGTCTTTCCGGCCGCCAGGCCTCTGGCTGGGTGCCCAGGCCCTGCCCGCCTTTCCCCAGGGCAAAGGAAAAGGTGTAGGGTACCCCGCTCTGGAGCAGAGACCCCCGAGAGCAGGCCATGGTTCCCACCACTCCATCCTGACTCAGGCTGGTCCCCTCTGCCGAGTGCCCTGGTGTCCCTTGGTCCCCTTTCTGCCCAGGGTCACCCCCAGTCTACTCTGCCCAGGTGCCTGTGGAGGAGGGGTACAGGGAGGTGAACTGCGGAGTCGGTGGCATCAGGTGAGGACACCAGCCCTGCCAAGGGAGAAGGGATTTTCACAATCAAAGCCCACAGAGCAGCTGGTCCCGGCCCACAAGGCCCGGCGGACACCGACTGCCCCCGCCTCCCCACAGCAGCCCCGCTCCAAGCTCCCCTCCTGCGCCTGCTCCTCTGCGGCAGACGGCCGGGAGAGCAGACCCCAGGCCGTCTGCGGTACAACCCATCCCCGGGCTCCAGGCTCCACACAACACACTCACGCACACTCAAGCACACTCACGTACAGACATGGCCCGGGTCACATGGGAGACCTCAAAGCCCCAGACTCAGCTGCCCTGCACCCAGGTCCCCAGCAGAGGGCCTGGTGCCCTCCCAAGCTGCCCCAGTATGGGGTCAGGGCTCCCCAACCAGGAATGGGCCCCCTCCTCACTCTGTCCCTGCACAGGCCTGGGGCCTGCGGGAGACCCAGGGAGAGGACATTCCTCTCTGTGTTTGTGACAGACACTCAAGGTCCCGTGGCCATGACTGCGGCGGTCGCAGGGGTGAGGCAGGGACGTTGAGGGACTGCAAGCCGCCTCCCTGACCTCTCAGCCCTTCCTTCCTCCCTTCACACAGCACCAATCGGATCTCAAAGCCAGGGGAAACAGCCACATAAGCCATGCACAGCTGTAATCCCAGCACTCTGGGAGGCTGAGGCAGGAGGAACCCAAGTTGGAGCCCAACCTGGGTGACTTAGTGACTTGATGAGACCAAGTGTAAAGATCCTGAGCTCAGTCCTCAGTACTGGTTAAGGGGAGTCCATTCCTAGAAGTGGGGTGCTTCCACTAATGCTGTTCCCAGCTGACTGGTTTCCCTCTCTCTGTGTCACATTTCTCTTAGGTTCTTTAGTCCCCTCCCTTGCTATACCTGCTTTTCCAGGTCTCCCCTTCTCAGAGAAAACTGACGCTGTGAGAAGGGCATCTCCCCTCCTTCTAGAACAGTGGTGGAGAACCTATGGGATGGTTGCTGTAGTGGGATGCTTACATCATATAAAGCTCTAAAAGGTTCCCCATCGCTGTTCTAGAATCTTCCAGAACCTTCCAGAATTTTCCAGAACCTTCTCCATGATTGTCCTTCCTCCTCCAAATTTCAAAAAAGAGATGCCTGTGTAGAGCTGGGCGTGGTGGTTCTCACCTGTAATCCCAGCACTTGGGAAGCTGAGGTAAGAGGATTGTTGCAAGTTCAAGACCAGCCTGGGCCACAAAGTGAGCTCAAGGCCAGCCTGAACTGCATAGCAAGACCCTGTCTCAAAAAAAAAAAAAAAAAAAAAAAAGAGAAAGATGCCTGTGTTGACCTCCTGCGCATGCTCCTTTCTTGTTTTTCAACCCAGGGCCTTGAACTACTAGGCCAGCATCAGCCTGAGCCACCCCCACCCCCAAGCGCTACATCCTCAGGCCCCTTTGACTTTCTTTTTTAATGTTTTAAAATTTTTTTTTATTTTTTGAGACAGGGTCTTGCTATGCAGTTCAGGCTGGCCTTGAGCTCACTCTGTAGCCCAGGCTGGTCTCGAACTCGCAACGATCCTCCTGCCTCAGCCTCCCAAGTGCTGGGATTATACGCATGCGCCACCACACCCAGCTCTGATTTTATTTTGACATAGGGTCTCACTAAGTCACTAAATTGCCCAAATGGGGCTGGAACTTGTGATCCTCCTGCCTCAGCCTCCTGGGATGATAGGTGTGAGGACCATGCCTGGCTGGGCTCTGCTACATGAAGCCTCTCTGGCAGCTGGCGGTATCTCTGCTGCTTCTCCACGACCCCTCCTGGGTCCTGACAGGCCTCATCACTGTCCCTGCCCCCAAGGTAGCTCTAACCCTCACCTGTCTCCCTGTGCCAGGCCACATAGGGGCAGACAGGCTTGCTGTCTTCCCACAGCTCCAGGCGCCTCCAACTCTGCCGGTCCTGTTGAAGCCCAGCCGTCAGGGTTTCCTGGCCAACGGCACTGGATCGGAAATTACAGCAGAGCCTGAGGCTAGCTCTGGTCACACCCTCAGCCTCACTGTCACTGTCACCTCACCTCACTGTCAGGCACCCCCAACCACCCCTGCACGCCCATCTCAGCTCCTGGCCTGGCCTCCACGCCTGTCACCCTGGACCAATCACTCGTCCCACATCTGCTTTAGTCCCACAGAAGTCCCACAGAAGTCCCACAGATGCCACCAGGATGTCCTTCCAATACAGATCTGGCTGGAATCCCAGCACTCAGGCTGGGGCAGGAGGATTGCCTGGAGCTCAAGGCCAGCCTGTGTTACACATGGAGACCCTGTCTCAAAAACACAAAAATAAACAGTTAAGTAAATAATGTTTTTGGTGTTCTGATTTAGGTTTTTGGTTTTTGTTTTTTTTTTTTTTTTTTTGGTGCCAGGAATTGAACTCAGGACCTTGTGCTTGCCAGGTGTTGTACCATTGAGCTATATCCCCGGCCCCTTTTTTGTTTTTTGAGACAAGGTCGCTTGCTGTGTAGCCCAGGCTGGACTCCAACTCACAGCAATCCTCCTGCCTCAACCTTCCAAGTGCTGGGATTACAGACCTGCTACCACCACACCCAGCTGATAAAAAATTCTAAAATGCAAATCTGATAGCAGAGTCCCCTCTCCCAGGCTGGCGGGATAAGCCCAAATCCTCACTGTGGCCTGCAGAGACCTGGGCCCAGCCTCTGTCCCCCACACTAGGATCAACCACACTGGCATCTCTCTCGTGCACTGCTTGTCTTTTCTTCCGGTACCAGGAATCGAACTCATAATCTTGTGCTTGCCAGGCAGGCGCTTTGCCACTGAGCTAAATCCCCAGCCCCATGCCCAAGCTTTTGCTTTTCTTTTCAGGCAGCCTCTTGCTAAGTTACCCAGGCTAGCTGCGAACTCACGATCCTCCTGCCCCAGCCTCCTGAGCAGCTGGGACTACAGGCCAGGACACCAGCTCCTCAGGTCTGTGACACCCAGGGCTGCCACCTGCTCTGTGCCCTCTGCTGGGGACGTGCTTCCTCCTGACCTCAGGGTTTACACCTCTTCATGCTTCCGAGCGGCACAGCAAGCGTCCTTACCATCTGTCCCGCCCGCCACCCCAGGGGGACCCGCTTGCTTGCGGTTAGGACTTCTGCCTCCATGTGCCCCAACCCCACGCACTCACGGGCAGGGCTGCGGGGAGGGGCTTGCAGTTCTGACTAGAACACATCCCAAAGCTCCGTCGCCTGGACAGTCACACTCCATCGCCAAGCATCCGCGGTCTACACGGCCCATGGTGATCTCACAGGGATGGCGTTCATCACACTGGAATCCATGAGCCAGGTGCTCTTCAGGTAACTACACTTCTATTTTCTTTTCTTTTCTTTTTTAAATGAAGGGTACTGGACCCAGGGCCTTTGCACTGACTACATTTCACTGACCTTTCATTTTTTTAATTTTGAGACAGGCTCTTGCTAAGTCTCTAAGTTCCCCAGCCTGGCCTCCAGTTTGCCTCCCCCTGCCTCAGCCTCCCAAGTGCTGGGATCCTAGGTGTGCACCACTGAGCCCAGCTTCTGTTTGGTGATAAATCATCAATGACGGGACTCCTATGTCTGCGAGCCACCTGTGGCCATAGAATGCCTGACTCCAGGTGGTGACACGGGACCAGAGAGGGTGAGCCACCAGGCTGAGGTGGGCTCTGGGCTCCTGAGGGCTGGCACACAGCCGTGGCCTCTACATACTTCTGGAGACTGCCTTGTCTCATAATTGGTAGCTACTGTGCCAAGACCTGTGGTAGCCTCTGGTCATTAAAAGCACAAACCTGGGGCTGGGGATTCAGCTCAGGGGCACAGCGCCTGCCTGGCAAGTGCAAGGTCGTGAGTTCTATTCCTGGTACTGGAGAAAAACCAAAACCAAAAAAAAAAAAAAAAAAAAAAAAAAGAGCATAAACCTAGCAGGAGCGCTGGCCCAGCCCTGTGATTCTAACTGCTTGGGAGGCTGAGGCAGGAGGATCACAGGTTCAAGCTCAACATGGACAACTTTGTGAGACCCTGTCTCAAAATAAAGAATAAACAGGGCTGGAGATGTAGCTCAGCGGTAGAGCACTTGTCAGCATGTGCTGCCTAAATAAAGGAGGGCTAGGGGTGTGACTCAGCGGCGTGACACCTGCCTAGCAAGTTCGAGGTCCCGAGTTTGATTCTCAGTTCCAAATAAATAAAAAACAAAAAGCCCAAACTCAAAGGGCACAGTTCCGTGGTTTAACCTCTGCGAACCTCAGTCCCCTCATCTGGGAAAAGGACATTAACAGCACCCACCTCCTCCCCTACTCTGAGATGTAAATCAGCGAGTAGGCGGGATGCACTCAGAGCGACGCCTGGCTACTAGCAAATGCTTTGCTAATCAGATGGACCTCAGCTCAACTCTGCTCTGCCCAGGGCTGTACTCAGGCAAACTCAGAAACCTCTCTGATCCCCACTTCCTCCTATGCTAAACAGATGGTAATGCCTCTTTCCCATACATCGTCACTGTTCCTTAGACCCTGGTAAGGGCCCAGCCCTGGAAGGCACCGGGTTGCTAGGCAGAACTAATCCCTTGCACACTCGCTCTCCGCCCTCCACCCTCCCGTGAGCCTCCTTCTGTTGCTTGCGGACAGCGACATCTAGTGGACAAGTGTGAAACTGCAGGCTGGCCAAGGCCCTGGCCAAGCCGCTGTGCAGTCCTTTGAATACCCGCTCCATGGTGGGGATTGAATCCCAAGCCATACCAGTGCTGGCCAAGCGCTCTACCAGTGAGCCACATCCTCAGCTCTTTTTCTTTTACGGAGACAGGGTCTCGCTGTGTAATTCTAGCTAGCCTTGAATTTACCGTGTGGCCTCAGCCTCCAGAGAGCTTGGATGACAGGTGTGTGTGTGCCACCATGCCAGGTTCCCAGCCCTTTTTTAACATTTCATTTTGAGGCAGTTGTGGTGGTGCACGCCTGTCATCCCAGCACTCAGGAGGCTGAGGCAGGAGGATTGCCTCGAGTCTGAGGCCAGCCTGGGCTACATAGTGAGACCCTGTCTCAAAAACTCAATCAATCACTCAATCAGTCTATAAAAATACGGACTCTGCCTTGGGTGAGCGTTTGTTAGCTGCCTACTGCATGCAAGTCACTGAGCCAGGACCTAGAAACAGGAAAGCACAGGATTCGAGATGACAGTAGAGGGAAGCAAGGAAAAAACCCGCAAACAATTATAACCTGGGCCACTGCCTCGGCTTTTTGTCTTAGATTATCTAAGGAAAGTGTGAACAGGATGCGGGGGACTGGCACCCCGGACAGTGGCTTCTGGGGACATTTTCACAACTGCCACAGAGTTGAAGTGTGTTAGTGCCAGGGGGCAAAAGCACAAGTGAGAAGGTCGCCCCAGGAGTGCCCTGCCGCGGGGCCCTGCTTTGCACCCCCAAGGCTCTTGCTAGAAGTGGCGTGGGTCACACCCACCTGGGGGGTCAAAGAAGATCCACGGAAGAGGTGGCACGATGAACGGGCCTTGGAGCTCAGAGGCAGAGAGGGCTGGGTGGCCAGGGCATACCGCACCGTACAGGAGACCATGTTGCACACAAACCCCCGCAAAGGGGGTGAGGCTGGTCGGGAGGGTGGAGGCCAAAACCCAAAGGGGCCCAAAGTGAGGCCAGGCAGCTGCACCTGATAAAATGGGGACCCACTGTGTGATGGGGATCACAGGCCTGAGCAGAGCAGAGCGAGAACCCCAGGAGCAGGCCAGTAGCCACTGTGGCGGTCCAGGTCCAGGCTGAGCAGGGGCAGCAGGCCAGCTGGGGTGAGGACAGACAGGGACCCAACAAGCAGGGGGAGGTCTGGGACTGGGCGGCTGCTGCTTAAGCCAGGGGACCCTGATGGGAATTCGGGTGCTGAGTCTTGGGAAGGTGATGGGGAAGAGGACAGGGCTGTCCCCAGGGTGGAAACTTGTCTCCAGGCAGGGACAGGAGCTGGGTCTCAACAGGGAGTGTGTGTGTGAGTCATGAGAGGAAGCACTCAGGGAGCACAGGGCAAGCCAAAGACAGAGAGGATGCCATGGGCTCCCTGCTTTGATTGACTGAACGAATGACTGATTGGTTGAGGCAGGGTCTTGCTGTGTACCCTAGGCTGGCCTAGAACTCAGAGATCCTCCTGCCTCAGCCTCCAGTGCTGGGATGACAGGAGTGCACCACTATGTCCTGTTTCCCTCCATCACTTTAAAGCCTCCTGAGGACTAAAGGAAGAAGAGACAACAGGGACCTTTGGTGACAGAGAACCAGGGAGACTTGTGAGCATCCAGTGGTGTCCTAGACCTGGAGAAGCCATGGCAGGGGGCTGGGGCTGTCAAGGCGACCCTGGCAGGAGCAGCTCCAGGGGCAGAAGTCAGGCTAAGGGGCAAGAGGCTGAGGACAGGAGGGCCTTGAGGCTGCCCCGAGGCGGGGGCAGGGAAGGGGCTGACCGGCCAGCAAGTGTCACTCTAGGCTTCGGGGACCCTGAGGGGGAGGGCAGAGAGCAGAGGCCCTGGAGGAACCTGGAGGGAGAGGAAAGGTGACAGGAGGGGACTTAGCGCCCCAGAGGGGAGGGAAGCGAGGACCGGCAAGCAGCTCCAAGCCCAGCCGGGAGGGAGCAGGCTGTGGGTACCAGACCTGCGCCCCAGCTCAGGGTCACCTGTCCCCACCCCCACACTGCTCCCCAAGGACTGTGGTGACCCCAGCCTCCCCCAGAAGGCCCAGGTAGGTCTCCCCTTTCTGGGCTGGGGCTGGGGCTCAGTGGTAGAGCTCCTGCCTTGCATGCACAAGGCCCTGTGTTCGATCCCCAGTACCACAAACGAAAAAGAAGCAAGCGTCTCCTTTCTGGGACTTCAGTTTCTGCCCCGAGGGCCGGGTGAGGCCCAGGGGCAAAGCGAAGGCCCAGCTCAGCAAGGAAGGCCTGGCTCACCAGCACCACTGAAAGAAAAAAAGGTTTCTGTAGTGGACTGCAGAAAACAGTGCATCCTCCAGCCCTCCAGAAACTGCGGGCATGGCCTACTTGTGAAGAGAAGTCTTGTGCTGGCCTGTGATCGAAGCACTCGGGAGGCTGAGGCAGGAGGATCACTGCGAGTTTATAGCCCTTGTGAGTTCAAGGCCAGCCTGGACTAGGCAGCGAGACCATCTCACCCATCCCCACCAAAAAAAGCTGGCGTGATTGGTTAAGACAGCCCTAGGACCGGAACTCAGCGCCCAAGCTGGAGGACCAGGAAGTGCTCCGGATGGCTCAGTCCTGACTAGCTCCAAAGAAACCTCAGTCCCCAAGGAGGGCTGCTCTAGGTCTGACCAAAAGGTGTGGCTTTTAACTCTCCGCAGCCTTTCCAGGTTGCAGGTTAACCCTTTCCCTGGCTGCCGGAGCTCTGCACCCTCCTCCCCTCCCTCCCCCAGAGCTCCACGGGAGACCAAAGCCAACCCCGACTCCAGTAGAAACAAGGTTTTAAAAACAGGTGGTCTGCCTTTCCCTACTCCTCCGCAGAGCCTCGGCCCCTCCTCAGGGCGGATTGTTTTCCAGCGCGCTCTGCCTTCTCCCCCTCTGCCTCAGCTCTTGGGGAGCAGCTAAGCAGGGAACCTGAGGCCCAGCGAAATGGGTCCTCACCCACCCCAGCTGCTCCTCCCTGCCGCACAGCTGGAGGGGGATGGGGAGGTCAGCAGGGTTCATAAAGGCCAGATGTTGCGAGCAGTGCCCCCCACCCCCGCGACCACCTCCCTCCCCTTTCCCAGGGCAAGAAAAAACCTGAAGCAGATAGTTTTGAAAACAAATACAACTTTTTGTGGTGCAAAACAGTTTTTCAAGAATCTGCTCTATGCAAACAATAACAAACTTTTTTATAAAGCATTTTCACAGAAAAGGAGAAAGCCCTTCCCCAGGATCGTAGGTGGGAACTGCCCCTCCCTCGCCCTGTCTCAGGGGGAAGAGGGGGTGCGACTCACTAGTGCAGTGCGGCTCAAAGGTCACGGGGGTCCCTTCCAAGCTGGGCAGCCTGATCACCCCCTCAGCCGCGGTGCTCGCCTAGACCCGGGCGAAGGCAACGCGCAGTCACCCAGCCTGGGGGACTCCGGGGACCCTCCCAGCCGGGTGTGGCCCAGGCCCTGCCTGGAAAAAGGGACCTCTGACCCCAAGCCTAATCCTCCCCCGCGGCCTCGGATCCATCAGGCCCTGACAACCCGCGACGCCTGGTGCTCAGGAGGGAGCTGAGGGTGTCGCAGGCCTGGTCTCAGCAGCACCAAACCGTGCCCGCTTCAAACTCCACGAGAGCCCTTTCAGAGACCCCTCTGCAGGGAGGGGCTGGTTCGTCCCCTGTCCTGAGGGGAACAAGTCTGGGTGTCCAAAGAAAGGATTCAGGCCTGCCCTCGACTCCATCCCCTCCTTAATCCGCCAGAGGACCTCGAGAGGCGACTCGTTTGGTCTGATTTTATTGATTTCTTCCACCTTCCATTACTTTCCCTGGGAATCTCTCGCCCCGTCCCCAGGCTAAGTCTGCGGGAGACGGGGCGGCGGGGTCCCTGGGTCCTGTCCCTCCTAAGTGTGGAGTCAACTGCGGCAGGGGCGGGTTACCAAGGTGGGGGTCTCTCTTTGGCCCATCAGACCTATGAACTGAAAGCAAATGAAAAACTGGGCGGCAAAGACTCCAAAACCGGGCAAAAAGGAAAGGATGGTGCCTGAGACTGGAGCTCTCACCAACCAGGTCCCCTCAACTTGGGGGGCCTAGAAGGGAGCAGGAGGGGGTGACCTGGCCCCCTCCCCAGCAAGGCATGGCGGTGCGGGCTCTACGGCCTGCGGGCAGCCAAGGGTTAAAGGTCGGGCGTGGGGGTGGGGGGGTGGGGCCCCCCAGGGAGCTGCCAATCACCCTCCGCGGCCGGCCCCGGCCCCCACGGCCCCGGCGCGCCCCGGGACGCAGAAACAGCGGTCTGTCCGTCACCAAGGTCTTTCGAGCGCCCTTCTCGGGGTCTGGAGCACAGGAGTTCGTGTCACTGACTGTCCCCCGACTGCAGGCGTCGACTCCTCCGCAGAGATGAGATGGACAGAGATCGCGCGGCAGTCGCTCGAGTCCCCACGCCCGCGGCGCAGAAAGCGTCGCCAACAGGCAGAGGCGAGAAGCCAGGCTCTGTCCTCGAGCCCGGCGTCTCCGGCTGCCCTCCGCAGCAGCAGAGGTGTCCCACGCTCAGAGTTCTTCCAGGTTGGCCCCCCAAAACTTGCAACCGGGGGGCTCGGGGACCGCAGGGCCCCCTACCTGCCACCGCCACACGGGGTGGGCGGGCGGGGGCCGGGCGTCGCCC
>NW_004955451.1:13770716-13788617 GCF_000276665.1 Chinchilla lanigera
GGGGAGGCGCGGGTTGGACGCGGGCTGCACCGCGGGGGCCGGAGGCGCCGCCGCACGTGGCCGTGTGGCCTCCCGGCTTCTGCGCCCGGCGGAGCTGCTCTTGGGTCCTCGTAGCACCGCGGCTGCCGCATCTGTAAAATGGGAACGTTTCTCTGCAGCCTCCGGGCGCGTGGAGACACGTGAGTCAGCAGAGCGAGTCTCGCACCACGTGCGCCGGGGAGAGGAAAAGCGCCCGGCCCGGCGCGGCGGCCCCTGTCACCCGCGCTCCCGCGGCTGAGGCCGGAGGGCTGCCAGCCCAAGGCTGGCCTGGGCAGTTTAGCGGCATAGCCAGACCCCGTCGCAAAATAAAAAATAAGGATGGGGGTCTGGGGCGTAGCACAGTCTGCACACCCCGAGTTTACTGGCGTCCGGCTCTGCGGACAACCCTGGAGCCCCTGGCCTGTGCCCTTCGAGCCCTGAGTTACCCAAATGTGCTGAAGAAGCCGGAGGAAGGGACACACAGGCCCTGACGCTCAACTTCCCAGAGAGAAAAGCAAAATAAAATTCTCACCACATTGCCAAGCGTGCTGCCGTGTTCATGTAATCGCAACACTCGGGAGGCTGAGGCAGGAGGATCATTGCGAGTTCAAGTTCGAGACAAGCTTGGGCTACAAAGTGAGCTCAAGGCCAGCCTGAGCTGAATAGCGAGACTCTGTCTCAAAAAGACAAAAAAAATGAATTCCCACAACACAGCACTCTGCGCTTCCAGCTCCTTTAGTTCCTGCAGGGTTGGTTTTTTGTTTTTGTTTGTTTGAGACAGAGTTCTCCATATGCAGTTCAGACTGACCTTGAACTCACTGTAGCCCAGGCTGGCCTCGAACTCGAAGTGATCCTCCTGCCTCAGCCTCCCCAGTGCTGGAATTGCAGACATGCACCATCCCACCTGGCCTTGTGTGGCTTACTTTTTTTTTTTTTTTTTTGTCTTTTTGAGGCAGGGTCTCTCTGTGCAGTTCAGCCTGGCCTTTCAGCTCACTTTATAGCCCATGCTGGCCTCAAACTCACAACGATCCTCCTGCCTCAGCCTCCTGAGTGCTGGGATTACAGGCATGTGCCACCACGCCCAGCTATGTGGCTTACTGATATGTGACACACTGTGAGTGTGTCATTCCTAGAGTTGTCCGACAGATTGTGTGTCCTTTCCAGTGTTGATCTCTTCCATTCGTCTGAAATTGAGCTGATGCCATGGTTGTCCCAGCAAGAGGAGTACTTCGTTCTGATTCCTGCTGCATTCCCCTGAAGTGTGCCCAGACTTAGCAGGTGACAAGAGATGTTTATGAATGAAGAAATGGCTAACAGAAGGCTGGGCATGGTGGCACATGCCTGTAATCCCAGCCTTTGGGAGGCTGAGACAGGAGGATCACCATGAGTTTGAGGCAAGACAACACATAATAAAGGGATCGCTGGGATATTTCTCTCGATAAAAACCAGGTTGTAGCAAGGCACAGTGGTGGGTGGGAGCTGTGATCCCAGCAACTGGGAAGGCTAGCCTGGTATGGTGGTGCATGCCCAGCACTAGGGAGGCTGAGGCAGGAGGGTCCCAAATTCAAGCCTAACCTCAGCAATTTAGGGAGATCTTGTGTCAAAAAATAAAAGGGGATGTGTGTGGCTTAATGGGAAGCCCTGGATTCAGTCCCGAGTTTACATAAAGAAATAAAATAAATCAAGCTGCTGGAATATGGCTGTTCCCAGCTGCAACTGGTGAGGAGGACGCTCAGGGACACAGAGAAAAATACCTCGCTCTGGGGCCAGGGCAAGAGAGGGCTTCTGGCTGGGCTTAAAAGGAACAAACCGCTGATCCGTGCCAGAACAGATCAGTCTCACAAATGGAAACGCTCTCGGGAAAGAAGTCAGAGCGTCGAGTATTGAAGGATCCTGTTGGTAGGAAAAGGGAGATGCTTTTGGATCAGTCCCCATGGGGCTGGGAATGGGGCCAGGGAGCTTCTGCACAGGGATAGATAGGGATGAGAGATTTCACAAGAAATGTTCTAAAACTGAGTTATCAGAATTGCTGACTATAGGCTGGGGATATAGCCCAGCGGCACAAGTTCCTGCCTGGCAAGCACAAGGTCCTGAGTTCAATTCCCGGTACCTAACAAAAAAAAAAAAAAAAAAAGGAAAGGTTGAATAGCTCTGTAAATGCATTTAAATGGGAAACTGGGTTAACTATGGTACGTACTTTTTTTAAGCTACATTTTAATAAACAGTATTGGGCCGGGTGTGGTGGCTCACACCTGTAATCCCAGCACTTGAGAGGCTGAGGCGGGAGGATCACTGAGTTAAAGCCAGCCTTGGCTACATAGCAAGACCTTACTTCAAAAAAGCAAGAAAACAAAAGGAGAGAGGGCTTCCATAAGGGGACGTCAAAGTGGCTGTGGCCACCTCCTGGCCATCCCAGTAACGGGGGCAGTTTCCTTACGTGATAGCAAATCATGTCTTCGTGAACAGAGATAAAAAGGTGCCTCCACTTGCAGAGGCCAAGAGGTGAAAGCCGGAAGTGGGGTGCCGGGATTGGTACTGGGATGCTCTGTCCCTTGCATACCCCCAATCCTCTGCAGCAGACTCTCTAGGCAGCTGTCCTGACAGCAGTCACAGGGGTCCCTGCAGGGTCACCTCTCCAGGCTGGGCCTGACCCGGGTTCCTGAAGGCCCCTCCAGCCTTGTCCTCACCCCTCGCCTGGCCCAGGAGGGTCTGGACGCAGCTTCAGGGGCGGGGACAGTGCTGAGACAGCGGTGCCAGGTGTCTGCTGCTTTTGAGTTGGGGACCTGCACCGGCTGCCCTCAGCCATGGAGCTCCAACACCTGGGACATGGGCTGCAAAGAATTCTTTTTCTTTTTTCTTTGTGTGTGTTTTTTTTTCTTGTTTTGTTAGACAGGGTCTGGCTATGTAGTCCAGGCTGGCCTGGAACTCTCGGCCATCATCCTGCCTCAGCCTCCCGAGTGCTGGGGTGACGGGTGAGCAAAGTCTTGGCTGTATTCGCATCCCCGCACCTAGCCCTCGTCGACACAAGGAAGAAACGCTGAGACGCTGCTCCCTGAACAAGTGGGAGAAGACGACACAAACACCTGGACCCAGGGCTTCTGCCTCTGCAGCTCCGAAGAGCGAGTCTAGGGACTTTAGGGCGGGTTGGTGCTGGGGACGGTTGTCCCCCGTGCCTCAGTCTCCCACAACCAGCTGCCCAGCGGAAGCTCTTGGCCAACATTAGGGTTGGGGTGCGCGCCCTCGGCTCCCGCGACCTGGGGTCATCGAGGCACCTTTTGCAGAGGGCTTGGACTGGGGAGCAGCCGTGCAGGTCTAGACACCGAGTCTCAGTGTCGCCCTCGGCTAGGAGGGACAGCTGTGGCGGCCCAGCGACAGTGTCAGGAGGCTGAAACGGGCTCCGTCGCCCCTGCCCGGGTGGGCTGAGCCGCCGTTGCTATCCCCGCCGCCTGCGGTAGGGGGCGCGCGGCCCCCTCCTCAGCCCAAGCCGCGGCACCTCCTTCCTGGGAGAAAAGCAGGGACAGATGCGGGCTGGGCCCCTAAGGGACGGGAAAGGGCCCCCGGACCTGGAGCCAAAGGCCTGGCCGCTTCCTTGCCCGTTGGGGTCTCTCACCCGAGCTGCAAGGACCGGTGAGCAAGTGCTGGGCCACAGGGACCTGTGCAGTTTCGCTTTTTCTCACACCACCGGGCTCCACTTGAGAACCCCAGGCCTCTAATCCCCTCACCATCCGATGAGCGTGTGTGCGTGTGTGTGTGTGTGTGTGTGTGTGTGTGTGTGTGTGTGTGCGCGCGCGCGCGCGCGCACAGGCCTGGGGGATTGAACCCAGGGCCTTTGCACCGAGCTACAGTCCCAGCCCTTTTTAATTTTTATTCTTGCTGAATTGCTCAGGTTGGGTTTGAATTTGAGATCCTCCCGCCTCAGTCGCCTACAATCCTGGGATTTCAGGCTTGCGCCACCGTGCTGGCTTAAATGCTGGTCTTGTGGGTGGTTTTGTTTGTTTGTTTTCTGGTTTTTGTTTTTTGGGTTTGTTTGTTTTTTTTTGATACCGGGAATCGAACTCATGACCTTAGGCTTGCCAGGCAAGCACTTATGCCACTGAGCTACATCCCCGGCCCTGTTTGTTTGTCTTTAAGACAGAGTCTCCCTGTGTCAGGTAGGCTGACCTGGAACTCACATAGCCTAGGCTGGCCTTGAACCCATGTCAGTTCTCCTGTCTCAGCCTCCTGAGTGCTGAGATTACAGGAGTGTGCCACCATGCCCAGCCTGATACTGTTTATTAACAGTATCAGGCTGGGCTATTAAGATGTAGTTTGAAAAAAGTGAAGCATGTACCATAGGTAACCTAATTTCCAATTTAAGTGCACTTACAGAGTTATTCAACCATTTTATTACACTTTTTTTTTTTTGTCTTTTTGAGACAGGGTCTCCCTGTGCAGTTCAGGCTGGCCTTGAGTTCACTTTGTAGCCCAGGCTGGTCTTGAACTTGCAACGATCCTCCTGCCTCAGCCTCCCTAGTGCTGGGATTACAGGCGTGCACCACCACGCCAGGCTATTCAACCATTTTGATAACTCAGTTTTAGAACATTTCTTGTGAAATCCCTCATCCATGTCCATCCCTGTGCAGAAGCTCCCTGGCCCCATTCCCAGTCCCAGGGGAATTGATCCACTTTCCACTGAAAAACATCTCCCTTTTTCTACCAATGGGATCTTTCGATACTCGATGCTTTGTCTGACTTCTTTCCCAAGAGCTTTACCATTTGTGAGATTGATCTGTGTTCTGACATGGATTAGCAGTTTGTTCCTTTTTAAGCCCAGACATGGTGGCACATGCCTGTATCCCAGCACTTGGGAGGCTGAGGCAGGAGTATCACTGTGTATTTGAAGCCAGCCAGAACTACACAGCAAGACCCTATCTCAAAAAAAAAAAAAAAAAAAGTTTACTCCTTTTTGTTGCTGATATACCCTCTTATACAGATGTACTGCCTTTTGTTTATTCAGACGAGATCGGGCACGTTCAGGGTGGTATGGCAGTAGGCTGCCTTTTGTTTATTCAGTCTCACTTAAGTTGTTTCCCTCTCTCTTTTCTTTCTTTCTTTCTTTCTTTCTTTCTTTCTTTCTTTCTTTCTTTCTTTCTTTCTTTTGTTTTTTTCTGGCACTGGGGATAGACCGCAAGGCCTTGCACTGAGTTACATCCCAGCTCATTTTATTTTATTTTATTGTCTTTTTGAGACAGGGTCTCACTATGCAGTTCAGGCTGGTCCTGAACTCACTTTGTAGTCTAGGCAGGGCTCCAACTCACAGGGATCCTCCTGCCTCAGCCTCCCAAGCACTGGGGAGACAGGTGTGGGGCACAAGGCCCGGCCCAGACGAACTTGTTGAGAAGCTGTGAAGTGTGCTGCAGGCCGGCTATGCCCATTCCTGCCCATATCCAGGTTGTACCTGAGGACGCTGAGGCGGGGACGGGGCGGCATGTGCCTGAGTAGCACTGCTAGCAAGAGGCACAGCCAGGTCTCGAAGTCCGTGCTGGTGACCTGAGTCCACAGCACGACAAGGAGACTCCAAGAGGAGCCATACCTGACCCCGCCACTCCCTGGCCACCGTGCCAGCCCTTGCTGCTCCCTGAGTGCCCCGGGCAGGTCAGGGCAGAGGTGGACCGGCCGGCTATGTTCCGTTCCAAGCTTATCGGCCACCCGCTGCGGGACTCTCCAAGCTACCGAAGCTCTGGAACTGCAGTCTCCTTGTCAGGAAAAGAGAAACGGCGTCGGTTGCCCCAGAGCAAAAGAGCTGTTTTATTAAGGAAACCCCAAACTCACACACAGGTGAGCCCAGAAGGGTAATAAACCCCAGGTGCCCAACAGCCCCGCATCACAAGTCGAAGTTCACAGCCCGTGGTTCACTCCGACCCCCCCCACCACCGCATAACCAAACATCAGCTTCAGCCTGTAATCCCCGCACTCCGGGAGGCTGAAGCAGGATTGCAAGTCGGAGCCCAGCCTCAGCAATTTAGCAATACACAAAGTATGTCTTAAAATAAAAAAAAAGCCAGGCACCGTTGTGCATAGCTGTCACCCCAGCACTTGAGAGGCTGAGTCAGGAGGACTGCCTTGAGTTCAAGGCCAGCTTGGGCTACATGGCAGGACCCTTTCTCAAAACAACACCAAAATTGCTGGGAGTGGTGGCGCACACCTGTCATCCCAGCACTGGAGAGGCTGAGGCAGGAGGATCATTGCAAGTTCAAGGCCAGCCTGGGCTACAAAGTGAGCTCAAGGCCAGCCTGAACTGCATAGCGAGACCATGTCCCAAGACAAAAAAGATACAAACACCAAAGTAATAATAATAAATAAATGAAAAATAAAAAAGGGCTGGGGGTGTAGCTCACTGGGAATGTCCTGGGTTCAGTCCCAGTATCACACAGAGAGGGAGAGAGGGAGGGAGGGGAGGGACGGAAGGCGGAAAGGGGAAAGAAGAGAGAGCCTCCAGCCGAGGGCGGAGCTCCGTGGCAGGGCCCACGCTGCGAACTGGATTTGACGCCTAAGCACAGCGCTTCGCATTAGGCGCACAGCCTGAGGAGGGGTGGAGCCGGGACCCTGAGAGCACGGCGTCAGCGCCGCGGCCCTGACACGAGAGCGCCCCCGACGGCCCGAGTGTGGCGCGCACCCCGAAGGGAGTCGCAGTCACGCTGGAATATTTCCAAGTTCACCACCAAGACAAGGCTCCGTCCAAGTGAACATGGGCCCCGCCCCTTATTAAACCTAAAAGGGTGTAATAGTCATCTTCCATGAGCATGAGCAGGTTCTGGGGATGGAACCCAGGGCTTTCCCACTGCGCTACATGCTCAATCCTTTTTATTTTACTTATTTATTTATTTTTGTCTTTTTGAGACAGGGTCTCGCTATGTACTTCAGGCTGGTGTTGAGCTCACTTTGTAGCCCAGGCTGGTCTTGAACTTGCAATGATCCTCCTGCCTCAGCCTCCGGAATGCTGGGGTGATAGGCGTGCGCCACCATGCCTGTCCTTAATTTTTAAAAGTTTTTATTTTAGCCAGGTGTGGTGGCACACACCTGTCAGCCCAGCACTGGGGAGGCTGAGGCAGGAGGATCGCTGCAAGTTCGAGACCAGCCTGGGCTACAAAGTGAGCTCAACGCCAGCATAAACTGCATAGCAAGACCCTGTCTCAAAAAGACAAACAAACAAAAAAAAGTTCTTATTTTATTTTAATTTATTCTTTTTTTTTTTTTTTTAAGACAGGGTGGCCTTGTAGCCCAGGCTGGTCTTGAACTCAAGCAATCCTCCTGCCTCAGCCTCTCCAGTGCTGGAATGACAGGATGTGCCACCACATCTGGTTCAGTAGTCCTCCTTTAATAGCATCAAGTTAGGGGCTGGGGATTTAACTCAGTGGCAAAGTGCCTGTCTGGCAAGTGCAAGGTCGTGAGTTTGATTCCTGGTACTGGAAGAAAACCAAAATAAACAGAGAGAAGTCAGTGTGAGGATTTCTAATTACCTCATAACACTATATTCCTTTATAATTTGTTTAGTTTATTTGAATTATTTCAAGAAAGGTTTCACACAGTAGGTCTCTTAAATCTTTTATTTTACCTTTTGGTACTAGAGAACAAACCCAGAGCCTCCGCACTGAGCTGCAGTCCCCACCTTTAGATTCATCCGACCCACCCCCACCTTTAGATTTTGAGCCAGGGTCTCACTAAGCCACTAAGTTCCTCAGGCTTCATTGGAATTTGGGATCCTCCTGCCTCAGCCTCCCACAGCACTGGGACTACAGGTGTGCACCCCTATCTCTGGCTTCAGTCTCTTTTGAAATATAAATTCTACAAATAAGTAAATAAATATTAATTATAGCAGAGTGCCACCCTGTGGTGCCTGCATCCTGTAAACTCGGGCACCCAGTCACACACAACAGATGGTTACCTTTTGGGGACATTGGGAAGACCCAGCGGGAAACTTGTATGCCTGGTGCCTGTTCCCCACAGGCCCTTGGTTTGTTTGCTTTTGTTTTTGTTTTTACTTTTTTGAGACAGAGTCTTGAATATAGCTCAGGCTGGCCTTGAACTCATGGAGATCCTCTTGCCTCAGCCTCCCAAGTGTTAGGATGACAGGTGTGTGCCACCACACTCACCCGAGTCCTCTCCTGGATCCTCTGTCAGTCTTTGGCAGTCACAGGCCCCCTCTGGGTGGGTGTGGCTCAGGGCTCAAGCTCAGCAGGGCCCAGGGCTGGGTTCTACCCCAGCACAAAATTCTGCCCTTGCCCGGAGGCTTGGCCCCATCCTCCTCGCTCCCCTCCCCTGGCCTGACTCCCCGGCACTGCCTGTGCCTGGCTGTGACTTCCCCCTTTTCCCTGACCTGACCTCCACCGAAACCAGTGGGCACCTGCCGCCCTCTTGACCTCTTGCAGCAGCCTCTGCCTGGCTTCTTCCTCTTCCTGGAAAACCAGGGTCTGTGGGTGTGGAGGCACACGCTGCCTACCATCCCAGCACTCGGGAGGCTGAGGCACAAGGATGGTGGCAAGGTCAAGGTCAGCCTAAGCGGCATAACGAGACCCTGTCTGAAAACACCAAAACCACAACCAAACAAAAAACCAAAAGCCATTCAGCTCATGCCTGTCCCAAACCACCAGTGCCCCGCGCCACAGCTCTGCCTCTCAGGGCGCTCAGCCCAGCGCCGGCCTGGAGGCCGCCTTCACACCCAGCTGAGGCCCAGCCACCCCCTGGACCTCCAGGTGGCACCTCAGTAGGTTGCAGCCTCTGGACCTGGGGTTATTTTTCTCGGACCACAGTCCAGGAGCCAGGGACCCACGTCTGCTAGGCAAAGTCCCCGTCACTGAGCTGCACCCCAGCCCCAAGATCCTGCGACGATTTCTCTACATTCAGCCTTCAGGGCTACCTCAGTGCCAGCGCCTTACACGCAGACCCCAGGCAGGGGCGGCCCCTCCCTGCCCCCTAACCCCAGCCCTTCAGCCTCTCAGGCCTGCATTTGGTGTTTTCTGCTCAGTTTTGATTTTTGTCTTGTCTTATTTTGGTTTGGTTGGTTCTGTTGGGCTTGGGTTTTCTTCCCCCACTTTTTTTTTCTTTTTTTTGCGGTATCAGGAATCGAACTCACAACCTTGGGCTTGCCAGGCAGGCGCTTATGCATTGAGCTATATCCCCAGCCCCCGCTTTGGTTTTTTGAGACAGGATCCCGCTATGTAGTCCAGTTTGGTCTTTTTTTTTTTTTTGTCTTTTTGAGACAGGGTCTCGCTATGCAGTTCAGGCTGGCCATGAGCTCACTTTGTAGCCCAGGCTGGTCTTGAACTTGCAACGATCCTCCTGCCTCAGCCTCCCAAGTGCTGGAATTATAGGCGTGTGCCACCATGCCCAGCTCCAGTTTGGTCTTGAACTCCGTATATAGCCCAGGTTGGCTTCAAACATGTGGTGATCCTCGTGGCTCAGTCTCCTCAGTGCTGGGATTACAGGAGTGCACCCACCTCCCGCTTGGTTTTGGATTTATGAGACAAGGTCTTGGTATCCAGTCCTAGCTGGCTTTGAAACTCCCTGTGTAGCCCAGGCTGACCCAGAACTCTAGATCCTCCTTCCTCAGCCTCCCAGGAGCTGGAATTACAGGTGTGTGCCACATTATTTTGTTTTGTTTTGTTTTGTCTTGTTTCTGTGCTACTGGGGATTGAGCCTAGCGCCTCTGCGCTTAGCTACATCCCCCACTCTTTAAAATCTTTTTATTTTGAGACAGGATCCTGCTAAGTTGCTAAATTGTCCAAGACTGGGCTAGAACTTGTGATCTGCCTGCCTCAGCTTCCTAGAGTGCAGGGATTACATGCATGCACCACCATACCTGGCTCTGTTACGCGTATCTTTAAAAAATATTTATTTATTTATTTATTGTCTTTTTGAGACAGGGTCTCACTATGCAGTTCAGGCTGGTGTTGAGCTCATTTTGTAGCCCAAGCTGGCCTCAAACTCTTAACGATCCTCCTGCCTCAGCCTCTCGAGTGCTGTAATTACTGGCGTGTGCCACCATGCCCATTTTATTATGCATATTTTTAAACCTGAAAAGAAATGCATATAGCAAAATGACTCCCCTATATAGTACTTCTCACCTGGATTTGCTAATTAACATGTCAGTACGTTTATCATTTTCGGTGAGATCTATTTAAGCAATTAGAGTTTACAAGCATTCCATCATAAACATTTTGGGGTGTTTTCTTGTGGCAGTGTCAGCATCACACCTAGCAACATGAACAGAAATTCTTTGGCATCATTGAACACCCCACCCCTCATATTCAGATTCACCTACTCCTCCCCAAAAAATAAGCCTCTTGACTTTTTGCGGGGGTACCGGGAATCAAACTCAGAACCTTGCACTTGCCAGGCAGGCGCTTGTGCCACTGAGCTACACTCCCAGCCCTGTTTTCACTTTTTGTTGGTTCCCACCGGGATCCAAATGAGGTCTGCGCGCTCAGCTCGGTCGGCTCTGAATTGTTAATTCTCGGGGAAGTTTCGAATGAGTTCTTCTCGCCGCTGGTCTGGTCATGGCCTGCTGAGGTCGGTACCCACAGCTCAACAACACTGGCCCGCGTCCACGTTTCCGAGCGCTTCCTCTCGGTGGGGCGCTGTTTGCCTGCAACTGGGAAGGACGCGCAGGCGGGGGGAGCCCGGCTGTCGGCACTGACAACGCGCCTGCGGGTGGCTTTTCCAGAACACAGCGGCCAGGGTGCTTCCCAGAGCCCCAGTCGCCGGCAGGGACGCAGGACACAAGCTGGGGCTCCCACGAACCCCGGACCTCTGCTGCACTGAAAAGTTGCACTTTTTTTATTTCTTGTTTTTCGTTTTTTGAGACGGTCTCTCATTATATAGCCCAGGCTGTCCTCAAACTTGTATCAATCCGCCGGCCTCAGCCTCCCGAGGGCGCCCCCACAGACAACCCAAAAATTACACTTTATTACTTCAGGCCAGCCAGTAATCTACAGGATGATACTTTGTAATGACTGCGCATTTATCTGTTTGCTTATTTATTTTAGCGGTACTAAGGACTGAACTCCGCTATATCCTCAGCCCGTTTTCATTTTTTTATTTTGAGACAGGGTGTCCCTAAACTGCTGTTGCCCAGGCTGCGCTCAAACCTGCAATCCTCCTGCCTCAGCTTCCTGGAGCTCTGGGGTTACAGAAATGTAAGCATCATGCCTCACTATGACTGTGCTTTTTGTAAATGGGTACAGCAAGCTGGTGTGGCTGAGGCACATGGCAGAGAGCAGGCAGGAACCACAGCTCAAGAGCTGAGGGCTTTGATAAGAAATCTGAGCTGGTATAGTGGCACAGGCCTCTAAGCCTAGTGCTCAGGGAGGCTGAGGCAGGAGGATCACAGGTTGGAGCCCATCCTGGGAAATTTAGTGACTTAGTAAAACCCTGTCTCAGAACCAAAAGGCCCGGAGATGTAGGTCCTGGGTTCAATCCCCAGTATAAAAAAAGAAAGAAGTGGGGCCGGGAATATACTTCAGTGGCACAGCACCTGGCTAGCAAGCACAAGGTCCTGAGTTCGATTCCCAGTACCAAAAAAAAAATGAATTTGGGTCCAGCTACTTGGAGGCTGAGACAGGAGGATTGAAAGATAATATAAAGAGAAACAGCTCAGTGTAGAGAGCTTGCACAATATGCGTGATCACTAATAGTACATACAAAAGCAAAGCTAAGCAGAGAGGACCTGGTCTTGTGCCCGGGAAAGATGCCAATGGGAACAGCAGGACCAGGGTTGGCAAGGGAGGGGCTGGGGACAAGCATTGCTCAGTTCGAACACAACCCTGCATGCTAGCTGTGTAGCCCACTTGATCTAAGTTACATCTCCACGTGCTTAAAGGATAAATCACAGCCAGCATGGTGGCACACGCCTGTCATCCCAGCACGAGGAGGCTGAAACAGGAGGGTTGGGTGAGCTTGGGCTATACAGGGAGACCCTATCTCAAAAAAGAAAAAAGTGAGTGAGGAAAAGAGAGACAGAGACAGCGAACCTGGGAGGCAGAGCCAGGGTAAGAAGCAGAAAGCACATGCAGGTCCCACAGTGACACATGCTGATTGGCCCGGTGCCACCAGCAATGCCATGGAGAAGGGCCCCACGGGAACAGTGTGCAAGGCGTCAGCCTGGCCCGGTGTGCATTGGACTCCCACCTTGCTGCCCACAGTGTGAACCCAGGGCTCAGAATTCCTCCTGCAGTCCTTCCTGTAAGCATCTACCTACCTGACGTCCCTCCCTCCCTCCTATCTATTTATCTGTCTGTCTATCATCTACCTATCTCTCTATCTATCTGGTATTCTGAGACAGGGATGTGCTATTAGCTCAAGCTGGCCTTGATCTCACAGGGATCTTCCTGCCTCAGCCTCCAAAGTGCTGGAATACATGCATGGCTTGTTAACACTTACTTGGAACCTAGGATGTCCTAGGCCCTTGAACCCAGCGGCAGCTCTCACAAAGACCCCTGTTCCTGCCGCTTACACCCCAGGGGAAGGAACAAGGGCAAATAGACATGAATATGTAAATAATGTGGGCTGAGGAGGAAAACAAAGTGTAAGGAAGATGGAGAGTAGTCAGGCGTGGTGGTGCACACCTTAATCCCAAGAATCAAGAGGCTGAGGCAGGAGAATCGCCACGAGTTCTAGGTCAGCCTGGGCTCCATAGTGAGTTCAAAGCCATTTGGGACTACATATCAAGACTGTCTCAAAAAGAAAAACAAGATTTAAAAATATTAAGGGCTGGGAAGCTAGTCGTAGTGGCACATACCTGTAATCTCAGTGCTCTTGGAGGCTGAGGCAGGAGGATTGGAAATTCCAGCTCACCCTGGGCAGCCAAACTTCCGGACGGTGTCCACAACAGCTGGTTATGGGAGATTGGTGGCCACACAACTTTAGCAGGAGCGAGGTGGAGCCAGAGAGGAACACAGGCACTCAAGAGATTTCCAGAACGAGGTATGGGAGGCCTGGGCCAGTGGGTGGAGGTCACGAGCAGGGCTCCAGCAGGAGGAGGGGCAGGATCCCACTAAGGCCCAGCTCCGGGGCTGAGGCTTGGACAGTGTAGGACACAGGGACGAGCAGGGACACCTTGGGAAGTGTGGCCTAGGCAGTGACCTCAGAGTGGGGTGAGGCTGGCTCTGCTCTGGGGCTCCAGGTTCATTTTTTGGGTTTTGTGTGTTTTTTTTGGTGCCGGGAATCGAACTCAGAACCTTGCACTTGCCAGGCAGGCACTTGTGCTGCGGAGCTATATCACTAGCCCTGGGGCTCCAGGTTCAAATCCTGAAGGCCCAAGGTGCACAGCCCTGGTCCAGCACCATGTCTCCCCGCTGCACCCCAAACCCTCAGCCCTTGGTGCCCAGTCTCTTACTTGACATGGAGCATCCCCCACACCCCACACCCGTGCACCTGCTGTCCCAGTCCTGCCCGCTCCCTAGGTGCCGCAGTCCCCAGGGTCCCCCCCACCCCCAGGGGCTTGTCGTCCGTTTGTTGGAAGAGCAAACAGCAGAACACAAAAGAGCGCAGGGCAGGGGCTTCTGTGCCTTCTACGGTGAAGGCTGACCCCAGCTGATTGAGGCAGGACAGGAAGGTGCTGGCAGAGAGGGTCGCGTTCTTCTCTGAGGTGTGGTGGGCACCTGGCTGGATCCTCTCCTCAGCCATCACTTGTGCGGGGCTTGGTGGTGCACACCCGAGTCCTAGTGCTCTCGAGGATGAGGCAGGAGGGTCATACGTTCAAGGTCACCTGTGCTACATAGTGTGAACCTGTCCCAAACAAGACAATAGAACAAAACCAAAGCACGCAAAAAGCTGGGCATGGTGGTACATGCCTGTAATCCCAGCACTGGGGAGGCTGAGGCAGGAGGATCATTACAAGTTCAAGACCAGCCTGGGCTACAAAATGAGCTCAAGGCCAGCCTGAACTGAACAGGGAGACCCTGTCTCAAAAAGACAAAAACCAAAACAAAACACAGCATGCATTTTTTGCGGGGGTTAGCTCAGTGGTAGAGTTCTTTAATCTACTTATATTTGTTTATTTATTTACTTTTGCTTTTTTGTTGTTGTTGTCATTTTGAGACAGGGTCTCCCTGTGCAGTTTACGCTGGCCTTGAGCTCACTTTGTAGCCCTGGTTGGTCTTGAACTCACAGTGGTCCTTCTGCCTGAGCCTCCTGAGTGCTGGGATTACAGGCCTGCACCACCATGCCCACCTGCTTTTTTTTTTTGAGACAGGGTCTCGGTGCATCATTGGGGCTGGACTTGAACTCATTATGGAGCATAGGCTGGCCCCAAACTCCTGGTGAGCTTCCTGCCTCAGCTTCCTGAGTGCTGAGATTACAGGCATGTGCCACCTAGCCTGGCTATTTTTTTAATTGTGTATGTGTGCAGCTTGGCAGGATCCCAGCCCTCCTGGGAGCCGGTGCGTGGGCACAGAACAGGTCTACATTCTCTTCCCGACCCTGTCCCTTACCTCCCTCCATCTTCCAGCCTCTTCCCAATGGCATAGTCTTATGTCCACTACGGGAGATCTCTTTTTTTTTTTTTTTTTGTGGTACCGGGAATCGAACTCAGGACCTTGCGCTTGCCAGGCAGGTGTTTGTGCTGCTCAGCTATATCCCTGGCCCACTGCGGGAGATCCTGGGTCCATCTCTACCACTGCAAAATAAGTACATAACTAATAAGAGGAAGTGTTTAGAACTATTTTTGTTTATGTTTTGACACAGGGTCTTGCTATGTAGTCCAGGTTGGCCTTGAACTCATTCTGTAGCCCAGGTTGGCCTCAGACTCATAGCAATCCTCCTGCCTCAGCCTCCTGAGTGCTGGAATTACAGGTGTGCACCACTACACCCGGTTTGAACTATTTTTTAAACAGCACATGAATGCTATTAAGCAGCAAAATCACACACTTTCTCTCTCTCTCTCTCTCTCTCTCTCTCTCTCTCTCCTCCTGTCCCTAGCTTCCTCCCCTTCTTTTTGGCGAGTCCAGCACCCCCTCTGGTACCCGGCCAGATGCTTGTTCGTCCTCTGACTTGCAGCTTCTGGGGCTGTCCTCACAGCGCTGTCCCTGACCGCCCACATCCTCCACCAGGCTCTGTCAGCACCACTGACCTCTCCCCTGCGGCCACACCCCTCCTCCTGGGTGCCCCGGAGCCCACTCAGTCTGGGCCCTTCCTTCATTTCTGGCTCCAGCTTCTCACTGTGGGGTCTGGGCTCCTAACTCTCCTCCACGTCGCCATCTGGCATGGCCTTGGCATGACCTCACTGCTCCACGTTTCAAGTTCCACTGCTCCTCTCTGTGGCAGCACTCAAGGTGCCCAGATCCTCCTTTCAGAGCAGTGGAGTCGGTGAGAGGGGCAGAGAGTGTCACTTACGCCTCACAGTCTTTTTATCACTGTTTTCAGAAGGCTCAGTACGTAGTGCTGTACGCCCAGCTCGAAGAACATTTAATGCAATAACGGGGCATGATGACACGCCCATAATCTCAGCACTCGGGAGGCTGAGGCAGGAGGATCCCTGAGTTCAAGTCCAGCCTGGGCTACCTACCAAGACCGTGTCTCAAAAACAAAATGAAGTAAAAAACAAACAAGAGACATCAAAGTTCCCTCCATTCCTCCTCTGGCCATGCACAGCACCAGTTCACTTGCTACAAGGCACAACTTGAACACACACACCCGTGGTTCCTAACGCTGGGCCTTTGAAATTACAGTCCTTCTCCCTGACCCCCATACAGTTACTTCCTTCCCGCCAGCATCACACGCTCGTGATGAAAACGCAGCCTTCATTTTATTTTTTTTCCTTGAGACAGCGTCTCACCTATATAGCCCAGACTGGCCTGTAACTCACAGGGATCCTCCTGCCTCAGCCTCCTGAGTGCTGGGATGACAGGTGTGCACCACCACACCTGGCTCCGCAGCCCTGCTCCTGGGTGGAAGTTACTTCTCTGTGCCTATCACCTGCCAGCCCCGTGCTGTCTGCGCCGCCTGTGTTACCCATGACTCAGAGAAGCCTTTGGAAAGACTGCACGGCGCAGCTTGGGCTGCAGGGCAGACCCAAGGCAGGACTGGCAGAAAGGACAGGGCAGAGTGTGTGAGTCATCTGTCATCCCCAGCCCGAAACTTCCCTGGGGCAGTCATCGACCGACACCATGTCAGCTCCAAGGGACTTTCAAGATCTGTCACCCAACCAAGCTCAGCAGGAGGGTTTACCCACGGCCACACAGCTGGCTGGAGGCAGGGCTGGGAGGAGATTCCAGGTCTGGCGGAGCGAGGGCTGAGGACTCCCGCTGTTTCTCTCTCTTTAAATTTTTAAAATGTTTATTGGTGCACATTTGTAATACGGAACGGTTCCGTTCATCACGGGAGCGGCCAGTGTACACCACATCCCAGGCTGGCCCATCTCATTTTCCTGGAGGAAGGCCCAGCTGCCCCAGCGTCAAGGCAACTACTGTACTTGGCTTTGTTCCTTTGTTTTTCTCTTTTTGAGACAGAGTCTCACTGTGCAGTTCAGGCTGGCCTTGAGCTCACTTTGTAGCCCAGGCTGGTCTTGAACTTGCAATAATCCTTCTGCCTCCGCCTCCCGAGGGCTGGGATTACAGGTGTGCACCACCACGCCCGGCTTATGACAGGGTTTTAAACTCACTTTGTAGTGCAGGCTGGCCCTGAACTAGTAGTGATTCTCCTGCCTCAGCCTCCCAAGTGCCAGGACGGCAGGTGTGCCACTGTGCCCGGCTTGTACTTGGATTTGGACTCACTCTTCTTTGTTCACACTCAGGGATCCTCCTGCCTCAGCCTCTTAGGCGCTGGGATTACAGGCGTGCACTGCCACATCCTGCTGCTCACAGCTCTTGAAGCTTCCTCTGAGACCTGGCAGGCTGCAGTTGCCAAAGCAGAGGGGAGGAAGAGACTCCATTATCCCCATTTTACAGCTTGGCCAACCAAGGCTGCTAGCTAAAGGCAGAGGCAGGAGCTGAAACTCAGCGCTGTGCTTCCTGTTAAATCTGTGAAAAGCCAGAACTCCCACAAGTGCAGCCTGGCCACACCCCCACCCCCACCTGCCGGGGAGTCCCCTCACGCCCGCCAGTTCCTTTTTGCATCAGGCTCCCTGCTTCTCGCCCAGGGCGTCGACCGTGGAAAGAACCAGTCCACCCACCCTACGAGCCCATCTCCTCCGTAACCTTTCCGGGGAAAGCACCCTTCCCTGTGCCGGGCATTCGGCGGGCAACTTCCTCCCATGAACCCTGAGCCGGCACTGAGTCGGCACACGGGGAAACAGTTCCAATAAGTCACCGTCACAGCCAGCAAGTGGCCGGGCTGGGACTGGAATCTGTCTGTCTGATTCTGGCGCACCCGCCCCACCATTTTCTTTCTTTTTATTGGTTTTTTGAGACAGGGTCTCGCTCTGTAGTTCAAACTGGCCTTGAACTCGCAGTGACCCGCCTGCTTCAGCCTCCCGAGGGCTGGAATGACAGGCAGCCCGCGTGCTAGTGCATCACACTGGATCTCCCATTCGAAGCCTCTGGCTGGCTGGGGTACCCCGGGAAGGAGCTTAACCCCGCCGTGCGCCCCAAGGTCAGAAGCTTTGCGGGGGCGCAGAGCAGAATAAGGCGTGCGAGGGCGCCGAAAAGGAATCCAAACGCGCGCGCCCGGGCCGGCTTTTCTTGGAGCCCTGGAGGAATGGACAAGGGCAGAGGTCGCACACTCTGTCCCCGGGACCTGGCCAAACCTAGCGCGGAGATGCCTTGCAGAAACGAAAGCACGGCGCCCCACAGCCTCCCCCGCGCGGTTCCGGGAACCGGCCGGCGGGACTTCGCGGAAACGCGCGCAGCGTGCCGGGACCGTCCCACCCGCAGGCGCAGCCTCGGCCCGCAGCGCTGCGCGCAGCGCACA
>NW_004955451.1:13788941-13791406 GCF_000276665.1 Chinchilla lanigera
GAGGGCGGGGCGGGGCCGGCCGGGCTGAGCGCCCACTATGAGTCTCCGAACTCCAGCAAGGGCTTTCGTTCGGTCTCCCCTGCGGTCCTCCCTGGAGGGTGTGCACGCCCCACTTCGCCAGGGACCAGCGGAGCAGAGGTGAAGTTACACTGTCAAGATGTGCACCGCACCCCAAACCCATGACCAGGCCACGGTGCACTTGGACCACTTGTTGGTCCCGCTCCTGCCCCCTTTTTTGTTTTGTTTTTTGAGATAGAGTCTGACGATGTTGTTTTGGTTGGCTTTTAACTCATGTACAGACCACGCTGGGCTCGAACTCTTGGGCGATCCTGCTGCCTCAGCCTCCCCAATGCCTGGATGATGAGTCTGCGCCGCCACGCCTGGCTGCGTCCTGCCCCATGTTTTGTGGACCCGCACATCTGGTGGGCGATGGGGTTGATAAATGCGCTATAGCTCAGCCCTGGGCATCCAGTGCAAATTCAACCCAGCCCGTGGCAGCGGGCACCCAAATGGGCGGGAACCCTTGCGAATGGTTCGGAGCCTCAGCGCGGCCCAGGCATTGGGCGACACGTGGTGGCAGCGCCCCAGCCTAGCGCACACAGTGGCTTCAAATACTGCCACTTTCTGGCTGTGTGCTTGGACCAAATCACTTGATCCGTGGAGACCTCTCCTGCGCCACCCACAATATGGGAGGGTAATGTCACCCCAGAAGCCTGAGGAGGATTAAAGGAAGCAATGTCCCTAAGCCGCTAGAAGCCGACCACGTCCATCGCATGGGCTTCGGGGAAACAGCGGGCCCTGGGATGATCCAAGACCAAGGCTGTCAGGCCCTGTCCCACGTCATTCATCCCTGGGCAGCAGGATCAAGGGGGCCATCGAGTCCCCATCCTGCGCACCCCGAAAGTGCGTCCCCCTTGATAGCGGTGGATCCCAAAGGAAAGCAAATGTTGAAATATTCGGAAACTGGTATGTGCTCTGGGCTGACTTCTCTGCGTTTTTGTTGCGATTTTTTTTCTTGCTATTACAGGTGGTTCCTTAGAAACGCCCGACACTTCTCTGGTGCTTAACTTTTCGTAGGAGCCAAGTTCACAAACCGACCCAAAATAGGGTGTCCAGGGTTCGCGGCCCTCGGGCAGCCGCTGGCTCTCGGAGCCTTCGCCCAGGCGCGAAAGTCGCCGAGCCCGCGTAGACTGAGCCGCTTCATCCCTGCAGCCCTTCAGGATTGCCCGCGTCCACGCAGAAGCGAGCGGAGCGAGGGACGGGGCTGGAGACCGGATCGCGGCTCCCAGACCTCCTGCGCCTCCCGCCTCGCTGGGATTAAGGGACTAAATCCCTGACGCCGGGGACCAGGTCAAGGACAAGTTCTCCCCCGCCCGGTCCCCCCTCCTGGGCGGGGACTCGCCCCCCTTCCCGGATGAAAGGCACTAAAGCGCCGCGGAGGGGGGCGGCGGCCCGGCCCCTTGATGTTCCGGTTGAACAGGTGCTGGTGAAAAGGAGGCGGACCCGGCGGAAGAGTCGGCCGGGGGGCAGCGCGCGGGAGGGGGGCGCCCCCAGCCCAGCCCAACCCCCCACGCCCCTCCCCCCAGGAAGCGCTCCCGGCCGCCCGGGCTTTGAAGTGTCGCCGAAGCCCCCAGGGCCGCCTTCTCCCCTCCGCCACCCCACCTCCCGCTGGGGAGGAGGTGACCTTTGGTCCCCGCGGGCGCCGACCCCCCCTTTAGGAGTCTGCGGGGGTCAGATCTTGTCCCCTTGGCCCACGCCGGCCTTGGACGAGAAGCCTTCGAGAGGACCCCCAACGCCCGTAACCCCCAGACGCCGTTTCAGGGGCTCTAACCCTTCGGCCAGCGGTGTGGGTACCCTGTGCGCGCGCCTCAGGGCGGCCCGGAGCCGGAGCACAGCGGTCGCGGAGTCTCTAAGCGCCCGGCGGGGGGCGCAGCCGGGTCGGGGTAGGGGCGCTAAGCCTCCGCCGACCTGAGCCAAAGTGCGGGCGCGCGCGTCCCTGACCTCGACGGGGAGCGCCTCGAGGGCAGGAAGCTCCGCTCGGCTCTCCACGGTCCCGGTCGCTGGCGCGTACTAAGCGCTCGATAAACTCGCGTCGAACGAATCACTGCGTGTGACCCAGTGTCTGCTGTCCCAGGGCAGCGACCCAACAGCATCTGAGGACGCGCCACGGCGCGCGGTCCACGTCGCTCCAGTTCTTTTTTGCGCCCCTGTTCGTCATCCCTAATTTCTTCGCCGTTGTAAAACCGACTCAGAGACGAAGACCCGGCGGCGTGGGCGAGAGCCGGGGAGGGGGAGCCCGGGCCGCGAGACCAGGGGGCACAAGCCGTGGGGAGGGCCGGGGCGCGGAGACCGAAGCCCGAAAGCCGCGAGCGCCGCGGCGGAAAGCGCCCTACCCAGCCGGCTTTGTTCCCTGAACCTAAGACTTTACCCGGCGCCGGGCGCGCGCGGGGCGCGGGGGCGCGCGG
>NW_004955451.1:13792144-13829335 GCF_000276665.1 Chinchilla lanigera
GGGGCTCCCCCCGCCGGGTCCTGCAGGACCGGGTCAGGCATTGTTTTCTCGCCTATTGTTTCCGCCCTGCGCCCCCCACCCCAAGTTGAGGGAGTTTGGGGAGAGTCCGGGGAGCGGGCGGCGAACTCCCCGCGCCCCGCGCCGCGGTGTCGGGGCGATGTTTACCTGCGCGGCGTCCCCTCCCGCCCGGTTATTTTGGTCCCAGCTCCGGGAGGAAGAGGTCAAGGGGGGGTCATCCCCCCGCGCTTCCGGAGGCTGGGAGGAGCGCACTGGGGCGGGAGGAGCCGGTCCCGGGGGAGCACGGACTCCGGGCGCTCTCCGGGGAGGAGCGGCGACCGGGCGCGGGCGCGCGGGGGGCCGGAACGCGGGGAGGAGGCGCAGAGTTTCCCCCGGCAGCACATGGCTCGGAGTTAACTCCTTGAGGAATCTTGCCCAGGGCGCAGGCTGGCATCTCCCGCCCGCCTGGCACGGCTCGCCGGGCCCCCCCTTCCCGGGATAGCCCTTAAAGTGGTGGCTGCCCGCTCTTCCCGCCATGCGCCTCTCGGGGACCTGCCCCGCACCTGCCCCGGTTCTTGACTTTTGACCTGCACCTGTGATAGTTAAAAGACCGAGCGGGAGGTCCCTGGACCCCGACTTCCCTGCCCGGTCCCTTACTGGCCCTTTAAGAGGCGCCCCCCCCACAACAACAAAACGTGTTTGACGTTGACAAGTGGTGTTTCTCCTTCCTGACGGGTTCCGAGGCCGGGAGATATTGCCCAGGGGCGGGAGCCGAACCGGGTCCAGAAAAGACTTGAGGAGAAAATTTTCTACAAGTTTAAGGTTAAGGACTCAGGCTTCCCACCGGGTTTGCAGTTTAGTAATTCCGTCGTTGGGGGCCGGCCTTTTGCTGTTGGGCGTTGCTGGTGATCCCACTGTCTTAGAATGTGACCCCCACAGATTGGGGAGCAGCCCCCACCCCTGTTGGAACTGGCTCTAGACCTTTAGTTTTGTTTTGTCTATTTATGTATTTATTTTTTAGTTTTTGAGCGAGGGTCTTGCCGTGTGCTACAGGCATGCTTTGAACTCTATGAATTACCCAGGCTGTTCCTGAACTCCGTGATCCTCTTGTCTCAGCCTCCTGAGCGCTGGGGTTACAGGCTGGATTACAGGCATACGGAGCGCTAGTCCTCTAGACTCATTCCCTTCCCCCCAGTTCCTATGGGAAAAAGCGCTGGCTGACAGCTTTGCTCCCGACTCCTCCCCCACCCCTAGCTTGCTATGGCATCGTCCAGGTGCCGACGGGACCCTGGTTCTGCCGGAAGTGTGAATCTCAGGAGCGAGCAGCCAGGGTGGTGAGTTCCACGCCGCTCCCCTCCCCCCTCCCCTGAGTGGTTCCTGAGGCGGGGGAGACGACTGAGGCTGGGGGGACTCGGCTCTGTCACCCGCCCAGCCCCAGACTTCCTGTTCCTGCGTACCTATCACCAACCCCATCTCAGAGTGAGAGCATCCCTCCTTCTGCACTGGCGAGTGCGGTTTTTTGTTTGAACTTTTTTATTATGGGAAGTTTTCAAAGTTGCTAAAGTAGGAGGACCTCAAATCAGCTTCTGTCACCACTCGGGCTTCCTGAGCTCTCAGCCCCCGCCAGTTCCCCCCCCATCGTTTCACCTGGGCCCTCTGAGAGCTCAGGGTGGTCCTGCTTCCCGCATCCCCATTCCAGTCCCTGTGCTCCTTGCCTTGGCAGAGGTGTGAGCTGTGCCCGCACAAAGACGGAGCGTTGAAGAGGACTGACAATGGAGGTGAGGGGCTGGGCCCCTGCTACCTTCGGCAAGGTCCAGAGCCGTGGGGTGTAGGGGTCCCTGGGATCCCTCCGCACCCGTGGGGGGTGCCGGAGCAGTCTGCAGCGGGGGGTGGGGATGCCAAGGCCGGGCGGAGTCCCTGAGGCCTGCCCTGTGCTGCCCCAGGATGGGCGCACGTGGTGTGTGCCCTCTACATCCCCGAGGTGCAGTTCGCCAACGTGATCACCATGGAACCCATCGTGCTGCAGTACGTGCCCCACGACCGCTTTAACAAGGTCAGCAGCCCACAGGCCCTTCTGGTCGGAGCGTCCCTGCGTCCGTCAGGGGCCTCCTCAGTCCCGTGGAACTTGATTCTGTCCAGTCACCACCTCCGGGTAACTCAGGCGGTGGGCAGGCGTCTGGTGGCCCTGTGGACACACAGGCACACCCTGGTGCCCTGGCACTGCTGCCATCCAGAAGCGGGGCTAGCGGGTGCTTTCTAGCTGGCCGCACATGCAGTCTTTCACAGGACACTTCATTGAGTGCTTACTGTGTGTCACCTGGTGCAGGACCCCAAGCACGCTCTGTTCTGTACTGATTAAGACATATGCACTGGCCAGGTATGGTGGCATACAACCTGTTGTCCTAGCACTCTGGGAAGCTGAGGCAGGAGCATCCCAAGTTAGAGCCCAGCCAGGGCAACTGAGCGACTTAGTGAGACCCTGTCCCATAACAAAAAAGACAGTTGTGCTGCCTGGCAATGGAACTCATGTCCTTGTGTAAGGGGTTTTGTGTGAGAAGGTGTAAAAACCAATAAACAACACATAAAGTAAACCTGTGAAGGAAATAAAGTATCGAAGGAAGGAATTCCTGGTGGGGGCTTTCTTTAGTTCAGGCAGCCAAGGGTTGTGCTGGTGAGTTTTTCCAGTGCTAGGGATCAAACCCCGGGCCCAGTGCACATAAGGGGGGCACTCTTCCCCTGAGCTACATCTCCAGCTGGACAGGGCAGCCCAGGAAAGACAGTGATAGGCTGAGACCGAGAAGTGAGCAAAAGCCAGCTTTGAGAATGGGTCCCAGGTCCCAGGCCCCAGGCAGAAGTGGCACACACAGTGCCCCAGAGTGGGATGAGCTCCCCGTCACCAGGGAGCAAGACAGCCACGGCTGCTGGCCTCCGTGACACACTGAGGACTGTGCTGCGCAGTACTGTAGTCCCCGGCCACATGTGGCTGTGGACATCTGCTAGATTCTCAGTTGACAGTTCAGTCCCTCACTCACACTTGGTCTCATCTCAGAGGCTCAGCAGTGCTGGGACGGTTGGCTCCTGTCGTGGACAGAGCAGACCGGAGGACCCCATGTCCCTGTACCCGTCTGGGGGGTAGAGCATGGAATAAGGGGCAGCCCCGCGGTCCCTCAGCTGGCAGGACAGGGATCCGGGAGGCGGGGATGCTCACACTGTGTCGTGCAGACCTGCTACATATGCGAGGAGCAGGGCCGGGAAAGCAAGGCGGCCTCGGGAGCCTGCATGACCTGTAACCGCCACGGCTGCCGACAGGCCTTCCACGTCACCTGGTGAGAGCTGCCCCAGCGCCGGGAGTCCAGCGGATGTGTCCGCCTTCAGCCGTCCCCTGGGCCCTGGCAGGTGGAGGAGGAGGTGGCAGCTGCTCTGGTCTGGCCAGCCCGTCTTCCCTGACCGCTGTCACTTCTTCCTTGGTCAGCGCCCAGATGGCCGGCCTGTTGTGTGAGGAGGAGGTGCTGGAGGTGGACAACGTCAAGTACTGCGGCTACTGCAAGTACCACTTCAGCAAGATGGTGAGTGGTGGCGTCTGGGTGGGGCTGGGCGGGAGCCGGGCCCAGACCTTGCCCTAGAGGAGCCAGGCGGCCCAGCCTGCAAGACCGAGCTCAGGCCTGGCCAGTCACAACTTTAAGTTGGATGCAGCTAGAAATAAGACCAAGAGCCACCCGTTGTATGTGAAAGCCAACATCTGCCGTTCCCTGGCCTCTGCGCTGTTTTTTGCTGGCAGTAGTTTTGTTTGTTGAGACAGATGGTAAACTGAGGTTCTACAACCTACTGCACAGCTGCCAGCAGGCTTCAGAGCCCGCAGTCTGCTTGGAAAGCTGCTGGGGTCACGCAGCGCATGGGGAGGGCAGTGAGGTCTGCACACGGAGCAGCGGGGGCAGTCTGCTATGAGACAGGAGGCCTTGGGGCGGGCGAAGAGCATGCGAGGCTCCTGCCTGGCCTGGAGGGCTCTGTCCCTTGTCCCCTGCGCATGGTGGGAAGTGCAAGCTCCAGAAGCTGTGAAGCTCTGCTGCCAAGGCTGCAGCCCTGTCCACAGGAGTCTGCCGCCATCAGATTCGTCTTTTAGGAAGTTGGCCCTGGTGACTGCTAGGAGGCCGGGAAGGGCCGAGGCAGGCGGCAGGGAGACAGCTGGCTGGGGTGACTAAGGCTGGGTGCTGGGCCACTCCAGGTAGACTGGCGGGAGGAGAGGGGCACCCCAGCTTCTGTGGGCCGCACCCTCATCTTGGTCCACCCTGAAGGTTCCTGGTGCCTCTTGCTCTGGTGTCCAGATTAGCAGCCTCCTTTCCGTTCCCACGAGCGGCCGGAGTACGCGTTCACGGGGTTTCAGGGCTGCAGCGACTTGGGATGAGGTGCGCAGCTGGGTTGGGTTTGCAGCAGGTGCGGTGGAGCCTGTGAGCTTCGGGATGCACATGTGCAGGCAGGGTGAGCTGGAGCCGCCCAGCTTGCCCCCGGGACAGAGGAGCCAAGAAGAGAGAGGGTGGGCAGGGGAGCGACTGGGGTGGGTGAGGCCTGGAATTAGCCCCAGGGTTTGACAGCTAGGAGGGAGCTGGCAACCTGAGGGCAGCAGCTGCGGGCCTCTGACCGGGTGGGAATGCAGGGTGTTCGTGTGAAGGGAGGCACCGGCCGCCGGGCTGGAAGTAGACACAGAGCAGTATGTGCGGTGTTCAGATTTTTGTTATTTTGAGACAAGGTCTCGTTACATAGTTCAGGCAGACAGTGAACTCACTGTATAGCTCAGGCTGGCCTCGAACTCACAGTGATCCTCCTGCCTCAGCCGCCTGAGTGCTGGGATGACAGGCATGCGCTGCTGTGTCCAGCAGGCTGTTTTGGTTTTGTTACGCTGGAGCAACCTGTGTGTGGAGAGCAGGGGTGATGGTAGGGTGATGTGTGTGGAGGGCCTGCGAGGGTCCCTGTGCGTTTTCTTTTCTTTTCTTTTTTTTTTTTTTTTTTTTTTTTTTTTTTTTTTTTGTCTTTTTGAGGCAGGGTCTCGCTGTGCAGTTCTGGCTGGCCTTGAGCTCACTTTGTAGCCCAAGCTGGTCTCGAACTCGGAACAGTCCTCCTGCCTCAGCCTCCCGAGTGCTGGAATTACAGGGGGGCGCCACCACGCCCGGCTCCCTGTGCATCTTCTACCCAAGGGAAGCAAGCAGAAGTGGGCTGTGGGCCAGTGGGCCCAGGATGAGCTGGAAGATTCTGAGGACAGGGTAGGAGTAGAAAACGGGGCTTTAGGCCAGGACACCTCCCCCCCTCTTCCAGGTCTCAGTTGTTGAATCTGAACACTGCAAAAGGCAGTGGAGGAGCTGGGTGTGGCAGTGCACACCTGTCATTCCAGCATTCAGAGGCTGAGGCAGGAGGATCACTGTGAGTTTGAGGCTGTCCTGGGCTATATAGCAAGACCCGGTCTGAAAACACCACCACCAAAACAAAACTAAACTACCCAGCAGAGAAGCTGCAGGACTTGCAGACTTGCAGGTGGAGCAGAGCTCTGAGGCCAGGAGGTCTGGGCTGAGCGGGTGGGACCACCCCAGGGTCAGGGTCTTTAGACAGTGAGAGGAGGGGTGGGAAGTTGCTTCCAAATCTCTCCCCAGAAGACATCCCGGCACAGCAGCGGCGGAGGAGCAGGAGGAGCAGGAGGAGCAGGAGCAGGAGGCGGCAGTGGCAGTGGAGGTGGCAGTGGAGGTGGCAGCGGCAGTGGTGGCAGCAGCGGAAGTGGCACAGGGGGAGGTGGCAGTGGCTTCGTGGCTGGCAGGAGGAGCCGGTCAGCCTCACCCTCTGCCCAGCCAGAGAAGCACCCTGCCCACCACGAGCGGGGTCAGAAGAAGGTGAGGGCGCCCCACCGGCACATGGCACATGGACACCTGTCTCACACACGCGCACCCCAGCTCTCCCGAGGGCCCCACGGTGCCCCCAGCCCCTGGAGCCGATCCCTTCCTTCCCGCAAGGCCACTGTGGGGCAGGAGGGGCCGAGGAAGTGGAACATGAAGGTCCGGAAGGGGCCGTGAGACCTGGCCTCCCCGAGCTCTCTCCATGCCCCCCTACGACCATGTCCCCAGTTCCCCAGACCGGTCCTGCATACGTGCCTGTGTGCGTCCCTGCCGCACATCCCCGCGCCTGCCTCTCCGCGCAGCCCAGTCCCGCGTGGACACCCTTGCAGGTGCGGGCTCTGTGTCACTGGCTGATAATGGGACAGGCTATTTTTAGCAGGCAGGGAGGGCGAGGGGAGGGGCCCTGGGCTCTGGAGGAGCTTGGTGAGCTGCTCCTGTCCAGCCAGAGTCCCCGACCCTCAGGAGAACGTGGTTCCCGCTGCCATGTGTCATGTGCCGCCACCCTTGCGCGTCAGTGCCTGGTCGTCTCTCCCTCCCCAGAGTCGAAAGGACAAAGAGCGCCTTAAACAGAAGCACAAGAAGCGGCCTGAGTCCCCCGCCAGCATCCTGACCGCGCCTGCGGCCCCTGCTGCTGACAAGGTACCAGAGGGGGCTGCAAGGGGCACGGCGGCGGGTGGGGGTCCCTCGTACCCTCCCTCCCCTCCCCACCAAGCGCTGAGCCCCAGGGCTGGGCGCAGCCCACCTCTGTCTACCCCACGCTCACATCTGCCTCTCCACATTGGGCTCCTGCCTGCAGAGCGAGCCCGCCCTCCAGGGAGAGGCACAGGACCCCTCTACCAGAAGGGGACACCCCAAGTCTGCTGCCCAACCCAGATCCCACTCATGCAGGTTGGAAGGGCTGGAGTGCTGGCTGTGGTGGCGGACAGGCCCTTGGGTGACACGCTGGCACCCACACAGCAGGGGCACGTCTGGATGAGCAGGAGCCCGGCTGCCCTCGGCTAGGGAGCCGCTACTCCAGGCCAGGGCTGCCTCGCCCTCACTCAGCCTGGCTGCCTGTGAGCCTGGAGAAACTGCTTCCTCCTGTCCCGCCTGTCACCCCTGTCACCTCCACCACCCAGGACGCTTGGCAGAGCTTGGGGCACCCTAGCTGAGGCTCAGCTCTCAGGTTTCCAGGGTGACGTTGCTGTGGCAACTACCCCAGTCACCTCTCCCTTCCCTTCTCCCAGGTCTCCCCTGGGAGAGCATGTCCCTTGTGCCCCCAGCCTTTCTGGGGGCTTGGGGGTTCCGGGAACTCATGTCCCCCAGCTGTGCCCTGGGATCTGTCCCATCCCCCACCCCACAGTGCTCACTCCCCCCACAAAGTCCGCTGCTCCCAGCTCCATGCCACATCTGGCTGCCTTCAGAACTCCAGCTGCTGAAAAGAACAAAGAGGAAGACGGGCTAGGGCTTCGCTTGTGCTGGGAGGGGCAGCGCAGGGCACTCGCTCCTGGCCATGCTCCAGGAGGGAAGGGGGTGCACAGGGAGGGCTTCAGCTAATCTCGGAACGACCCCACGACACATGGGTATTCCATGAACCCGTTTAGTAAGTGAAGAAGCCAAGGGTCAGGGGTTAAGTAGTTAGCTTCAGAGCTCGCAGCGAGCAAGGGGTACGGAGGGCTCGAGCGTGGGCATCTGCCTGAGGCCTGTGCACTTCACCCCGTGAAGCACCATCTGCTGAGCATTGAGCAGACCGCACCCCCCAGCTCCTCAGAACTCCCCAAGTCCATGGACTTGTCCTGTGAGGACAAGAAGCTTAACTACACACCATGGTGTGGCCAGCTCCGGCCTGCCCTGCCCAGGTCCCTAGACTCCAGAATGGAGAGGACATTTCAGTGCAGTGTGGCAGCTACTGGCACACAGATGAGGATGTTCAGTGCCCTGGGAACAAGAAGGCCGATTGGCCAAGTGTGGCACACACTTAGAATGCTAGTGACTTAGGAGGCTGATGGAGGAGTGTTACAAGTTCGAGGCCAGCCTGTGGCAATTATGCAAGACCTTGACTCCAAATAAAAAAACTTGGGATAGGGGGCTGGGGATTTAGCTCAGCGGCAAAGCGCCTGCCTGGCAAGCGCAAGGTCGTGAGTTCGGTTCCTGTTACTGGAGAAAAACAAAAAACAAAACAAAACAAAAAAAAACCTGGGATATCTGGTGTGGAGGTGCGCACCTGTGACCCCTGCTCTCTTGATGCTGTGGCAGAGACTGCCTAAGTTCAAGACCAGCCTGGGCTACGTAGTGAGAGCCGATCTCAAAAGAAGGCTGGGAGAACTCCATGGTGGAGCCCTTGCCAAGCAAGCCCAAGGGCCTGGGTGCCATCCCCAGGACCACTAAAGAAAAGGCAGAGAGACTTTCCACTCTGTGCAGTCTGGGAGGCTTCACAGAAGTGGGGGTTCTGGGCTCGTTTGTATTTTTTGATTTTGTTTTATTTGGTTGGTTTTTTGAGACAGGGTTTCACTTGTAGTTTCCAGGTTGACCTTGAATTCCTGGCAATCCCCGTGCGCCAGCCTCCCGAGTGCCGGGATGATAGGCGAGCACCACCACGCCCGGCTCGTTTTTATGTGGCTGTCCCTGGGTCTGCCTCTTCCTCTCTGTCCTCTAGCAGGTCTCGTCCTCCCACCATGAGGCTGGCACTCAGGAGGCCTCAGAGAGCAGCAGGGACTCCAAGGGGAAAAAGTCTTCCAGCCACAGCCCGAGTCACAAGGCCAAGAAGCTGAGCAGCAGTGGGAAGGGTGCAAGCAGCTTCACCGCTGCTGCCTCCGCCTCTGGGGGGCCCTTCCAGCCTGCAGGTGAGTGCCAGGAGGCCGAGCTGCACACCTTGCCCTGGCTTTTCTAGCAAAGGCTTTTGCATAGCGATTTGCAGCTCATTTGCTTTTATTTATTTACTTAGGCTCTTTGAGACAGGGTCTCACTCTGTAGTAGAGGCTGGCCTTGAACTCACTGTTTAGCCAAGCCTGGCCTTGAACTTGCCACCATCCTCCTGCCTCAGCCTCCCAAGAGCTAGGATGACAGGTGTGCACCATCACGCCTGACTTGCATCTCATTTACTTTTATTCACTGGTGCAGGAGAAAGAGGGGAAATTCCCAGCCAAGGGCTCCTCTCTGGCCATTCCCCACCCTACCCTGGACCTGGAACTCCCCCCATCTGGAAGGACCCACAGCTGTGTTCTTTGCCCCGTACATGTGTGCTACAGACTTTGAAAGCACCAACATTAGTGTTGGTTCCTGTATCTACAGTCACCCAGTGGTGTTCCCAGGCTGGGAGTTTACTTATTTTTGAGACGGGGTCTCGCTGTATAGTCCAGGCTGACCTTCAACTCCCTATGTAGCCCAGGCCGGCCTTAAACTCAAGGTGATTCTCCTGCCTCAGCCTCCTGAGTGCTGGGATTACTGGCATGGGCTGCCACCCCCAGCTCTTTCCTCCATTTGTTATTGGTGGGCAAGCTTGGCAATGGGGGTCCTCATCCCAGGACACAGAGCTGGGCAGGGAGACTAGCCTCTGCTTCTCCCCCAAGTGCATGGCTGTGGGAGGGAGAGGGGTCCAAGCCTAGGCCTGATCCCCTTTCCTTTGCACCCAGGCTCCTCCCTGCAGAGCTCCCCTGACTTCTCCGCCTTCCCCAAGCTGGAGCAGTCGGAGGAGGACAAGTACTCCAAGCCCTCAGCCCCTGCCCCGTCGGCCCCACCCTCACCCTCGGCCCCAGAGCCCCCCAAGGCTGACCTCTTCGAGCAGAAGGTGGTCTTCTCTGGCTTTGGGCCCATCATGCGATTCTCCACCTCCGCCTCCAGCTCGGGCCGGGCCCGGGACCCCTCCCCTGGGGACTATAAGTCTCCCCACATTTCGGGTTCTGGGGCATCAGCTGGCACCCACAAGCGGATGCCTGCCCTGAGCACCACCCCTGCTCCGGCTGAGGAGCCCCTGGAGCCAGGGTTAAAGGAGAAGAAGCACAAGGCCAGTAAGAAGAGCCGGCATGGGCCAGGCCGGCCTAAGGGCAGCCGGAACAAGGAGGGTGCAGGCCCCCCAGCTGTCCCCACCCTGCCTGCTGCCCAGCTCGCTGGCTTCACCGCCACTGCAGCCTCCCCCTTCTCTGGGGGCTCCCTGGTCAGCTCCGGCCTGGGGGGTTTGGCCTCCCGCACCTTTGGACCTTCGGGGAGTTTACCCAGCCTGAGCCTGGAGTCCCCCCTGCTGGGGGCAGGTTAGTGACCCTGAGGATGGGGTGGGGACAGAGGCATAAACATGCAATCAGAAAGAAGATGCTAGAAACTGCTTCAAAGGGTGGGGCTGGTGATGCACACCTGTAATTCTTTTTGTTGTTGTTGTTTTTTGTTTTGTTTTGTTTTTTTCCAGTACCGGGAACTGAGCTCACGACCTTGCGCTTGCCAGGCAGGCGCTGTGCCGCTGAGCTAAATCCCCAGCCCCGCACACCTGTAATTCTAGCACTGTAGGAGGCGGAGGCAGTGAGATCACAAGTCCTAAGCCCTATCTCAAAAGGGGAGCCAGGGATATAGCTTAGCAACACAGCACCTGCCTGGCAAGCACAAGGTCGTGGGTTCGATTTCTGGTACCAAAAAAGAGACAGTAATAAAAGGGGCTGAAGATGTAGCTCAGTGTGAAGGCCCTAGGTTCAATCCCCAGTACTACAAAAGCAAAAAGGAGGAGCTGGGGATTTAGCTCAGCAGCACAGCGCCTGCCTGGCAAGTTCGATTCCCGGTACCAGAAGAAAACCAAACAAACAAAGAAAAGCAAAAAGGAGAGGGAGAGAAAGCAAGCTTGCTTCAAAGAAAGGACGGAGGTGACAGTCACCTCAACACACGTCCCTGTACCAGTCCCCTGTGTGGTTGTCCTGGGAGATCGTGGCGGTCATTGTAGGAGGGCCTCAGCAGGTTTGGGGGACAAAGCAGTGTAGTGCAAGCCGTATATCTCAAGCCGTGTCACCCCAGCACGAGGCCCATTAGACAGGTGTGTGTCCAGGTCTCGGGTGTCCCAGCCATCCTAGCCCCTGATGAGGTGACTGTTCCCTTTGTTCCCATGCCTGTAGGCATCTATACCAGTAATAAGGATCCCATCTCCCATGGTGGCAGCATGCTACGGGCTGTGTGCAGCACCCCCCTGTCCTCTAGCCTGCTGGGCCCCGCGGGCACCTCGGCCCTGCCCCGGCTCAGCCGCTCCCCATACACCAGCACCCTGCCCTCTTCCTCCGCGGCTATCTCCACCACTCAGGTGAAGCCCTGCTCTGCCTCTGCCTCCTCCTCCTCGGGGTCACGGGGTGCCTTGGACCTGGTGAGAACCACCCCGCCGGTGCCCCTTCTCAGGTGTTCCCCCTGGCCGGCTCTACCTTCAGCCTCCCCTCTGCCCACATCTTCGGGACCTCGGTAGGTGCCGTGAACCCGATGCTCCCCCAGGCCGAGAGCAGCCACACAGGTAGGAGCCTGGGCCCTGCTGTACTCCTCCCCCAGGCCTGAGCGCTGTGGCCTCCTCCCTCTGGCCAGCGCCCGCCCAATGGGAAGGAAATGAAACAAAACTTAACAGGACAAACGGGGGGGGGGGGGGCTGGGCAGGAACATTGCAAGTTCAAGACCAGCCAGGGCCATGTATGGAGAGCCAGTCTCCAAACGAAGGTTGGGGATGCAGCCCAGCTTTTCTGAGGGGCTGGGTTCCAAAACCAAAACAGAAGGGGCCAGCAGGGCAGAATTGCTACTCCATCTCCCAGGAGGAGGCGGCAGGGGAATCGTGCTCAGGGCATGGGCCAGGTCCAGCGCCCCTGTAGCATCGCCGCCCCCTCGGCGGTGTGTTCTCCGGAGCGGAATTCCGAGGCTCCCCGTCTCCCCAGGGCTGCCAGCCTGTGGGTCCGCAGGACCTAAGGGGCTGTCCAGAGCACCCTCCCCTGTCCCTGGAATCAGCCCAGCCCCTGGGAGCTGATTGGTGGTTGTGCACCACCTTTCAGTGTGGGGGCGGAGCTTATCTCCATGTCTCCAGTACTGGTAAACTTTAAAAGGGCCAGAGGCGGCACACGTGTGTAATCTCAACACTCTGGGAAGCTGAGGCTGGAGGTTCTCAAGTTCAAGCCTGGCCCGCGCAACTCCGTGAGACCTTGTCTCAAACAACGAAGAAAAGAGGGGTGGTGCTGAGGATGCCGCTCAGAGAGAAGGCCCTGGTTCAGTACCAAAGGGGGGATTCTAGTTTTAAGACCCAATAGTAGTATTTTCTAAAACCCAGAGTAGGATTCTGTGGCTTGAAAGTTTTGCCTTCTTCTTTGGGATTTTATGAATAATACGAGTTATTAAAGGCTGCTGCTTGCCAGCCAAGCCCTCCAGGTAAACACTTCGCGTTATTCCCTTACTTCGGTCCTACTAGGAACCACTTTAGGTAGGAGGTCACCCAAGCGAGGTAGTGTCAGATTGCAGCTCAATCCAGGTTGGTGTCCACCTCAAATCGTAGTAACTGTGAAACTGAAAGGTGCATCTGAGGGAGCCCCCACACGGCAGCGTTTCCAAGCCCCGCTCCCCCTCGCCTCTGGGATTGGGTTCCGAGGAGGGGGTCTCCGCTGAGGTCCCAGATTCCTCATCCACTGCCCAGGCTTGGGACCTTATGTCTGACAGCCCCCTCCCCCGCTGACCCTTGCCCTCCCTTCTTCCAAGAGCCAGACCTGGAGGACTGCAGCTTCCGGTGTCGGGGGACCTCACCCCAGGAGAGTCTGTCTTCCATGTGAGGGAGGGGGCGGCGGCTGGGGGAGGGTACAGGGAGGGGGCGGGGCCGGGCTGGAACCCCCCGAGGGGGAGGGGGTCTGCCGCGGGGCGAGAGGAGCCTGAACCCGCCTTCACTCCCGGACTCAGGTCCCCCATCAGCAGCCTCCCTGCACTCTTCGACCAGACCGCGTCTGCACCATGCGGGAGCGTCCAGCTAGACCCGGCGGCCCCGGGGACGGCTAACATGGAGCAGCTGCTGGAGAAGCAGGGCGACGGCGAGGCCGGCGTCAACAGTGAGGAGGGTGGCGCCGGGCGGGCGGGAGACCCGCCCTCTTCCCGCCCCCGGCCGCACACCTGTGGCCTCCGGGCGCTGCACGGGCTCAGCATCCTCGAGGCCCCGCCCTGCAGGGTCCAGCGGGAGAGCGGGCCCCGCCCTAGTCTTCCATTGGGCTATCTGTGGGACCGCCCCCTTGGGCGGGGCCTGAGACCCCCTGGCTCCCTTTCCGCAGTTGTGGAGATGCTGAAGGCGCTGCACGCGCTGCAGAAGGAAAACCAGCGGCTGCAGGAGCAGATCCTGAGCCTGACGGCCAAGAAGGAGCGGCTGCAGATTCTCAACGTGCAGCTCTCCGTGCCCTTCCCCACCCTGCCTGCTGCCCTGCCTTCCGCCAACGGCCCTCTAGCTGGGCCCTACGGCCTGCTCCCCCAAGGTGAGGGCTCGGTCCAGCCCAGAGGTGGAGGTCCCGGGCTGGCGGCTGGCTCGAGCCCCTTCCAGCCCTGACCTCCCTCCTCCCTCAGCCAGCAGCAGCGACTCCCTGAGCACCAGCAAGAGCCCTCCGGGCAAGACCAGCCTTGGCCTGGACAACTCGCTGTCCACGTCTTCGGAGGTGGGCGCCATGGGGACAGGGCGGCGGGGGGAACTGCGGGTCCCCGTCCGTCTCTATCCTGCGCCTCCTGGGGCCTGGGCAGCAAAGTGATGGGTTCATCCCCTCGCCTCTTTACGAGGCCCTGCTCAGGGTCGGTCCCGGGCTGGGGCTCCGTGAGCAACGCCTACACGGGCCTTCCGGAGAGGAGCTACGCCTAGAGCCAGGGCCGGGCGGGCAGCGCGCTGAGGGCCGTGAGGGAGCGGGGCAGGGATCCTCTGGACGCCGGCCTGCTGGGGAGGCCCTGGGAGAAGAGTTCTGAAGCGGGTATTACAGCGCCTCACGCGGAGTAATCCCTGCGTAATTGGTGGTGGTTGGAGTAGCAGTTGCTATTGTTATGTTGTGGTTATTATTGGACTCCAACAAACTGGGCTCTTGTTCTCTCTCTGCCACTTACCAACTGGGACTTAGGCAGTCATGGCCATAACAATGGCTAACATTAATTGCCCGCCTGCCCTCCGTGGGGCCCATTAGTTTATTTAATCTGCACAATGATCCTACAGAATTGGAACTACTGTTACCCTCAGTCAGGAGTGAGTGAGCTAAATTGAACCCGCGGCCACCAAGCCTCTGCCGCGTAGACGGCTTTTCGGCCCAGCCTTGGTGTTTAGCTCATCATAAAGTGGGGGTTACAGGTGTCTAGGGCAAGCCCCGCCCTCTGGGTCCGGATCACTGCCATTTCCGTTGTTTCTGGGTAACCAAGGGTGGCAGGGACGCCGGGTTCCCAGGAGGTGGGCAGTGACATGGCCTTTGGAGGGGGTTTGGAGTCTCAGCCTTTCTTCCCGGCCTGACTTCTTCCTGGGGTGCCTTCTGCTGCGGAGGGGGGAACCGTGCCGTGGTGGGGGCCAGGCAGGTCGCGATCGTCCTCTGACCCCCGCTCCCCTCCCCCCAGGACCCACACTCAGGCTGCCCGAGCCGCAGCAGCTCGTCACTGTCCTTCCACAGCACGCCCCCGCCGCTGCCCCTCCTCCAGCAGAGCCCGGCCGCCCTGCCCCTGGCCCTGCCCGGGGCCCCCGCGCCACTCCCACCCCAGCCGCAGAATGGGCTTGGCCGGGCACCGGGGCCGGCAGGGCTGGGGGCTGTGCCTGTGGCTGAGGGGCTGCTGGGGGGGCTGGCCGGCAGCGGGGGCCTGCCCCTCAATGGGCTCCTGGGGGGGCTGAATGGGGCTGCCGCCCCCAACCCTGCAGGCTTGAGCCAGGCTGGTGGGACCCCCACGCTGCAGCTGCCAGGCTGTCTCAACAGGTGAGGGGCGCTCTGCCCTGGGAGCTCACTCAAGGCTGAGTGGGGAGGGTCTGCCACACGTTTTCAGAAAGGAGAATGTCCACTGGCCCCACGGGTGACGGCCCTACTGTGCTGCCAACTTCTGGAAACCCTAGACTGTCACCCCTCAGTGCCTTAGGAGTCCCTCCTCCGTCTCCCTCCTGGGACAGCTCCCCCTTCCTGTGCCTTACCCGCCTTCCACCTCGATGTGTTTCTCGCCTCCCTCTGAGGTCTGCCCTTCCAGCCGCACCTCCTGCCTCTCACCCTGTCCGAGGGAGTAAGGGAGCTTGTAGGGTGGAGGTGTGTGGCCGATCCCTCCCAACAGGCCTGTCTGTCCCACCTCAGCCTCACTGAGCAGCAGAGACACCTCCTGCAGCAGCAAGATCAGCAGCTCCAGCAGCTCCAGCAGCTCCTGGCCTCTCCGCAGCTGACCCCGGTACTGTGTCCCTCACCTATGCTGCTAGATCTAGGCCAGCCGGGTGGGGGATCAGTGTGGGGCAGGGATCAAGCCTGGGGTGGCAGGCAAGGGGTGAGGCCATGCCTAGGATCCCCTGGCCACTGGGCAAAGGGTGCTGCCAGGACCCCAGATCTTACCTCAGGGAGAGGGGAACTGAGCGCTAGAGTCCCAACTCTGGGTCACCAGGGGATCCCAGGGTCCCGGAGAAGGTGACTCTACCCCAGCCAGAGCAGTTTTTTGGAGGTCTCCACTTGCCTTGTGCTCTTTCAAATTTCATTCCAAGAAAAAGATTTTGCCTTTTAAAAGTGAGGGAAGCTGGGCGTGGTGGCACATGCCTGTAAGCCCAGCACTCGGAAGGCTGAGGCAGGAGGATTGCTGCGAGTTCGAGACCAGTGTGGGCTACAAAGTGAGCTCAAGACCAGCCTGAACTGCATAGCAAAATCCTGTCTCAAAAAAAAAAAAGAGGGCTGGGGATTTAGATCAGGGGCAAAAAGCGCCTGCCTGGCAAGCGCAAGGTCGTGAGTTCGGTTCCCGGTACCGGAGAAAAACCAAAAAAAAACCAAAACAAACAAACAAAAAAAGAGCTGGGCATATAGCTCAGTGGCCTCAGTGCTTGCCTGGCAAGCCTGAGATCATGAGTTCGATTCCCGGTACCAAAAAAAAAAAAAAAAGACAAAGAAAAAGTGAGGGAGAGGAAAGGTGGACATGGTGGTGACATGGACACATGCCTACAGTCCCAGCACTCTGGGAGGCTGACGTAGGAGGCTCACAGGCTCAAGGCTAGCCTGACAACTTTTTGACTTATAGCAAGACACTGTCCCAAAGAAAAAATAATAAAGTAATATGGCCAGGGATATAGCCCAGTGGCACAGTGCCTGTCTGGCAAGCACAAGATCCTGAGTTCGATTTCCGGTACCAAAAAAAAAAGGTAATAAAAAACTGGAGATGTCACTCAGTGATACAGTTTTTGCTTATGTATATGTATGAATCTGTTTCAATCTCTACAACCACAAAAAACAAAAATGAAGGGATGAAGAAAATAGATGTTAACATTTTCATATAAAAAAACTAGAAAGACCAGAAAACAGCTGATTATTTATGGGACCAGATGAGAACAAGAACAGCAAGATATTTGTAAGATAGATTTTGACCCATTATTTTGACCTTAGGAACACAGAGTGTTTTGTTATCCAAAAGTAACAAGGGGGCTAGGGATTTAGCTCAGTGGCATAGCACCTGCCTGTTAAGTGCAAGGTTGCAAGTTCGATTCCTGGTACCGGGAAAAAACAAACAAACAAAAAAAGTAACAATAAAAGGATGAAACTAGTGTTAGCTGGTCATGGTGATGCACATCTATAATCCCAGCACTTGGGAGGCTCAGGCAGGAGGACTACCCTACCTCAAAAGAACCAAAAAGAAAAGGAAAATTGGTGTTTTTAACTTGCACCTTTGGAGCATTTGTGATTGTTATAGCAACAGAGGACTTACTTAGTGGGCGGGGCTGGTTATGTCACAGTCCTGCACTTGGCCAGCAGTCCCCAGTTGACAGATGCTAACTGCGTATAGCAATTTTCTTCTTTTCTTTTGCTTTTGTGTGTCTGTGTGGGTGTTTTTGTTTTGTTTGTTTTTTGTCTTTTTGAGACAGGGTCTCACTATGCAGTTCAGGCTGGCCTTGAGCTCACTTTTTAGCCCAGGCTGGCCTCAAACTCATAATGATCATCCTGCCTTAGCCTCTCAAGTGTTGGGATTATAGGCATGCGCCACCACGCCCATCCTTTTTTTGTTTTTTTCTCTATCTTTTTTGAGACAGGGTTTCTCTATGTAGTTCAGGCTGGTCTTGAACTCACTTTGTAGCTGGCCTCAAACTCACAGCAATCCTCCTGCCTCAACTTGCTGATTCCTGAGATTATTAGGCACGCACTACCAGGCCTGGTTTGTGTGATGTTTTGAGAGAGGGTCTTGCTGTGTAGTTCAGGTTGCCTTTGAAGTCCCTATGTTACCAAGGCTGACCTCAAATTCCTCAGCCCTCCTGCCTCAGCCTCCTGAGTCATGGGATCACTGGCACATGCCACCATGTTTGTTTTCTTGTCCAGGAGGGGAGACTGAGGCCTAGAGTGGGATGTTAAGAGATATAACCCTGATGCCCCCCATTCCTCATGGCTCCAGGGTGGTGGGCAGGGCAGGCTGGCAGTGCAGGGAGGGACCATAAGGAGCGGTTGGCCCCTTGCAGGAGCACCAGACCGTGGTCTACCAGATGATCCAGCAGGTGCAGCAGAAGCGGGAGCTGCAGCGGCTGCAGATGGCTGGGGGCTCCCAGCTGCCCATGGCCGGCCTACTGGCCGGAAGCTCTGCCCCGCTGCTGTCAGCCGCGTCCGCGCCAGCCCTGCTGCCTGCTGGAGCCCTGGTGGCCCCCTCGCTGGGCAGCAACACAAGTCTCATGGCCGCAGCAGCGGCAGCTGCAGCTGTGGCAGCGGCGGGGGGACCCCCAGTCCTCACCGCCCAGACCAACCCCTTCCTCAGCCTGTCGGGGGCGGACGGCAGTGGGAGCGGCCCCAAAGGAGGGGTGAGTAGGGGCTCCCGGGTCTTCCTGGATGCCTGCAAAGGGAGGTGCAGGGAAGGATGGTGGGGATCCCTGGTGCAGAGCCAGGAAAGAGCCACTGTGAGCCGGGCTGGTGGGAAAACAGTCAATCAGGAAACAGCCTTCCAGGGCGCAGGAATGTGGCTCAGCAGCACACGTGCCTGCCTGACAAGTGCAAGGTCCTGAGTTTGATTCCCAGCACCAGAAAAAAAAAAGACAGCCTTCCACTAGGTGTGTCAGTGCACGCACACCTGGAATCCCAACACTGGGGAGGCTGAGGCAGGAGGGGCACTGCAAGTTCGAGGCCAGCTTGGGCTACATAGTGAGTTCAAGGCCAGCCTGGACTATGTAGGGAGATCCATCTCAAGAAACAAAAATATCGAAGAAAACAAGCCTTCCCTGGGGTGATCTGTTAGGAAGAGATGGTTCTGTGGGGGCTGGAGGGAGAGGGCCATAGAGCACAGCCCTGGATGCTGTCCGTGGCTGCCACGTGCCTGGGTCTCACCACCCCCGTGGGGTCTGGTGTGCCCTGCTAGAGCGGGGCAGGAGGCTCCAGCCACCTCCCCTTCTGCACCCGGGAAGCTCCCAAGGCCCCAGCCTCCTTTCCTGTCTTTCCAGACCGCTGACAAAGGAGCCTCAGCGAACCAGGAGAAAGGCTAAGCCCACCATGCCCTGCCTGAGCCCTGCGTGGAGGGGACACATCCTGGCTGGAGGGGTCCAAGCCTGGAGCGGGCAGTTGGGCCCAGACACTGGCGAGCCTGGCCCAGAGCCCATGCAGAGGCCCCAGGCGCGTGGGGAGCGTGGTGCTGCGGACCGGGGCTGGGAAGGCACCTGGGATCGGGATCGGGCCCGTCCCTCGGCGCTGCCACCGGGGAGCTCGGGGTGCCTGGAGAGTGGAGAAGGCCACCGTGTCGCGCGTGGGGGGTTGTGCGACCCGCCACATAAAACAGATGAGCACTTGAACTTGGGAGAAGGGAAGGGGGGCCCGGGGCCTGGCCCCGCGTGGAGATCTAGGGAGGAAGGGGCCCCCACTTGGAGTTTCTTCCCCACCCGGGCAGGTGGCAAAAGGGTCCCTTCGACTGTTTCTCACTGTCCCTTTCCCCACCCAGGGTCACAAGCTGAGCTTGTAAAAGCCCACCGATACGGGGGCTGAGGAAGGGCAGGACCCCCGTGTCAGCCCAGGCCGCCGGCACCGGAGGGCCCCCGATGGGCGGGGAGCGCTGCCGTCCTCGGCACCCCCTCCTTGTTTGCACTATTGGCTTGAGGTGTGCCGAGGCTGGGGAGAGGCGTGAGTGCATGAGTGTGCGTGTGTGCGTGTGTCTGTCATCTGTCTTCCTTCCTCTGAACTGGGGAGCTGAGGGCAGGGAGAGGAGCCCCGGTCGGTGGCAGCAGGGATCTAGCTGTGCTCTGTGCCCGCCCCGCCTTGCATGCTCTGGTCCCTTTCGGGGCGTAGAGGGTCAGGGAAGCCCAGAAGTGCACCCTGCTACCAGAGCGCAGGGCTTTGAATTGGGGTACCAGCCTGCCTTCCGTCCCCCATACCCCGTTTGGTCTCAGGGTCCCCTGCCCCCTTCTTCCTTGGCATGGGGGAGAGCCCTGGGGCTTGGGGGATAGGGCAGGGGGGAGGGGGTAAAGTGCCACTTCTTTTAGGAAAAGTCCTGTTTCCGGAATTGGCTAGCCTGCCTCCCACCCCTGCCAATTGCAGAGCCACTAAACTGACGTACAGCTGTCCCCTCACCGACCAGCCGTGTCTGGGCACAGCGCGTAGCGCTCGCCCGGGTGCCTCATCTGCCTGGGCCTCCGGCACCAGGGTGGGGTCGGGTAGGGGAGCTGTGCAGTTGCACTGGGATGGATGCCCTGTCCGTCCCTCCGTCCATCCGTCTGTCCAGCTTGCATGTGTGCGTAACTGTGTGTTTCTGCTCGGGGGTTTGTTGTTGGGTTTTTTTTTTTTTTTTAATAAAGAAAAGAAGATGTGTATATTTTTGGCAACGACAGAAATGTAGTGCAGATATATTTTTGCCTGTGCTGCTCAACTGTTTTTTTTTTCTGATACGGAAAATAATATTAATATTCCCATTGATAAGACTTTGTAAGATGTTAGGGCGCTAACGGGCGGTGGGTGGGAATCCTTCCAAGGAGATTTCTTAGGCACTTGCAAGGGCTTGGGGTGGGGGGGATGGGCAGTTGTGATGACCTCGAAATACTCATTTTTTTTTTAATTAAATGCTAAATATCAGTTAGAAAGACATGTTAGAACTGAGCATTTTATTCATCTTAATCTCTTCTGCTCTTTAACTCCCTGTCCCCACGCCACTGTAAAACAAAATAACCTTCAGAGATTCTTAAAAGAGTTGCTCCTTCCCACCCTGCCCTTGCCCAAGACTGAGGCCACTCTTGTCCCCTGTCCTCGTGGAAGGGAAGGGAGGTCACGCCGAGGCTGCGGTGTGAAGGCAGGGAATGGTTTAGTGCACTGGAACCAAGACACTCCTAGCATGCCCTCTCCACCCATCCCAGCCCCAGTCACCTCCATCTCTGGCTCTGTCCCCCAAATTTCCCAAGCCCTTAGTGCCCCCTAGATGGGGAGGCCACAGCAGGGAAGCCAGGCTTGGGGACGTGGGACACAGGCCAGCCAAAAGCCCACTAGGAAAGCTATGAAGACCCTCAGGAGGGGCGGGGCACAGATGCAGGAGGCTGTAAGGCCCTCACCCTCTCCGGGTCTCAGTCCAGCTTCCGACAACATGGGCGGGGGTGGGGTGGGGTGCAGATTTGTGGTGCTGTCTCGGGGAGGGGAAGGATGTGGTTTGCAGAGCGGAAGTGCAGTCTGCGAATGCTTGGCTGGAGCTTCGTGTCCCCACCCTCAGCAGGGAGGTGTGAGTGGGTGTGCGAGCCAGGCCCCTGCTGGCCCAGGGGTCCTACCTGGGGGTGGGGCATGTCAGCTGGCCCTTGGCTTCCCTGGTGACAGCTGCAAGCCCAGATGGGTGGGGGACTCAGCGCCTGGTCTTCAGCTCCCCTGCAGGCTTTCTGCGTGTTGCGTGTGTGTGAGTGAGTGTGTGTGTGTGTGAGACGTGTGGGCTGTGCTGAGGTTGGAGCCTGTTTGTTGTAGCTGTGGGCACTACCCGGCTATTCATAGACAATGAACTTCAAGGGGTGCCTTTTAAAGTTTGTCCTACTTGTGGGTTTCAGGCTCTGGGGTCTCCTGCTGCCTCACGGGGTCCCTGATGAGGTTGGTGAGACCTGTGCTGAGACCTAGAGAAGTGGTCACCCCAGACTCAGAGAGCTCAGACTAACCAGACAGGTGCATGAGCCAGGGTCAGCTCTGAGGGAGTGACCTTCACATGTCCCTGTCCCTTCACATGTCCCAGGCTGGAAATGGTGGGTGGGTTTGCCAAGGCCCAGGCCCCTCTGCCAGCTTGCAGTGTCTTCCTGGTGTGCAGTGGGCCAGAGTGTGGGGTGGCAGCTCGTCCCTGTTCCTTATCCTGGGGAGAAGGGTGGAGGGGCTTTCTACTGGGGATGGAGGGAAGTAGGGCCAGACAGCCCTGGTTACCCCCAGGCCCATGAAAATGCCTCTCCTCTCACCAGGCTGCTTTGTCTGGCTCTGGAGAGCTGGGGTGGTGCCCAGTTGTCCACTGCCCGCTCTCTCCAGCCCAGCGTGGAGTGGGGTGGTGGGACTGCAGACCCAGACCCTGATGTCCCTTTTGGTCCCAGCCTGTATCCGTACAGCAGACCCTTCCCAAGCGGGTAGGGAGGGGAAGCCTCAGTTTGCAAACCCGGAGGCCTCCCTCTTGCTAAAGCCTCCTTTATATCCTCAGCCCGAAAGGTAGTGTCCCCACCCTGCACCTTCAAGCCCAGAATTGTGCATAACCCGGATCCTGTATCTTTGTATAACGGATGTTATTTGTACGAAGGGCAGTTCGTAAACAGCACTTGTTCTTTTAATAAAAGACTTTTACAAAAAAAAAATTCCAAAGAGAGACCCTGCTTTGTCTGGCTTTACTAAGGTCAGGGGAGGCCTGCCAAGGGAAGGTGGGGTGTGGTCTGTGCCCCTCCTGTACTGGGAAGAGTGGCTCGCCGCCTGTGCACCGGGTGATGCAAGGAGCCCCTGGAAACTGCGGGCCGGCTGTCGTGGCAGAACTATTGCCCCCATCCGTACTGGAGATTGAATTGAACCCAGGACCTTCGCATTGAGCGATGCCCCAGGCCTGTTTTGTTACTGCTTTTTCATTTACGCAGGGTATAGCGAAACTGCCCAGGCTGGGCTGGAACTTAGGACCCTCCTGCCTCAGCCTCCCAGACAGCGCGATAGTTGTTAAGCTGGTTGATAAGCCGTACCCAACCTGCGCTTTCCCTAGCGACGGGCGGCGGGCCGGGACGAGGCGTCAGCAGACAGGCCCTGCCGAGGGCTCCTGGGGAGGCCCACTGCGAAACCTGGGCGGAAGCGAGGCTGCGGGCGGGCACCTGCTGGGCTTCCGGGCCGCCCCCTCCCTTGTCCCCTTCGCGGAGCAGTGCAGCGTCTTCCGGCCCACCCCAAGCCCAGGGCGGAGCGCAGAGCACTTGGGAGCCCGACTCTGCGAGCCGCGGCTGTGCGCGCGGAGAGGGCGGTCCTGCGGTCCCGCCCAGCCGATGGCCCCGCCCCCAGCTACCTGGCCCCGCCCCGAGCAAGCGCTAGCTCCGCCTCCTGGCCCCGCCCGCTCTCCGGCTCGCCCCAGCAGGGCCAAAGCCCCGCCCCGCGCCCGCCCCAGTCCGGGAGCGTCCGAGCCGCCGTGCGTTGTGGCCTCCTCGACCTATCGCGTCCCTTTGCAGCCCTTTCCGCAGCCGAGCGCTTACGGCGTGCCAGGACCTGCCCAGCAAGGGCCCTTCTGTGACCCCTCCCCTTATCCTCCGGCCTCCCCCCTCAGCCCGCGAGTCCGCCGCCTCCTCCCTCCGCGATGGCTTTCCGGCGTCCTCCCCTCTGCACCGAGTCAGTTTTTCTGTTTCCAAACCACATCTGCCTGCGTGCGTTGCAGAAGCTCGGCCAGAGGCGGGACATCACCTCCTGGCTGGTGAGTGGCCCCAGCGTCCCCGCTCCCCGCACACGTCCCCCAGTTCCAGAGACCCCCAGACACGGAACCAGGAAGGGACAGCCCTGCCTCAGCCTGCAGCGCTGGTCTAGGGCACGGGGACGTGGCGTGGACCAGGGCCCCGCGCGGAGAGCCGGCTTCCTTCCGCCGGCCGATGCAGGCCCCGGGGTGGTGGCCGCGCCTCCCAGCGCCGTGGGGGCTGGGGCTTGAGGGGGGACAGCTGGACTCCGCACCCCGATGCCTACATGGCCTCCACTCCTTGCTCTCTGAAGTCCAGGCTCCCTAGGTTGTCCTGGGGGATGTCCTCGCCGAGTGGCACCGGGGCCCGTGAGGGCCTGGACAGCCTGGGCAGGGCACGGGCTGACCCATAGGCCTGCATTCTTCTGGCCACAGGCCCGATGGTTCCCGAAAACCCCAGCCAAGGCCGTGGTGGCCCAGAAAGAGCCCATCAAGGTGGAGCTGGTGGCAGGGAAAACCTACAGGTGGTGCGTGTGTGGCCGCAGCAAGAATCAGGTGAGTGCGGAGGGGCTTCCTCTCCCGCCTTCCAGGGGCAGCTGGGCCGAGGCTCCAGGCAGAGGGACCCCGCGCGGAGCAGATTCTGCTGGGCCTTCCGTGTCCCCCAACCAGTCCCACCTCCCAAAACACCCTCCCCTTTCGCCACGAGGTGACTTTGCCTTCTCAGCCTGCCACCTGCTTGCTGCCTGGCAATCGGGAACCCTGCCCAGCCCAGGTTCCTAGCCCCGGGCCCTTTTTCCTTCCCTTGCAGAGTTCAGAACTGTGTCCCTCCAGCCATGTGGGTGGTGGCAGCAACCCTGGGTCCCCAGTCCCGCTTTGCTGCTGATTTGTGTAGCCTTTAGGCAGCTTTCCTGGCGGCAGAGTGTTGCTTGGGAAGCCAGCCAAGGAATGCTTGGGGGGAGGGGGAGGTGCTTGTGCCCGTGCCCCATGCCCTTTGGAACAGGTTGCCGATTTTTATTTGCACACTTCCTTCCGCCCTACCCTGACCTCAGCTCTGCCCCTAACTTGCACGGCACACCCCCTTTTGGGCCCGCGTTTCCAAGGGCCTGGCTCTGCCTGAGCCACTTCCAGGATGGACAGGGCACCGACTGGATCAGGCCGGCGCGAGGCTGGAGGCCGTGGCCTTGTCCGGGTCCCAGGCCCAGCTGTTTCCCAGAGCCAGACAACCACTCCTAGCTCACGCCAACCCCAAGTTTTCACCTGAGGGATATGCGGGAAGGAAATGAATTTCGTGGACCTGTGGAGACTCAGTCATTAGAAACAAAACCTGTGGTACAGACACTGCTGACCCCTGAGTCTTGTTCTGTCTTGCGAATAGCCCTTGTGTCCTGGCTTCTGGGTCCCCTCCAGACTAATGCTGTGAACACTGAACACCAAGATCATTTCTTACTACTACTATCCTCCTGCCTCAGCCTCTAGTGTGCTGACAGGTGTGTGCTATCACACCTAAGGAACATTACTTTTTTTGTTGTTTTTTTGAGACAGGATTTCACTGTGTAATTCAGGTTGGCCTTGAACTCACTATGTACCTCAGGCTGTCCTGGAACTCAGTGATCCTCCTGCCTCAGCCTCCCAAGTGCTGGGATTACAGGTGTACAGCACCACACCCGGTCATTAACTTTTATTTCTTCATGATAACCCTACTTCTCAAATTAAGGCAGAGGTGACAGAGTAGTCTAAGCTGTCCCACCCCAGAGCTTGGCCTCTAGAGAGGTCCCTGCTGTGGCAGGCAGCACTGACTTCTCTTTCTTTCCCTTCAGCCCTTCTGTGACGGCTCTCACTTCTTCCAGCGCACAGGCCTTGCCCCACTCAAGTTCAAGGCCCAGGAGACCCGCATGGTGGCCCTCTGCACCTGTAAGGCCACTCAGAGGCCCCCGTACTGCGATGGCACCCACAGAAGTGAGAAGGTGCAGAAGGCAGAAGTGGGCACCCCGCTCTGAGGCACCAGGTAGCCTTGGCTACAGGCCTGGCAGCCACCCCTTTGTGGGAAGGAAATCGAGTGCTGATCCCAAGAAGGGACCGTCCAGTCCCCACATCCAGCTGTGAATAAAGTGCCCGCTGTAACTGAGGTGCCAGTGCGTTCAGCCAGGAGTGGGTACCTGGTTCAGTGTGCTGGGGATAATGGCAATTATATGAAACAGGCAAGGCCAAGCATGCGTGTGATTCCGGCACTAGGGAAGCTGAAGCAGGACGATTGCCAAGAGTTTGAGGCTAGTGTGGGCTATGCAGTGAGTACAAGCCCAGAACTACATATACCAAGACCCTGCCTCCCAAAACAAAACCTAAAAATAAATAAAACAGCTGTCAATCAATCAATCAATCAGTCAATCAATAAATCAGCCACCAAGCCCACGAAGAGTCGTGTCCCTTGTGGTGACTAGTGCGACGCACAGGCAATGTCCCTGTGTGTGGGGGCTGAGAGTGCCTGGGAGCTCTGAGAGGAGAGGGGGCTTCCCTTCCCTTCTGTCCTGCCGCGGCCCGAGTCAGCTGCTCCCAGACAGAAGCCCCCCTCCCCTCCCTCACCCCAAAGAAGGACGGGCTCCGGAGAGTATGCAGCATTTATTACAAAGCCACGGATACAAATGTCCCAGGTGGGAGGATACAGTCACAGGTCCTCGGACAGGGCGCAGCACACAGACAAGCCCCTGGGTTGTGAGGTCTGGCGTCTCCATGGGACCCAATAAAGGGGGGGTGGGACCGGCTAGGCCCCGCCCAAGGTAGGCGTGGCACCGCTCAGGGGGCGGGGCCGGGGCTTCCTGGTTTGCTTCCTCTTGTGCTTCTAGATGGCTGTCACTGTCCTGACCCAGCCTCAGCTGAGGGTGGGAGGGCCGGAGGGCTATTTGCCTTTGACAAAGCCTGAGCTCTGTGCTTGTCACCTTTCCACCCCAAGAGAGACATTGCCACCTTGCAAGTGAGGGTTCCTGGGCCAGGCTAGCGCCCGGGGGTGCAGGGGTGCACAATGCTAAAGCCACACAGGGCCGCCCCAGGGCTGGCGCCGCTGGTGGCTCAGTCTCCTCCACACGGTTAGCCGGCACCGGCCGCTCACCTGGGGCGGGGAAGGCAGAACGATCTACTCCTTGAACAAAGCCAACAGCGAGTGAGGATGGGGAGACTCCTTGTCCACGCCCACCTGCTCCTCGGAACCAGGGACAAACTGCACTTGGGAAAGGCACTGTCTTCGCGATTCTCTGCACATTCAACAACGCGGGGCTGGGCAGGGGCAGGGCGGCAGCCCCGGTGGGGAGAGAACCTGTATCTAAAGCTCTGGGGCTCCCTGATAACCCATCTGCTCTGGGAAGCATATGGGGCAGGGCTTTACCAAGCCCCCAGGCTCCCTCGTGCCTACCTCCAGGCACCCCCAAAAAGGACAGAGGACAGCCGGGCCTGGTGGTCCACACCTGTAATCTCAGCACCTGGGAGGCTGAGACAGGAGGATCACCATGAGTTCAAAATCAGCCTGGGCTACATAGTGAGTTCATAGCCAGCCTGGACTACATAGCTAGTCTCAAAACAAAAAAAGTAGAGCACATTACACAAGACCCCACCTAAAAACGAACACCCCATCCTCACACATACACACACACATACAGTTTGTTTCTTGTGGAATTTAAATTAATCTGGTTGGTCCATAGAAAATAAGTATGTATATTTGGTTTTTCCTATGTACATATATATATAGATTTATTTATAAAACCCACCCCCCACCTCTACGGTGGGAAAAGCTGGGGAGTGGAAGAGGTGGAAAAAAGGGCCCAGAAAAAGTGAAGTAGAGAGGGGGGCCAAGGAGGGTCCCCTCCTCAAGTCAAGGGGGGCACAGGCACGCCGTTGACAGTCACCTTGCGCCCCCTGCTGGTGGAGGATGCGGTCTGCAGGCAGTTGGAGGCGGCCCCGTTGGCACTGGCCGAGGCCCCACCGGCTGTAGCAGGCGGGGTGGGGGAGGTAGGGTGGGTGGCTGGGGGCCCGTGGGAGCTGGGAGAGCCGTGGGAGGGGGTGGCAGGGCTGGGCAGGGAGGAGGAGGTGGCCGGCAGAGTGGCGGGACTGGGAGCCTTGTCACTGACGGACTCACACTCGGAGGCCCCGCTGGTGTTGGTGCCTTCCGACGGGGTGGGCAGCGTGGGCAGCGTGAGCCGCTTGCAGGCCGGCTGGACGCGGTACTTGAGGGGGAGGGGGCCGTTCTGCGCGGACAGGGAGGAGAGAGGCGGAGAAGTGGGGTCAGGAGCAGCACCCACGGGCCCCCCAGCCCCACAGCACAGCACCCAGCACAGGGACAGAGGGGCAGACTGCAGGCCAGGCCAGAGACAGGCACATACGACGATCCGGGGACAGAGACTTGCAGAGAAAATAGGAGAGATGGACATGGAGAGCATTCCCTCCTCCGAAGTCACCAGCTCTTTGAGGGGGTTGGTTTGAGAGGGTCTTGCTATGCAGTTCAGGCTGGCCTCAAACTCAGCAATCCTCCTGCCTCAGCCTCCCCAGTGCTGGGGCTATTAGCATGGGCCACCACACCCAGCTTTAAGGCCTGTTTCTGACCAGAGATCTGGCTACAGAACAGGCCAGAACAGCCCAGCAGGGGTCTCCTTCCCAGCCCCCCACCCACCCCACTGCTCACCCGCCGCCAGGGATAGATGTAGGCAATGTCCATGAGCGTGTAGTATTCCTTCAGGGGTTCATCGTCATACAGAACCTCCACCTGGGGACCGAAGGGGTCACCTGGTCAGTGACAGGGTTCTGGCTGTGGGAGCTGGGTGCATGGGAGGGCAGAGGTGTGCAGTGTTGGGGGGTCTGCACGTAGCCCCTTCTCTAAGGATCTGACATCTCTGCCACAGCTGGCCGAGCATAGCGTCTGACCGCCAGGCGGGAAGGAATCCCTGAAGATACCTCCTACATTACCAGCTGAGCCTCATTCCGCACTGCCCAGTCCCCTTTGGTCCAGAGGCCTTCTAGGGGGTTGCTAAAGTCAGGAGCAGTTGTAGACACCAGCTCTCCTCTGCTGCACGGTGCCCATCCAGGGGCATAGAAAAGCAGCTCCAGGAGTTCTGATCTAACTGGCGAGAGAGGCTGGGATCCCGTGCTACGGCCGTGGGACTCAGCGTCTGTCCTCTCACTGCCCCTGGGCTCTTGGTGTGATGCTCCGTGCCTGGGAGCTTGTTGGAAGAGCAGAACCAGCCACATGGGAATCTGCATTCTAACAAGAGCTCTGGGGATCAGGGCCATGCTCAAGGTTGAGAAGCCACTCTTAGAACTCCTGGGACTCCCATGGTCTCACTTTGTAGCCCAGACTGGCCTCGAACTCACAGCAGTCCTGCCTCAGCCTCCCGAGCGCACCGTGGCCTGGCGACACTCCCGTCTGGAGAAGGCCTGCTCACCTTGTACTTGCTGGGCACGTCCATCTTGTTGCGGAGGAACTTGGCGAGGTGCATGACGGTCATGGCAGCCGGGCATCGCAGGAAGCGCACCCCGGTCTGCTGGCGGAGGGCGCTGTGTCAGCTCGGCCTGGCCACTCCCTCCAGCCCAGCCTCGCCCCGGCCGGCCCCACACTCACCTTCTCCTTGTCCCCATCCCCATTCTCCAGGGGACCCTTCTTCTCGTCCCGGTCCCTGCAGCAGGAGGAGGGAGCAAGCTGGAGGGACCCTAAGGCGCTCAGCCCGGAGCCCGCCAGGGATGGGCCGCGGGGAAGGAGGGAGACCCGGTCCGGACTTGCCTGACGCCCTCGTAGAACTCGATGGAGAGGCTGACGATCTCGTCATCGCTCAGGGACCCCTTGTCCTGCTCCAGGACCTCCCCGCGGTCCTCGTTGGAGCCGTTGGGGACTGCAGGAGAGAGCTGGAGGGTTGGCCGGGGACAGGGAGGAGCTGCGCCCAGGACCTGGGGCCCTGCGGCCCGGCGGGGCGCAGCGGGGCAGTGGGAGCCGGGCCCGGCAGGAGCACACTCACCCTCTGTCAGCGGGTACGCCGCGTAGAAGTCGCGCCGCCGCTTCATCTCATCTGCAGGGAGGAAGAGCGGGGTGAGGGCCTCAGCCTGGGGGCGTACAGGGCAGGGCACGAAGGGTGCGTGGTACCTTTAAACAGCCCGGGGACCAGCTTGTACACGATGTCCTGGAGGGTCTTGTCAGATCTGGGGAGGGACACACAGGCCACCATCAGCCACCCTGCTTCTGTTGCTGTGGGCTCCCCAGCCAGCCACCTCCCCTCAGACACAGGCCTGGGCTCCCCTCCTCTGCCCGTCACCCCCTAGGCTCTCCCAGCCCACACACCAGAACCGGCCCCAGTGGGCCCATGCCCTGCTGGTAGGAACCCACAGCCCTGGCTGTGGAGGAGGATGGCCGGGGTGGGGCGGGCGGGCCCACCTGATACTCAGCAGCGGCCGGGTTTTGTGAACCTGCACGTCACACATCGGGCAGTACTTGTTCGTCTCCAGGTAGCGCACGATGCAGGTTTTGCAGACTAGGGCATGCAACAGAGAGAGACCGTCAGAGCCCTTCCCAGCCCATGCCCGGCCCCCACCCTGGCACAGCTCCAGGTGCCCAGCTCGTCTGCACCACGTCCCTGTCGCACAGCCCCACCAGAGGCCCCTCATGGTAACCCAGGGCTGCACCCTTGGCTTCTTCCCCTGTCCCTCCCGGGGGACTGTATCGGCATGTAGGAAGCTCAGTGGGGTCTCAGACAGCAGACCACTGAGCCCCAAGCCCTAGGCCCCCTGTTAAAACACCTCCAAGGCCCTGACCTCTTACAACCAGGCCCATGCGGCCAACAAGGGGCATCCGCATTTTCAGGGGTAAATTTCAGCCTCAGAGACTCAGGAGAGAACCAAGAGTTCTAGATTTGAGCCAGGCATGATGGCACACACCTGTAACCCCAGCATTCAGGAGGCTGAGGCAGGAGGATTGTCACAAGTTCAAGGCCAGCCTGAGCTACACAGTGAGAACCTGTCTCAAAACATAAAAATTCCCCCAAAAACATAATAAAAAAGGATTTCTAGATATGAGTCCCCAAAATGAACTCCTGTTTGGCAACTGCTCTGTCCAGACAGCTGCTCTGTGACCTAGGGGTCTTCAAGAGACACGTGCCCAGGTCTACTTTCCAATGGTGGGGGGCTGTGACCCAACGCCCTGCAGTCCTGCAGTCCTGCAGCAGCGGCCCCCTGCTGGCCCGAGGAGCAGCCCCACGCCCACTCACAGGAATGCAGGCACTCCACGATGGTGGTGGCGTCGATGAAGTAGCCCCCGCAGAGGGCACACATGAGGTGAGGGTTCAGCTCCGTGATTTTGATCCGTGTGGTCCGATGCATGATGCTGGGGTGGGGTGGGAAGCCAGGGAGTGTCACCCTGGAAAACAGAAGTAGAAGGAGAGGGGCTGGGGATTTAGCTCAGCGGCACTGCGCCTGCCTGGCGAGCGCAAGGTCGTGAGTTCGATTCCCCGTACTGGGGGCGGCGGGGCGGGGGGAGAAGTAGAAGGAGAAACTCAGAGATCTGGTAGCCCTGCTCTTACTCCAGCCACGCCTGAGTCACACCTAAGGGCAGCACTTCTCTGCCTGCAGGTGGGACTGGGCAGCGGCATGTGGCCCTCTGGGCATTCGCTGGTTGCTGGAGCCTAAAGATCCATTTGACATTTGAGCAACAGAAGCCAGGCACACCTGTTATCCCAGCACTCAGGAGGCTGAGGCAGGAGGATTGCCACAAGTTTGAGGACAGTCTGGGCTACCTAGTGAATTTAAGGCCAGCCTGTACTGCATGGTGAGACCTTGTCTCAAAAAAAAAAAAAACAAAAAAAACAAAAGCCAGTTGTGGTGGAAGCTGTAATCCTGGCACTCAGGAGGCTAAGGCAGGAGGATCACCATGAGTTCAAGGCCAGCCTGGACACTATATAATGAGGCCCTGCCTCAAAAAAAACTAAGGAAAAAGAACAAACCCAAACATCTGAGCAACACAGCCAGACAGAAACAGCAGGAAAGCCTGAAGTCTGACCATAAGAAAAAAACACTACCCGACTTTCCAGCGAGTGGGGGAGGCAGGCACAACATTGAGAAGGGTTTTTATCTTTATTTTTTGGGGGTGTTGGGGATTGAACCCAGGGCCTTGCATATGTTAAGCAACTGCTCTGCCCCTGAGTAGAGTTTTTTAAAATCTCCCTATCCCTATCCCCATCAACTGGCTGAACATTTATGGAGCATTAGGCAGTAGGAGGAAACTCCGATAATATGTCACTGCCTTCAACCTCAAGGAATCAAAGGGGAGAAGTCGCCCACCCTCCACCCCACTAGGCTCCTGGGTCATACAGCGAGGCCTCCTGCCTCTGCTCCAGGAAGCCTCCCTGGGAATGCCATGGACTAGCCACCCTAAGTGTGGAGGTGACAACCGTCCCATGTGTAGCCCAAGCCTCAGCACCACGCTCCTCTGAAGTTGCCAGGGACAGTCGGCTCCCTGAAGGCCATCGGGCGCTGACCACTTGGCTCCCAGGCCTGGCACTCAGGTGGATGAGAACGCCCCTCCTCTGCCCCAGGCTGGGAACATTCAGCTCTAGCTCCAGCCCGCCCCAAAGTCCAGGAGCCCAGGTCAAATGACTGCTAGTGCCCCGCGCATGGGAATCCCTCCTCTGTGCCCAAGACGGCCCAGTGGGCACATGTGTTCGGGTCCTCCCTTTGGTGCACACACAGGAATTTCCCTGCATGGGCACTGTCACCATTTCCAGCCCTAGAGACCCGGGTGCTACTTGTCCCCAGCCTGCCCAAGCGCTCGGCTAGGCTGGCAGGGCCAGCAGGTCAGCCCAGGGCGGCCCCAGATGCGCCTCAGGGCCTGCGTCTCAGGACAGATCCAACCTGCAGTCGGCCAGCCAGGCCACCTTCCCTCCCTCTTTCCCAGCAAGGAAGCCAGGGCGGGACCCGGGAGGGTGGCCAAGCCCAGCAGTCCTTTTACCACTCCTCACACCCTACTTTCTTTTCCAGCAAGATTTCTAAAGCCACAACACTGAGTTTTGGAGGACACGAAATTCACAGCCAGGATCAGCAGTTTCTATAGAGACCCCAGGATGAGCCTGGCCAAGGTCCCAAACAACCAGCAGAAGCCCAGGGCACCTGGCCAGAGATGGAGAGCGACAGACACACAAAGGACACACGCAGGAGAGAGACCCAAGTACGGTGCGACAGAGGGGAACCCGCCGGCCCAGAGGCAGGCGAGGACGGGCAGGCCCGGCCTGAGCAAGGGAGGGGGTCCCTGGCCCGCACAGGGTGGCCTTGGCCAGCCCTCCCTGCGTGGGTCCTCCTGCACAATTACACAGGAGGCCGCCCGCTGGCTACTCCACTGTTTGGGCGTTTCCATAGTAACCCTGGCCCTGGCAAGATGCCCAAATATTATTACAACCATCCGAGGAGAGAACAACTTCAAGCGGCTGTCCCTGGAGCGTGTGCAATCCCCACCAAGTGCAGATGGGTCGTCAGGGCCGCAGAGACAGTGTGGCCGCGCGTCCACGTCCAGATGTGTCCGCGCAGGATGTGCACGAAAGATGGACAACAGGGGCCCAGGCCTCGGGAGCACACCTTTGAACACCACAACACGCACGCGCACGCAGGCCCTTCACGCCGCCTTGGCCACCTCACTTTGGTCCACACAAGTGCCCCACTGCAAGCGGCTGCACCCCCCACCCTCTCCTTCCTGGAGAACTCAGGCTGCCCCCCTTGGACCAGGGCCGAGTGAGGAGGGGCACAGCGCTCCTCCTGCTCCCCCTTGCATCCCAGGAGACCTGGAAGGCCACCTTGGGGTGAGGGTGGGGGAAGCACTGATTGGCTTCTCACCTGATTGCCATGGTTACCCGTGGAGCAGGAGGCAAGAGCAACAGTAAACAGGAGCCGCTTCCCCACAGCATCCCTCCCCCTCCCGGCCCGAGTGGGGGCCACATTCCTCCCTGACACCCAGGTCCGACCCTGGGGAAAAAGAGGGAAGACAGCTCCCCAAAACCAAGAAAGGGGACGGAGGCCATTTGGCAGTGACCTCAGGGGAGTGCAGGGGTGCTTTTTCTGGGGGGACGGGTACTGGGGATTGAACCCAGGGTCTCTGCACTGAGCTATATCCGAAGCCCTTTTTAAAAACTTTTTTGAGGGGGGCCGGGGACTAGCTAAGATTCTAAGTCACCCAGATTGGGCTTGAACTTGCAATCCTCCCGCCTCAGACTCCAAGAGTGCTGGGATAATAGGTGTGTGAAGGCTCCAGCAGAATTTAACAAGCCAAGCCAGTTCTGACTACATTCACACGGAGTTCTAAAATTTTCTTTCTTTTTTGTTTTTGTTTTTTCTGGTACTGGGAATCGAACTCACGACCTCGCCAGGCAAGTGCTGTGCTGAGCTAAATCCCCAGCCCCTCTTTTTTTTTTTTTTTTTTTAAGAAGAGGTCTCACTATGCAGTTCAGGCTGGCCTCAAACTCACAGTGATCCTCCTGCCTCAGCCTCCTGAGTGCTGGGATTATAGGCATGCACCACCATACCTGGCTACCACGCAGAATTCTAGATCCCAGTCTCTCTCCCCACACTTGGCACAGCCTCTGCCTCAGCAAGGGTCCAGGACCCTCAATATCTTCTGCCCCCCATGCATACCGTGAGCTCCTTAGGTGGCCCCAAGTGGGAAAGCTGTCAACACCCAAGTGCCCTCCACACCTCTGTCCTAATGGCCACTGGCCCCCAAGGAGGCCTCTCCTGTCCGCTGCCTCACTGTCTCCTGGACAACAGCTACTGTGCTCAGCCTGCCTTCTCCTGCTCCATGGCAGGACTCTCCAGGTCTTGGAAGGGTCACCGAAGGTCACACTCAGATAGCAGAGGCAGAATGATCTTAGAAAGCATGCTGGGTCCGAAGCCACCCAGCACAGCAGCGTGGTCCTGGGACAAGGTTCCGCCTACCTCCTGCGCTGGTGCTTTTCCCGGGCTGCCAGGCAGGGCTCCCCACTGGCAGCCTAACCCCATCAGGTGGGGGTGGTTACCTGGCGTGCAGGAGACCCCAAGGTGGACCTTCAGGGCGCGAGAGGGTCCCGACTGGCCACCACGGACCCTCAGCACCCATTCTGCCTTGAAGGAATAAGAGAGGGCAGCTGGGGCAAGACGGAGGGCAGCGCTGCCGCTCAGGCCCTGCTCTGAACCTCTCCCGCTCCGTTGCCCGGGGTTCCAGGCTACCCGGGCTGCCCTGGGACACTGTAACTCTCCACTCAATTTTCCCAGATCTTTTTCTTTTTTCCCTCAGTACTAGAGGTTGAACCCATGGCTTTCACACTGAGCTACATGCCCAGTCCTTTTTTATTTTGAGACAGATTCTCACTAAATCACTTAGTTGCCCAGGCGAGGCTCAAACTTGTGAGCCTGCTGTCTCAGCGTCCCAGACTGCTGGGATTACAGTTGTGCATGACCATGCTGAGCTGTCCCCTAATCACGGACATTGGCTCAGGGCCCTGCTTCCTTGTGTGTCCCCTACAAAAAAAAAAAAAAAAAGGAAAAAGGCCTCAGGCTTCCTGAACCTGGCCTTATTCTATCTACCCCACCCCTCCTTTCCCATCTCTCAGCGCCTAAGATCAAAGACAAAACCCCAAAATCGACACACACAGTAACAAACTGCCGGGCACGCCCCCTCCATCTCCCACACTCAAACACACAGGGCCAGGCAGACTGGGAGCCGCACGCGCACACCCGCACACACCCAGCCCACCCCGACATCCCTGCTCGAAGCCATCCCTCTGTGCGTCCCTCCCGGGGTAAATGAGAACCTTCGGCTTCCGGCAACAATGGCAGCTCAGCCGCCACCCCCTCTGGGGCAGGCGGCACTGACCTGCACGAAGAAGCAACCTCTTCCCCTTCAGGCGCTCTCCGTTCCCACGGCAACGGCTACATCAACCAAGCTCTGCCCGGAGACCCGGACAGCCGTGCGCCCCTTCCTGCCCACCTCCCAAGACTTGACCCGCACGGGCCGAGACCCGGGGCTGGATCCCCAGCTACGCTCCCCGCCTCTTCCCAAACACACTTCCAAGGCCTCAAGCCCCAACCTCAAACCAGGGGATCCCCTGGGACCACCTCCCTCCCCCTCAAAACCTCTAACAGAGCTAGCTTTATACTCTTTCTCCAACTACTGTAGTAATAACACCTCTGGCGAGGCGGAGGGAGGGCCGAATCGGAGTTTCAGGAACAGCGCGAACTGTGAGAGGCCAGAGCAGGAGGCCCCTCCCCAGCCAGGGGAGCCCCAAAGAGTCTGAGGCAGCGTGGGGGGCGGAGCAGGGGTGCTGGGAGACAAAGACCCCAGGAAAGCCCGCAGAACACTTCTGCAGGATTTCTAGGCAAATTCGCCCACCCGCGGAGCCTCCAGCCCACCTCCGGGAGGGGAGGAATTCCGGGCAGACCGGGGCAGCAGGGAGGAAGGGGCGTGCCCCAGCCGGAAGGGCCAGGGGTCCCCGGCCTTGGGGAGAGCAGCTAGGGGACCTGAGAGGGGAGGAGGGGACGGCGCATCAGACCCCCCCCCGGTCCCCCGATGGTGACGGGAACCGGCACAATAATCTCTCCAGGAGCCCGGGTCAAGGATCAGGACCCCGTGACCGGCTGCCCGCGCCCCCTTCCCGGGAGCCAAACTTTCTGCGAGGCTCCTGGAGGGGTCGGGAAAGGGCGGGGCGCCCGCACAGGACCCTGGAAAGGGGGAGCTGGGGGAGGCGTCCCGAGGAGGGGACCCAGGCGGGGAAGGGCGCCCTCCTCCGGCCTCGTGGCCACCAGAAAGCCGGGTCCCCTGGCTCCTGGCCGCAAGTCCGCGCGCGTCCGCGACGCCCCGCGTCCACAGGAAAGGCGCCCGCTGCGCAGACCTTTCGGGGTCATCGGCTGGAGCCAGGGGGCGCGCGGGCTGGTGGGGAGGCGCGGAGGGCAGAGGGCCACCCCCAGCGTGTCCCCCCGGAGCGCTCGGGGACGCCCGAGACCCTCCCCCTCGCCACCTCGGGCGCCAGGTCGACCAGGGCTGCTGCACAAAGAGGGGGTGGTCGAGGGCGACGCCGATCCGCGGAGAGGGGAATCCGCTTCGGCCATCTTGGAAGGAGGAGAGGGAAAGGGACGGAAAGAGGGGAGAAAGGCAGGCGCGGGCCGGGGGCCGGGGGCCGGGGGCCGGGGGCGGCGGCGGCAAGGCGGAGAGAGGAAAGCGGGGTCCAAAGCCAGCAGTCGCCACGGTGCCGGGCAAGCTCGGGCAGCGTCCTGGGCTGCTTCCTCCTGGGGTTGGGGCCGCCCCAGCCCCCGCGCCGCGGAGTGGCGTTCGTCGGCGTCCTCGTAGTGGGGCGGCCCGTCTGGTCCCCCGAGTCGCGGGTGTGACCTTGGGATTTAAAGTAGCATCTTGGTCGAGCTTGTAGGCTTCGTGACGTCTTAGGCAAACCTTGCTGCTTTCTCCTCCGTGTGATACATGACAGCGTTGTACCGGGTCCCGGGAAGCGCTGTCACTGTGGAGTAGCACTTCCCAACCCCTTTCCTGGGTTGTCGGTTGTCAGAGACAGCTGACATCGGCTCTGGGGGCACGGAGTGGCTTTTAAGAGGCGGATGCAAAGAGCTTGGCGAGGCCGAACTGGAGTTGCAGGACCCCCCGCAAGCCCAGCTCCCTGCTGGCCCAAAGTCTGGCAGTGCTATCGACCGCGTGTCTCTGCCAAGCCGGGTTCCCGGAATCCCTGCTGGCCTAAACCCCACCACCCCCCTTGGCCAGGTGAACTTCACTGTAGACCAGATCCGGGCCATCATGGACAAGAAGGCCAACATCCGCAACATGTCTGTCATCGCCCACGTGGACCACGGCAAGTCCACGCTGACGGACTCTCTGGTGTGCAAAGCTGGCATCATCGCGTCCGCTCGCGCTGGCGAGACCCGCTTCACTGACACCCGGAAGGATGAGCAGGAGCGCTGTATCACCATCAAGTCAACGTGAGCTCCTGACAACCTCTGGACCTTGGTGGGGAGGACTGGGGCCCGGACCGGGCGCCTGAGGCCTGCCGGGACTGAGCCTCTGGGGCAGGGCTGTTGGACTAGGGGGAGTTTGAGGGGCAGTTGGCAATGCCTGAAGACCCGTTGCCAGTCATGTTCTTGAAGGGGGGTTTCAGTGGTATGTGGGGACACCCTGTAAATTTGTGAATTGCAGAGGACATCACTGCTGGTTCCTAGTATAGCTTGATGATAAAGCGCAGTGATGTGGTTGTTGTCTTCAGATGGTGGTTTGACATATGTTTTTTTTGGGGGGGGGTCTTTATTTATTTATTTTTTGTGGAGTTCAGACTGGCCTTGAACTCACTTTGTAGCCCAGGCTGATTTCAAACTCTGAATGGTCCTCCTGCCTCAGCTT
>NW_004955451.1:13831591-13838301 GCF_000276665.1 Chinchilla lanigera
GCGGGAGGGGAGAAGCCCGCGGCCAGAAAGGAGTTTGCGAGCGCGGTGGGGTGGGAGGGAGAGAGGGGCGGGGGGGGGACGGGGGAGGGCCCGGCGTTGGGGGGACAAAATGGCTTTTTTCCTCCAGACAGGAGTAGTCCCGCCCACTCCTCACCCACGTGACCTCATTCCTTCAGGGTGTTTGCAGCGGGAAGAGGGGGAGCCGACGGCGCGCGGTTCCCCTCGCTGGGCTCGGGGCCCCCAAATCAGGAAAAGCCCCCTCTTTTCCACACGGCCCCCCTGGACCTGGAGAGTAGATTCTGCCCTGTGATTCTGCGAGACGAGCCCCTTCTCCCCCAAAATACGCTCCTCCCGACCCTGCGATCCCCACCCTAACTGGAAAATGAGGCGCCTGGAAAATGGTGAAAGAGGACAGGGCGGAAATGGGGCTCGCAGCCTCCCCTTCTCGTCCTCCCCAAAGGGCGCCGGCAGCCACGCGTGCGGGTGATTCCCGTCCGCTCCGGGGGACTCCGTAAATCACGAGCTGCGGCTGTGGGCACGGGTGGTGGAAACAGCGCGCAGAGCCTCGCGGGTGGGGTACGGGGGTCGACTTGGAAGGCCCTGGGCGGGGACCCCGGCTGGAGACCGGGAGTGGGGCGCGATAACCAGCAGGATCGAGGGGCCCGAGGGGCCAGGGAGATGGGGTGCCCGCCCGGCTGTGGCCCGCGCTTCCTGGCCTTGCGCAGTTCCCGCACTTTGCGCCCCGCGCGCCCTGCGCCCCCCTCGCTGCCTCCGCCCGGCGCCGCGCTCAGTCCTGTGAGACTCTGGTCCGAGGCCCGGGACGAGCATGGGGGCGGGGAGTCGGCGCCCAGGAGGCGAATCGATGCTGCTTCGGCGGTGACGGCGAGTCTCGGTGAGGATGGTCGATCCGCTCATGCGTGTACGCGGGGTCCTAGGCACGGCCACCATGACTGTCCCTGCTGAGAGCTCGACCACCCGGCCACGCGCGCCGTGGAGCGCCTTGCGGGGGTTGTCCCGGCTTAGGACTCACGTCTGTACCGAGGCTCGGACACCTCCTCCCATCCCTGTCCGGGACGCAGCCTTCCTCGTTCTGGCCGGCGAGTGAGCCCGGCTGAGCCCGGATGGAGCGGGGAGGCCGGCAGGCCAGATTCTTGGCCGGAGCAGGTGGTCCCCAACCCGCAGGAGAGGCCCCAGGAGCGCGTGGCCATCTACTCCCCACCACCCCGTTCCTCCCGGGCAAGGGCTCCTGTGGACCCGGGCTTTTGGCGTGGACACGCCCACTGCCCCCGGGGCAAGCTTGTGGCAGCCATCCTGGACACTGCCAGAGAACACTCCTTGGTGCGAAGGGGCGAGGCGGAGACCCCAGTCTGCCTCTCCACACCCCTTTCGGGCCCACCTGCGATCACAGGGGCACTCGGGGAACGACCCCTTGGTGCTGGTAGAAAGGACAGTGGCAGCCGATTAATCCTGGAGGGCCGCCCGCCTAAGCCACCATGCTAACCAAGGAGGGTGGGCACCACTACTTATTCCCCAGACACTTAATAAGCACGGGAGCAACTCGCTGGAGAGGAGCATAGTGAAGCCGCACTACCCCTAAAACTCCAATTTAATCAGCGCACTCGCGGAGGACTGCTCCTGGCCCCGCATCGCAGGCCTCTGAAGGGTATCAGGACCTCAGACACACATTCTCACACCTGAGATTCCATGGTTTCCCAGTTTTTATTCTATGAACCCTGAGATGGGGCAATGTCAGATACTGCAGATGGCATACAGGGCACACAGGCCGGTGAACGCCCTCCAAGGCGTGTGGGTGCGCTCAGAAGGGGTGGCTGGGGGCTGGAGGGCACCCCAGAAGAGGCCCAGCGGAGCACTAATTCCCAAACCTGTTGTCTTCTCCCCGAAGGCTGCCTGGACCACACTTCTGCACACCGACGAGGCGCTTCCGTCTTCTAGGTGACAGCTACGCCTGTGTGCCATGGCTTAGAGGCTGAGAGCTAGGCAGCTTTTTCCTCCCCCAGCACAAACTAAAGCTAGCATTTGGATAAGATCCCTTTAAAAAATGGTGACGATGGTGCTGTCCTGAGACCTTTACCTGGTGTCCTTTACAGCTTTCCTGTCCCACCAATGTCCTTTGTCACTCTCTGCTTGTTTCCCCACCCCACCCACGCCCGCCTGGGACTGTGTATCTATTGTTTTGCTGGTTTCCTTTCTGGCGCCTCTACGCAGCAATCATTTCCCAGCCTTTTTCTCGGGGTCTCCTCCCACCACCACCACCCTGCCCATTTTCTCTGCCGCGGCTGCTCTTTTCTCTGTGAATCGCAGCTCAGTCCCTTTCACCTCTGTCCACATCCCTCGTTTGTCCTATCTTTCCCTTTTTCCTTCCTTCCAGATGTGACATTTTGAGTCTGTAACATGCAGACTCGGACAAAGGAGAGCTATCCAACCTCCACTGCAAATTCATTCTTAATCTGACGAAAAATGTACCGTGAAACGAATCGCACTGGGAGACAAAAACCTCAGTCCTTGGCTTTGGAATTCAGCTCGGGAGCAGAATAGTTCGACGAGCGGGAGAAACGATCACATATTTGACAGCAAGGGATTTCCAACACAATTACACACCTTCTGATTTGCTGTAGGAAAAATGTTGCCGCTACCATTTCAGTATTTTAAAATGTGGCTGCTGAGTGGTTGTGATTTTAAAACATCCCCAGTCTCATGGGAGAAAAACGTAGCGTCCCTGGGTGGGCTCGAACCACCAACCTTTCGGTTAACAGCCGAACGCGCTAACCGATTGCGCCACAGAGACCGCGGTGACTGCCGGGGTGGCTGAGAGCCGAGTCAATGGGAGGGAGGCCGGCGTGGTGCGAGGACAGGGACTGCGGCTGCGAAACTGAGCCAAAGAAATCGGACTCCAGGGAGCTAAGCAGAGCACCCGGGCGCGGGCTGCAAGGAGTCTGCGCCTCCTACTCTCGGGGTGCATCTTCTATGTGGAGAGGGCTGGAATGTCCCTCGTGGGGTGATCTGGGACTCGGGGCTACATTAAATCGACTTGTACAGGGTCCCCAAAGCAGATCCGCCTCTGGTCTCCCCTTTGCAGCTGGACCCTTGAAGTTACGGGGCACCCGCGACGCGATGCCCTCCCCTTCCCCTGGCAGCATCGTCCGGTTTTACTTATGGGCGACTCCCATAGAGCGGGCAAGCGAGTAACCGAGCCTCTAAACAAAGCGCCTGGCTTCCAGGAGCCCTACGCCTTTCTGGAATGAATGGAGCATGGAGAATAACTAAGGGGCCCGGGCAAGGGTACCGACAAGCGTCACAGCGGCCCTCAAACCAGGGCCGTGGCCCCCCGGTTAGCTCCGCCAGCCCACGTGCGTGCCGGCCCCGCCCCCGGAGCGTCCCTCGGAGTCCAGGTCCGCCGCGATCCCGGCGTGCACGCGACTCCAGGCTCTTCCGCACTCGCGGTGACTGTTCACTTTCCGCTTTCTCCGCCTCCTTTTTGGCCTCTCAACCGAACTACACCGTTACAGTTGACCGACGGGATATACAGCCAATAGAAATCCGAAATGGCCAGGACCAGTCGGCGGATCAGCCAATGGGGTGAAAGCAGCGAGAGCGACGGCGCAGTGAAAGGTGGAACCGGTATAGTGGAATTGCAGAGGCGGTCTGGGGGCTCTAGTCGACAGCAATCATGGTGAGATGGGGCGAGGAAAGGGGGCAGTGGGTAGGAGTTCAGACGCAGGCAAGGGGTACGGCAGGCTAGAGGGGCGGAGAGGGCCTGGTGGTCGAAAGGAGGAAGAGGCTTCAGTTCAAACGGAGCGGACCGCGGGGAGGATCGTGAGTGTGGCTCCAGGGTGCGACGCGGAGCCCATCTCAGAGCCGGAGATCGGGGCGCCCAGGCGCTCCCACGGTGAAGAGCGGGGCGCGAGGAGCCGCCGGTGGCCCCTGGCGCTCAGTCTCCCCGCTTTGTGTGCACAGTCTATTATGTCCTATAACGGAGGGGCCGTCATGGCCATGAAAGGGAAGAACTGTGTGGCCATCGCCGCAGACAAGCGCTTCGGGATCCAGGCGCAGATGGTGACTACAGACTTCCAGAAGATCTTCCCCATGGGAGACCGGCTGTACATCGGCCTGGCCGGGCTCGCCACCGACGTCCAGACAGTGTAAGTGCCGAAGGTCCCCGCCCACCGCAGGCTTCCGCTTGGGCCAGCCTTGCCTGGCACTTGAACCCCCTGGGTCTCAGTCACCTGCTGCACGCTGCCCGTGAGTCTGAGCCAGACGCACTCCGTGGTACCACGTTGCTGTCCACTTTACAGATGGGGAAACTGAGGGTCTCCGCTAGCATCATGTCCAAGATGCCAGTTAACGAGTGTTGGCCAGGACCCGTGTAGATCTCTCTGATGCTGTCTGCGCTCTGTCCCTAAAGGATTTTGGGTCTAGTTGGAAGGGAGACCAGGCCCCCAGGAGAACCAGCTCCTGATGAGGAGATGCACACTCTGGCACGTCAGTTGTCTGCTTGACAATGACAATGCCTGGCTAGTGACTTAGATTTTGACACTAATTTTGAGGGTACAAGGGAAGCCAAATTAAAATGTCTTGCAAGGTGATGGGGGCTTGAGGCTACATCTTGGGGCTGGGGAGATATTGAGAGGCAAAGTGTGTGGGGCGGGGAAATAAGTCATGTTTTTAGAGCTGGACATTATTTTTAACAGTGGAGGAAGAAGAGAAGTCAGAAGAAAGGAAAAGAATAGGAATGGGTCTTAAGAGGGACTGTGTGGTCGCAGGAGGCTGTTGGCCTCAGGAGCACCAGTTCCTTTAGTTTATAAAAAGCTGAGCCTGGCACCACGGTGCATACCTGTAATCCCAGCATTCTGGGAGGCTGAGGCAGGAGGATTTCAAGTTTAAGCCCAGGCTGGTCAGTTTGGCAACTTTAGTGAGACCCTGCCTCAAAATAAAAAATAAGAAAAGGACTGGGGATGTAGCACAGTGTGAAGGTGTTGGGTTCAATCCCAGTACTGCAGTAAACAAACAAACAAAATGCTGAGAGAGAGTTAGGCTTGGTGTAATCCCAGCACATGGGAGGCTGAGGCAGGAGGATCACCAAGAGTTTGAGGCCAGCCTGAGCTACATAAGTGAGTTCTGTACTACATAGTGAGTACCCTGCCTACAAAATAAAAGGGCTGAGAGAGTCCACTAATGGGGCAGAGTTTGTGGGGAAAGTATTCTCTCGTTTCCTGTAAATCTCCCTGCATGTCAGGAACAGAACTTCGTGAGATGGAGCCTGGCTCAGTCTCTCTCCTGTTGCGTCAGAATTGGGAACACGACCCCCGTCCCTGCTGCGGTCCCCGAATGCCCTGCCTTTTCTGTGGGGGACTTTTCTCACTGCCTCAATTCCTGCAGGCAGCAAGCACTCATTTCACTGGGCCTCAGTTTCCTTGCCTGGAAGAGGCCACTGAAGTCATCCCTGAGGCTCTGCTGTGTATCCTGGGGTCCCTGGCGCTGGCCCAGCAGGCATCAACAGTGGGTGGCTCTGAGGTGGCTCTGGCTGAGGGCTGGTGACTTCCCTCCTTCCCTCCCTAGTGCACAGCGCCTCAAGTTCCGGCTGAACCTGTATGAGCTGAAGGAGGGGCGGCAGATCAAGCCCTACACCCTCATGAGCATGGTGGCCAACCTGCTGTACGAGAGGCGGTGAGTAGGATTGGCCCAGGACCTGGGGTCACAGCATGGGAGGGCAGGGGACCCTGAAGGGCATTCCTCCTCCTCCTCCTCCCAGTTCTTACTTGCAAGGCTTTCTCTTCTCTGGGTCTGACAACCAAATAGGCAAGTAACTTACTTAAGAAAAAGGCAAGCCAGGCGTGGTGGCGCATGCCTGTAATCCTAGCACTCGGGAGGCTGAGGCAGGAGGATCATTGTGAGTTCAAGACCAGCCTGGGCTAAAAAGTGAGCTCAAGGCCAGCCTGAACTGCACAGCGAGACCCTGTCTCGAAAAGATCAAAAAAGAAAAAAGTAAAAGGCAAGGGGCCACCGCAGTAGTGAGTGATATATTCCTGTCATCCTGGCTACTCAGGAGGCTGAGGCAGGAGGATCGCAAGGTTAAGCCTGGGCTACAATTTAGGGAGACCTTGTCTTAAAATAAAATAAAAAGGGCTGGGGGTGTAGCTCAGTAACAGGGTGCTTGCCTAGTGTGCAGGAAAACATGGGTTCATCCCTAGAACCACAAAAAACAAACAGAAACCAAGAAGGCAAGGAACGTGCATAGCAGTGAACCTGCTAGTTGTCCCATCAAGCAATGTCCGGGGCCCCTCCGGCCAGGACCCACCCTAACTCCTCAGCACCCCTTGCAGCACCACGTCTCTGCCTACAAAGGGGCCTCAGCAGAGGTTGGCTCTGTCAGGACAACGCAGCGCCAAAGCTGGGTGCATCGAAGGGACTCGGAACCCTTCGCACCTTCCTGGCAGAATGGCTGGGTGGCCAGGGTACGAGCGGAGCTTTGTTTTCTCCTTTTTTTTCTTTTTAATCTTTAAGTTTGAAATAGCTTTAGACTTCATAGAAAGGCTATATGCCAGGCATGGTGGTGCACACCCGTCATCCCAGCACTCGAGAGGCTGAGGCAGGAGGATCTTTGCAAGTTCAAGGCCAGTCTGGGTTGCATAGTAAGACCCTGTCTCAAAAACAAAACAAACAAACCAAAAAAGGGTCATATAATTCTTCTT
>NW_004955451.1:13838401-13866204 GCF_000276665.1 Chinchilla lanigera
CTGTGCAGTTCAGGCTGGCCTTGAGCTTACTTTGTAGCCCAGGCTGGTCTCAAACTTGCAACAATCCTCCTGCCTCAGCCTCCCGAGGGCTGGGATTACAGACGTGTGCCACCTCGCCCAGCTTATATAATTACTCTTTAGATTTCAAAATTAAGTTTCTTGTTTCCATATATGGAGTAGTTTTTTCTCTTTTCTTTTGTTCTTTTGGCCATCCTAGAGATTAAACACAGGGCTTCAGGATTAAACTAAACTACATAACCAGCCCCTTTTCTTAATTTTTCTGTTCATTTTCTTTGTTTTTGGTTTTTTTTTTTCCAGTACTGGGAGTCAAACTCACGACCTCGCACTTGCCAGGCAGGTGCTGTGCTTCTGAGCTAAATCCCCAGCCCCAATTTTTCTATTTAGAGACAGGATCTTGCTAAGTTTCCCAGGAGGGACTTAAACTTGTAATCCTCCTGCCAGCTTCCCAGAGTTCTGGGGTTCCAGGTGTGTGTCACCATGCCCAGCCTAAGTTACTTTTTACAAAGCTAATTCTGAAGATTTTGCCCTTAGAGTACTGCAGGCCGATAGGACATGGGTAATGCCCGTGTTCGTGGTGAGGCTGTCAGCCATTCGTTACTGAGTACTTTATACCTAAGGACCCCTGAGGCTGGCCCTTCTCTGCGCTCAGTGTCTGCAACAAGTTTCCCATAAGCTGCCACCTGCTTTTGATGGGCTGTGGGATTAGCTCAACCCACTAAAACCCCCGCTCGCCTTGCCTGCTAGGAGGCTCAGAACAAAACTGCAGTGTGGACATCTTTGCTGTTGAGTTTTGCTTTTCAGTGTTTTTCCTAAGAACAGCCTCAGACGCTCCCTAGAGGAGCAGAGGTTTCACTGAGATCTGCTCTTGCTGAAGTGGATCAAGGAGGATATTAACCAGATGTGAGCATCTGACCTTCCAGTCCCTGACGCGTGATCCCTATGGTTCTGGGCTATGTATGTCCAGGGTGTGTGTGTGTGTGTGTGTGTGTGTGTGTGTGCGCGTGCGTGCAAGACTAATCATTTCTGATCAGTGATTAAAAAAAAAAGTTTCACTACTGACCTTTGTAACTATGAAGCTTTCTACACTTGACCTGAACTCAGAACTGAAAAACTAGAACACAGGAGCAGAGGTATGAGGATCGCACGGGGGCCTCTGGGTGAAGGCAGGGAAGGGCAGAGGAGAGTGCAGTTCCCAACTAGAGGCGGACGGGAGGCAGGGTACGCAGCTGAGAAAAGACGACCCAGCCCTAGAATGCCCTGCGGGCCCACAGCTGGCCCCAGGGAGGTTCCTGAGCAGCAACGGGACAGGGCAGCCGGATGGCCCAGGCAGCGCTGGCTCCGCCTTCTCTCTGCCCGGACCCCACAGGTTCGGCCCCTACTATACGGAGCCGGTCATCGCTGGGCTGGACCCCAAGACCTTCAAGCCCTTCATCTGCTCCCTGGACCTCATCGGCTGCCCCATGGTGACTGACGACTTCGTTGTCAGCGGCACCTGCTCGGAGCAGATGTACGGGATGTGCGAGTCCCTGTGGGAGCCCAACATGGTGAGCCGCCGGCGTGGAGGCAGTGGGGCGCCCGGCACGGCTTCCTGCGGCCTCCCGCTGCTGAGTCCCCACATCCGCCAGGGCGCGGCCCTGCAGCAGCAGGTCTGGGTTGGAAGCCTGGTCCATTTGGCGCTTAGTTCATGCGAGGCACTGTACCTCATGGGCCACTGTCAGCTCAGCTGTGGAGAGGGCTCCTGGGGGACCCACACCGAGCTCCGCCATGGAAGGTGGCTGCGCTAGCACAGGCCGGCTCTGCAGAGCTCTGCTGGGATGGGCGGGGGGCGGAGCCTGAGCAAAGGCACCGGAAGGGCAGGCCTGCTGGAGGCGGGGTGCGGGGTGCGGTGTGGCTGCACGCGCAGCATGGTGGGACTTCAGCAGGCCTCGAGTGCCACGCTGGGGAGTCTGAGTGCTTCCTTTCGTGAGGCAGAGGCCCACAGCCGGTGACGGGTGTCCCCTGCAGCAGGCTTTGAGGCCCCGGGTGAAGACAGTGGCCGTCGGAACAGGAGGGCGGCCGGTCAGAGGACCTGGGCCCTTCAGCCCCAGGTGCAGGAGGTGGAAGCACGGGAACCGCGCGTGTCCCGCTCAGCCGCCAAGGCAGGGGCAGCAGGCGTGGGGCCGCCGTCAGGCAGGTTGGGGTTTCTGGCGTGCGGGCAGTCTCCTGGGCCAAGGTTCTGTGAGAGGACATGCCGTGCTCACCAGGGTCGCGCTGCCGGCTGGCAGGAGGCGCGGGCTCGGACCCTGCACGTGGTCCCGCTCCTTCCGAGGAAGTGGCCCTGCACGTGTCCAGCCTCCGGAAAATGTCTCTTGTACCCGGCACCCAGGGCCAGGGCTGGGGACCTAGGGCCCCAAGAGCAGGGTGCGGGGGCGGCCGAGCGGGCCGCAAGCCTGTGCTGCGTTGCAGGACCCGGAGCACCTGTTCGAGACCATCTCCCAAGCCATGCTGAACGCCGTGGACCGCGACGCCGTGTCGGGCATGGGTGTTGTCGTCCACGTCATGTGAGTAGGGGGGCAGGACGGACCTGGAGCTGGCACTCATGGTGAACCCCACCCCCCTGGTGGCACCTGGGACCCCACCCGGGCCCCCAGGCTGCCAGGAGTGGCTCTCCGCGCCCCGCCCCCCTTGCTGCACTGGGTTCGGGGACCAAGTGCCATCCCTGGCCAGCCCTCTGCTGGCGCTGTCACCGGAACCTGACCGGGTGAGCAGGTGTCCTCCCCGCCTTCCCCACACCGGAGCCAGTGTCCGGGCCTGTCCGTCACAACACCGCTTACCACGAAGAACACAGCTGACCGGCCCGGCCCCTTAGGCCCCTGGGCGACACGGCTGCGCACACGTCCCAAACTGGCTGTGGAGCCCCGGCCTCGTGCCGCCTGTTTAGATCTGGGGGTCCCTTTCCTTCGTGGGGGCATCTCAATGTAGCCCTGAGCCATTTTCTGGGAGAGGCTCCCCTAGGTGGCCGCAGAGGCGCCCAGGGCTGCGGCGGGAGGCGGGGCGCGGTCACAGGCAGCAGTCTCAGTGGCTCTGTCTCCCTGTGATTGTGTCTGCAGTGAGAAGGACAAGATCACCACCAGGACCCTGAAGGCCCGGATGGACTAGGACTGTTCAGGGAACTTCGTTTTCTTTTTCTTTTTTTTTAATAAAGTAGCCTTTCATTCCTGCTGAGGTCTTTGGTGTTCTCCCACAGCGCTCGCCCCCGGCCAGACAAAGGCCAGCGCACCCTGTCCGCCAGCCCGAGGGTTTTCTCCTCCGCCCGAGGCTGACCTGACGGCGCCGTGCCCTCCGGGACTGAGCCCTGGGCCCAGCATGGAGACGGCCTACCAGAGACAAAGGGCCGTTCCACTGCCCCTCCAAGGCCACTTTGGGTTCGGGTCTGCCAGGATGCCAACCCCTTCCCTTGGCACTGAAGCCCCATTTCCCTACACTGCCAAGAACTGAGACTTCTGTTGCTGTGTCAGGCAGAAACGGGCCCAGCGCCAGGCACACTGCTCAGCCCTGCGCACCCCTGCCGCCTCCTGCGGCCAGCAGCGCTCCCGTGCCTCCGCCCCATCTCCACATGAGACTTCTTGACCTTTTGGGGGTTTTCCTGTCTGTAGCCCCCTCAGTGAGTCCGGCTTTCGACCTCAGTAGACACCCCAGTAAGGAAGGGGGCTGTTGGTGCAATGTTCCCCAATATTAGCCTCCCCAGAATCTCCTAGAGCGCACGCTCCGACACGTGCCTTTGATTTGGGGGAGGGTGCTGGGGATTGGACCCAGGGCCTCCTGTCATGCTGGGCAGGCTCTCTCACTGGAGTCATCCCACACTGGTCTCTGGCTCCAGTGATCCTCCTGCCTCAGTGCAGTGCTGGGATGTGCGTCCTACCATGCCACTCTTTCTGTGTGTGGCACTGAGCTACCTCCCCAGCCCTTCTTATTTTGAGACAGGCTCTTGCTAAGTTGCCCAGACGGGGTTTGACGTTGCCATTCTCCTGCCTCAGCCTCCTGAGTGCCGGCTTACAGGCGTGTGACTGACTTGAGACGATCTGGGTGAGCCCTGGGGTGCTAATGATGCTGAGGACCAGATTTTCACCTGGCATCACCTGACGGAGGATGGGAGGTTCGCAGAGGCACTGTGTTGTGGTCGGGTTTGGTGCCGGGTGCTGGTTCCTTGCTGAGCTGCCTTCTGAGCTGGGGGTGGGGAGAGTGGGCGGCCCCACTGCACCCTCTCCACTTCTCCCTGCACTGACCCCACGGAGTCTGCACCCCCGTCCTCCAGACACAGGCCCCAGGGTGACTGCCCAAGCTGCCTCCCCAGCTGAGGCCAAAACCTTCTGAGCAAGGGGCGGGCGCGCTGCCAAAGCATCACACAGCGGTGTACACAAAGCTTCCTACGGTTTATTTCCCTCGGGTTGGAGAGGCATCTTAACACGCATGCAGTTTAGAACAGGAACGGGGTCTCCAAGTGTTGAGAGCAGACATTAGACAAGCACAGGGGCTGAAAATTCCTATGTAAAAATGGAACTTGGGGAGAAACAGAGGCCACACGTGTGGTGAGTGGTGGCTTCGTGTGCCCCAGGTGATCCGACCGACCCTGTGTGAGGGGTCTGAGCGGCTCAGGCTCCCTGAAGGCTGTGGCACGTCAGGACAGATCTGCTTTTAGGAGAGTCCTCCCCAGCCTCCCTCCCGTCTCCGTGCACCCTGTGGAGACGCCCGAGTGGCTGTCTCCACCCCCTGGGGACACACTTGCTGTGTGGTGCATCTACGGGAGCCGGGCCCCGTCCTCGTGTGGGTGGCGGGTGGGCTGGGGGTGCTATCCGGACGTGTTTCTCTTTGGGGATCCCCTCCCTACACTGCTGCCATGAAGAGAGATGGTCTCAAGACTTAGAGGAGCCCCAGGTCGGGGGCCTGAGCTCTGAGGGTCCCTCTGGCACCCACATTCAAGCAGCTCAAATGCTGGGGCTGCTGACATCTATCTTGCTCCAACCGGAGCCGCTCAGAAGACATTGGGGTGGGACTGGCTACTGAGAAAGGCCTGGGTCTTTGGCCCCCCCTCTCGGGCGGCCCTGGCCAGTTGAGAGGGCCTTAAGCACAGGGAGGGGAAGGTGAAGCCGGGGAGAAGAGGAAGAGCTGCCCGTGGTGGGGAGGCAGGTGCCACTCACGGTGCCGGCCACAGACCAGTAACCCTGAGCTAGATGAGGACAGCGCTGCCCCGGAACCCCGCCACAGGGCACAGGGAAGGAGCTCGCGTGGGGATGCAGAGACCAGCGGTTTAGTATCCAGAAGTCGGACTGTGCCACCAGCCAGGGGTGTGCGGGGGGCTGGGGGACAGGAGTTTCCCAGCTGTAGACTGCAGAAGGACAGAGGGATGTAGACACAAGAAGTTAGGACCGGATGCTCCCTGTTAGTGGCAAAATGAGGGTCCAGGAGCAGAACCTGCCCTCGTCCCCACCTAGGCCTCGGCCCCCAGCTGCGTCCTTATTCTTACACTTCTGTTCCTGGGAGAGCCCAAAGGATTCTGGGATGACCAGGAAGGACCTGGCAGGATTTGGGGAGAAAGAAGGAGCCATAAACGTGGGGATCAGTTCACTTTCAGACTGCAAGCCAAACGGAACATCTTTATCATTACAAAACGAGAGAAAGAAAACTTGTATAAATCAAGATAAATAGCTTTTGAACATCCAAATCAGAGCCAAAAAGAATTAGAGGGCCCGACCCAAGGTTTTGAAGAGAGCACAAAGAATGACCTTTAAAAAACCTAAAATCCACCAAACCACAGCTCAAATGTCTCGACCGACCCACAACACTGTTAGGGAAACAGAAAGAGCCAGAATGCTACCTCTCAGAATGTAAACAAGATACAGAACATACGCGAAACTCCATGTTAGACAAGCCAGATACCTGGTAGTCGCGTAACTGGCAGGACACGTGGCGCCCGGGACACCGCACGGCAGCGTGATGGGGGCCGGAGGCAGCGAGGCCGCTGGGGGATGCGGCCTTCCGAGCCGAGGCGGGGCCGCGGAGAGCAGATCCACAATTTCACTCTTGATTGCAGGTGGGGAAATCCAGTCCAAATACGATTCCTTCGTGATTCCTTCCCGACGTCCCAACTCTTCTCCATGGGGCACGTGGTTCCAGGCGCTCCTGCGGGCCTCGCTCAGAGCCACCTCTGTCCTTCCTGGAGCCGGGCTGTGGTCCCTTCGCCCTTCCAGGGAGGGGCTCCCCCAGTCCCGCAGTGCAGTGAGGTCCCTGGCACCTAGGCCCAGGCAGGCAGAAGCCCCAGGAAACCTTGTGTTCCTTGCAGTGCTCCACAAGCCAACTTCACACCTCCGAGTCACCTACCAGTGTCACCCTCTCTGGCGCCAAGCCCCCAGTTTCTGGTGTGGGGCTGGGAAGATGTCACTTGTCCTTCTGAGTGGACTGGCTGCTCCGATGGCAGCGGGACACACGGGGCTCTTCTGGGGGCGGGGCTCTAAGAATGGGAACCCTGAAGGGGCTGCAGGATGCTGCGTCCCCCGTGTCTCCCGGGGGACGGGGCTGAGCAGGTCCGACCCCGCATCAGGCCTCCCGGGTGGCCTTCCCGGTCCCATCCTCAAGCAACTCCGAAGTGCCCCAGGCTTGTCCGAGGTGGGGGCTCGCAGCTCTTGGAGCCGGTCCAGTGGGAAACGGCTGACGGGCGGGCCTGGGCCAGGGTGAGACGGTCTGCAAGGAGCACCCAGTGCTCAGAGCGCCGGCCTGGGGCACAGGCCCGCCACGGGTCACGAGGAGGGGGAACGGGTTTGCACAAATCCGCATCTGACAGGATCCGTTTCTGGGGTTGCCAAAGGGACGGCATTGGGACACCAGCGTCCCTGCGGTGGGAGGGGCTCTCCAGTCCTCCGGAGCGGGTGGCAGGCAGGCTCGATGGCGAGGATGTCCCCGTGCCAGGGCCAGCGATCTGAGAGTGGACGATCCCCACCCCCGAGGTCTCCGCCTCTGGGGAGGACAGCACTGGCGGAAGGTGGTGGAGTCAAAAGAAACGTTTCACCTGGATCCTGAGCGGGCAGGTGAAGTTACCCACAATACTCCATGAAATCAAGTCAGTCTGGACACCTGGGGAGGCGGCGGGCCGAGGTGGCTGAAGGGGCCTGTAGGTGACAGGAAGGGAAGGAGGGCGGGGGCGGGGCGGGTGGCCGGTAATGACTCGGATCATGATTGACAGCAAACCTGGAGCGGCGTTTCAGAATCAACCCAAACAAGCCCGCCAGTCACCTCCAGCCCCAAGGTGTCTTGAAAGGTGACCTGGTATCAAAATGGGGGGTCCCGGGTTAGCAGAAGGTAGGGACACTGGGTGCGTGCACGTGGCCGCCCCTCCTCGGCGTCACAGGCCACAGTCTCGCCTCGAGAGCCCCAGCACCCGCTGCTCCACCCTCCCTGCACCCCGCACCCTCGCCCTCCCCGGCCCCTGCGCGCGGGCTCTGACCCACGTCTAAGGGAACTACGTCAGGATGTTGGACATGAACTCGTTGAAGCGCTTGGAGTACTGCTCAGGGTTCACAGTCGAGATCTCAGCCCCCGCCTGCAAGACAAAGCGGGGAGAGGGGTCAGCACCCCGTGCGCTAGGGGTGGGAGGCTGCTCCGGGAGGAACCTGACTCTTGGGAGCCTCTTGGGGGCCAGAGCCACCAGGAAGTGGCCCGAGGGGTCAGAACTTCCTGCCCACTCCCCTGTGCGCAGGTCCAGCCCGCACTGAGGCGGCGGGGAGGCCCCGGCTCTCTGGGGAGGACCCCACGTGGAGGACAGCAGCTTCCGCTGTGGGGGCCGTGCCCACGGGAGCATGCGGGCTGTGGACAGCTCTTCCCGCACTCAGCCAGAGGCACAGCTTGCCCGAAGGGCCAAAATCCAGGAGAAAACATCGCGTCGCCCCAGCCTGGGGGGGACCCCAGGCAGGCGTACAGCAGGGAGCGGGGACCCCAGGCAGGAGTGGAGGCCGCCTGCCCCGCCGCGGGGACGGGAGCTCACCCCGTGCTTCACCGTTTTGGCAGCGTGCGCGGCTTTCTTCTTCGTGTCGTAGGGCGTGAGGATGTCGATGATGGCCATGAAGTAGACCTCCTTCTTGGGGCCGCCTGCGGGGCGAGAGGAGCCGGCGGGGAGGAAGAGGCGGCAGGGGACGGCAGAGCGCCAGGGCCTGCCGTGTCGGGTTCGGGTAACTGCTGACGGGCAGCACCACGAAGGACCAGCATGTCCAGCTTTTCTTTTCTTCATGCCGTGCTGTATACAGAACCCCGGGCCTTCGCCCTGAGCTCCAGCCGCAGCCTCCTGCCTCAGCCTCCCAGAGTGCTGGGACGACAGGTGTGCACCGCCAGGCCTGACTACGCTCCTACCTCAGCTGATCTTCCCAGCCAGCCTGTGAGGCTGGAAGAACAGAACAGACAGGGTCTGGCTATACTGGGACCAGGGCAGAACCTGCCTCAGTGGGCACCTGAGGAGTGGACCTGAGTGCAGGGGCAGCGACCAGGGAGCTGGGCAGCCGCAGCAGGCGAAGGGGTGGCGCGCACGCCTACTTACTCTCGTGGCTCTTCATGGCATAGACGTCAACGGAGGGGTCGAACTCCCCCGGCCCGAAGAAGCGGGGGCAGCTGAGCAGGTTGCCGGGGCTGTCGGGCGGCGTCCCATAGGAGCAGAGCAGGCCACCGGCACCGTCGTTGTCACACTCCTCATCCTCTGCGCGCTCCTCCACCTCCACCTCCTCCTGCTCGGCACGGTCCACGTCGTGGATGCCCACCAGCAGGCTGTAGTCCATGATCTTCAGCTGCGCCAGGAACTGGGCCAAGGGTGGAGACGGCAGGAGAGGAGGTTACAAGACATCTCGGGCCCGCGTTCCTGTCCATTAGCTCTGCCCCTGCTGCCTGAGACGGGACAGGGAGGACGACATAACCTCTGCCACGGGACTGCAGCATCTAGCAGGGAGGCAGGCAGGACGCTGGCCAGGCAGGGTGAGGACCCTGAGGATGGAAGGAGCCGGCGGGGCCAAGGCTGTGGGACTGGACGGGACGGGATGGGACGCAGGGAGGAGGCCCCCGGCAGGAGCAGCAGCAGCCCAGGTGGCTTAGGACACCTGAGGCCTCGGTGGGTTCCTGCAAAGCGAGGGTGGCGCCCTGCCCTGCGAAGAGGCACAGCAGGCTTTGGGACTGTGACTCCAGGGGTCCCAAACCCATGCAGTGGCTGGGGCGAGCACGAGACCGGGACAGCAGTGTGCCCCACACGCAGCAGGGCAGCGCGTGCCTCCGGGGGTTGTGCGCCTGGTGGCTGTGGGGCAGAAGGCACTAACAGAGTCCTCGGCAGCAGCAGAACTGGCACCTCAGCCTCATTACCACCCGAGGTAGAAATGGAGAGAAAGCAAGAGACTGGCAGCCGGAGCCCAGCCGCATCCTCGCCCTTCCCTGGAGCCGAGTCAGGCTGCGCCCTGCCCGCCCTGTGTGTGAGGACGCCGTCTGAGGGCAGAAGGTGTCTCGGCCTTCCCCAGGACAGCGGGGTGAAGGTCGGATGGGCCCTGGCAATGACCGGGAGGGGCTGCCAGCTGGCACCCCAGTGCGGCTCAGAGTCCCGCCGCCAGGAACCACATCCAGGCTTCCATCCCCGGTCACAGGCGGTGCTGCAGCGCCAGGAAAGCGCAGGAGCAGCCACGTGCTGGGGACTGGGAGGAGCCCGTCCGGCACAGGACCCGGGCGCTGCCGGCCCCAACACCGCAAGCACAGGGGCCCCGAGGCTGCGATCGCAAGGTCTCCCAAGGCCAGGGACAGAGGCCGGCTCTCAGCAGGATGAGGTCCAGGACGCCCACCCCCTGCCACCCCAGGGACGATCCAGGGCAACACACACAGGGAACAGAAGAACGGGTGCATCACCCAGAATTCACCCAGGACCCCGCTCGGGCAGAGAAGGGAGGAGATGCTGAGTACGGCGTGGAAAGGGTGGAGGGGAGACCAAGTCTCCCGGCCAGAGGCGATCTCTACGGCCACGCTGCTGGCACACGCCTGAGGTCCCAGCTGCACGAGGCAGGGGGCAGAGGGGTCACAAGTCCGAAAACAGCCTGGGCACCTGAGCCCTGTTTCAAATTTAAATTACGCAGGGCAGGGGTGGGGTGGCTAAGGGTAGAGTGTGGGGTTCACTCTCCAGTACGTAAGGAAGAAATAAATTCAAATAAACGCTGGACAGAGGTGAACCTCGATGTCCCCTGCCAGGAGCAAAGAGGGCATCACAAAAGGAGCTACAGCGCCTGTGTCCACTCGGACCGAAGTCCTGCTGAAGCGTGTTTCAGAGACAGGGCGACAGTGCTGCTGGCCAGGGGCTCGGGGGAGCTGTTTAATGGTGACCGTTTCGCTCAGAAAGATGAAAAACCTCAGAGACGGAGGTTGCTGACAGTTGCGTAAGGAGTGAATATACTTAATACCACCAACTGTACCCTTAAAGTGACAAGTATTAGCCGGGCATGGTGGTGCACACTTGTGATCCCAGCCCTCGGCAGGCTGGGGCACTAGGAGCACTGCAAGTTTGAGGCCAGCCTGGGCCACCAAGTAAGTTCAAGGCCAGCCTGAACTGCATAGCGAGACCCTGTCTGAAACTACCCCACAAAAAGGCCAAGTGACAGGTATTATTACCCAGATAGCCCTTGACTTACAATGTGGTTACGGCCCTCTGAACCCCTCAAGGGTGCGAAACATCCTCATGCACTGAACACACCACGGCCAAGCTATCGAGCCAGCCCTGCGGGCACAGCTCTCGCGGCCTGCAGGCGGACTCATCGAAAGCGGCCTGGCTTGTGGACTCCACTGGGGAGGCCCAGCAGCACTGGTCAAGCAAATCACAAAATTCAGGTAAGCGGGTTTCACTTTTCACCACTGTGAAGCTGAAAACTGTGAGCCAGACCATCGGAAGTTGAGGCCCGCGATGACTGCACTCATCTGCTACCGCTGTTAAAAGCCAGGCCAGGGGCCGGGGATTTAGCTCAGCGGCACAGCGCCTGCCTGGCAAGCTCAAGGTCGTGAGTTCGATTCTCGGTACCAGAAAACAAACAAACAAACAAAAAAATAAAAGCCAGGCCACCTCAAGAGGAACTGCCCTAAGAGGCCCCCTGGGCCATGCCCTGAATGCAAAAGTGACCACTGGAGATCAGTCTGCCCTCTGAAGCGGAGGCCCCAGAGCTCAGACCCATCCTACCAGCTAGTCCAACAGGAATGAGAGGGCCCAGGGCATACTCTGCCTTCTCCCTCTGGCCAGACCGTCATCTCCATGGAGGAGCCCTGGGTAATCATGACTATGGAGGAACAGAAAACAGCCTGTTCCTAGACACAGGTGCAAGTCTCTCGGTCCTTCTTTTCAATCCTGGCCTTCCTTCCAGCCATCACACCTCAGTGAAAGGAGTCACTGGTGAGGAGGTAATATGCTATTTTTCACAACCCTTAGGCTGTAACTACTTGTTAGATCCTTCCTGCGTATCTCTGTCTTCCTGAGAAACCACTTTGAAGATACCACCATGTATTACAGCAGCCATTGGTATTTTCCTACTGATCTGTCCATAACTCTGTAATAATGTGTGTATTGTTCCTATGCTATTTCGTAAATGGATGTATGTTTATTGTTACGTGTTTCCTACAACAACCATTGAGAATAGTTAATGATTATTCAATTGGTCACTCATGTATAGCTCTATTTATTTTCTTTAGAAGCCACTTTGAAGATACCAAAGTATAGTACAACAACTATTGATAATCTCCTACCTCTTTTGTCTGTAACTCACTATTATTTGTCTATTTGTTTTCCTGAGAAACTGTCTTGTAGATAACAATATGTAAAACAATAACCATTGATAATTTCCTACCACTTTGTCTGTAATTTGGTAAGCCCCCCTACTACTATGTCATCCTTCTTCTACTCTTTAAAATAAAAAAAAAAAAAAAGGTGAGGCTCGTCTGTGTTTACCACAGTAAAAACAGTGCCAGGGGCAGGGTGCCACACACCTTCATCCCAACACTCTGGGAAGCTGAAGCAGGAAGATCCCATGCTCCAGCCCAGCCTTACAATTCAGCAAGACTGTCTCAGAATTTAAAAATGTAAGAAGGACATGTACAGGTATAGATTCTATATGGTAAACGTTATCATTATGTATTACCTAAACTGCACCAATAAAATTAATTTTACATAAGAATAAATTATCCCTATGTAAAATAAAGTTCCTTATAAAAGATAAAGGATAAATTATTTATAAAAGGAAAAATATATATATATATATGGATAAAAGGCTGGTGATGTAGCTCAGAGCAAAAGTCCTGGGTTCAATCCCCAATACTATCAAAAAAGCATTCTAAACGGTTGGTAGTGTTTGGCTTTTAATGCGCAGGCTCCCAATTTACTAAAGCAGAAGCTTGGGGACGTGCCGCAGCGCAGCGCTGGCGCACTCACAAAGCATGTGCAAGGCCCTGGGTGCAGTGCCCAGCTCCACTCAAGAGGGAAGAGCAACAGAGGAAGGCAGAGGCAGGAGACAGCGTCCCGGCCGGGCGAGGACATCTTCAGGGGAGCCCTCGCCTCGGGGAGCCCCGCCGCCCGCAGGCAGCTGGTTCCCGACCTCTGAGGCAATGGTGGCAACGCAGCACGAGAAGGGGTGCTGGACGGTGTCAGGATGGACTGACAGGGAGGCGGGGAAAGCACTCACACTGGTCACAGGCCTCCCCAAGGGTGGTGGAGGCCCTGCTCTGGGCGCCCGGGCAGGGCGAGGACAGGTCGGTACCTCCACATCCCGCTTCAGCTTCTCCAGGAAGTTCTTCTTGCTCTCCTCTCCCACGTGCAGCTTTTGCCCCTCGTTGAGGAAGTCATTGTCTTTGAACGTGGGCAAGTCCTTGGCCTGGGAGAGGGACGGCCGCGTTAGGGCGGGCAGGCTGACAACGAAGGCTGTGACAGGAGGGGACGAGCCCAGCCCGTTCCAGGGAGCCCCAGAGCCCATGGGCCCCAGCAAGGGTGCAAACACACGCCATGTGTCTGAAGGGAGGCCTGGCGAGGGGCTCCGAGCCTCCGCCGGGGCGCAGACAGCTACTACCTCACAGGACTGGACGGGGACAAGGGATCTGTCTCCCCCGGCAGGGCCAGGACGAAGCCCAGGCTGGAGGCCCACACGCGGGCCAAAGGCGACAGGCTATGCATCTGGGGCTGGGCAAGGGGCTGACGAGGGGGAGGGACAGGACACACAGAAGGTTCTGACCCGAGCGACCCTTCCACATGCACCACACCAGCGTACCTTCTCCTTGTCACTCGCTTCCCTGGCGACTGTAGAGCCCTGCAAGGACAAGAGCCATGAGGAGACGTCGAAGGCAGGTGAGCAGAGGGGCGGTCAGCGGCACAGAGGAGCAGGGCGGCAACCTGTCCACCGCGCTGGCACAGCCACTCCCAGCCCTGACTGCACAAGGGACAGGCCGGTGCTCACAAACAGGATGTGCTGCAGGGAGCCCTGCGTCCCTGCCCTTGCCCAGAGACCTTCCCTCTTCCTCTTCTTTTTCCTTCCTGGCTTTTTGAGACTGGGTCTTGCTATGTAGCCCAGGCTGGCCTCAAACTCACGGTGATCCTCCTGCCTCAGCCTCCCAAGTGCTGGGACTGCAGCTATGCACCAGCCTGGGACCTTCCTTCCGACAGAGACGCAGATAGGAAGCAGTGGCTACAGCACTGTAACTCACTCCCAGCGACGGCGCTTCAGGTGCAGGGCGTGAGGCAAAGGGAGCAGGCCTGGGCAGCACTCAGAATGCAGGGAGGGGACCCTCGGGTGAGGCAGGGCCAGGAGGGCACAGGTGCTGTAGGGACACGGAGGGGACCACGGGTCTGAGCAGAGGGAGGGGACTGCAGCAGCGGGAGGTGACAGACTTCGGGATCCACGGGCCCAGGCACAGCACCTGTGCTGTCGCTCCACAGGCCTGGCCAGATGCCAAGGTGCGTGCGTCAGCAGGGCCTGTCCCTGTCCCACTGCCCCGGGGGCACACACCCACAGGCAGCTAGACAGCTGCGACTGTCACCTGTGGGGGCACTTAGGGCTTCAAGAAGCTCTCCTCACAACCACCTGGACTTTAAACACCTCGGGGCCGCGCGACCTCAGTGTGTCAACTCCAGAGTCGCCGTCCACGGCCACACACGCCCCCGGCTCTCCACCAGGCACGGAGCTGGGAGGGGGCCGTTACCTTGAGGTCGTACTTGCGGTGGACAGTGAGCCGGTGGCTGAACACGTTCCTGGTGACCACCATGTAGGTCTCCACGCCGTCCACGGTCAGGCGGTACATCCCCAGGAACTGCGGCAGAAGCGTGTTGCCGTGACACTCCACGATGAACTGGAAGGGAAGGCGGGAGGGGAGGGCTGCGGACCCCCGTGGCAGGGACCAGGGGCTCTCCCGGGGACCGCACCTTTGGGTCTGTGGCGCTGCGAATGGCCTGCGAGGTAACAGGCTCCCAGGGCATGCACGCAAGGCGGTGAGCGAGCCGGCATGCCGAGCCCCAGGGCCACGCAGGACAGCCACCAGGCCTGCACTGGGGTCCCCTCTGACCCCGCGGAAGGACAGCCATGCCCCGTGCTTCTGCACAACCCAGGACTGGAGGCTCCTGTCACCACTGCTCAAGCGGCCCCACCGTCTCCTCTGCTGTGCTGGAAGCAGCCGTCCGTCCTCACAGACGTGGGGAGCCGGGTGTGGGGTGGGGGCCCCCTCCCCAGCAGTCGCCGCCTGCTCACGGGCGGCCGCCCACACCCCTGGAGCCCCGCCCGCCGCCCGCGCCACTCACCATACCTGGTGGTACCTCTTTAGGATGTTGTGCATCTCGGCCACGTCCTCGCTGGACACGGTCTTGATGACGAAGCGCCTGTCGTAGGTGGTGAGGAAACGTGTGCCGCACCGGCCCTGGCTGTCACTGTTGATGGGGGCGCTGCGCGTCACCGAGTTCTGAGGGACCGGACGAAAGCAGCGCTGGCTGCAGCACGGCCACCGCCAGCCAGGACGCCCCGCAGACCCACGCCGCCCGCCCTCTGGGGCTCGCGGCCCTCCTCGAGGCCTCTCCAGGTACCCGGAGCTGCTCCTGAGACCGCCCACTCCCCCGACAGCGCGCAAGTGGGCTCGCCGCGACCCTTCCTCTGTTCCGACCCCAGAGAGCACCGCACAGACTTCGGAGCCGGGCTCTGAGCCTGGCCCCCCAGCCAGGGCCCTTCCGACCCTGGGCGCAGTCACTGCCCTGCCCGCGGGTCCCCATCTGTAGCTCAGGGGCGGACGGACTGGGCTTTCCCACATCCGTCTCCGGGCGGCACAGACCACGCTCAGCAAGAGGACACAGCCCCACCGTCCCCGTGCGGGTGGGCGCGAGCAAGCCCTCCCAAAGCAGGGGTGGGCCCGTCTCCAGCTGTGGCCCCCGTGCCCTGCTGCCCCCGCTCCTCCTCAAGCAGGTAGTGAAGGGGCCGGAGGATGAGGGCAAGTATTCACCCAGCAGACATCTGGGAGACCGCAGGCCCGCCACCCCAAACACCGCGTCACAAGGATCTGCTCAGAGAAATGCCAGGCCTCGCCTCATCTCTGACTGGGGAGGCTATTCTCGTTTACTTAAGGTGGGGTCGCACTGTGTGGCCTGTGCTGGCCTACTGGCCTCGGACCTCAGAGCCTCCCGGCTCAGCTTCCTGAGTGCTAGAATGACAGGCGCACACTACACACCCAGCCCAGGTTCCACCCCCTTCCGTCAAGCTGTGGAAGGATGGCGCAGGCTTCAAGGGGAGCTACGTCTGAAGTGGGGAGGGGCTCTGGGCCTCCCTCAGCAAGGGAGGGGTGCCCTGAAAGCAGAGCTGCTGGGGGGCCAGGTCCCCTCTCCTTGCCTGTTCCTCCTGTCCCACCTTCACACCCTAAGCCACTGACAGCCCACACAGGGCTCCCAGGCTCCTCCCTGAGCACTGGCCTCAACGCCCTCCTTTCCGGCTTGGGCAGTCGGGTGCTCTCAAGGCGGTTAGGGGTAGAGAGGACGTGGTGGGGCGGCCCTCGGGGGGGCTGGAAGGACCAGGCTGTGCCTCTGGCATCCCTCCTTTCACCCCTTGCTCTCCTGCTCAGGGTACTATGTCTGCCCAGCCCCTACTCAGGACCACAGGTCAGCGATGCCCTCACTGGCACAGCTCCACCACCTCGCCCCAGCCTGTGCCAGGGAGGAAGCCCAGGAGGACGAGGTGGAGCCAGAGGCCACATGTTGAGTCCCTCTCGCCCGGCCTGGCATCCCTGCTATCGGGACTCACTCCTCCCCGTGCTCCGCGGGCCTCAAGGACGGTCACCCCTGCAGAGGGCAGCTGCCCCGCCGTGCCTGCCCACCCCCGCCAGCAGGATGGGGACGGGTGCAGGAGGCGCCCTCATACCTGGTGAGAAGTTACACTACCCTCGAAGTCTTCCTTGTCTACTCTGTCTTATCTGCTTTAAGAGGCCTCATCTTGCTGGCCACCATCCTCTCGCTTAAGTCAAACTACGGAGGAGAGGGTTCTTCGGCCTAGACTGGGGGCGCGACTGAGATGAAGCAGCTACCACGCACCACACCGGCCCTCCCTGCCGTGTCCCACCCTGGGGCAGGGACCCACCGGCCTGGGGACGGACTGCCAGGCGGGGCTAGAGTGACAGGGCGGAGAGACGCAAGGCCGGGACAGCAACACCTTTTCCTCTCCTGTCCTGTGGCTTCCTGGGGCCGCCCCAGCCTGCGCCCTCCGGCGCTGGCGCCACAGCCTACCTGGTAGTCCTGGTCGTCGATGGCGAAGCGCTCACGGAGGTTGCGGAACACCATGGGGCAGTACTCCTTGAACTTGAAGCGGCTGGGGAGGTTCTCCCTGGGAGCAGCGGAGAGGAGGCTGGTGCCTGCCTGCCCTCCAGCAGCTCCCTACCCGGAGCCCATCTGCTCTTTTCTGGGCTTTCCTTTTCTCTGTGCACGCTAGGTCAGTGCTGGGCCATGGAGCAGCATCGCCAGTGAAATGGCCCGGGGTGCCCCTCCGCTTGCGTCCCTCCTGCCTCAGCCTCCTTAGGCAGGAGCCGCTGAGCTATATACCCAGCCCGTCAGCCTCCTCAGGCCCGGGAGTGCAGGTGTGCATCACTGTGCCCGGCTTGCTCCCCATCTACACAGAGCAGTGAAGGCAGAGCTTCACCACGGGCCCCGGGCTGCCTCTCTTCTTGCTGGCCGCCCAGGCTAGCCTCCAACTCGCAGCACCCCTCCTGCCTCAGCCAGGATTACAGGCAGAGCCACCGCGCCTGGCTACGAAGCCATGTCTGAAAGGGAGCTTCCTCTAGACCAGCAGTCCAGGAAGGTGGAGACGAGTTGGAGACTGCAGGACCATGGGGTGGGGACCGAGGGGCCGTGTACAGGCCTGCCCGGACGGGCTGCGGGAGCACAGCAACAGGCAGCCCGCACGCAACAGTCTAGAGGCCCCGGGGACAGAAATGGGGACGGCGACCTGGGTGGCATCCAAGAGCGCCACGCTCAGCCTGCTGCTCTGACGCTGGCTGGGGAGTGAAGGGCTGGGCTGCACCCAAGGCAGGAACACGGCCACTTCCTGCGGCAGCCCGAGACCAGGTCACTGGCCCAGCCACACGCCCCAGGAACACCGCAGGGCATGGATAAAAGGCAGTCACAAGACAATGCGGGGACAGGCACAGAGAAATGCGCCCGCAGCCCGTCTGTCAGCCCGTGTGCCAGGTGTCACTGTCCCACCCTGCCGGCTGGGTCGGCCCGCTCCTGAGCCCAGGCGGGAGGTCACTTACTTGTTGAAGAGATGATTGTCCACCTTGATCTTGCTGTAGGCTTTGAAGTCATCTGGCATGAGCATGACAGGGACAGGGACATTGCTCAGCTCATTGATCTGCAAAGCGAGGGGACGGGGAGATTAGCGGCCAGGACAGTGTGCTATGACGCAGAGGCTGCCGGCGCTCACCAGTGCCACGTCCCTCCCTGGCTATTGCTGCCCTGGGAAAGAGTCCCGGCTGCATCACCTCGCCTCGCCAGGGCTGGCTCGAAGGGCGCCTCCTCCAGAAAGCCCTTCGTTCTTTTGCTATCTCACAGCCCAGGGCGCTGAGGTAGCTAAAGCGCCCCACACCTTGCAGCGTGTGGCACCACGGGCCCTGTGGCCAGCACTCAGTAATTATCTGTCAGACGTAGTCCACGATGGACTGACTGCTGCCCTCCGACCTAGGTGTGCATTGGCTAGAGCTTTCAAGGATCTTCGTGCAGATCGAGGGTCCCACAAGCATCAGCTCCAGGCTGGGAAAACCGGCTGGCTCGTGTGGCGAAGTGGCACCTTCCAAGCAAAGGACTGCACGGAAGGCACACGGGAGAGGCACGCACCATCCCCGGCTCACCGGGGCCACTGAAATCAAAACAGCGAGGACACAAAAGGGGGGACATTTGGTAGGGGCCTTGCCTCTGCCAACCGTGGAGCTGGCTTCCCCCTGGGCTGGGATGCCACTCTCCCATCCCATTTAGCCAATTAGCGGTCTAATTAGCCACAGCTGTCCTCCCCCGGTGCCGCCCAGGGTTTGACACTTGACCCTCGCCCGGCTGCCGCTAATGCATGCAGGAGTCAGAGGAAACTCACGGTCCTGACTTAATGGACCGGCGGGGGGCAGAGCCCAGTGTCTCCCAGATGCTTTGCTTACAAACCCTGCTATCTAATGAGGCCCGGGGCGGCAGGGAGGGGACAACCCGCAGCCATTAGACTCCCTCCCGGAGCACACATGGGGAAATGGCATTTAATTTGCTGCCCCTTTTAGGTCCTGACCCTTTTTATTTTAGCAGTACAGGAAGTTCTCATGTGCCAAGAGACCGGAGCCACAGCGTGGGGATCTGGGGAGAGGCCGCACATGTGTGGGGACACAGACCGCGGGGAGTGCAGCCCATGCAACCCCACCTCTGCACGAGTCTTGGTGGGGGATCACACAGAAGAGGCTGCCTGTGAGGGCTGGGGTGCAGGGTAGAAAGGGCCCTGACTCGCTGACACTAGGCAATCTATTGCCTGGGGTGACAGTTATGTGGGTAACATAGTTGTCAAACTGTGTTAAACATCTGTGCACGTGTTTTTGTTTTTTTGGCAGTACAGAGATTGAACACAGGGCCTTTGCACTGGGCTGTATCCCCAGACCTCTTTTTAAAGTTTTTTTTTTTTTTTTTGGTACTGGGAATTGAACTCAGGACCTTGTGCTTGCCAGAAAGGCGCTGTGTGGCGGAGCTACCGCCTCAGCCCTGAAGTTCTTTATTTGCAATCCTCCTGCCTCAGCCCCCCAGAGTACTGGTATCGGGTATGCGTCCCATGCCCAGCAAAATGTGTTCATTTTACTGTCCATAAAGACGTCCTCAACACTGCCAAATCTGTGCCTACAGAAGAAACCACTGCGCTTCCCTATTTTGCTGCCAACAGAAATAATTCATGGTAGTGATCCCACTTCCTTTTTCCTGGCATCTTGAGCCCAGCTCTGAGGTTCAAGGGGAAGCAAGACAAAGAGGGTCAGGGCTCTTTTCCTGGCTCACCCCACGAGCTAGAAAGAACACACCCCTGGCTCCAAGAGCAGCTCACACAACACAAACGCCACCACGTCTGCTACACATGGACTCTGGCTTAGCCCAAGACCCAAGCTCAGGGCCAAGGCCACAGCCTAACCCTGGGACAACTGGAAAAAAAACAACAATCCCCTCATGGGAGGCCTCCCAGCCCCTACCCAAGGCGACTCAGTCTGACAGCAGCTGTCTGGGCAGGTTGTGTTTATTCATTTCTGCTGACCTTTTAGTGCAACACAGTTCACACTGGTTCTGCACTGGTCAGCTCTGAGCCCTCTTGTCACCTTTACACCGTTTTCCCCCTCCAGTAACGGGAGACTGAATCCAGGGCCTCATTCTACCACTGAACTGCACACAGTCCTTTTATAAATTTTGGAGTGGGTTCTCCCTAAATTGCCCAGGCTGGGCTCGACCTTGTGACCCTCCTGTCTCAGCCTCCAGAGTCCTGGATTATAGGCATGCGCTACTGGGCCCAGCTTATCTTTATTATCAATTACACAACACACTGACAGGTAATTTTTTTTTTTTGTACCTGGAGTTGAACTCAGGACCTCGTGCTTACCATGCAGGCGCTGTGCCACTGAGCTACATACCCGGCAAATTCGGGTAACATACAGAACAATCCGTAAGATGGTAAGCGACCCATACATCTCAACTCCATAGACTCACCCCTTGTTTCCACTACAAATGACTCACTCTCGGGCTCAGCTATCACTTTATTCTATTTTTTTAGTTGTGCTAACATTTTTTTATCCGCAGAAGAGCTGGATTCCATTTCAGCTGAACAGTATTTACGGAGCAGCTGCTCCACGCTTCCTTCTGTGCTGGTGTGTGCAGCGCGTCTGGGAGAAGTGCTGTGCACACAAAAGAAACAGAGGCTGCAGCCTTCTGGGGAGATGACACAGCCCGGGCAGGCCGGGCGACGGCGCGGAGCAGGCAGCGCAGGCAGCAGGGCCGGCGGGGCTCCTGCGGCCGGGCTGGAATGGGTCGGGCGCAGCACTGCCGGGAGCGCAGCCCCTGGAAGTCCGCTGCAAGATCGCCTTACACTCCTGCTTCAGGGCTTTCTACTGCTCCTCCACAACCTCAGGGAAAACTTCCAACTCCTTAGCCTGGCCGCCAGCGCCTCTCCTGATCTGGCTTAGCCTCCAAAAGCTTCTCCTCAATTTATGATCCGCCGGCGCTGGGCCAGGAGGCGGACAGAAAGCACAAAGACACGGCCTCCATTAGGTTTGGAGGACAGACACTGAGGAGCTAATATGCAGTGAGCGCTGTAACTGCGTTACGCGTAACGGGAGACGAGAAGCATATTAAGAAACACTTGATTCCAGCCAAGTGTGGCACCTCACGCCCATACTCCCAGCCTGAGGAAGGCTGAGGCAGGAGGATTACAAGTTCAAGTCCCACCAGGGCGATTCAGGGAGACCCTGTCTTAAAATAAAAATACACAAAAAAGGCTTTGGGCAGGTACTGAAAAGATAAATGTTGAGACGGGGAAGAAACGACTGATTCTGCTGGGCCACAGGCAGTGGTGCAGCGCTTGCCTAGCATGCACGGGGCCCTGGGCTCCATCCCCAGCCCTGCAAAAAGAAAAGAGAGAGAAACGATGGATTCCGCCCAGGAGTGGGAATGCTGGGGCCACGGCCAGCAGCAGCAAGGTCTAGGATGGTAGCTCTCCAAGGAACGAGAGGGAGGGAAAGCCAGGTCACGGGGCGGTCAGGCTATGCCTCAGGGTGGTGACGCCCAGCTGTACAGGCTCAGAAGTCGCGGGTGGGCAAGGGTGCAGCAGAGGACAGCACCCAGCCGGCCCGGTACAGGTTCACAAGCAGCAACTGCCTGCAGGTAGCACCTCCGAGAGGCTGGTGCCCTCTGCATCCTGCACCACACACGCACAGCGCCCGCTCTGCCCTGAGTTGGGTTCTGGGCACGGCGGTCCTGGCGCGCGTCTCCCGTCTGCCTTTGCTGAGGACTCGAGAAGCCAGGAGCCTCTCTGAAGGCCACACAGCTGGCCTGCAGGGCGCGAGTCCATCCCAGGACCGTCTGGCCAGAGCCCCGCTTGCCTAAGGCAGCCTTTTCATTCCTTGCCTCTATTCTAATCTAAACAGCAGCGGAAGCGTTCCACACTCTCCATAGCAGGCAAAATGGACTCAGCAAAAAACAAAGTTAAAAAAAAATCTGCCCCGCGGCACACTATTTACTTATTTTCCTATCCCAGTGCTGGAGACAGAGCCCAGACAACCTCTCACTGCCGGGCAGCACCCAGCACCCAAGCACGTTACTCATCAGAGGCAGGGCGGGGCCTCTGCTCAGGTGTGTCTGCTCCCCGAGCATCGGGACCTGAGACGCAGCCACAGGAAGCCCCGGGCTATGTCCGCGACGTGATATCCGCGACGTGATACGGAAGGTAACTCTGGGGTGAAAACCAGTGAAGGACTGGAAAAGGGAAGGAAGCGTCGAGACAACGTGTGGGGCCAGGACTACAGCAGGGACCACGGCAGGAAGGACAGGAGGGACGAAGGCCGTCAGTGGTGGCTGCGCCCCTCATCTCCGCACCGTGACACTGCCTGCGCAAGGCTGACACACACACACACACACACACCACTGGCTGAGCCCCCGGGGGCGGCAAGCCTGTGCATTTTCGGGACCTTAGCGAGGCTGCGGCCCAGGGGCTGCTCCAGGAGCGTCAAGTGGAAGGCTGGGCGGACACAGGGGAGAGTCGGGGACCCGGGACGGTCAGCCCTTAGACACAGAGCAAAAAGCAACAGCAAGGCAAGAAAGCGCCCTCGTGCGGAAGGCTGGAAGGGTTTGGGTTCCCCGCTGAAGGTGCGACCCCAAATGCCAGGGACAGAAGAGTCGCCCTCACTGGAAGCACAGGAGGTGCTCAGAAGTGGCACTGTGGCTTTCTGCTCCCGCGGATGCCCGGTGGTGGAGGTGGCCGGTTCCTCAGTGGCAGAGCACAACCTGTGCAGAGGGAGGTCCGCCACGTCTGTCACCTCAGTGGTGGCTGGATTAGCCGCACGATTAACTGCAGGAGTCACCAGTGTCCCTAAGGTCAGGCGCGGAGGGTGCGCTCTGCGCTGATCTTCTTGGAGGTGAGAACCCCGCCACTCCTGCAATCTGGGCAACGTCTAGTCCCAGAGACCCCATATTTCCTCGTGTAACGCTCACGGGAATGACAGCCGAGGGCATGCAGCCAGCCCTGTGGGCTTCGGGACGGTCCGGGGCTCTGACGGCGGCCCGTGGCTGCTCCACCACAGCGAGCGCGCGGGGCCACGCTAGACCTGAGGCCTGGGCAGGGGAGAAGAGAGCCGGGCGGAAGCTTTCGCCTCTCCAGCTCGAGGTTTTTTCTCTTCCTTCTGCTTGAGCCCCGCCGCCTTCTAAACACGGCAGGGAGGACGAAGCAGGACAGGTCACACCAAGGCCTGGCCAGAGCAGGAACCCACAGAAGCTTTCTAAAGCAGCAGGGCAAGAGGACAGGGAGGTAAAGAAGGTTCCGGATCTGCACCAGGCAGAGGAAGCGTGGAAAGAGGGGAGCGAACTAGGAGAGGAACCAAGCAGACAGAGGAATGAATCTGTCCCACACGCCCGATGGGGATGGATCAGAGTGCACCCCGGGCCTAGCTGTGAGAGGGGAGACTGAGCACAGCCCTGGTCACAAGAGGAGGACAGGGAAGCAACCTCAGCCACTGACACATGGGGAGAAAATGTGGAAAATACACGCAGTGGAACACTCCTCAGCCCCCAGGAAGGAAACTAGGAAGTGACACCTCAGTTCATGAACACTTCTGTTTACAAACAACTCAGTTCACAAACAAGAGCGTAAAACAAAACAAAGCGAAAGTATCTGACAAAACTTTGCTTCCATTTGCAAGCTCCACATCAGGTGACAAACACAACCGCAGCTGTCATCCCCAACACTGTAAAATGGGTTTATAAGCCAAGGTACCACTGTACAACAACATGGCTGGCCACGGTGGCGCACACCTGTTATCCCGGCACACAGAAGGCTGAGGCAGGAGGATCGCTGAGAGTTGGAGGCCAGCCTGGGCTACACAGTGAGACCCTGTCTCAACAAACAAAAGCAAAACAAAACAAAAATAACCTGGAGGACGTAGTGCTAAGTGAAGTAGGCCGGGCACAGACAGACAGGCACTGCAATGCTCCTCCTTAGCAAGGTGTCTAAGCTCATGGAGACAAAGAGCCCAGAGGCTGTTGCCAGGGACCAGTGGAAACAGTGGGGAAGTTGGTCAATGGACACAAAGTTTCCAGGAATAAGCCTCAGGGACCTGCTGCACGAGGCTGTCCCACAATGCCCTGAGGCACACTTCAAACCGCCAAGGGGTAGTTCTCCTGGGAAGTGTTCTGGTCACGGGAAACCTTTTTATCTTACTTATTTTTGCTGTAATGGGGATCCATTCTAGGTCCTTTGCTCACCAGTCAAGTGCTTCACTCCTGAGCTGCTCCCCCACCTGGGGCAGTTGTTGTTGTTCTGGTGGTGCTGGTGACAGACTCCCACTGTGCTGCCCAGGCCTCCAACTCCTGGGCTCACCTGACCCTACTTTAGTATCCCAAGGAGTGGGGACCCCAGGCAAACAGCTATGTGCCAGCTTAACATTAAAAAAAAACAAAAACTAACTCTATAACACCCTTAGAAGAAAATACAGGAATAAATCTTCAAAACTTGAGTAAGGTAAAGCTTAAGATATGACACCAAAAAGACAAACAAGAAAAAGAAAAACAGATAAATTGGACTTTTTCAGAATAAACACTCTGGGTCAGGCATGATGACACACACCTGTAATCCCAGCACTCAGGAGGCTGAAGCAGGAAGATCACTGTGAGTTCAAGGCCAGGATGCACTATATAAGCGAGTTTAAGAAGGCCAGCCTGCACTACACAGTAAGACTCTCTCTCGAAAAAAGAGAAAGAATAAAGTATAAACACTTAAACTTCAAAATATACCAAAAAGAAAATGAAAAGACAACCCAGTGAAGGGAATAAAATTTATGCAAATTACCTACCTGATAAAGGATTTCTATCCAGAATATATAAAGAACACAAAACTCAGGGCTGGGGATTTAGCTCAACGGCAAAGCGCCTGCCTGGCAAGAGCAAGGTCGTGAGTTCGGCTCCCGGTACCAGAGAAAAACCAAAAAAAAAAAAAGAAAAGAACACAAAACTCAATAAAAGAAGACCACCCAATTTTAAAATGGGTGGTTTAAATGGGCAAAAGATTTAACACCCTCTCCAAAGGTGCAGTGGAGAGGCTGGGGATTTAGCTCAGCGGCACAGCACCTGCCTAGCAAGCGTGAGGTCGTGAGTTCAATTCCTGGTACCAGAAAAAAAAACACAAAGGTGCAGTGGCACACAAGCACAGGGAAGATGCCACGAGGCTTTAGTTATCGAGGTGCAGGTGGCACCGACAGGAGACGCCCTGTGCTCAGACACTCAGGCAAGGATGTGGGGAAGGGAGGACATCCACTGCTGGGACAGCAGGCAGCGTGTAGTCGCCCTGCGGATGGGAGCAGCCGCTTACATGGGCAGAGCTGCCACCAACGGCTCCTGCTCGGCTGCTCACCTTGCTGAGGCTGCATGGGCAGTGGCTCCTTCCTAAAACCGCCAACAGCATCGGACAAGCTCCGCCTCCCAGTCTCTATGCATCTTGTCCTCCATCCCAGACCCTCTGGAGTGTTTTCTCCTGGACACTGGCTTTTTCGTCAGCATCCTCCCCTCAGATGCAAAGTGTCCTGCCACCTCCTGCTTCCTCCACTCTCCCTCCGGAGTCCCGGGCTCCATATCTTGCCCACAGAGGAGGTCCTGAGACAACGCGGGGCTCAAAGGCCTCTTTCCCCCTAGAAGTGGAAAATGACTGGATTTTGCTCCAGATAAAAGATATACTCAACCGGGCATGGTGGCGCATGCTGTAATCCCAGCACTTGGGAGGCTGAGGCAGGGGGATTACCCTGAGTACAAGGCCAACCTGGGCTACATAGCAAGACCTTGTCTCAACCTCTCCAAAAAGACATACTCATCCTTCATGTTGTTATTCCATTAGCCACAGGCCGACACACCTAGATGCCTACAGGGATAAGAAATAAAGAATCAGAAGAGGACCGGCACTGAAACCTGAGCTGGTAAAGGGGGGGGACAGCAGGCTATGGAAGAAAGGCTGGCGATTGCCAGGAGCACCAAGGGCCCGAGCCCTGGACAATGCCCTCATCCCGGCCTGCATCTCCTCAGGCAGCTCCTGCTGCATTTGCAGGAAGCAGTAAAACCCGGGACTAACTGTGCCCCAAGCTCCCCTATCCAGGGCGTTGCCCTCTGGGTGCCCCAAGCAGCCAGGGCCTGGAGCCCTGAGGAACATCAACGCCTTTCCACCCAGCCCCACACCAAATGGAGGCCTCCGGCGGATCCCACAGCTGGCAGGAAAACCCAGCACCACGCTGCTGGGAACTGGTGTGCGCTCAGGCTCTCAGTGCGAGCTCAGGTCCCACATGCCCCGGGACACCGCTGGGAGGGGGAAAGGAGCAGGTGGCGAATGTCAGACCAGCCACATGGCCCTGCGGGCGGAACAGCAAGCAGCCTCTGGCCGTGAGCACAGGCCAGCGGCTCCCGCACCCAAGGCCTCCAACCCCCCGGGCTCAGGCTCACACAGGAGAGCAGGACCCGGCTCCTTCCAGTGGGCCGAGGTTCTCCTCAATCTAGGCTTCCACCAGCCGCCACAGACAGGACGCTTTCTAGTGAGAAGCAGGATGTAGAACAGGACCAAGGACTGACTTCCAGAAAGGGGCACGGAGTTCATATTTTGATGACCCAGTTTCCCTAGAAATACTGTCAGATGACCCCGGAGGACGCAGGCAGCAGGAGAAAAACTCTGCCGGAGTGCTGGCCCAAAGCAGCTGCCAGAGGGCCAAGCCTTACACGGAGTCCTCCCTCCCTCTCCTCCGGGACCCGCATTAACCCCAGTGATGACGCTGAAGACAGTGACCTGCCCAAGACCAAGGGGCGCAGAGACCTCCCATACACTGTGCTTTGCTGTGCCAGACGTGCAGAACTAGTACCCTGGCTCAGACAGTGGACGGGTCATCCATCTCCAGCCAAAGCGGTCCCCAGGTCCTCTACCACAGCACAGTGAAGTCTGCTGACCCTGGGCTCCTCAGCTCACCCTGCAGTCTTTTTTTTCTTTTTTCTTTTTTTTTTTTTAAGTCTTTTTGAGACAGCGTCTCACGATGCAGTTCAGGCTGGTTTTGAGCTCACTTTCATAGCCCGGGCTGGCCTCCAATTCATAGCAATCCTTCTGCCTCAGCCTCCCGACTGTTGGGATTACAGATGTGCACCTCTACACCTAGCTCACCCTTCAATCTTACAGTCTATCTCAAGTGTTCACAAGGCCCAGGGAGCTGGGCATGGTGGTGCACGCCTGTCATCCCAGCATTTGGGAGGCTGAGACAGGAGGACTGCCACAATTTTCAGGCCAGCCTGAACTACATGCGAGACCCTTCTTTCAAACAGAAGAGCAAAGAGCCTAAAGACGGAAAACCCAACACGTTTTTCCTCACTCTGAACTTCCAGCTGCAGAAGCTGGTGCTTCTCATTCTCATGGAGGGACTCACAAAGAGAAGGTCAGAAGACAGGAGTCAGCAGCCGCAAGAGGCAGAAGACAGACCCTAACCAGGCAGCTTATAAACAAAGTCTCCCGTTCCAAACACTGTGCTACCTCCAACTTCCCGCCGGAGGTTGCTGGACAGTCTCAAAGCACGCGGGATCCAGAGGACCGTTCATCTAGGACCACTCACGATTATCACCATGATCACACCCTCGGGAGCCACACGGCAGAGAACAGTGCACGCCTCGAGAACAGGGAAGACACACTACTTCCACTGCGAGTCCCTCAGACAGCCCCCGTCTCTGCTCCCTCACCCAGCAGCCTGATGCAAGCAGCCTGTGCCTCTCCACTTGCTACAGCTTGTTCCCGAAGAAAACAAAAAGCAAGCCGGCAAGGGTTTCCACCGTGAGGGGGCAGGCGGCCTGGAGGACGGGTCAGAGCGGCCGCCGGCCCGAGGACCACAGTACAGGGTACCCAGGCAGGCCCGCGCCACTCGCTGTCAGCGGGACAATGATGTGGCAGCTGGCTGGAAAGGTCGAGGGCAACGCACATGCGGCGGCAGGGACGCGGCGATCCGGCTCCCAGCCGTCCCCCGCGGCCGCGCGGCGCGAG
>NW_004955451.1:13866899-13877448 GCF_000276665.1 Chinchilla lanigera
GGCCCACACGCCTCGCACGCGGGCCTGACAGAAGCCGGGCTGGCCTCCGCGCGCTGCAGAGCGCCGCACCGCCACGGGGAGGCCAGGGAGGGGCGGGAAGGCTCGCGTGTGCGGTGGCTGGGTCGCCCCGGCCCGGCCACCCGAGCCCGACTTCAGCGATTTCCCTCAAGCTTAGGTGCCAAGATGGCGGCTGCGGCGCCGCAGCTCAGGGAGGGGGGAGGAGGGTGGGACGTACCATCCCCACCCTGGGGAGAGAGGGGGAACGCAGCGAGGGGGAAAAGGAAATCTGGCCTGCAAAAATGGGGAACGCCCCCTCGCTCCACCCGAGCGTGGACCCGCCCACTCCCCCGGCCGGGGCACGCGCGGCACCGCGGGCCACGCCTCTCTCCCCTTGGGCCAATGAGCGGGCCGGCCGGGAACCCTGGGTTTTATGAATGGGCTCCGCGCCCACCCACCTGCTGCCCAGCTTTGGCCCGCGAGGGTCAAGGCAAGAGGCTGCCGGGGCCGCCGCCGCCGCCGCCGGACAGTCGTGTCCTCTGGCTCGCTGCGCAGAGGCTGAGTAGCCTGCCCACACGCGGTTATATAATTCCTCCCCGACGAAGCTCTCCCCATATTCAACACAAGTCACGGGTCTATGCAAACTCCACTCTCTGCTCGTAGTCGCGTTTACACAGTTACAAAAATAAATGTGGCCTTTATTACCGAGTAATAAAATAAAAAGCATAATTAGCCGTAGCATCAGCAGCAGGATGAGGCGATGAAATGAGTAACAAGAGCATGTTACATTGTCTCTGGGGATGAAGTGGGTTTTAAGCATCACGAGTGTTGAAAAATGAAAATCCCGATACTCCCGAAGCGCAGCGGGAGCGGGGCAAGGCGAGCCCGGCTAACGTGCCCGTCCAGACTGCGGAGCGCGGCCAGCGAACGGTGTGCCCAGCGCAGACGGAAGCACACACACACACAAAAACGAAAAGCCCCTGGAGATTTGTTGGGAGCCAGGGTCTCGGCTGTGCAGCCCAGGCTGGCCTCGAACTCACAGCAATCCTGTCTCAGCCTCCCTAGTGCTGGGATGATAGCCGTGTGCCACTATGGCCAGCTTGCCCCTTGAGACTTTTGGTACTGTTTTTTTAACATCTGACTAAAAAATACTGTAGTAGTAAACTCTTCCCCAAAACCAAGAACAACAGTAAGATTACTACATGATTTAAAAAGAAGGCATGATACAACCGCTTCCACTGTCTTTACTCTGAGGAGCCGGAGGCAGGCGCACGGGCAGTGTGGTCTTGACCCCTACAGTCCTGTGTCCGCACCACCCCTGTGGGACAGGAGAGGAAGCCATCCTTCCCATCAGGAAACCCGGCCCCCCTAGCCGCCGGATTTATGCTGAAAAATGAGCCTTGCTGTGTCCCTAACAAGTTTCAGGGTGGTTTGCACACAACACTCACCAAACAAGGCACTGTCACCCAGCCTGCTTGTTGGTAGAGTGCTACATCTGTACACACGCACAGCCTGCCTTTCCAGTTCCAGCAGGGGCGCACTCAGGGCTTCCTGTGCCGTCTTCTCTCCCCGGTTCCGTCCCTCCTGGCTCTGCCCTGTGCCGGCGGCGTTCTGTCACGTCATCCGCGTGAGTCCCCGCAAGCGCGCCCCACCCGGTGACTGAGAGAGGTCTCCGGCAGGTCCAGGCTGCACTGCGGCAGTGGACCCAGTGTAGAAGCGCCGTGGAGATCCGCACCTGGGCCCTCGCCGTGCTGCCCAGGAGAACAGTCTCAGCCTGAGCCCCTGGCCGGGTGCGTGTGGGTCCCCTCAGGGCGCCACTGGGGCTCACAAAGGGGACAGGGTCACTCTGAACAGTGCTGGTTTGATGTCTGTGGAAGCAGTCACTTCACTCCTATGAAGAGGATCGCAGAGGGGCTGGCGCTCACTCGGGCACAGCGGGCGGCAGGGTTCACCTCCGCATGAAGTTCCTCTCCAGGGCCACAGAGGTCCGCTGCAGGGAGTGGATGTTGCGCTTCACGCGGTCCTCGAGGGAGGATGTGGACGCGCTCTCCAGCTTCATGCGGCTGTGAGACAGGGGTGGCAGGAACAGCTCGTCAACCAGGCGGCCTGGCGGCACTCAGGCCGCCAGCCCCAGCAGCTGTGCGAACCCAAGTTCTCTGAAGCCCGCACACACAGGTTTCAAGTGACTCCATCTGGAACCACATTTTTTAAACATCCGTAAGGGAAAATTCATCTGTTTCAAAAAGAAGTCAGGGTTTCACTGGAAAAAAAGGCTTCCTGGACCTTCAAATCTTATTTTAAAAAAAGGCCAAGGAATTTCAGGGATTTGAAGCAGGAGTGGTAGCACATGCCTATGATGCCTGCACTAGGGAGGCTGAGGCAGGAGGATTCCTGCAGGAACTCCAGGAACCCACCGAACCAGAGGGTCTCCCGAGGGCTGCCCAGGGCCAGCAGGGGGCGGTGGCACTCACTGGATGAACCTGCCATCTCGGGCGTCCAGCTGCTCCAGCCGGCGCTCGCGCTCGTCCTCCCGCGCATGCCTCTGGAGGGTGCTCAGCCGCTCCTCCTCCCGCCAGCGCGCGTTCTCCAGCATCTCCTGCCGTTTCTGCTCCAGCTCCTCTGCCGAGAGTTTTCTGTTGGGCACAGACACCCATCAGTCCCACGTGTCCCAGCAGGCAGCCGCACAGGAGAGAGGTCAGGTGAGACCGGGTGTGTCTCCCGGGCCAAGTTCTCTCCAGTGAAATGCAGGCCACAGCAGTTTCCTTCTGACTACTTGGTCAGGCAGTTTCAACCCAAATTTTTATTTTATTCATTTTTTATTTTGGTTTCATTCACTCAGGATCTCACTAGTAGCCCAGGTTGGTCTGTAACTCATGGCAATCCTCCTGCCTCAGCCTCCCGAGTACTGGGATCAGATATGCACTGCATCCAGCTTCATCCAAGTTTTCAGGACATTTAGCAAGGGTCCCACAAAGCTGGGTGTGGTGGCGTACACCTTTCATCCCCGCACTTGGGAGGCTAAGGCGGGTGAGGAGCTCAGGAAGCACAGGCACAAGGCCTGCAGAGGGTGGAGGCGGGGAAGGGGCTGAGGGCGAGGGCCAGCATTTAGAAGCTGTCCCAGATGCAGACGGAATGGCCTGGTTCTGTCCACCCTGAGGACAGCAGGGCTGCCCTGGAAATACCACAGGAGACCCCAGGAAACAGCCAGACAGGAGGAGCAGACAGGGCAGGTGATGCAGCGCAAGAGCAGGCAGGGACCCCTGGCTGCATAGGGGGACCCCGCCCCTACAGTATCTGCGGTCTCCTGGATGCCACAGCCAGGCTGCGGAATGGGACCCATCCCTGAAGGTCACCCCGGGTCCCGACAATGGTGTAAAGCCACAAACCGGACCACACCCAGCCCCCTGCAACAGCCGCTCGTACAGGGTGAAACATGAGAGAGAGCAAAAGAGCCTCAGACTGCCAGGCATGGTGCCCCACATCTGTAATCCCCATACCTGAGAGGCTGAGGCAGAAGAATCGCCAGCCTGGGCTACACAGTGAAGCTTTGCCGCAAAAAACAAAATAACAAATGCCAACAAAAAAAGCGGGGGGGAGGTTTCAATACTATGTGACTTTGAAAAATGTGTGCATATTCATTTGACTAAAATAATCTAAGGAACCATAACTCCATAGTAACTGTAATGAATACAAGAATCATTCCATTTTCAGCTGGGCCTGGTCGCTGCACACCTATAATCCCAGCACTGAGGGAGGCTGACGTAGCAAACTACAAGACTGAATCTGCCCTGGGCAACTTAGTGACCCTGCTCAAAATTTTAAAAATAAAGAAAAAGAGATGTGAGGGTAATTCAGTGCAAAGACCCTGGTTCAACGCTCAGTACCACAAGTAAATAAATCCTCAGCACTGAGGACAGCTGATAAAATAAGACAAATTCAAGCAACAGCAGATGGCAAGAGACAGGAAAATAAAGCAGGATGTGCAAGACGGTTACGCGCCACCCACTCAAGCACTGGAAGAGACGAAAGCCCAGGCCCTCAGCAGCACCCAAGGGTGGCATGAGTGCCAGGCCAGCGCGGTGCAGCCCACGTCCCAGATACAACACAGTCCGCAAATGCCCACTGCCTGGGAAGGAAAGGAACATGCAGCCTCCTCTGCAACGCCGCCGTTCACGATAGTCCTGCTTTTCCAAACGGCTTTCCCACATCACGGGGGATCGGGCAGCTCGGGTGGCAAGAACGAGGAGCCTGGCTCCTGCCGCTGGCTCTGCACTTGAACCACAGGTTGAACCGCTAGTGTCTGAGCCAGGGCTGGGAGCACTCTGTCCCAGCACTCTGAGAGGCTGAGGCAGGAGAACTGCAAGTTCCAGCCCAGCCTGAGCAATTTACCAACTTACTGAGACTCTCTCAAAATGTAAAAGGGCTGCGAGGCCCTGAGTTCAATCACCAAGATTACAAAAAACAACCCCAACAATATCCATCGCGGAGCTGATGATGTAATGGGGCTAGGGTACAGCTGGGCAATGAGTTTTTTATGGTTTTTTTTGTTGTCGTTGTTGTTTTCCGGTACCAGGAATCGAACTCACCAACCTTGCACTTGCCAACTAGGCACTGTGCCGCTGAGCTAAATCCCCAGACCCTGGGCAATGAGCTTTGTTGTTGCTGTTGGGGTACCAGGGATGGAACCCAGAGAGTGCTGCACTGTGCCTTTTTATCCATAAAATGGCCAGCTTCTTCATCTATTTTTGTTTTGTTTTGTTTTGTTGAGACAGAGTCTCGCTATCCATTTCAGGCTGGCCTTGAGCTCACTATGTAGCCCAGGCTGATCTTGAACTAGCAACAATCCTCCTGCCTCAGCTGCCTCAGTGCTGGGATTACAGGTGTGCGCCACCACGCCTGGCTTTTATCTATTTTTTGAGGCAAGAGTGTCTAGTTACCTGGGCTGGCCTCAAATTATGATCCTCCTGCCTCAGCCTCAAAAGGGGCTAGGATTACAGGTGTGTATACTCAGTCTGGGATTTTTTAAGTGCCCTGAGTAATTCCAATGCACAGCAATTTATTTGGGAATGTTGATTTACACAACCCTTACAGCAATAAAGGGAATTTCACAGAACCTGCCCACCCCACCTAACTAGATGCCTCCGGACAGCCCCTCGAGGGCACAGCGGCTCCTCCTCAGACCCTGGGGCTGCACAGCCCAGTGCTCTTAGTCCCTGCTCACCCAATTTAAGGAACACTCGCTACCTTCACTGGTGCACACCTGCAACTGAAGCAACTTGGGAGGCTGAGGCAGGAGTATTGTAAGATCAAGCCCAGCCTGGGCAACTTAATGAGACCCTGTCTCAAAGCAAAGTCTCAAAAAGAGCTAAAGATGTAGTTCAGTGGTAAAGCTCTTCCCTATTGTGGCTTCAATCTCCTGTACTAGAAAACAAAAACAAAAATGTAGAGAACTCCTATGTCTCTCAGTGTATCCCAGGGAGGAACAGCAGTGGTATAAAGAAAATAAAAACAGGAGACAAAAGCTGGGGTCAGGTAGAATAACCTCTTTACCTTGGGGGGCCACAGGACTGAACAGCAGTAGTAGGGGAGATAATTTATACCCTTGCAGAGTTAGTGTCACCGAGAGGCAACGTTGCCTAGCAACTAAGGACTGAAGTGGTCCAGGCAGGATGTTTTTCTCAAGACCAAGGCAGCGTGACTGCTTGAGGCTGGATCAGTCCTGTCCTCACACATATGACCGATTTCCAGCTCCAGACACTCCCAACACAAAAACAAACCAGAACTGACCCTCAGTCTGGAGGACCAGCCTAAGATGGGGGGAGAGGACGCCCAGGGCTCCATGCAACCCGCCTGCAAGCCAGCATTCCAGCGGCCACCTCACCTGGTGTAACCGGGCACACGCCGCTGTTGGAAGGCCTCCTTCTTTGGGGATGGGGATGGGCTCCGGGTCGGGGCTCGCTCCCTGCGACCATCCTTGCCGTTGTGCCTGAGGGGACATGCAGGACACAGCCTCCTCAGCCTATGTAGTGTGCCCGCAGAGCAGGACAAGCTGAGCCCCCTGCAGCGTGTGGAGGTCACTCCCCAGGGCGGCCCATACTCACGCTCTGCTGCGCCGCTGTGGGGACCGAGACCTCCTATCCCTGGGGCTCCTTTTGCTGGTGTGTCTCGGTGGGGAGTGGGAGGAGCTTGCAGATCTGGACCGGTCATTTGGCCTGGACATGCCCTTTGACTCGGCCATCCAAGGGCCTTGCGACCCCGGGTCCCGGGCAGAGTCCCTGACCTGAGGGGGAGAGGAGGAGGAAGACAGAAGAGGAGAGAGGCAGGAGCACAGTCAGAGTAGCAGGGAGCGGGAGAGAGGTGGAGGATGGGGCAGGGCAGTGGCAAGAAACACCATGGGGCCCCCGCATTCAGGAGGATGAGGCAGGAGGGCCACAAATTCTAGCTCAGCTTCAGCAACATAGTAACTTAGCAAGGCACTGTCTCAGAAAAAATTCTGCGAGGTATGGCGGCACATGCCCGTAATCCCAGCACTCAGGAGGCTGAGGCAGGGGGATCATTGTGAGCTCGAGACCAGCCTGGGCTACAAAGTGAGCTCAAGGCCAGCCTGAACTGCATAGCCAAACTGTGTCTCAAAGAGACAAAAAAAAATTTTTTTTTTTTAAACAGGCTAGGGATGGAGCTCAGTGCAAAGGCCCTGGGTTCAAACCCCAGTACCACCAAATTAAAAAAAAAAAAAAAAACCACCCAGAAGACATTTAGTGCACTTGAAACTCGCAGGTTTCCCTCCAGTGAGTTGCGGCTGGCTGGCGAGCTGCCCTGCTCAGAGCTCCTTGCCATCCAGGGCCACCAAGGCGCTTTCCGTCCCTCAGGCCCCAGAGAAGCCCATGGCCCCACCTGTAAGCCATAGCCGGGGGCTTTGGACAACACCGGAAAGGAATCCATCCCCTTCTTCTGAGACCTAAGATTTAAACACAAACACTCACTGGGAAACTGATGCGCCTGGGCCCAGCGAGTCTCCAGCACGGAGACGCGGCGTCGCCCCAGCTCCCGCCCAGCAGCGCGGGGTCACACGGCAGCTTCCCTGGAGGAGCCGTGTGCACAGCCTCTCACCTCAGGCTGCTATTCCAGGGTCTGAGGGTGAGTCAGCTCCGCAGAGCTGGTGCTTCCCACAAAACAGACACAGATCAGGCCCACATGGGCTCATTAACCCATTAAAAAAAAGCCTACATAAAACCCACTTCAAACCTGGGCATGATGATGGCACACCCTGTCATCCCAGCACTCGGGAGGCTGAGGCAGAAGGATCTGTATGAGTTCAAGGCCAACCTGAGCTACATGGTGAGTTCTAGCCCAGCCTGAACTACACAGTGAGACTGTGTCTCAGAAAAACCCAAAACAGCCGGGCATGGTTGCATACGCTTGTAATCCCAGCACTCAGGAGGCTGAGGCAGGAAGATCGTTATGAGTTCAAGACCACCTGGGCTCAAAGTGAGCTCAAGGCCAGCCTGACCCGTATAGCAAGATCCTGTCTCAAAAAAAAAAAAAACAAATGACAAAAAAGACAAAAAACAAAAACAAAAACAAACAAAACAAAACAACTCACTTCCACCCTGAGGACCCAAGCTGAGACGCAAATGAGCTAGACCAGGGGAGCTGCTCAGAGGTCTGTGAGGCTCAAGTGAGCTCACTCAGGCCCTCTGCCACGGCACTGCCAGCCCCGCCTGCACCTCTACGTCCCCAGGGCTGTGTCACAGGCCCTTGCCCAGCGTCCCCACCAGAAGTGTGGCGTCCAGCACTGGCCAGCTCTGCCCAGCAGTGCCCAGTTCCACAGCGGCCTCCACCCTCACCTCCCCCGGCGGGGCTCATCCTCGCTGCTGGACCGGTTGCTGCTCGAGCTCCTATGCTTGTGTTTCTTGTGCTTCTTTCTCTTCTCCTTCTTTTTCTTTTTCTCCTTTTTTTCCAGACTCATTTGCAACTAGAAAATGCAGAGTGTGACTGGGCAGGATGACCAAGCCATCTGCCTTTGTTCCAGCAGGAGAGGGTCCCCGCATAGGCCGCTGCCTCCACCCTCTCCCGGGCGTGGGGCACCATGAGACACAGGCTGTGCCCTCACCACCCTAGACTCCTGAGCAGAACCTCTGGGTGTGTGCTGGGGGTCTAGATACAAGAGTTGGCCGTGGTGGCACACACCTGTAATCCCCGCACTTGGGAGGCTGAGGCAGCAGGATCATTGCGAGTTCGAGGCCAGCCTGGGCTACAAAGTGAGCTCAAGGCCAGCCTGAACTGCACAGTGAGACCCTGTCTCAAAAAAAAAAAAGAGTTCCCAGAACCACTGTCCAGGGCTCCCAACGCTTCCCATTCAAAAATGCTCTAGCCAGGGGTGGGGGCACCTGAGTACAACCCCAGCACTAGGGAGGCTGCGGCAGGAACGCCAAGAACTCAAGCCATGCCTGGGCTATATAGTGAGACCTTGTCTCAAATACCAAAAAGAATTAAAATAAAAAGACTGCTATGTCTTTCTTCTAAAGTAATAGGAAGTAGAGATAAACCCTCAGGGCAAATAGGTAAAGGGTACTCTTTATGCTTATTCTATGTACAACTTACCAGTTCCTTGATTTTCTTCATTTTCACAGGATTATTCAATACCTCCCGTTTTTTTTCCTCCTCTTTCTTCCTAAATAGAGGAATTTATAAAATGATGACTTTGTTTTTCAGGAAAGGGAGTTAACTCCTTCTCCCGTCCACAGTCCAGGTGACAATCTTTCTCCCAAAGCCCACGCGTACAGGGCCTGGGGAGACATTTGCACCCGGAACCCACACAGCAGGTGTGTACAGGGCGATGCAGGACCACACAGCGAGCTCTACCTGCTGCTCCCTGGGCTTAGGGCTCGAGGCTGCCAGCTGGGCCAGCAAACGCTGCCACCCTGAAGGTCCCCTGGCCACACCGTCTGAAAAACTACTTGCCGACAGGGCACGGCAGCGCACTTATATGTGCGTGCGTGCGTGTGTGGCGTGTGTGCATGTACATGCATGTGTATGCATGCATGTGTGCAAGCATGTGTGCATGTGGCATGTTCGTGTGTGCCTGCATGTGTGGTGTGCATGTGCCCTCTCGAGTAGTGGATCCAGGGTGCACTGCCACTGAGCTACACCCTCAGTCCTTTTATTTTCAAAACGCACACGAAGTTTTGCTAGAGGCACAGTGCAGGCCTGTAACCCCAGGGGAAGCTGGGGAGTCACAGGTTCAAAGAAGACACTGCCTAAAAAAGAAAAACAGGCTACAAATTCAAACTAAGTAACAATGTGTGCAGCAGGGTCTCATCTAACAGCTCTGCTGCAGCTGTTACATGTTACACTTTCAAAGCAGATTTTCCTTTCTTTTAAAGGGGTCTACTGGGGCCTGAGATGTAGTTCAGTGCCGCCGTGCCTGTCTGGCACAGGCAAGGTCCTGAGTTCAATTCCCAGTAGTAAAATAAATAAAGCGTTCTGCTGCCCCATCAAAAAAAGAAACGAGGAGCAAGGCAGCCTGTTCACAACCTCCACAGCGCCACCCACACCTCCAAATTTTAACAACAAAACGAAAACAAAAAACAAAACACTCCAAATTTCAAAGAAGCATCCAGTCCACCTCTGTCACTTGGTTTCTACTCCTATTTCTATTCAAGAGTCAAAGATAAATGAGTAAATGGGGCACAATGGCCCACGCCTGTAATGCCAGCACTCGGGAGGCTGAGGCTGGAGGATCGCTGTGAGTTCAAGGCCAGCCTGAACTGCATAGTGAGACCTTGTCTCAAAAAGACAAAACAAAAGAAACAAGATAAAGGAACAGGCTGGTCCTGGCCTGGCACTGTGCTTTGCCGGCCTCCTCCCTTACGGCCGGCGAGCAGAGGACAAACCCTTTGCCTTGGGAAAGCAAAGCAGCCGTGCAGGCGACACCCTCGGCCTCACAGCACCCCAGTGTCCCTGCCGTCAGCCCCACGGTACCTGATGATGAAGAGCGGGTCCTCGCGGATTTTGCTGGCCATGTCCAGCAGCGAGTTGGCCCCTGCTGGGGCAAAGATGGAGCCCGGGAGGAGCCCGGTCTCAGAGGAGCAGCCAGCCTCCTTCTCCTCCATCTTCTCGAACACGTACTTGTCAATGGGGCGGCCCAGCAGGTACTCGTCGCGGTTCACCATCCCACCAGGCCCCTGGTACATCCAGTCCAGCTTCTCCTCTTTCTTCCTGGTTAGAGACAAGCAGACGAGCGCAGTCAAAGGAAATGAAGATGCCTCTAGACGTGCGTACTAAACCAGATCCCAGCAGGGCCCACCGTGGTGCCACACACCTGTCATCCCAGCACTCGGAAGGCTGAGGCAGGAGGACCGCCGTGCGTTTGAGGCCAGCCTGAGTTACACAGTGAGCTCAAGCCCAGACTGAACTGCATAGCGAGACCCTGTCTCAAAAAAAAAAAAAAAAAAATAAAAATAAAAAAGACAGTCTCTCTAGAGTGTTTGTCCAATAGCCAAGAGACCCTGGGTTAGTTCCCACCACTGCCAAAAAGAAAAAAGTCCCC
>NW_004955451.1:13877548-13878876 GCF_000276665.1 Chinchilla lanigera
TTTTTGCCTGAACTGCATAGCGAGACCCAAAAAAAAAAAAAAAAAAAAAAGGATAAAAATAAAAAAGACAGTCTCTCTAGAGTGTTTGTCCAATAGCCAAGAGACCCTGGGTTAGTTCCCACCACTGCCAAAAAGAAAAAAGTCCCCAAGAGACAGGGTCTCACTGTGTTGCTCAGGCTGGTCTCAAACACTTAAGCGTAATCAATCCTGCCTCAGGCTCTTGACTTTTTGGGACCCAAGCCAGGGCCACTACACCCAGCTGTGGGGAGGTGGAGTCTCAGGAGCACACTCCCCACCCACAGGCGTCCTTGGCCACTTGCACTGGACACCAGCGCGGACGGAAGCTGGCGCTGCACACTGATCCATCCGTACACGTCTGCTCAGCCACCACCCGTGGGCCCGACACTCACACAGCCTGGTGAGGGGGAACGCCCAGGGAGTCACGTGGGTACCGGTGACCCTGAGACACTGCAGACACCAAGCACAACTGTCTTGTGGGTAGCTGAGTACACAGCGGCACAGAGGCAGCAGGTATGGTGGCTCAGGCCTGTGAGCCCAGCACGCAGGAGGCAGGGTCAGAGCAGCCCGAGGTCAGCCTGGCTGAGACAGCTAGATGCTGTCTCCGACAAAAGCATGAAATCACTTCCCTCCCATTCCTGGCAGACGAGCAGGCACAGGTCAAATGTTAGGCAGCAAAACCGAGCCTGGGCCCAGCCTAGATAACTTAGCGTGACCCTGTCTGAGTTTAGCAAAGCAGAAACCAGGCTGGGGACATGGCTCAGTAGCTCAGTGCCAAGGTCTGGGGTTCACTCCTCAGTGTGGAAGGAAAACACCAGACAGGACACACTGGATTCCCACCAGTAGAGCTGCTGATCTACACTGTGGCCTCCTTAATTAAGATTCCAACACGCCCAAACTCCTGGTGTGTCATGCTTCTGGCACACAACACGTCATGCTTTTGTGAATAAAAATTTCCAAATAGCTGCATATGATGGTATGTGCCAGTAATCTCAGCGCTCTGGGAAGCTGAGGCAGGAGTACTGCCTGTTCCAATCGAGCCTGGGTACTTAGTGTCTTAGCAACTTTTTCTCAAAAATAGAAAACTAAAAAGGGGTACAGAGGTAGCTCAGTGTAAAGGCCCTGGGTTCAGTCCCTGGTACAGCAATTAATAAGCATCAGCATCTAAATTATTACCTTGGATAATAGGGATTAAACTTATACCAGGAGCTGGGGATTTAGCTCAGCAGCACAGAGCCTGCCTGGCAAGCGCAAGGTCGTGAGTTCAATTCCCGGTACCAGAAAACAAACAAACAAACAAACAAAAATTT
>NW_004955451.1:13879036-13883475 GCF_000276665.1 Chinchilla lanigera
CTGGGCTACAAAGTGAGTTCAAGGCCAGCCTGAACTGCACAGTGACACCCTGTCTCAAAAAGACAAAAAAAGGGGCTGGGGCTATAGCTGAATGGCGTAAGCACCTGCCTGGCAAGGGCAAGGTCATGAGTTCGATCCCCGGTACCACACACACAAAAAAAAAGACAAAAAAAAAGTCAATATACTTTCAAATCAAGAGTTCACAAATCTAAATCTTCATATACCACAATTCATGTGCACTTTATAAACTACCCAGGATTTACCTCTTGTTGGGAGTGTCTGGAGCTGGAAATGGGTCATTTGTGTGAGGGCAGGACTGACCCAGCGCTTCAAGCAGTTACGCTGCCTCAGTCTTGAGAAAAACATCCTGCCTGAACCACTTCAGTCCTTAGTTGTTAGGCAATGCTGCCTCTCTGATACTAACTCTGCAAGAGTATAAATTATCGCCCCTACTACTGTTGTTCAGTCCTGTGGCCCCCCAAGGTAAAGAGGTTACTCCACCTGACTCCAGCTTTTGTCTCCTGTTTTATTTTCCTCATACCACCGCTGTTCTTCCCAGGGGTACACCAAGAGACACAGGAGTTCCCTACAACCTCCGATCCGTTAAGTTTATTCACATTATATATAGCACATGTAAGTTACATAAACTATATAAAGTAAAATTACATACAGACACTCCTCATTTAACAACCAAGTGACATTCCTGCAGCTCAGTCATTAAATGAATTGGTTGCTACATGAGGACTTGTATGTAGTATGTACACTACAATATTCAGAACAAAGAAATGGTCATCGGCAACTCCAATGGATGACTCGACTTTGATCTGCATAACTGTAACATGCAGCACTGTAATGTAAAACAGCAAAAATAAGTAAATAAATAAAATAGAACAGTGGCAGTCTACTGTACAGCACAATCAGCAAAAGCTCTACCACTGGAAAAACAAGGTGCAAAAAAAGACATCGAGGCTCTATAAACAAGATGTACAGAACTCTACACAAAATTTGGGTCACAAAAGTTTCCATGAATTAGAACTAAATTTCATGTTTAGCGAATAGTCACCAAACGGACATGTCGTTAAACAAAGAATAGCTCTACTTGCAAAATTTCATTCGCTTGTTCCATTTTATGTACCAGCCCCTGAAATAAGTTGTATTTTATTTAAAAATTCTAAAACTCTATTCACTTTTTTTTGCGGGGGGGGGGGAGACAGGAGGATCTCACTATGTAGGCTGGCTGGCTTTAAGCTCACTTATATAGCCCCAGCTGGCCTCAAACTCCTGAGTGCTGGGATTACAGGTGTGCTCCACCATGCCCAGGTAACTCCATTCACTTCAGGACATCCGAACAACCCTTCCCCCAGCCCACTTTCCTAAAAGAACATTTTTGCACTGCTTAAGTTTTATACTGCCATTTCCATAAATTACAACTAAATTTACACACACACACTGGTAAATGCCACAAATCCTCCAGTGGTGAGATTAGGAAGGAAAAGCCCCGCATACCCCACAGCGACAGTGTGCCACACACAACCCTCCAGCCTTGGCCACAAACGGGGCACAGACCAAGCAACGACAGCACACATCACTCAACGTAGCCCAGCTGCAGTTCTGTGGCATTCTGGTGCTTTTTTGCTTTTGGTTTTTTGTTTGTTTGTTTGTTTTTTATGTCAGGGAGAGCAGTACTGGAACCCAGGGCCTCATGCGTATTAGGCAAGTGCTCTATCACAGAGCATAGCCCCAGTTCGACCTGTGTATTTTCTCAGAGTAGATTTATGCCAATTTCCTTTGATACCACGGATAGGGTAATTATTATGTCTGTCCTAGTATACTATCATCTATTGTACTCAAGGCAGCTGGCCAATGGGGAAACCCATGGGACAGGCCCCAGTCACACGGCTTTTATTTATTTTTATTTTTCTGGTTTTTTGAGACAAGGTCTCAATATGTAGTTAAGGCTGGCTCTGAACGCACAATGTAGCCCAGCCTGTCCTCAAACTCATGGCGATTCTCCTGCCTCAGCCTCCTGAGTGCTCGGATTCCAGGGGTGCACTGCCATGCCTGTTGCACACAGCTTTTATCAACAGACACATGGTTCACCTCTTCCCTGGACCCTCACAGCCAGTCAAGTGAGCCTGCAAAGCTGGTGTGGTGGCACACATTTGTAATCCCAGCACTCAGGGGGTTGAGGCAGGATAGCCTCAAATATGAGGCCAGTGAGACCCTGTCTCAGAAGAAAAAAAAACCCAAAAATAAATACAATTAGAGTGAGCTGTCAATGCATTCACAAAGGCGAGGCGGAAGCCTGCACACCCTGCTGGTAGGGTGGAGACAGTCCTCTTCAGTCGTGGTGTCTGTCACCACCCCCAGGAGCGAGGTCCATGAGAAGCCCTCCTACCCGGTCCTCAGCAGACCTAAGGACTTGGAGCTCTGACTTCCCAGGTTCTACAGAGGTCCCAATCCCACACCGAGCAGCAGTTCTGGCACTGCAAAGCCGCTCTTTAAAGACAGGCCAGTCTGCCTCCAAGACCCAGGCACCAACTCAAGACACACGCAACACCGCCAGCCCCACCGGCCCCGCCACCCCGCTGTGTGACTGGCTCACTTGACAGCACCCACGTCCTCCGCATAGCGCTGCATCTCCTCCCGGGCCCGCTCCTCCCGCAGCTCGCGCTGCAGCTCCTCGATCTTCTTCCGCTCGGCCTCATGCTTCTGCTCGGCCTTCCACACCTTCTCCACATTGCGCAGGGTCTGTGGGTGCCAGCTCTTCTTCAAGTTCTGTGGCAGAGGAGACAGCACAATTCAGCAGCGTGCAAGTGGCCCCAATTCGCTCATACTGCCACCCCCCGAGGCTTGACGAGGCGGGCAGGGTGGGCCAGATGTCGGGGTGCAGAGTAGCTCAGGGTCAAGTGCTTGCACCAAAACAATAAAACAAAAATGGCCCAGCGTGGTGGCACACTCAGGAGGCTGAGGCAGGAGGATCACTGCAAGTTTGAGGGAAGGCAGGATCAGAACCAGTAGGCCCAGGTGAGAGAAGGAAGGAAGAACTGAGGAGAGGGAAAGGACTACATTACTGACTAAGGGAAGAGGCAGGAGAGGAAGGAGGGAGAAAAGCAAGGTGAGAGAGCCCTGCCTGACTGTCCCCTTCCCGCCTGCCGGACACCATGCGTGCACGATCTTATTTGGTCTTCCGCATCCTGTCCGCTCCCCTCATGACAGACGGCCACGCCTCTGCCCTGTGTCCCACACCAAGACAAAGCCCAGTCCCACACGGGTCACGAGGCCCCGCAACTCCTTTCTCAGTTGCCTGCATCTTGCACCCCTCTCCAGCAGTTTGAGCTCCACCTTCAGCACACAGAATGATTCAGCCGTGATCTTTCTCGTTGCTGAGGCTGTGGCTGTGAATGCTTTTCCCTCTGTTAGGAAATCTGTCCTCCGCCCGCCCCTCGTCAGGAAACCTCCCAAGGGGGCAGCCGCAGCCAAAGCAGTGGGCAGTGGACAGGAGAGGACGGGGAGGGGAAAGGAAGAGGAGAAGCCAGGGAGACAGCGGCTGTCTGCCTTCTCTCCTTAACCACCAGCGATTTGGCCCCAGAGAAACGGTGGCAATGTCTGAAGACATTTTTCTTTGTCACAGCTGGGGAAGGAGGGTGCTACTGAGTCCAGTGATGCTGCTAAACATCAGCCTCAACACACACACACACACACACACACACACACACACACAATCTAGCTGATTATCAGGGCTAACCTGTCAACAGCACAACTCTGGGGAAAAGAACCAACTCGAAATGCAGTTATCTGAAGAATGCACTAAACTGGATGAACCTTGATGGGAGTTCTGGAACCCAGTCTGACAATGCCTGACAAACACTAACCTGACTCCTGGACAGACACCCAGGCTGACCCACTGGCTGGTTCCTTCCTCTCCACCTTAGGTACTTTTTCATTTTTGGGGGGTGGGGGGCAGTACCGGGAATTGAACTGTGGACCTTGCGCTTGCCAGGCAGGCGCTTGTGCCGCTGAGCTATATCCCCGGCCCTACTCCACCTTAGGAAGGTGAGCATTTCCCATGCTTTGCCCAGCCCGAGGCCTCATGCCCTCACAAATGAGCTGCAGCACTGACAGGCAATCGCCACTTATGTAAGCGCTGTGCCTGCAGACGGAAGCACTGTCACTGCAGATCAGACCAGAAGGCAGCGCTGCTGCAGGAGTGCAAGTTTGGAAGGTGGACCTAAGATACCTTCAACGCCACGGCTGGGGAGCAGGGAGAACCGGGCTCAAACCCCTCTGCTCCAGCTCCGCACAGGACTCCAAACTAGCCAAGAAAGGGAAATGTGTCCCAAGACAAGATGTAGGGAACAAAACCGGGCTTGGAGTGTAGCTCAACAAGCCCCTGTGTTCCATCCCTAGCGCCGAAATTAATAACTAAATTTAGGGCT
>NW_004955451.1:13884016-13889894 GCF_000276665.1 Chinchilla lanigera
CCAGCACACAAACATCACGAGCCACCATTCGCAGGACCCTCGCACGCTTTCCCAAGTGCCAGCCCCATCCCTCTGGTCCTAAGGACCCGTCCCCTCTCCAGGAGAGGATGACTGCCAGGCTTCATTACCATGGTTACTCGTTACCATCCCCTCCTGCCACCCCCCACCCCTGCCAATTTCCGTCCCCAGCGCCACTGGGTCCCTGCCCAGGCTTAACCCTAACCCACACTTACCAAGTCCCCGCCCCCCATGGTACTGGCGATGTGTCCTCGCTACGCGGGTCGAGAGGCTCAGAAGAGACAGTAAGAAAAAACAGGACGTCGGACGGCCGCCCTCACAAGATATGCTCTCGAAAGGAAGCAGCCGAGACTTTCTAGTCCCGGCCTAGAGAGCACTTCCGGGGTGGCGTCATCAGGGTGCGTTTGTGTCGCGGGATGATGACGTATGCGCAGCTGCCCTATCACGTGACGGCGGAGTCCTGTGGCGTTTTGGAGCCTTCTGTCAGGATCTCCTTGGCCGGGTTCGTCCGCCGTGTGCAGTGCACACCCCGTTTTCGAGATGGCTTTCCGCAGGCCCTCAGGACTTGACTCTCCTCCAGTCTCCCTGCTTCAGGCCCTTTGAACGGAGATAAACAGAAACCATGAAGCAAATTACCCAATCATACCCACGCCAAACCTTGAGAAACTCCCGCCCCCCATTTCCTTAATCGGCTCTTACCAGGCTTTACTTGTAAGATGTTTTGTTTCTTCTCTTCCGTCCTGAAAACTCAATCCACGATCCTTGCGTCGAGCTACATCCTCAGTCATTTTATGTTTTATTTTGTTATTATTTTGTATTTTATGGGGCTGGGGATGTAGATCAGCGGCACAGCGCCTGCCTGGCTAGTGCAAGGTCGTGAGTTCGACTCCCGGTACCGGAAGAAAAACAAAACAAAAAAAACATTTTATATTTTACTTTATGGGAGGGTTTCGCTAAATTGTTCGTGTTGGGTTTGAAACTGCGATTACAGGCAGGCGACAGCAAGCTCTGTAAGAGTTCTTTACATTTTCCTAACACTAGGTTTTTTTGCCTGATAAATACAAATAGTTTTTCCTGCTCTGTGGCGTCCCTATTGTCTTAGTACATTTTTTTTCTTTTATTTTCTGTAGCGGGAATCGAACTCAGAACCTTGTGCTTGCCAAGCAGATACTTGTGCCACTGATCTATATCCCCAGCCCTGTCTTAGTATATTTTAATAAATAGACATTTTAATTTTGTTGTTTTTGAGACAGTCTCACTGTGTAGTCCAGGCTGTCCCTGACTCACAGTGATCCTCCCGTCTCAGCCTCACTAATGCTGGGATTACAGGCCTCCAGCGCCGTGCTCGGCTGATAATGTAGAATTTTATCAGCATTTTTCTTTATGCCTATCATTTTTTGTTTAGGAAACCTTAGTCTCTCAGTTAGAAAGGTATTTTGTTCTGTATTCCTCTAATAGCCTCATAGTCTGTGTTCTCAAATTAATATTTGTGTCTGGTATCTGGTGTGAAATGATTTTTTTGAGAATATATCCAGTTACTCCAGCATGGGGCCAGAGTATATCTCAGAGGCGGAAGCTCCTACCTGGCAAACGCAAGGTCCTGAGTTTGATTCCCGGTACCAAGAAAACAAAAAACAAAATAAACTTCTTATGACTGGGAATATAGCTCAGCAGCACAAGCGCCTACCTGGCAAGTGTGAGGTCCTGAGTTCAAGTCCCTACTCCAGAAATAAAAGAAGGGAAGCCAGTTACTCCAGCATGATTTTCCAGTTTCCTTTTGATGCTGGGATTGATTACAGGGTCTTGAACACACGTGCTCTACCACTGAGCACAGCACTTTTTTTTAAAGACTTTTGTCCCCATTTGTTTTGGTGGCTTGTTGAAAATCCAAAAGCCACCTGAGTGCGCCTCTGCTTGTAAGCTCAATATTCTTCGCTGATCTACTCAATTTTATGATGGCACCTCTGCTCCTTCTCACTGTAGAAAGTATGGAGGGCAAGCCAGATGTGATGGTAGATACACCTATGATCCCAGTGCCCTGTGAGGTCAAGGCAGGAAGATTGAAAGGTGAGCCCAGCCTGAGCAGTTTAGCCAGACCTTGTCTCAAACTAAAAGAAAAAACGCCGGGTGTGGTGGCACTTGCCTTAATCCCAGCACTGGAGAGGCTGAGGCAGAAGGATGGTTGCAAGTTCGAGGCCAGCCTGGACTACAAAGTGAGCTCAAGGACAGCCTGAACTGCATGGTGAAACCCTGTCTCAAAAAAACAAAGAACAACAACAAAAAGGCACTCTGAGCTGAACCCTAAACAATGAAGAGCCCCCCAACCCTGTAGAGAGGGCAGCTACCCATTACCCAGCAGCCCAAGCTTCCGCTTAATACTGTGCTTTGATTTAGACAGAGGTAGCCTGACAAATTTTAAGGTGGCTTTGATTAGAAATAGAAAAAGTGGGTAAGTGTTTTGGAAAGACAAATAGCATCTAGAGCTTCCAGCAAATTCCCTCCCTTGGCCAGCCGTGTGTGAATGTGTCAACACCCACCAGATGGACTGCTAAGGGGACCCTTGTCCTCTTTTAATTTGTAGTAATTCTTTGTGTACTAAGCTGGCTTTCTTTTTTATTAAGCTGTCAAAAATACACATCTGTCGATTCCTGGTACCAAAAAAAAAAAAAAAATACACATCTGGGTTGGAAATATAGCTCAGCAGAATAGCATCTGCCTGCCAAGCACAAGGTCCCAAGTTTGATTCTCAGTACAAAAAAAAAAAAAAAAATACACATCTGATCTTGAGTTCAACTCCTGGTTCCAAAAAAATATACACATGGAAAGAACATCTTTGCCTTTACTCTTTCATACATCAGATAACCAAATTGTGTTCACAGCTTTTGGGAGTAAATTTTTTCCCTGGTACTGGGGAGTGAACCCAGGCCCTTCACACTAAGCTACATCTGCAGCACTGATTTTTTTTTTGTGACACAGGGTTTTGCTAAGACACTAAATTCAAGAGGGTAGGTTTGAACTTGCAGGCCCCTGCCTCAGCCTCCTAGAAAGCTGGGATTACACATGTGCCACCATGCCTGGCTTTAGCTCTAGATTTACAATTAGATTTGAAATTACTTCCTGGGGGAATTTTGTGTTAATTAATGCTCAGGAGGGGTTCTTCAGGGGGCTTTTACCGATTCCCTGGGAATATGCAACAATTATTTTAGGACAAGAAGGAGCTGAGCATGTCCCTTGTCTTTTTTTGGTGGCACTGTGGTTGGGAGTGTTTGCTCTTACTCCCCTTTGTGGAAGTAAAAATGTAGCCAGGGAAGGGGGCACCCGGATTTGAACCGGGGACCTCTTGATCTGCAGTCAAATGCTCTACCCCTGAGCTATACCCCCACACCCTATAAGGGTTCTCTTCCCTGTCCACTTATGGTGACTCAGTCCGTGCGTTCCACCCACTCCAGAGCCCTGGCCGGCTTTGTGTTCTCAGGCCTCACTTCTCTTGTGTAAATCATCATCTGCTTTGGCTGTCATCCTAGCCACTCATAAAGTGGGTGGGGACACCTTGTGACATCCTGGACACTAGCTGAGAAGAAAACTGACAGCAGAAGCAGTGCTGTGGGCTCTGTGTCAGAATCCCTGGGCTAATAGCACCCTGGTTTCAATCTTGCCTCCTACCCCTTTATGAATTGAAGATAAAAAAAATGAGATTTCATGGTTTTGGGGTTTTGTTTTGTTTTATTTTGTTTGTTTTTGAGACAGAATCTCACTGTGTAGTTCAGAGTGGCCTTGAACTCACTTTGTAGCCCAGGCTGGCATGGAACTCCTGGAGATCCTCCTGCCTCAGCCTCTGGATTACAGGTATGTGCCACCACCCCCTATTGAGATGTCAGTTTTTTGGATGGGATAATTCCATGTGTCAGAAAAACTCAGGAAATCTTTCCTGGGGCAACCAAGGCCCAATCCCTGTGCCCTCCTGCCTCCTTTGTTTGGATGGAAACAGTAGCCAGCTTCTGACATGAGCCCTGCTGACATTTGGGCGAACACTTTGATGAGAGTTGTGCTCGTTCCTAGGACTAGGGTGTAAAACAAGTAGGAAGTCAGAGGCACAAGTGCCTGCCTGGCAAGAGCAAGGTCCTGAGGTCAATTCCTGGTACAAAAAAAAAAAAAAACAAACAGGAAGTATTCTTCCTCCTGGGTGTGGTGGTGCACACCTGTGATTCCAGCACTCAGGAGACTGAGTCAGGAGAATCGCTGAGTTTGAGGCCTGCCTATAATATATAGTGAGACTGTGTCTTAAACCCCTCCGCTACAAAACAGATAAACAAAAAAATACAGCACACAGGGAGACAAACAGAACTTTAATATAAAATAATATTGAGAGTTCCTCTAAGCCTCTGTCCAAGAAATGCAGCTGAAGGGCTGAGAAGGGCAGCAGTGCTGTCAGTAGAGAGGAAACGGGGTGACCTCTCCAAACACCGAGGGCCGCTGGCGGAGGGCCGGGGTGTTCCTACGGTAGCCAAACCGGCCATTGAGCCCAGGGCCCAGCTTCGGATGGGCATTGTAGTAGTCATGGCCGGTCACCTGCTGGAGGGAATGCCCTTGGGGACAAGAAGGGAGGCTGAACCTACAGGCAGTGCCCTTTTGCCTTCCCCACTCCCACAGGCTGCCAGGAATGGCAGACTAGCACTTGTCATGTGAGGCAGGGTGGCGTGTGCCTACCATCCCAGCACTCGGGAGGCTGAGGCAGGAGGATTGCCATGAGTTTGAGGCCAGCCTGCGCTACACAGTGAGACCCTGTCTCAAAACCAAACCTCCTTCCTTGAAAGGCATGAGCCTCTTCACTAAAAACCCCAGAGTTGGGGAAGTGCTGGAGTCAGAGGTGCCCCATAAAGCAAATCCCACACCCTGAGACTAGTCCAACAGCACCAGGGAATGACAGGTACTGGGACAAGAAAGGCGGAGACATGGGGCATGGCTGAACTTGCCCCAAACCTGGGAGACATGACAGATCGTCACCCTCACCTTGTCTCAGGGAAGGGGATGAGATCAGTTGGGCCAGATGAGGGACCACATCATGTGACCAGTACATGGTCAAAGGGCAGCGGAGTTGGGGTAGGGGGTCCTGCCAAAAACTCTCTCCACCTGACCCTCCCCACTCTTGCTAAATTGGGCCAGGAAAATGAGCAAGACGCCTCCTGCTCAGGGAGTAGTGTCCAGGAAACAGGCTGTGTTGTTTTGTTTTGAGACAGGGTCTCCTGTTCAAGACTGGCCTTGAGTTCATTCTATAGCCTAGACTCACAAGGATCCTCCTGCCTCAGCCTCCCAAATGCTGAGATTACAGGCATGTGCCACCACACCTGGCTTGGGACATGTGCTTTAGGGAGGACAGAAAAGAATTCCAACCCTAGTTGTGCCACAGGCTCTCATGAGGGTAAAAGCTATGTGACAGTAGGTGCTCAATAATAAAATATTCCGAGAGCCGTGGCACCAGCCATTCCCAGCGAGAGGAAAGGCCTGGGGGATGCGGCCCCTGTGCCTCATGCCCCACATCTGGCCTCTCCAGGTTTCTCTGAACTGTGGGCCACACCCTCTTCCCCCCCCCAGGCGCCACATTTGCACAGCAAGATAATGCCTACCTGCCCCTGCCCAGTTTCTCCTGTTGAGGTACCGCTGTCCCTGCCCGAAAATGTGGAAATAGTCCACTATCCAGCCGTCCCGTCCTGTACCACCATGGTCCTGAAAATACAGAAGATAGTCAGCAAAATGTCCAGGAGCACCCAGCAAACTCTTGGGGTTCCTCTTATATTGGGGGAATCAGAATCATAGGTAATTGGCAGTCAGACATGGTAGCACATGCCTGTAATCCCAGCAC
>NW_004955451.1:13890549-13904750 GCF_000276665.1 Chinchilla lanigera
GCTGAGGCCTCCCTACCGGGTGGGTTGAGGTGCCAGGGAGGATGACAGCAATTCCTTGGGAGACAGGTGAGGGGGTGAGCCTGATGGCCTCCTGCCAGGGCCGACTGGGTCTTGGGAGCTCAGGGTGCTGTGTCCCTGGCACCTGCACCGGGTCCCTTCACCCGTCCGCTCCACCTGGTCTCCGCACCTGGTCGGTCCTGCGCAGCACGGGAGGCACCGGGCGGCTGCGGAAGTAGCGGCACGCGTGCGGGTCCTGCTGCGCGTTGTAGGGCGGGATCGCTGACCACAGCTTGGGCCGCACACTGCCGTAAGCGCGGGCCACGGAACCCACGGCCACGCAGTCGAGCACGAAGCCTTTCTCCAGCCGCAGGCACAAGGGCGGCAGCGCCATGCTGCCGTCCCGAACGCGGCCGAGGACGGGGCCCCCGGGGTCCCTGCGCTTATTACGCGTCAAGGGCCCCTGCGACACAGGCCTATTGTCGTCCTCCCCTGCGTGGGGGGCGGGCCCTGGGGGTGCCTGCGTGACGCCGAGGACACTGAGGCGGGAGGCTGACGTGGGAGGCCAGTACTCGCCCGCTCCTTGGAGCACCCTGGCTCTCCGGGCGGGGCGGGGGGTCGGTCCCTTGACAGGGGCGCGCGGCACTAACCCTGCTCGGAGCATGCGATGGCTCAGCGGTGCTGGGGATCGAACTCAGGGTCGTTGCCCTGAGACCTTTTTGAGACAGTATCTTGTTAAATCACTCGATTGCCCACGCTGGGACTGAATTTGCACTCCACCTGCCTCAGCTTCCCAGCTGAGGGAACGGACACGTGTCACGCCCGGCATTAAACTCACTTTAAATCTCTAGATTGAAGCCGGAAAACTTCCCCAAAGGCAGGTCTGCGGACTAACAGCCGCAGCTCAGAGGTCGGGACCTCGGCCAGTTCCCCCACCCCGCGCCCGGACTCTCATTCAATCTCATTAAAACTGCGACGGAAGGGCCCGTGCCACCAGGTCTTCCCTGACTTTATACCCATCTATACGGTAGGCCACGTCAAAATGTGGTCACCTCCGGTTGTTGCGGCTCTGGTGACACCTTCCCTCATACTCCTTCCCCCAGAATGACCACCGCTCATACAAACTCCTCCATTGTCACCCCAACCCTGTAAGATACTAATTAAGCTCATTTGGCAAAGAAAAGCCTCAAGCAGGAATTTACTTTTATAGGCACTAGCGTTTGTTACAGGAAGGCCCATGTGTTACCATCAAATAAGGTTGCTTCATACCTATTCAGAACCAGTGGGAATGCCCTGCTCAGCCTGTTTGATCCCACAGGAGAGGAAGCACTGACAGCCAAACGCTACTAAATTAAAACTGTATCTACACCAGGGATGGGCCAGGCATGAGGGCGCAGGCCTATAATCCCAGCACTCAGAAGGCTGAGGGAGGACTGTTGCAAATTCGAGACCTGCAAAGTGAAACCTTCTCAAAACGATTAAAAAAAAAATTAAAAATCCCGGTGTCTGGGCCCTAACCCCCACAGGCAGACTTCCCTGGTGGTGGTGGTGGTGGTAGGCTGTGCCCAGGGAACATCCTTAAGAGCTCTATCGTTTTCTACTTCTGGTTCATTCTGTAAGGGCAAAGGGGCAGTGGTCACCCAGGGCTGGGGCAGAACTTAGGTGGCGGCCAAATGCCCATTAGCTTTGCCAGGTTTTAGGCTTGTGGTGCTGGTACAGTTTACAATCTCTTCCATTGTCAAGCTGTGGGTATAGATTGGCCCAACTTGCAAATATTAAATCTTTCACTGTGGAGACAGACTTACATGGCAATAACCACATTTTGAGCGCTTATGATTTTTTAAGACAGTCTCCCCCTGTAGGCCAGACTGGCCTGGAACTTGCAGTAATCCTCCTGCCTTAGCCTGCCGAGTGCTGGATTACAGGTGTGCACATACACACACCTGTCCTACCTTGGCACAAGGTTACCCAGGGTCTGCTCAACCATTGAGCCCATCACAAATGCCTTTCATCAAGCATTATCTACTAGTGAAATTTATCTTAGGGACTCGACACCCTCTTAACCAGCTGTTACAGCAGCAGTGAAACAGTGAATGGAAGGGGCCGAAGGTCCGCAAACCCCCAAGGCAAGCCCCGTCTCCGTCTCCGCGTTCTTCACACTCGGTGGTGCCGGGCTGGGCCTGGGGGCTCCCGCACAGCAGCACCGGCCCTACTGTGAGTGGAGGCTGCCAAGGAGCGCTTCCCTCCCCACGCAGGCCGTACAGACGCATTTTACTAAGGAGGCAGCAGCTCAGGGCGTGGAGGAGAGCGGGGAAAGGAACGCGAAGGCAGGCCAGGGGCAGACACCCGGAACAGCTGTTTATTTTGTACAGATACACGCAGATCAGGCAATGCTGCCCGCATTGGACGCGATCCTCGGCCACAGGTCTGCACACTCCTTGGCCACCGGCCCTGTGATGGCAGAACCTGCAGGAAAAGGTGACAATAGGTCAGAGACCAGCTGAGCCAAACCACCCACCCCCAGAAGCTGGGGCCTCACTCACCCTTCATCTCGCCTTTGTTGTTCACTATGACCCCCGCGTTGTCCTCAAAATAAAGAAACACCCCGTCTTTTCTCCGGTACGACTTCCGCTGTCGGATCACCACCGCAGGGTGCACTGAGGAGAGCAGAGCAACCATCAACCCCCAGTCGCCACCGCAAGAGGAAGTGGCTCACACCTGGCTGCACCTGCTTTTCCCGCAGGAAAGTGTGTGCAGGAAGGCAAGGGTCACCCACTCTAAGGCACCAGCATTCTCTTCCAACTATAAATCTGCATGCTCTCTTCTGGGGGAGCAAACACCAGCACAGAATTTGTTAATCAAACAGGTGTGTCAGAGATATAGCTCAGCACCATGGTATCAGCCTGGCAAACACAAGGTCCAGAGTTCAATTCCCAGTACAAAAATAAAAAATAAAATCGAACAGGTGGGCTCTAAGCCCCCAAGTGCATCCTGGGAAGGCCACCCACTTGCACACAGAACTGGGTGGCGGCCCCTGCACCCCTCATTGGTGGCATCTCACCCAGTACACAGCAAAACCCTAAGTACAAACACCTGCATTGAAATGTACCACTTCTGCTGGATTTGGTGGCACACGCCTGTGATCCCAGCACTCGGGAGGCTGAGGCAGGAAGATCCTTGCAAGTTCGAGGCCAGCCTGGGCTGCAAAGTGAGCTCAAGGCCAGCCTGAACTGCATAGGAGACCCTGCCTCAAAAAGACACACACACACACACAAAGTACCACTTCCAAGGATTTTCTAGGAGTAAAGATATATTTCCTGGGTCAGGGTTTGCCAATATTAACTCATTTACTTGTCAGCAGTGTTTCTTTTTTGGTACCAGGAATCAAACTCAAGACCTCGCTGTGCCACTGAGCTACATCCCCAGCCCTACTTGCAAACAAACAGTCTTAACGAAAACTTGTACCTGCTGATGTGCACACCGTGGCCTTTGAACTTCCTTCCATGCAGGGTCTTTCCTGTGCACTCAGCCTCAGCTGATGCCCCTGTCCTGCCAGCCCTCCCCATGTCACATCAGGTCAGCAGTGAGGACGGACACTAATGTGCTACTAAGCACGTTCTGCTCGTATCACCCACCCCACTTTTCTGAGTGAGGACCCCGCTAACTTACATTGTCTGGGGCAGGCTTAAATTTGTGACCTGTCTGCCTCAGCCTCCCAGAGTGCTAGGATTACTCAGGCGTGTGTGTTGCCATGCTTGCAGGCTGTACCATGCCCAAACATGCTTTTCATCGATCTTTCTCTTTTGTCCTCCCAACCCAGACTGAGACAAACTGATGAAGGAAAGAAGCATGAGATATCTAACTAATGAATAAGCAAGCAGAATAGACTCCCCCATCAGGAGGTGGCCTGTCCCATCCTCTGGTCCACTGCCTTCCTGTGTAGCGGCAGCAACACCCCCAGGCCTCCCTCCCCCTGCATCCTAGTTGAGAAGCCTCTTGTGTAAAGTCCTTGAATCACTGTGATTGGCTCTCTGTATCATACTTGCTGTTAATGGTCAGGGAAAAGGCAATCTCATTTCCTTCCAGTTGTTGTTATTATGCCAAGAACAAACCTGACTAATGCTTTTTAAGAGGTTGTTCCAAAAAGGAGCAACCAACACATAACCTGTATTAGGAAAAATAACCACATTTAATAGGGTATTGTGGCACATGCACACCTAAAATCGCAGCCATTGGGAGGCTGAGGCAGGAGGACTGCTGTGTGTTCAAAGCCAGCCTGGGCTACATTAAAAATAATAGTAAGAAGAAAAACTATTACTAATACTTTTTTTTGCTTAAACAGGTCAAGTTACTATTATTGCTTTCAGACAGGGTCTTGCTGTGCAGTCCAGGCTGGCCTGGACTTGTGGGGGGTGCTGGGGTCACACTCCTGTGTGCTTTCTATAGAAACTGTACCGCCTCCTTCAGTGCTCACAGCCCACGGCAGAGGCTGGGCAATGGTTCGAGGCGGCAGTCTGCTCTCGCATGGTACACTATGAAAGGCCCACGCAGAAGGACCCACCATAAATCCATCACCATGCTCTTTCCTGTCTTCTTCTGAGACAGGGTCCCACTACGTAGTTCAGGATGGCCTGCAACTCCCAGTGATTATCCAGCATCAGCCTCCCAAATGCTGGGATTACAGGTGCGTACCACCACACCCAGCCCTTTTTTATTTATAAACACAAAAACCTGGGAACTAGTCTAGATAACCTATGGTGGAGGTTCATAAAGACCTGTGTGACTATTTGAACACCTACTGTTTCTTACCCAGGACAGCTGCCTGTAGATTATGAGCAGGTTATGGAGTGTCACAGGCCATTTGCATATGAAGCATCAGACAAGGTTGTATTTGGCACAGAAGCAAGCAAAGGAGTAGGCAGACACCTGTTAAGTCCAGCACTAATGGGGCAGAGGCATGAGGACCGAAAGTTCAAGCCCAGCCTAGGCGACACAGCAGAACACCTTCTCAAAAAGTAAAAAAGGCTGGGGATGCAGCTCAGTGCAAAGGCTCTAGGCTTACTCCTCAGCCAGTGGGAAGACACAGTAGGAAAACACGTGACACTAGTGACAATGATCATCTCTTGGGAGACCTACGAGTTGGGTCAGTTTTAGAACTTCATCTACTCACAAACCATTTAATAAGGCCAAGAACTCAAGACCCCAGACCCTAGTCTTGCCCCGCTGTGCGTTTCTCTGCTTGTGTATGAACATCTGTACTTAGCAGGAAGAGGAACAAAGAAGACAAGAACACAATTTATGACAACAAAGCCGAGCATGGTGGTGCATGCCTGTAATCCCAGCACTTGGAAGGCTGAGGCAGGAGGATCACTATGAGTTCGAGATCAGCCTGGGCTACAAAGTGAGCTCAAGGCCAGCCTGAACTGCATAGTGAGACCCTGTCTCAAAAAACAAAGAATTATCACAAGTTCTGCAAGTGCTAAGGGCTCAACCCCTAGCTTTTGCTTTGCTTGCCCGCCCCCCCGACAGCCTTGCTATCTAGCCAAGAGTGGCCTCAAACTTGTGATCCTCCTGCCTCAGCCTCCTGAGCACTGAGGTCACACACCTGAGTCACCACGTGATGGTGTAAATACTTCCAGCCCACGATCAAGCAATGAGCAGCCCCTTGCTTTAGTTTCTGTCAGCACCAACCATTGACAAGACTTCAGCCACGCAGCCTTGGGTACAGAGGGTGGCTTTGAAGCCCACCAGCTGAACACCACCTGCTCCGCTGTGCTGACCAAGGGTCAGGGCTGTAACAGGTCACCTGCTCCACACACTCAGCCTTCAGCTGGCTGGCACAAGCCCTCGACAAGGGATATGGGTACCAATGTCTGTGAGGACATAAAGTTGAGAGCTGACCTGTTCTGACTCTAAGCTACTGAAAATACACATTCACTCAGCAGCACCTTACGTTTTGTCGTAGCTGGGAGTCAGTGAGGACAGATCTGTTGTCGTGGAACTTCACAGGTCTACAAGTGCCTGGCGAATCCAGCTGCAGCAGCGGCAGGTTAAAATACTCTGGGCCCTACCTGACATCAAAAAACTTAAGAGTGCAGGTGACAAGAATCTGAGGTGAGGGGCTGGGGATTTAGCTCAGTGGCAAAAGCGCCTGCCTGGCAAGTGCAAGGTCATGAGTTCGGTTCCCGGTACCGGAGAAAAACCAAAAAAAAAAAAATCTGAGGTGTTTCTCTCAAGAGAAAGACAGTATTTGAGAGTCCTCAAGAACTGGAAAACTAGGGCCCGAGATATAGCTCAGCGGCATAAGCACCTGCCTGGCAAGCGCAAGGTCCTGAGTTCGATTCCCGGTACCACCAAAAAAAAAAAAAACCTGGAAAACTAATGCTCCCTTTTCAGTAACTGGAGAGGACCCTGGGCTGTACAGCTAGGATCAGGCAGCCCCTGCCGCCCTGCTCACCCTTCTTTCTGAGCTCGGGTTTGCCCTTCTTGACTGTGGCCATCACCATGTCGCCTACACCAGCGGCGGGAAGTCTGTTCAGGCGTCCCTTGATCCCCTTCACAGAGATGATATACAGATTTTTGGCTCCTATGAAAGAACGGAAACAAGACGGATTTTTGAGGGCCTACTGGACACTCACTCCGAAGCCTCGTGCTCCGCTCACTGCCCAAACAGCTGGTCCCCAACGGGGAACGTCTTGTCACACCACCGATTGAAGTGAAACAACACAACACGCTGCCACTTCACCCAAGAGCGGTGTCTGTTCTCTGCCCTTCTTGACGGCTCACTGGGTCATCAGCGAGAGGCCCAGCGAGTGCTTTCAAAGGGCGGAGTGGAGCAGGCGCAGCTAGAGCCTCACCTGTGTTGTCCGCGCAGTTGATCACGGCTCCCACCGGAAGACCCAAGGAGATCCGGAATTTCGCACCGGAGGACCCACCGCGTCCTGTGGGAGAAAGTGAAAAGATGAAGGGGCCACCGTCGAGACACGGTGCGGGCATTTACAAGCTCGCCTCCTACTAATCAGCCCTCTGCAGGAGTCCTTACCAGAACCACCCGCAGGTCGGTATTTAGGAGCCCGGTGCACTCAAATCTTTGCTCCAATTTTTGCAACACGCAGCTTCTCCGGCAAGGTGGACCGCATCGGTCGCCCAAACGAAGCTGGACAAGTATGACTCCACTACCGCAGGAACGTGTGCCGAGCAACCTCACCTGGACCCGTCCACGACCGAGTTCGGATCCTGCCAGCTCAACGCTCCAGCTCCCCCACCCGCCACTTTCGGGGCCCTTCCAGAGCCCTCACGGTGCCCTTCCTCCCCTTCTCCGGCCCAGAGGGGAGCAAAGCGCCCCAGCTGCACGGGGCTGCCACTCCCGAGGAAGCCGACAACTCCCGCTGGACAGATGGCAAAGGATTCTCCAGAACCAAACCTCACCTCGCTTCGACATATTGGACGCCGGAAGAAGACAGAAAGGAAGTAAGCACAAGGAATGCTGGGATATGAACGCGATGCCCCGCCCACTCTAACACGTGACCGCTCGGAGGCTCAACCCACCTCTTTTCCCCTCCCCACTGCGCAGCCTTGTGACGTAATAAATTCTGGACCGTACCTGGTGCTCACGCGCGACGAGAGCGGGGAGGAAGGTTGCGTAGTCGTCCGGCTTGCGTGTGCCTGGTGTCATACTATTATTATTTTTATTTATTTATTTATTTTTGTCTCTTTAAGACAGGGTCTCAATATGCAGTTCAGGCTGGCCTAGAGCTCACTTTGTAGCCCCGGGTGGTCTCAAATTTGCGACGATCCTCCTGCCTCAGCCTCCCGAGTGCTGGAATTACAGGCGTGCGCCACCACTCCCGGCTTATTATTTTTAATATATACTGCTTTATTTTTATATGTATTTTTTAGCGATACCTGGGGTTGAATCCAAGAAACACCGAATGACATCCCTTAGCCTTTGTCTTTTCTTTTGATTCAGAGTCTCACTGTAGCCGGGGGTGGTGGTGCACGCCTGTAATCCCAGCACTCCGGAGGCTGAGGCAGGAGGATCCTTGCGAGTTCGAGACCAGCCTGGGCTACAAAGTGAGCTCAAGGCCAGCCTGAACTGCAGAGCCAGACCCTGTCTTAAAAAAAAACAAAAAGAACAAAAAACCCCAGAGTCTCACTATATAGTCCTGGCTGGCCTCGAACCCCCACCCGCACCCCGTCACACTTCCGGCTTCTGCAGCAGTGTGCTGCTTAGGGTGCCTACAGCCCTACAGTCCAGAATCCACACCCTCTCCTGCTGGATCCGCAACAAGTTCTTCGAATCCTGCTCCAATGTCATCTCTCCCAGGGGCCCCCAGCAACGCCAGGGAGCCACTTTACTTGGAGGGGAGGTTCTCAGATATTTTCATCTGAGACCAATTCCACTGCGTTTGCAGTACTACTGGGGACTGAACCTAGGGTCTCGTGCGTGCTGGGAAAGCCCTCTGCCTTGTCTATTCCCAGCCTCCCTCACACTCTCAGATGATGGAGGGCCTCAAAAAAGTGTTTAGATGGGCATGATAGCAGTGCCTGTGATTCCAGCACTTGGGAGGCTGAGGCAAGAACATCCCAGAGAGGCCAGTCTGAGCTACACAGTGAGTTCAAGGCCACCCTGGGCTATAGAGGGAGACTGTCTCACAAAACCAAATCAAGCCCTGCTGAGGCCCACGTCTATAATACCGCCACTGGGGAGGCTGAGGCAGGAGGGTCACCATGAGTTAGAGGCTAGCCTGGGCTACATAGTCAGCCCAAGACTAGCCTGAATTACATAGCAAAACCCTTCCTCAAAAAACAAACAGGCCAGGCATGGTGGTACATACCTGTAATCCAGTGCTCAGGAGGCAGAGGCGGGAAGATCGATGTGAGTTGAAGGCCAGACTGAACTGCACAGTGAAACTCTGTCTTTAAAAGACAAAAAAAAAAAAAAAAGCTACCAAGAGAGAAATATTGGCTTATTTATTTCCCATTTCCAGATTCGACCTCAATGTGTAGCCCAGGATGGCCTGGAACTTGCCATCTTCCTGTCTCAGCCTCCTGAGCAGTCAGAGGTGCTATAGGTATACAGTGCCACACCCAGCAAGAAATGTTTAAATATCGTTAACTTGTTCAAAATTATAATAAATCAAAACACTTATAATAAACCTATTAGCTGTTTAAATAGATGCATTTTGAGATGGGGTTTTGCCAAGTTGCTGAAGCTGAGGTTCAATTTGTGTTTTTCCTGCCTCAGCCTCCTGAAGTGCTAGGATCACAGGCATGTGCTACCATGCTGGCTAAATAGCGTACACTGAATTATTTATCTATCTATTATAGATAAGATCACAGCAATCCTGGGAATTGCTGGAATTATAGGTGTGGGCATTCACACCAGGTTGAATTATTTATTTAGCCTTAATGGGAATTGAACCCCTAGCCTTTGTCCTAAGCTACATCTCCACTCTTTTTTTTTTTTTTTTGTCTTTTTTGAGACAGGGTCTCACTATGCAGTTCAGGCTAGTCTTGAGCTCATTTTGTAGCCCAGGCTGATCTCGAACTCATAAAGATCCTTCTGCCTCAGCCTCCTGAGTGCAGAGATTACAGGTGTGTGCCACCATGCCTGGCCCTCCACTCTTTTTTTTTGTTTGTTTTTTGTTTTTTTCCAGTACCAGGAATCGAACTCACGACCTTGCACTTGCCAGGCAGACGCTGTGCCGCTGAGCTAAATCCCCAGCCCCCTCCACTCTTTTTTTTTTAATAATGAATTTTTTATTCAATTTTAAAATTTTTATTAGTACATATTTGCAGTACATAATAATTACATTAATCCTGGGGAATTGGATTAATTGGTACATGTACATAACATATTGTAATTATTTTTATCTTCCCTTCTCCTCCACCCTCATTTTCTTTTTAAATTTTGGGACAAGACCTGACTGAAATTGCTAAATTGCTTAAATTGGGCTGGAACTTTTTTTGTCTTTTTTGGGGGGGTACTGAGAATCAAACTCAGGACCTTGCCCTTGCCAGGCAGGCACTGTGCCACTGAGCTATATCCCCAGCTGGCCTGTCTTTTTTTGAAACAAGGTCTCGCTATGGAACTTTCAATCCTCCTGCCTCAGCTTCCCAGAGTGCTTGGATTCTGGGTGCGCACAACCATGCCTGGCTAAATAACATTTCAAAATAGAAAATAATCAAAATTTTTGTGCCGGGTGTGGTGGCGCACACCTGTAATCCCAGCACTTGGGAGGCTGAGGCAGGAGGATCATTGCGAGTTCAAGACCAGCCTGGGCTACAAAGTGAGCTCACGGCCAGCCTGAACTTCACAGCCAGACCCTGTCTCAAAAAGACATAAAAAAAAAAAAAAATTTCAGGCCAGGGATATAGCTCAGTGGCACAACGCTTGCTTGGCAAGCACAAGGTCCTGAGTTCAATTCCCGGTACAAAAAACAAAAAACAAACAAAAAAAAAAATCAAAATTTTCCAAATGTAATAATATAGTAAGAAAAATGGATTTACTTTACATTTTGGGGGAAATCCCTTTATATGAGGCTTAATGAAAAAGTGCTGATTTTTCATGGTTCTACATGTAATCTGTTGGTATCACATATCAGGTGAAAAGCTCCTCTGCATACTCATGAAAGAAATGAATGAAACAAGCATGTGTAAAAAAATGTTCAGGCTGGTGTGGTGGTGTGCACCTGCAGTCCCAGCACTTGGGAGGCTGAGGCAGGAGGGGCACCGTGAGTTCAAGGCCATCCTGAACTACATATACATAGGGAGACCCTATCTCTAGAAAACAACAACAACAAAAATGCAAGAAAAAAAAAGCCAAAAAAGTTTAGGTTGTATGTAGTAATAACTTGTATAGTTTCAGAAGTTGAGGATTTTTTTCCAGTTTTAAAAAAAATTCATGTGCGCCAAATGTGATGCACGCCTGTAATAGGAGCACTGAAGGAGCTAAGGCAGGAGGATTGCTGTGAGCTCAAAGCCAGCTTGGGCTACGTAGTGAGTTCAAGGCCAGCCTAAGCTATATAGCGAGACCCTGTCTCAAGAACAAGTATAAGGCTGGGGATATAGCTCAGCGGCATAAGTGCTTACCTGCCAAGCGCAAGGTCCTGCGTTTGATCCCTGGTACCAAAAAAAAAAAAAAAAAAAAAAAAAGAACAAATATATTTTTGTTTGTGCACTTGGATACATAATGAATGCCTAGCACTGTGCCACTGAGCTATAGCTGGAGCTGAGCTATAGCTGGGATATATATCCCAGGCCTGAGATAGGAAGATTGCTATGAGTTTGAGGTCAGCCTGCATCGCATAGCAAGACCTTACCTCAAAAAACAAAACCAAGAAGAAAAAAAAAAAAAGCAGACAAACCTCAGTCAATGTTTTGAAACTACCATGTTTTTCAGGGTTTTTTTTCTTTTCTTTTTTTTTTTTGAGACAGGGTCTTGCTGTGCAACCCAGTTCAGGCTTTTTTTTTTTTTTCTCTGTACCGGGAATCGAACTCATGACCTTGTGCTTGCCAGGCAGGTGCTGCACTGCTGAGCTAAATCCTCAGTTCTAGTACAGGTTACCTTTGAGCTCACTATATAGTCCAGGCTGGCCTCCAACTTGAATTGATCCTCTTGCCTCAACCTCAGCCTCAGCCTCAGCCTCTCCAGTGCTGGGATTACACGTGTGACACCGCACTTGGCTTCAGTTGCTTTTATTTTGTTTACATCTGTGCCTTCTCACTGATAAATTAATATCATCCAGTACAAAAGTAGTAATTTTGAACGAGCCTCAGTATCAAAAAGTACCAACATATAAATAGATCTCTCAACAGTGAAGTAGTAGAGGGGGTATAGCTCAGTGGTAGAGCATTTGACTGCAGATCAAGAGGTCCCCGGTTCAAATCCGGGTGCCCCCTTGGTGAATGTACTTTTTGCAAGCAGTGGGTTCTAAAACAGACCATCTGGAAGTGAGTGATTTCTGCATCCAATACTCCTTAAAGGCGTCCTTTGCCATTTACACGTAATTTTCTCTCGAAGGTTTCTGGTATCCGACAACTAGAGGGCAGTCCCCCTTGTGGGTGGGAAAGGTATGAATGCTGAACTGGGTGAGAAACTCTCCCGTTCTCCAGATTGGTAGAATAAGTGTACCAAGTCGTTCTTACCTGAAACGCTATTCACCAACACTGCTTTTGTTTTTTGTTTGCTTGTTTTTGAGACAGGATCTCCCTGTGTAGTTCAGGCTGGCCTTAAACCCACCATATAGCTCAGGCTGGCCTCAAACTCTCAGAGATCCTCCTGCCTCAACCTTCAAAATGCTGAGATTACAGGCCTCTACCACCATGCCCTGCTTTTAATGTTAATTAGAATTTGGTTTGGGGGAAAAATGGTGTGTCAGGGTTGGAGCAACATTCCTTTGCCTAGTTCATCCTTGCCGGAGAAGATTAGGAGGATGAGTCCAAGTTCGGGTGTAAGAGGCCTGGGGTGACCAACTTCCCTTCACAGGAGCTCAGGACACGGCTCCCTGGCGGGGGCAGCCGCTGGCTCGCTGGCTCTCAAGCCAAGCACCATCTCCCTGTCCAGACCAGCAGCTCCCGAAATGGGAACCGGAGGGGAAAATAAACTGAGTATTCCCTGGAGTCCCCAGGGATGACACAGCCAGATTCCAAATTTTAAATATCACCCCTGCCCCCTGACCCAGCAGCAAGCCTCTGCCCATCTCCTTGCTTTTTCCTTTTTATGGGCAAAACCTAAGAGCGCGGCCACTCTTGCTCTCCCCCATACTCACTTGCTTCCTGCCCAGTGCCGCTGTCAGTCATGCGGTCCGCAGACATCTGGCCCCATCCTTGGGCCTGAAGCTCCACAGCCTCTGTGGACTTAGTCCAGTGGCTCCCAAAGTGTGGTTCCCGAGCCAGCACCACTCAAGAAATTGTTCAAGCCGGGCGTGGTGGCGCATGACTGTAATCCCAGCACTCAGGAGGCTGAGGCAGGAGGATCCTTTCGAATTTGAGACCAGCCTGGGCTACAAAGTGAGCTCAAGGCCAGCCTGAACTGCACAGGGAGACCCTGCCTCAAAAAAAGACCAAAAACAAAAAAAAAAGAAGAAGAAAGAAATTGTTCAAAATGCAAATTCTCTAGACCGGGTATGGTGGCCCACACCTGTAACTCTAGCACTAGGGAGGCTAAGGCAGGAAGATGGCCACGAATCCGAGGCCAGCCTGGGCAAGGTTGTGAGACTCCATTTCAACAGGCCCTCCAGGGAATTCTGGTGCGTGCTCAAGTCTAAAAACCACTGCCTTTGTCTATATCAGGTTGCATCGGGAAATAGCTTTATTTATTTATTTATTTTTGTAGTTCAGTTACAATGGGTTTGATGTAGTCGCGTGTGGTGGTGCCTATCTATAACCTCAGGACTCAGGTGGCCGAGGCAGGAAGATCGCCACAAGTTCAAGGGCCGCCTGAAAAGCTCTAACATTCTCTAAGTGCTTGTTCACTCTATCACCCGGAATAAAGACAGTTGGGGTGGGGGTAGGGTGGGGGCTCCTCTCTTGACCCCATCAGAAGCGGAAATTCAACCTGGGGTCGCCCCTGCCTCCGACCCCAGCTGGACGCGCAACCACATCTCCTTTCTCTGGCACAAAGCAAAACCGAATGGTTCCTACTAAGACTGAAAATGAGGAAAGGGCTTATTTTTCGTTGTTGTTTTGTTTTGACTTAGGACCCAACGCTAAATCAAGCGTTGAAAGTACAAAATGAGTCATACCAGTTAGGAGAGAAAAGTCTCCGAGGGGGAACCCGGATTTGAACCAGGGACCTCTTGATCTGCAGTCAAATGCTCTACCACTGAGCTATACCCCCGCACCACTGCAGTACCGGGAAGCGGCTCCTTTCGGTGCTGTGAGAGCTTTGCGGCTGCCACGCTATGGGGCGCAGGGAGGAAATGGGATGAAGGAAGGAGTCAGAAGAAGGCAGGACTGCCGGGGGCTGGGACCCGGGCCGGGCAGGGACAGGTTCAGCCCCGGAGACTGCGGACGCGGCGAGGACGTGGGCACGAAGGCAGCTGGCGGGGGCAGGGCAGGGGGTTCCCGATCGCCCGCAGGTTCACGCCCCGCGCCGGCGGGGAGGAGGAAAGTCCCGACCCGGGCGCCTCCGCCGCTTCCAAGGCCACCCTCGACGGCGGGGCCCCGCGGGTCCTCGGAGCCTGGCGTCCCGGGGAGCG
>NW_004955451.1:13905658-13941119 GCF_000276665.1 Chinchilla lanigera
GCAGGGCGCCTCGGGCGAGATCCCCGTTTTTGAACGACCTCGGAACCCCCTGGTGGAGGGGTGGTTCTGGGGGGACCCTCGAATCTCCCCCAAGGCTTCCCAGCCCCCCACCTCGAATTAGCAGCCGCCTCCCGGGGCTGTGCAGCCCAGTCCGAGCCAGGCGGGGTCTGGGGCTGGGGTCGAGTGGGTGGGCGGGTAGGTGGCGCGCTTCTTGCTGGGATCCCCTGAAATTGTGCTCCGCTTGCAGACCCGGCTTGCAGAACAAAGAGCTAACTTTTCAAAGCAGGTTTCTCTAATGGAGGGTGGGGTTGGCTGAGTTCTGGGGAAGCCGAAGGAAGGGGGAGGTGTCGCCGGGGCGGGGAGGGTGGCCTTCTGGAAATGCCCTGTCCCCTGAGGACGCTTAGGAGCCCCCCCGCCCCGTGCTGGACTCATTCATCTGGTTACCATTACACTTTCAGAGGGGGTGGCGGCTGGAACTGGGTGTTTCCAACAAGCTTTGGGGTAGGACCCGGTCCTCCTAGAAGCGCTGGGCGCCCCGCCCAGGTCTGGGGAAGGCCCGTTTGGCCCCCTCATCAACCTTGTGTCCCCCACCCTCGTCAGGCTCCAAGTCCAAATGCACCCTCCTTCCTGACCACACTGGCGGGAGGGGGGTACTGCATGAAGAGGGGCGCGGGCTTCGTTCTGGGGAGGCTCTTTCATTGGGTTGTTTCCCCGCCCCCCTCCACACTTCCTCCTTGATCTTTGGCCCCTGAGTCAGGGTGAGGGGGCGGGGCTGGAAAGGTTCAGAAACACTTTCGAGCTTGCTCTTGGAGCCAGGGGACGTGGGCGCTGGGGTGACAGGGGAGGAGGGGACGTGGTTGGCACCAGGTGACCGTGCCAGCCCCTGGAGATGGAGCGGCCACCCCTGGAAAGCTTAACCATGCTTGCCGCGGGGGTCTTGGACTCCCTGGAGTGGGGGAATTTGGCCCCGCGTCGGGGTCCTGAAGTTCCTCTTCCTGTCTGCTTTGACTGGCTGAGGTGAGGCTGTCTGTCCGAGGCGCCAGTCTTACGCGAGGCTCTGGGCCTCAGTATCCCCATCTGTTGGGTGTGATGGTGCCCTTGCCTGGCAGGGGGTATTGTCAAGGCTGTGCCTTCCCTACCTTTCAGTCCAGCCCCTTGTGAAGACCTTTGATGCTGCGTGTCAGATAGGAGAGGGCAGGACCTGCAGATCACCCTGTCCGGATGTCCTTGTCCCTAGCTGAAAGAAGACATCCCGGTGGGGAGTGACCCTGGGAAGTAGAAGTGGGTGACTTCCCCATTTTTTTTTTTTTCCGGTACTGGGAATCGAACTCAGGACCTTATGCTTGCCAGGCACGTGCGTATGCCACTGAGCTATGTCCGTGGCCCAGACTTATCCGTTTTTTTTTTTTTGTTTTGTTTTGTTTTGTTTTAAAAACAGGATCCTGCTATGTAATTTAGGCCGCCCTTGAACTCACTATGTAGCCCAGGCTGGCCACAAGCTCTCACGATCCTCCTGCCTCAGCCTCCCGAGTCCTGGGAGTCCAGGCATGCACCACCACAGCTGGCACCCTCTGTTTTTAGAGCTCTTCTACTTTTAGGAAGTGGTGCTAGAAAGACCTATCCTCTCCCTGTTGTCCTGCGCCAGAGGACTGTAATATCCAGGTGTCAGGGAGGACAGGTGGGACAGGCACTGGAGTGGGGAGTAGGGGCCTGAGGAATGCTGGGCTGAGACAGGAGTGGGTGCTGATCTGCCCCTTAGGCACTGTCCCTACCGGGCTTCCCGAGGCTTCCCACTTGCAGGTTGGAAATGCAGCTCTGCCTGGCCTGGTTCCCTGCAGTCCCCTATGGCCCGGAGCCCAGAACAACCCTGTCCTTGGTCTTTTCTCCTCCCCAGCCTTGTCTCCCAGGGGCACAGGAGGGTAGAAGCCTTGTCACCTCCGAAAGCCAGCTCACCCCCAGCCCACAGGACCAGAGTGCTTTGCATAGTGGATAAGTAGCTATCGCTCTGTTGTTCCAGGAAGGAGGTGGAGGTTTGCTTCCCCAAAGAGTTTCTCGGATTGGAGCTGGGGGAGAAACAGGGTGACCTCATTCACTCTTTCATTTAGCAGGTATTTATTGAGCATTACTTACATCTGGGGACTTGTGTGGCTGAATCCTGCCAAGTCCCACTTCCCTGGCTGGCTTGCTGCCTCTGGCTTCAGAGAGAGGTGGAGACCTTCAGGAAGGGGTGGGTTGGTTTGGTTCCAGCTCCCCAGGAATCGCCCAAGAGCTCCTGTATATAATGAACCCTTAACGTGAGGCTGGGATAGGTGAATTCGAAACCAGGGTCCTGTTCAGCTTCTCCTCACTGAAAAGCACTTTCACCTCTGCATATCTCAGTGTGAACTTCGGGACACACGCGCGCGCACACACACACACACACACACAACCACACCCCTCCCCATCTCTGACATCCCAGCAATGTGGGAGGCTGAGGCAGGAGGATTAAAAGTTCAGTCTCAGTGTGGGCAATTTAGTGACTTAGCAAGAACCTGCCTCAAAATGAAAAATAATAAAAAGGCAGGGGATGGAGCTCAGTGTGAGCCCTGAGTTCAACCTCCAATTAAAAGAAAAGTGGCCTTGGAGTTTGTGGAGATCTAGCAAAGAGTTGTGGTTTTTTTTTTTTTAATTTGTTTTTTTTTTCTTTTGTCTTTTTGATACAGAGTCTCACTATGCAGTTCAGGCTGGCCTTGAGCTCACTTTGTAGCTTGTGCTGGCCTTGAACTTGCAACAATCTTTCTGCCTCAGTCTCCTGAGTGGCAGGATTACAGGCATGTGCTGCCACACTTGGCAATCTGTATGTTTTTTATTTTATTTATTTCTTTGCAAGATCTGACCTTTTTTTGGTTTTGTTTTGTATTTTTTTTGTTGTTGTTTGTTTGTTTGATTTTTTTGAGACAGGGTCTTGCTATGGAGTCCTGTAGTCTAGGCTGGGCTCAAACTCAAAGCAGTCCTCCTGCCTCAGCCTCCTGAGAGCTGCACTTACAGGCATGTCACCATGCCTGGCGGCAGGATCGGTGCTTTTTAAGTCAGTGGCCCAGGTGGCCCAGTGAGCCAAGCTGGTGACTCTGCCAGGGTGGGGCTGGCGACGCCTCTGGAGGAGGAAGGAAAAAAAAAAAACGAAACCCTAGGCAACAGGAAGGGAGGTGAAGGTCCCATGCTCCAACCCTGAATCACAGCCGTGTGGGCAGGGCCCCAGGCCATGGGCTCTGTCACCTGAGGTGCCTGTCCCCGCTCCGGAGCCTTGTAGGGAGGGCAGAGCGGACCTTGCGGGGCATCTGTGCTCCAGCTTCTGTTTCCCTTGCTGTGGGCCAGGTTTTCTGCAGAGGGGTTTGGGAAGGTAGAGGGAGTGAGAGGGCGCCTTCCCGAGTGGCTTCTCCCCTGTGTGCAGGTCCTGCCTGGGGCCTTATGGCCTGTGAACCCGGGAAGGCAGCAGGTTCACTTAACTCCTGATTCCTGAGTCCCAGGAATATTTACCTGAAGTCTTCTCTTTTGAAATGTGGGGTCCTCCTGCCTCGGCTTCCTGAGTGCTGGGATCACAGGTGTGCATCACTGCACCGCATGTCCTTGCCTGTCCCGGTGCCCCGAACAGTGGTTTTAGCTCCGCGGCACCGCCACCCTGCTGGCACTCAGGACGCTGTTTCCAGTGTGCTGCTCCTGAGCCCCCGTGGGGGGCAGTCGGCCACTCTTGTCCCCCGTCCCAGCCTGGGCTGTGAGTCAAGACGGCAGGGACCTCTGGGGGGCCAGGGGGACAGAGCTGTCCCCTCTAGAGGGCCTCCTCCTCCTCCCTGGGCAGTGGGTGCATTCCGTGGAGCCCTGGTATTGGCCTGCACCCCAGCCTGGCCCGTAGCCTCTGTCCCTGCCCCATGCCGCCGGGCTGGCCATCTGCTCAGTGGGGTGTCTGCCTCCCCCCCCATCGCTCCGGCAGTGGAGACGGCGTACTCCCTGGTCTGTGTGCAAAGTGGGTCATGGTCTGGATTCCGAGAATGTTTTTCCTGGCGGCCCCTCCGGGGCTGGGGGAAGCGGGGGCCCAGTGGCTCCTCCCAGGCAAAGGTGGCCAGACTGGGGGTGGCAGTGCAGGGGCCAGTCACGGGCGGGGGCCATCATGTTTGCGGCCTGGGGGCAGGGACCACCCTGCTGCAGCTTTCCTTGTGCACCGTGGGGAGTCGGGCAGGTGACAGACTTGGGTGCCGGGGTCCCAGTCCGAGGCGCTCAGACTCCCATCCCTTTACTTCCGGACTTCAGCTGCCTCCTCCGCAGAGGGATTCTCCTGTCACCTTCAAGAGATTGCAGTCTGAGGTTTTCCCTGCGGCTCTCCTGCACAGGGCCATGTGTGGAGGAAGCCGCCACCCCTGCAGTTGGCGTGGTGGTCCTGGTGGAAGTGGGTTGAGTTGGGAGCAGTGCCCTGAGGCCCCTGCTCCCCCAGGCCTCCAGCTCGCTGACTCAGGGCGGGACGGACAGGGACAGGGACAGGGACAGGGACAGGGACAGGGACGGAAGAGCCATCCGGATCAGAGGTTGGGGCTGCGGGGCTGAATTGATGTCTCCTTTACAGGAATCTGCCAGGGCTGCACGGCTTTTCCCGGGGGTGGGGTCCCCGCTCTCGCATCGCTTGCCCTCTCCCCCACCCCCAGGTCCATCCCTGCGGTCTGCACCCAGCACCTGACCCTGGGAGGTGCCAGCCGCCGTCAGGCACTGCCCAAGGTCCCCCAGCTTTGATTGGTGTCCTCTTGGGCCCCGCAGGGCACAGGCTGCTGGGTGCTGCACTACCTGCTTTCTCCTGGGGGTGCAGAAGGGAGGGGTACGCAGCCCGGGGTGCAGGGCCCGGAGCACAGGACACTTCCCCGGCTCCTGGTCCGGAGGCGAGGCTGGAGGACGGGGCCAGGGACGGGGTGCGGGGGGCTGGGCCTCCCCTTCTCAGGCCCTGTGTGGTTGCAGAGCTGCCCCTTCCCCGTCCACCTCCACTTCTTAGCAACCTGAGCATCGCTGTGCATGCGCAGCGAGGCCCGCGAGGGAGCTGAGGCTGACCTGGCACCTCACGGGCTCTTGACACTGATCACCCCCAGGCCCGCCTGCTCCCGCCCCGCCCCTCCCTGGCTGCCTGCTGGGGGTGGGCTGGGAGCGCCATGCCCCGTGGAAGCTGTGGCTTGTGGCGTGCTGGTGTCTGACGGGTGTCCCTGTCTCCACCTGCAGTTCTGGCACAAAGCATGCTTCCACTGCGAGACCTGCAAGATGACCCTGAACATGAAGAACTACAAGGGCTACGAGAAGAAGCCCTACTGCAACGCGTGAGTCCCGCGGCCTGGCCGGGGTGGGCGGGCGCCTGCTCCCTCGCCGCCTCCTTCTTTCCCCTCGGCGGGATGATCTTGGACGCCCTGCCCCGTGTCACAATCGTGTGTCCTCACAACACCAAGGTGCAGCAAGGGCTCTTCCTGTCCCCATTTTACCAGAGAGGAAACTGAGGCTTCAGGAAGGGACTTCGTGAAGATCACAGGGCTGGGAATATGGGACCTGCCCTGTGTACACCCCGTTGTCATGGGGATTGGTCTTCCCTTCCCTCCTGTTTCCTCATTTTCCTTCTTTTCTTTTGTCTTTCTGAGACAGGGTCTCACTGTGCGGTTCATTTGGCCTGGCCTTGAGCTCACTTTGTAGCCCAGGCTGGCCTCGAAGTCACAGTGATCCTCCTGCCTCAGCCTCCCAAGTGCTGGGTCATTTTCCTTCTTCTGTCAGCAGTGGCTGAGGGCACAGTGTGACACTGCTGTCCTCTCTTGCAGCCAAGGAATGCTGCCGATTCCTGTTGCAACCCCAGGAGTAGCAAATCCGACTCAGCCTTAGGTCCGAGGCCTGTGTGAGACCTCGCAGCCCTCTGCTGGGCTGCGGCTGCAGGTCAGATCGCTTGCACGTAGGTGGCACACTCAGTATTCAAATGAATCGAGGTCTGATTTGAATCTAGCGTTTTGCTTCCCCTTGGGAGCAGGAAGAAAAGCCTGACAGTTTCTTGCATGCCAAGGCCTGGGAGTATGAGATTAATGCTCAGACAGGAGGCTCTTAGGAACCAGAGTTCACACAGGAAGGGAAACTTGGGGCTTGTCCAAGAGGGGCTGGGACCTGAGGTCCCTCTGAGCAGCTGTCGCTCACGTGGTCACACCCAGTTCCCTCCTGTACCCTGGCCTTACCCCTTGAGGGCTTGGACTGCTCGTCACCCATTTATTGCCTACCTCTTGCTGCTCTGTGCCCACCTGTGCCAGCTACCGGGAGAGCCGCTTTCAGAGAAGGTCTCTAGCCCCAGGGGTGGGGGAACGCCGTCCTTTCCGAAGCGCTGGGTCCCGGGCAGGTGTCCTGGTAGAGGGAGGGCCAGGCTTAGCTCAGGCTGCTGCTGCTGCTGTTCCTCCTGCAGCTGCCCCTGGCTCTGCTACCCCCAGCCCTTCCCAGCCCCAAGGGAAATGGGACATTCTTTGAATTCTTATGGGCTCACACAAGCCTTGACTCTCTGCCACTTCTTCCCTCCTTTGGGGAGCGGGTGGGGTTCAGAGAAGCGGAGCCATTTAACCCGTTGGCTGCTGGACTCCACAGAACCGGAGGAGAGGGTGCCGGAGTGCATCTTCCATCGCTTCCTGAGACGCCACGACCTAGCTCTCAGCCCCAGAACTCAGCGAGTGCTGGGAGTTGAGAAAGGAGTTGGAGGCCTGCCCTCGTTTCCTTTGCACTTCTGAGCGTGGCGCCTCAGTCCTGGCTTGCTTCGTCTCACGGTCTTCTGGGGAGCCTAGAAGCAACAAGTGGGAGTGCAGGGGCTGCAGGTCCCCCGTCTCCTGGTGTCCGGCCGGAGAACCCCCTCTGCTTTCCTCTCTCGCTATTCAGCCATATCCAGCTGATCTCTGGCCTCTGGCCCAGCTAGGAAGGCCCCGGCTGAGAGGAGAGACCTGGGCATCTGTGAGCGAGCCAGACGCGGCTCCACCCTGGACGAGTCTTTGCACCTGTCTGAGCCTTGTTTCCCCACACTTAAAAACTCCTGTCCAGAGTGCTGGTGCACGCCTGTCATCCCAGCACCTTGGAAGCTGAGGCAGGAGGACTTCGGAGAGTTTGAGGCTGGCCTGGGTACATAGTGAGTTCAAGACCAACCTGAACTGTATAGCAAAAACCTGTCTCAAAGAAAGAACAAAAAATTCCTACCCAGGGATGCCGGACCGTGCACCAAAGAGCACCTGCTGTGTGCCAGGCACTGTGCCCGGTGCTGTTGATCTTTCCCCTTGGTTTACCACTGGGGATGAACCTGGGGCCTTGTCCACACTGGACCAGCCCTCGACTGCTGAGCCTGCCCCGGACCCTCCTCTCCTCCTACTTTCTTTCTTTGTCTTTGTCATTATTTGGGTTTTCTGGGCCTCGCTACGTGATTCAGGCTGCCTCAGACTCACAGTGATCCTCCTGCCTCAGCCTTCTGAGTGCCCCTCCCGCTTTCTGTCTGCCTCTGGCCCCGTCCTTTAGCAGCTGTCAGCTTCCTGAATCCTGGCAATCAGGTGGAGCTGTCTCCCGTTCCCGTCCTCCTGCATAGCACCCCTGTTCCAGGCTGCCAAGCCCTTGCAGGCCCCATAGGTGTGGGTGAATGGTGTGGTCGTACTCTGCTAGGGTACCGGGCACCCACAGTGAGGGTGTGAGCTTAGCCTGCGGGCCAGCCCCTGAGCTGAAGGGCGGCTGGACTGACACTCTGAAAGTGACTGGAAGTGGAAAAAGGCCGCTTCTGTGTGTCTTGACTTCCAGGTGGGTGGGGCGAGCCTGCTTTGGTTGGAGAAACACTGATGCCCTTGATTTGTTTTGTAAACGAGATTCCCCCACCCCTGGCCCGGGCAAGCTGTTCCCCATCTTGCAAATGATGCCCTGCCCAGGGCCGGGCTGAGAGGAGAGGAGGCTGGGTGCTGGGTGGGGCACCAGCCTGGGGTGCAGGGCTGGGCATGGCCTGGAGAAGAGCGCCTCAGCCGCACCTTTTTCTTTCTTCATCGATCACAGATGGCGGGGTTCGCCCAGCAGTGTGCTTGAGGCCTGGGCTGCGGGGCTGGAGGACGGAGACCTCCCTGATGCTGGGGGGCTGGGGACCGAGCTCTGTCCCCTCTAGGTTGAGGCAAGGTCTGTGCATTGGATTTCTTTGTAACCCATGCTGGCCTTGAACTCCCCGCGCCTGCCCCGCAGCCTCCTGAACGATGGCAGGACAGGCATGTACCATGCCCAGCTTGGTTTTATTTTCTTTCTCATTTGTAGCTCTGCAGTCCCCAAAGGCTGGTAAGTTCTTCCTCCAGTCTGCCCTTGATCTTTCCCTTTCCCCCTCTGGTCGGACAATGGCTCCTTGTTGCTTCCTGTCTCCAGCGCTTTGCCCCCAGGCCGGTGGACAGGAGGCTGGGAAAGTGGGTTAAGGAGTCCTCCTGCGGCCCTGGGCAGCCTTCCCAGCAGGGGCTTTGGAATCAGCAGCTCTGACCAGAGGTGGCAGGATGTCAGGGCTGTTTTTCTGGTGGTAGGTTTTTTGTTTTTTTTTTTCTTTCTCCCTTTGGTAAAATCAACAGCTCCTTGTTGCTTTTGTCGATGTATTTTTATTCCTCCTTGAAAACAAAGCTGTGGTTTTTGTAGGGGTCTGGGGCTTGGAGGGTTGAGGGCCCTGCAGAAAGGGGAGCTGGGCTGTGCGGGTCTTTTCTGTCCTTGTTCCTCCTCTGAGGAGAGCTGGTGGCAGAGAGAGACACTGTCCCTGTCACCCGGGAGTCCTTGTCCTTCTCAGCATCCTCCCTGCCCTTGAGAGCTTCCAAGCAGGAAGGTGACTCAGAGGTCCTCAGGGTGACCCCTCTGTTGGGACAGAGGTTGCCTGCCTGTTGACATAGGTCACTGTCTGTCCCCAGAGGACCCTTATCTCTGGAATTTTGTCGTGGTTGTATTTTTGAGACAGAGTCTCACTGTGTAGCTCAGGCTGGCCTTGAGCTCTCAGCAAGCAGTCCTCCTGCCTCAGCCTCCTGAACGCTGGGATTATAAATGTGCATCGGTACGCTTGGCCGGTAATGCTGAAGCCTGGTGGTGCATTTCAGGGTAGGGTGCATGGGACACGGGACAGGGCTAATTTGTGGCTGTGCAGTGTTCTGAAGGCCAGGCTGCCCACCCCTCTTCCTGGCCACCAGGCTTTTCCTGGTTGTGGCATCATGGATGCCAAGTCTTTTCCCCTGTGCCCACATGTCCTGTCCTAGCTAGCTGCTTCCTGCAGCTCCTGACAGCAGGGAGGAGGGGGCGGGGGCTGGGCAGCTCTGAGCTGTGGACTCCACTGCCCCTCTTACCCCGCCCGGCGGCCCCTCACCACAGTCCAGGCACGTGCGCGCACACACGTATACACACGTACACACACGTGCACTCCCTCGCACACGCTCTGTCCAGCCTGGGATCTGAGGGTGATGGCTGGCGAGGGGAGTTACCTGAGGACCGGAGGTCAGGGAGACAGCCCAGTGGCTTTGAGCTGCTGTTTCTGGGAGGAGTCAGGTCAGTCGGAGCCCACTTTAGAGCCAGTCCTGTTGGTGGGAGGAGGGGCAGGGCCACCTCCCTCCACAGACCCGGGCGCCTGTCCTTGTCGCCTCAGTTGTGACTGGGCTTCTGCACAGACCTCCTGGTTTGGCCCTCGTGGGCCTCTCCTTGGTCCTTGGTTGAGGTCGCCTGTGCTGTCTGCGGCTCTCCCTGCCCCCACCCATACCCCGTGGACCCCTCTCTCTGTGCTCTCTTGCCTGGAGCTGAGGATGCAGTTGCCATGGGAACCTGAAGCCAGTGAGCAAGGGAGGAGACGCAGGGTTGTCTCACTGGGGCTGGGGGCTGGGGGCTGACCCAGCAGGGGGACGTGGCCTGTGCAGGGGGTGGTGGGAAGGCCCGGAGGTGCTCTTTAATCTGGTTAATCTGCTGCGGGATTGAAATCCTCCACCACCCCCAGCAAATTAAACCAAGTTGAAGTCTACGCTGGTTCACCCCACCCCTCCTTTTTGAAAGGATTAGTGTTCTGGTTCTAGGGGGCTGAGACTGTGGATAATGGTGGTGCCTAAGGGAGCCTGATCCCGAGCCACAGGGAGGGACATGGCCTGGGTGTGCAGGGGGGGGGGTGTGACCGGCTGGAAACACAGCTGCCCCTGTCCTGCAGAGCATACCTCTGTATGTACGCCGTTCTCGCTGTAGAGGTGGCGTGGGGCTGTGGGAGCCCTGTTCTGGGGAGGGAGAGGGTGTGAGTGGCTGGCTGTGCACACATCTGGCTGTCCTTGGGCCACCGGAGCTGGCACCTTGCTTTTTAACCCTGTGCGTTCCTGCAAAAGGGAAACCTATCATGAGCAGCGGCTCCCCTGGATTTGTTTTTGTGCAGTGCCTCCCCCCGCATTTCCATTTACCCCACCCCCCCATACCAGGAATTGAACTCACGACCTTGCACTTGCCAGGCATGTGCTGTGCTACTGAGATAAATCCCCAGCCCCTCCCCTATCTGTCTTGATGCTGCTGCATTCTCAGAACTGATCCTGCGTGTCTGACCCAGAGCGGTCCATGTCTGCCCTGTCTACTCCTACTTAGACAGAAACGTGTCCTTGCCACACCCCGCCCCAATTTGGGGGAGGGCCATGTCTGAAGCCCTCCCTCCTGTGACCTCAGGCCAGCCGGTTCTGCCAGGCCTCTTGTCCCGTTTAGTTCTCTCCTGCCCCCAAATGCTCGGAAACTTCGAACGTGCTTCTGAGCTGTGGGTGGCCCTGGCTGATGGAGCAGGGCCAGGCCGGGGGCCGGACCACCGCCTTCTCCCTGCATTCATCTGTGGGCCGTTCGTGTTGCCAGACCGGGCACCTGTGTTTGCCTTTGTCCTCCTCCCCTCGCTGTGCAGCGAGGGCTGCTCTCAGGGATGGCGTGGGTGGCAGGGCAGGAGCCTGGTCCTGAGCGGAGGAGGACTCGCCAAGGTCACCCAGCGCTGTGCCCTGCTAGCTGTGGCACTATCGAGTGGGTTGTCCGCCCCCAAAGTCCTGCCCTTCAGCGCACTCCCCAGCGAGTGGCCATGTGCACAGGTCGCTGATGGCGTGCCAGGTTTGGTGAGGTCACGGGCAGGTGGCACCTCAGGGCCAACTCCCCAGCTGGGCCAGGCCCGGATGGAGGTCGCGGGGGGCCATCGCCTCTTCCTTGGGATCTGCAGTGGTCACAGTTGTGGTGGGCCTGGTCACCCAGAGCGAAGAATGCCCGGACCTTGGGCTCTGGCTTGGAGTGGCCTCCCACCAGTCCCCGAAATAGCTGGGCCCACGTGGCCGCCGCCGTTCTACCCGGCATGCGCGTGCCAACCACCACCATGGCACCGGGCTGCCTCTCTGGTTGTTGGTTTGCTGTGGGATCTTGTGGTGACCTAGGAGGACATTGGAGACACAAGTTCTGGTCCTGGCCCAGCTTCAACGCCTAGTGTGACCTTTGTTTATTCAACAGATACCTAGGGAACACGGGCGTGTTTGGCGCTTGGGGGCGGATCTAATGGATAGAGCAAACCTGTGTCCTGTGTCCGGGCAGCGGTGGGGAGACAAGACCATGAGAGCAGTGACAAGGGCCAGCCGCAGTTCGCTCCCTGTGAAATGACAGGGCTGTCCTCAGGTCCCACCCTGCCTCCTGCCACCTCCAAGCCCGCTGTGTCTGCAGCTGAGGACCCTGGGCTGTCCCACCTGAGACGGGCGGCTGGAGCCCTGTGTGCTGGACTCCAAGGAGACTGCGCAGCGCACATCTGGTCCTACGTGGCCTCTTGTCTGACTTCTGTCTGTCAAAGGGGGACGGCGACTGCGCTAGCGCAGAGCGGGGCTGTGAGGATCTGACGCGCTCGGGCGCAGGGCAGACGCTGACTGTCGTTGCCGTCCCGTGGAGGGCACTTTGCTGGTCTCAAGTTGCTTTTGCTCCCCACCCTCTAATTAAGCCAGGCCTTGGGATGTAGCCAGTGACAGCGCTTGCCTCAAGTCTGCTCGGGGCCCTGGGTTCGATTCCCAGCACTGCAGAAAGCCCATTAGATCCAAGGACAGCTGAAACGCCGCTTTGGGTATCTGCGCTCTCTGTCACTCCGTCCTCCGGGAATCCCCGTGTGTGTCGCCTTTCCCTCCTGTCTTGTGCCCTCTTGCCCTTCCTGGGCATGGTTGGTCTCTGATTCTGCTGTTTGAGGCAGAGCCCGCTGTGTGGCCCAGCCTGGCCTCAGACCCACTAGCCTCCAGCCTGCGCCTCCCCAGGGCTGGGATTCCCAGCGGGCACCACCACACCTGGCTTCCGTTTCTAGTCTTGGCCGTGACCGCCTGCCCTCGTTCTCCCCAGCCTGCCGCAGCCGTCCTGGGTGACCCAGTCTCGCTGACCTCTCTATGGGAGGCCTCAGGGTATGGATTGTCCCAGACACAGGAATTGGAAACTCTGAGTGACCAATGGCCTCCCTGGGACTCAGGACAGCCCCCAGGCCTCTGGCCTTCCTGGTTTGGCTGACTCAGGCCCAGCCTGAGGAGCAGTCCTGCACGCAGGGACAGGCAGTGGCCACGGGGCCCTGGAACTGCCCGAGGTGAAGAGGAAGTGGATGCTCGGAGTGACGCCTCTCTGTTCTGTCCTGCAGACACTACCCCAAGCAGTCCTTCACCATGGTGGCCGACACCCCGGAAAACCTTCGCCTCAAGCAGCAGAGCGAGCTTCAGAGCCAGGTACAGGAGGTGCCAGTGGGTGGACAGTGGCAACCCGGGGCTGCTTCCCCTGCGGTCGGCCCTGGGGCCAAGGTGCTGCTATCCTGGCCTGTCTCCGCCCCGCCCCCACGCATTTGCGTCACACTTCCTGACTTCGGTGGGGGCAGAGCCAGGCCCTGCTTCCTGGAGAGGTGTGTGTCTGCTTGATTCTACCCTGGGCCCCCGAAAGCCCGCCTCCTCCAGGAAGCAGCTCCATTTATACCTAGCCGCTCACAGGGCCCGGTCTTTGCAGTCTGAGGCTGCACAGCTTCCCTCTGTAGCAACCCCAAATCTTCTCCAACCTGCAGGGCAGGTGTGAAGGTGTCTGACTTTCCTGAGCCCTGTGGTGTGGGGAGGGGTGCAGCCTGGTTAGGGGACACTGAGCAAGAAAGAAGCCAGTGGTCTGGCCAGGTGTGGTGGCACACGCCTCTCACCCTAGTACTCCGGAGGCCAAGGCAGGAGGATCTCAAGTTCCAGCCTAGCCTGGGTACTTTAATGACTTAGCTAGTTAGTAAGGCCGGGTCTCAAAATAAAAAGTAAGCTCTCGGCATGGTAGCATACAACTGTGATCTCAGTACTTGGGAGGCTGAAGCAGGAGGATTGCCCTGAGCTTAAGGCCAGCCTGGGCTGTGAAGTGAGACCCTGCCTGTCTCAAAAGAAAAAAATCCCTGGGTACAATCTCCAATGCCAGAGAGCGAGGGAGAGGACTGGAGGTTAGGGCAGGGCCAGGCTAAGGTCAGCAGGCTGCAGCAGAGGTGACCACAACATTAAGCCCAAAACCTTGGGGTGCCGCGCTCCGCCCAGTGAGCTCCCTGAGTGCTCCGCCAGCCCTGTGTACTGTGCACCGTGACAGGCGATGCCAGTGGTTTTGAGGTTGGCTGGACGTGGGGACAGGTCCTTTCTGGTTTCCTGTCTGAGTGTTGGTGGCCCTGATGCTGCTGAGACCCTCCTAATCCAGAAATATTTCCCCTCCTCCCACTGGCCCACTTGACTAGGGGCGGAGTGGGAGACGGTCCCCTCCATGTCCCGGCTTGGGGACCAAGGCTGGCAGGGCTGGGCTTTGCTTGGTGACGCAGTGAGGGCGCTGGTCTTTCGATCCCAGGTGCAGCGCCCTTGAACTCAGGCAGCCCAGGTGTGAGACTCCTCTGCGGACGCACCTGGGTCCCCGAGAGAGGCCGGGGGGACGGGTGTCCTGAGGAGGCCAGGCTGCACATGCGCGTGGGGCTGTCCCCGCAGGAGCGTCCCTGGCCTTGCTTCCCCCTTGCAGCCGCCCAGGAAAGGGGCTCCCATCCCCGCCACACAGCCGGGGACGCTGCGTGTGGGAGAAGCACTTGGCTTTGTGCCCAGAGCCCGGGGCAGGATTTCTGCTCCAGGCCAGCTTGCTGTGCTCCTCCCTGGTCTGCAGGACCTGCCCAGTGGCATCCACGTGGCCACCGGGGTCACCAGCCGGTGCCAGGATGGTGGGGATACAGGTTCCCAGGGCCCCGCAGGGCTCTAAGTGAGGCCCAGGACCGCATTCTGAGCTGTGGTGGTTCCAATGTGGGCGTGAGGAAGCCAGGCCAGGCAGGAGCTCCGGGCTGACTCGGGGGACTCAGGCTGGGGCCAGGGCAGGCAGGTGGGGAGGGAAGGGCCCCGTCCCCGCTCCGACCAGCTGTGTGTGGCCTGAGGCTTTATCTGCCCTGCCTGGCTTCCTCCTCTTCCAACACCTCCACTACAGCTGCTGTCTGAGGCTGGAAGGCGCGGCCTGGCTGGGCTTCTGGTGCCTGTGGCCCAGCGGGGCAGGGGCTGGTGAGAAGGGAAGTGGGGGTCGCCGCCCGCAGCACCACTACCGCCCTCTGTGCCCTGCCTAGGAAGCTGCCCATGCTATTTCTACTTCATTTGTCTTCCTGTTGCTATATTCGTCCCCAAAGTGGCACTTTAGGTGTCTGGGACACCTGTGGTTTCCCCTGCGCTGCAGGACACCGCAGAACTGTCCCGCAGAAGCAGCTGTGAGCCCCCACCACGAGGCTGATGGGGCAGCAGTGCAGGGGGCTCGGGCCAGGCAGCAGTGTCAGGAGGGTCTCTTCTGTTTCGTCTTTATCGGCACCTGCTGGCACTGTGGGGAGGCCGCGGGGGAGGGTGGGTGCACGGCAGGCAGCACCTCCGGGGGGAATGTCACTCAGCCTCACAGCTGACCGTGCTTTCTCATGTGTGATGTGGGGGTTAGCTTCCTAAGGTGGCCCTGTGGGTTTCAGGACTTGGGGGGCACCTGGCTGCCTCTGGTGTTTCTTTTTTATTTTGTCCTTTTTTTTTTTTTTTTGAGACAGGGTCTCCCTACGCAGTTCAAACCAGCCTTGAGCTCACTTTGTAGCCCAGGCGGGTTTTGAACTCACAATGATCCTCCTGCCTCAGCCTCCCGAGTGCTGGGATTATGCCACTACATCCAGCTCCCTGGTGTGAACCAGCACTAATAAATGTCTGAGTGACTGTTCTGGAAGGGACGGAAATGGATACAGAGACCTTTGACACCCCCTTGTATCTCTGGCCTTTCTCATTAGCTCTCTTCCCCATCTGTGCGGGGCTAATTCAAAAACTGTTTCCTTTCTGATAGAAGGGGATAGGTTATTGAGCTGGGCATAGGGGTGCACGCCTGTAATCCCAGCACTTGGAAGGCTGAGGCAGGAGGATCTCTGCGAGTTTGAGACCACCCTGGGCTACAAAGTGAGCTCAAGGCCAGTCTGAAGTACATAGTGAGACCCTGTCTCAAAAAAAAACAAAAAGAGGGGGCGGGGATAGGTTACATAGTATAGGCCTAGCGTGTAGTAGAGACCCAGTACTGGAAATGGTTGGTGGTATATTTTGCTCAATACGTTTGTTTTTTTGAGACAAGGTCTATGTGTAGTTGAAGCTGGCCTTGAACTTGTGGTGATCCTCCTGCCTCAGCCTCCTGAGTGCTAGGATTACAAGCATTTACCACCATGCCTGGTGCTAAATACATTTTTTTTTTTTTAAGTCACGATCTTTTCTTCATCTTCTTCTGGGCAGGGGGCAGGGATGGCCGTTGAACTCAGGGCTGGGTAGCAATGAACAAGACACAGCCGGGGAGAGTCAGGACCCACAAACAGAAAGCAGAATCGCACTGCCAAGGCCGAGTGGGCGGCAGGAGCCCCAGGCGGCAGGCCAGCGCTGCCCTGGGCGTTTCCAGGGTGGGAGGCTGGGCACTGACCTGGGGTGGCGTCTTCCGGCCAAAGTGCTGAGTCGCGCTCTGCCCCCGTGGACCTCTGTGGTGGGTGACCTTGGGCGGAGACCCCAGAGCCACCACACTAAGCCCCGTGATCCGTCCTACAGTGGGCAGGCATTCCCATGTGGGCCATCGGGACCTGCCTGGTGGTAGGGCTCAGCCTGGCTGCCTGCCACCCCTCACAGCCCTAAAGCCCCTTAGACTTTCCCCATCTGACTTTCTGGGTAGGGCCTCAGCGTGCTTAGGACCGATCACCAGCTCCAGAGCCAGGGGCGTTTTTTGTTTTGAGACAGCGTCTGGCTCCGAAGTCCAGGCTGGCCTTGAACTCGAACTACTGCAATTCTGGTTGGATTTTTTTGAGGCAGGGTCTCATTATGTCATTTAGGCTGCCTTCAAACTCACTATGTAGCCCAGGCTGGCCTTGAGCTCACACAGTCCTCCTGCCTCAGCCTCCTGAGTCCTGGGATTACAGGTGTGCGCCACCACGCTCAGTTTAGAGTGGGAGGCATTTAGAGGTCAGCTCACCTGTCCCCTTAGGCCACCTGGAGAGGGGAGCTGGCTTGGTTGGGCTCACACCAAAGTGACCCCGCCTGCTCATCCTGCTCGCCCTGTCAGGCCTTCATGAAGAACAAAATGAATCCCCCTTCCTGGCAAGGAGTGGACGGGTGCAGCTCCCGGGCCTGGGAACCAACTGATGTCACTCCATGTTACCATGGCGATGGCTCCCCCGGGTGAGGGCCTGACCCTTGCAAAGCCAGGAAACAGAGGAGGGAGCAGGCCTGGCGCTGGGTCAGCACAGCTGGGGACAGCGCTTTCACAGCTTCCCTCGCCGGCTGTGGCCTCGGACCCCAGTCTGCGTCATGGGCCTGATGCCTGGTCCTTGGTCTCCACTACAGATTTGGAGGCTGAACCTTGAGAGGTCAAGACTGTGGCCGAAGGTCACCAGCGAGTAGCGGATTGAAGTGGGCCCTCTACCTTGCTCAGACTTCCAGTCTGATGAGCACTGAGCCACACCCCAGCCCAATCAGTTTTCGGGGATTTTTTTTTTTTTTTTTTTTTTTGTCTTTTTGAGACAGGGTCTCGCTATGCAGTTCAGGCTGACCTTGAACTCACTTTTAGCCCAGGCTGGTCTCGAACTCACAATGATCCTCCTGCCTCAGCCCCCCTAGTGCTGGGATTACAGGCCTGCGCCACTACGCCCGTCATATTTTTGTTTTTTTGAGACACTGTGTTTCCCAACTGGGCTTGAATTTGTGATCCTCCTGCCTCAGCCTCCTGAGTAGCTGGGGTTGCAGCCCATGCACCATGCCCAGTCTGCAGTGAAACGTGGGACCTGACGGGTATGGCTCATGCGGGGGTCAGGTCAGGTCAGGGTGCAGAGCTGGGTGCTAGGGGCGGAGGAGCCCCAGGCTCCTGGGCTGGGAACAGGGTGCTCCGGAGGCCCCATGTCCTGGGCTGACCTGATTCAGGACAACAGCCCCGGCAGCTGTGCAGCCTGGAACAGATGGCTGCCGAGGGGGCCCGGGAACCTCTGGAAGCCTCGGAGCAGCCCCGTCCCGCAAACCCCCAGGGGAGGTGGAACAAGTGCTCAGTCTTTTCCTGCAGCCCGGGAAGCCCGACTCAGTTGCTCAGGATTGTCAGGTGACCGCGCAGTGGGGCGGCAGGTCCCCGTCTTGGCCCCACTGTCCCCTGTCCCCGCCCACTTCCTCTCTCCCCTCCCATGGCGGGTGCCTCGGAACCCCGGCGGGCTCAGGAAGCCTGGGCCGTCAGAGGCTCATTGATCGGCCTTCGCTTGGGCTGTGCCGGGCCACCTTTCCGGCACCGACCGTCCTTTGGCGCAGCCGTCCCTCAGCCGCTCCCTAGCAGCCCCGCGCTTTCGGCGGGCCGGGCCCCCTCCTGGCAGGGTGACCCCTGCCTGGGGCTTCCGGTCGAGGGCCCTGCGGCGGCAGGCGGCAGCCAGGGGTCTCCTCATCTTGGGGCTCTGGGCATTGGCTGCCAGGCCAAGCGAGGTCAAGGCTCTGGTGTCCTGTGAGAGGCTCTGCCCCAGGACAGCTCGGTTTCCTCTCTGTGAAATGGGGCCGCTTGTGTGCGTGCGTGCGTGCGTGCGTGCGTGTGGATGGCACCGCTCGGGGCGCGTGGCGCTGTGCTTCTGTGCAGGATCTTAAGTCTTTATCTCCTGGGGGCATCACCTGCCGCCCCCGTGCTGACCCTGGCCCCTTCTCCCCAGGTGCGCTACAAGGAGGAGTTTGAGAAGAACAAGGGCAAAGGCTTCAGCGTGGTGGCGGACACCCCCGAGCTCCAGAGGATCAAGAAGACCCAGGACCAGATCAGCAACGTGAGCTCCCGCCCCTGCTGCCCCCTGGCCGGCCGGCGGTGGCTTGAACAGAGGGAAGGGTTGGGGCTGCCGTCCATCTGTGGGGTGGGGCTGGGCCCTTCCTGGCTTTGCAGAGGTTGGTCTTTCTGCTGGGCGGGGCAGGCGTTAGGGCGCAGACCCTGCTGCCCTGGGTGCTGACATCACCGGCATTTCCGCCCAGCCGCCTCCCTCCAGCGATCTTCCTTCCTGTGTCACAACCCACCGCTTCACCACGCCCCCTGCTCCCAGCGTTCCTGTGAGTGGTGGTAGATGGAGGTCCCCACGCACTCGGGGGACAGAGAGCAACCTGGGTGGCTCTGGCCAGCCAGGCGCACGGGGCAGGGCGCTGCTGTCAGCCACAGACGCAGATGCGGGGCCCAGGCGCGCGCTGCAGGTGGTGGGGCGCCCTGTGTTGCCCACGTGGCTGTGGGCTGAGGGCCGGGGTGGCTTCGAGCGCCCGCGCTGCAGGAGGGAAAAGCTCCGCGGTGAGTGCTAGTGCCTGAGCGCGATCTGTGACGCACATCCCGCCACCCTCCCTGGACGGCTGCCAGGCCCTCCGCTCCCTTGGCAGGAGGAGTTGCTGTTTGAGGCATCTGAGTAACAGAACTCCCTGGGGCCCAGGCGTCCACGCCGAGGACGAGATCACCCTCGCAGCAGCGACCGCAGGCCAGACTGCCCTGAGCCCTGAGCGGTGTCCCCGGGCTGATCTCGGAGCTCGGAGGCCACGTCTTGGTGCACACAGTGCAGACGTGGGCCTGGACCAGCTCTGCCAGGGCTGGGCAGCCGCCAGGGCGCCCATGGAACGCACACCTGGGGGTCACTGTGGTGCCCTCCGCTGTTTTGAGTCAGAGGTCCCCAGCTGGCCATGTCCCCGGCCGCTGAGGGAACCCAAACCACACACAGAACTGGCTGAAGCTGGGCATGGCAGCTCACGCCTATAATCCCAGCACTTCCGAGGCCAGCCGGAGCTACGTAGCAAAACGCTGTGTCGGAAAATGAAAACCCTACCACGACTGCTACTACTGCTACTACTAATAAAGGGCTTGGGACATAACTCAGTGGTAGGACTAGCCTGTATGAGGCGCTGGGTTAAATCTCCAGTGACAGACAGACAGACAGACACACACACACACGCACACACACACACATGCACACACAGGGCTGGCCACCCCCTTCCTGTACACTGGTGAGTGTGCCCAGATGCGGATCCTCCAGTTCGCTTTGGAGCTTGCTTGGTTCTCTGCGCTTCTGACATAGAACTGTGCACTCCCAAACGCTGGTTTTGTGTTCTAATTTGGAGAGTACACGGTATCATGTTAGAGATTCACCTACCCGGCAGCGGTGCAGCTCAGTGCAGAGCGCTTGCCTAGCATGTGCAAAGCCCTGGATTCCCGCTCCATCCCTGCCGAACAGCGGGGAAAATGGTTCAGCTGTGTGTGTGTGTGGGGGGGGTCGTTCGTGCCATATGTGACACATGTTCCATTGTGTGATATTGCTGCAGGTATTATGTTGTGCATGGATGTTTGGATTTTTTTTGTTGCTAATGAAGTTGAGCCCAAATCTATGCATGTGAGTCTCAGCTAAGGGTGCTAGTTGAGAACATGGTTTCTGACCTCCCACCTCTGCAGCCTTGCTTTTTTCATCTGTAAAATACCCTGGGGCTCATAGAGAAAGAAAGGAAGGAAGGGATCCACGCAGGCTCCCAAGACGGGTGCTCAGCACACCACACAGGTGTGGTGGCGCACACCTGTAATCCCAGCACTCGGGAGGCTGAGGCAGGAGGATTGTTGCAAGTTTGAGACAAACCTGGGCTTCCAAGTGAGCTCAAGGCCAGCTTGAATTGCATAGTGAGACCCTCTCTCAAAAAAACAACAACAAAAATAAATACATAAATAAATAAAATAAAATAAAATAAAAAGCACAGCCCGGCCAGTGGGTCCGAGCTCCCCGCCCCGCCTGCATGCTGACCCTCAGCCCGTGCTCCGTGAGTCCCGTGGGCTGTGGCGAGTCAGGCTGTGGTTTCCACCAGTCAAAGCAGAAGCGTCAGAAAAGGAACATCAGCATCAGCAGTCACCCCAGAGCCTGGGCGAGGTGGGGGGGCTCTGGCTGGCAGGGACAGTCCATTGGGACGCAGCCTCTTCCCATGGAGACCAGGACTGGTCACACGCAGGGTCTGCAGGGCAGCCTGGGCCCTGGTGACCCCCGTGCAGGGCTCCTGGAAGATCAGAGCTCTGAGCCCTTGGACTCTGGGAACTTTCTCTGCCTTTTTTATTGTTTTTTTTTGTTTTTTGAGACAGGGTCTTGCTATGTAGTTCAAGCTGGCCTTGAACTCATGGGGATCCTCCTGCCTCAGCCTCCCCAGTGCTGGGATGACAGGCATGCACCACCACCCTGCAAAAGTCTGTTTGCAGCTCTGAGCACCCCACCACCCCTGGACTTTCTAAAGAGTGCGATGCATCCCAGCAGCCAGTCGCACACGTCTGTGTGCACACACCCACACTTTCCAGGGCTGGCAGGTGTCCAGGGAGGAGGTGGCAGCATTGCCCCTCTTGAGGCCTAGAGGGGCAAGGCGCTCTCCCAAGGCCCCGGAGTGAGTGACGGAGTGAGCGGGCTCTGGGCCCCGGGACGAGGCTCGGAGAGCGCACTGAGGGATGAGTCCGCAGGGCCCGAGGGGGCGGTGCCCGGCTTCCCTGCTGCCCATCGCTGGTGCAGAGCCACAGCCGGCGGGAGACCTCGGCGCAGGACCCTTGTCCCCGCGGGTCACCTCCAGGCACACTTAGGGCTCAGGCCACACCAGCGTCCCCGCCCCTCTGCTCTTCTGTCCCCTGTCCCCCCCACAGCTTGGGCTTGGCGTTTTCATTAACAGAGTAGACAGAGGAGAAACCCCCGCCCCACCCCGACCTTCATCCCCAGAAGAGGGAGGTGACGCTGTCCCGTGGCGACTGGGGTCCCTCCCGCTGGTTTGTCTGCCCAGGGCTGGCTGTGTCCCCCAGGGTGTGCTCAGCCTGCTTTGCTGTAGGGCGTCAGGGTTCCTGCCTGGCCACCCAGGGAAGGGACAGGGACAGGGACGGGAGGCTGGCCTTGACCCGTGCCCCTGTGGGACACGCTTTCTGCCTGTCCCTGTGCAGGTCCCTCAACCCTGGTCCTTCCTTTGCTCCAGCAGACGGCAGGCCGGACCCACCTCCTTCTCCCTCCCGTACCCGGAGCCACCGTGTTCCAGGCGGGCACAGGGCAGCGCGGCGCCCCGGGGAGCAGGAAGTGACGGCGGCCTCCAGCCAGCGTCCCTGGCCTGCTGGCGTCGGCCCGGGCCGCTTCCTCCTCCTCCGTCCCCTGCCCCTCCCCCCCCCTTCTCGAGCCGGTGGCCTGCTCTGAGTGCCCCCTGGGAGTGGCAGGAGCTGCTCAGCCTGTCCCTCTGTCCCACTTCCTCCTCAGCTCGGCTGGGCGCGGGTGCAGTGTGGACGTGCGTGCCTTGAAGCTGCAGGACTCCTGCGTCTCATTTTCTCATGCTTGTGTCGTTTATGTTACGTTGGCGGGGGAGGGGGGGGAGCGGCTCTGCAACATGCATTCCGGTTTGCAAGGTGATACCTGTGTCATTTATCCAATACACGTGACTAGGGAGGCTTGTGCTAAATGGGTCAGTGGCAGGAATGTGGGGTCATAGCCAGGGGTGGCAGCACACGCCTGTCATCCCAGCACTCAGGAGGCTGAGGCAGGAGGATCTAAGGCCAGCCTGAACTACGTAACATAGGAAGACCCTGTCTCAAACAAATCCCAAATCAAAGGCGCCTCCAGCCACCTCTTCGCTTCTGTCAGGGAAGGGCCAGGCACCGAGCAGATCCCCAGAGCAGGCTGTGACACGAACACCTTCTAAGAAGAGCTTGGCACACGGGAGCCATAGCCACTGTGGAGTGATGGGGCAGGGACACCGTGGCCCTGTGGTGCCTGTCATCCCACCCGCAGCTCTGAGGTCCTCTGTGGCTGGTTTGATGGAATTGTGGACCGAGGCTCTGCCCTGCAGCACCGTCCTCGGGGGTCCCATCTCTTCTGAGAGCCTTTTATTTGCTTTATTTGATTTCTTTTTTGTAGTATGGGGAGTTGAACCAAGCCCCTTGACCCTCAGTAACACCCACAGCCCATTTTTTGTTTCCAGACAGGGTTTCGATAAGTTGGCAGGGCTGGACTCAAACTTGCAATCCTCCTGCCTCAGCCTCCAGAATAGCGGCCTCCTTCCCAGGGTCTGGTGCGGCGCTGGGAGGGTCCTGGCTGCTTTGCCCTGCTTTGCCCTGGGATCTTTCTTGACTCAGCCTCCTGCTCTGCAGATAAAGTACCACGAGGAGTTTGAGAAGAGCCGCATGGGCCCCAGCGGTGTCGAGGGCGTGGAGCCAGACCGCAGGGACGTGCAGGACAGCGGCAGCTACCGGCGGCCCCCGGAGCAGCAGCCACAGCTGCACCACATCCCGACCAGCGCCCCCGGTTGGTGTGGGTGCAAGGGCAGGAGAGGGCAGGAGAGGCCACACGCAACATCGTCACAAGCCCAGCCCCTCCCCAGCGAGGGGTCAAGCTGTGCCAGGCTGTGGGTGTGGGGGACGCAGCTCCTGTGGGGGGGTCCCCGACGTGGACACGTGCACGGGTGACGGGATTTTGGGTGGGGAGCGAGTGACCTTGGCACGACAGTGGCTTTGGGGGGGGGGCTCCAGGTGCGTTCTGACCCCTGACCTCTGATCCCTGAACCCCCCAGTTTATCAGCAGCAGCAGCAGCAACAGGCAACCCCATCCTATGGTGTGCCCTCGGGCCCCGGCTCCGTACAGCGCAGCGCCCCAGGCGGCGGTGGGGTGAGTAGGGGCGGTGGGAAGCAGTGGGGTGGGGGGCTCGCAGGTCCTCCTGCCTCTGACCCCGCCCAGCACCCCTGTCCTGTGTGAGGAGCCTCATAAGTTAGAGGAAGTGGCTCTCTGGGGCGGGGCCACTGCCTGCTCTGATTCCAGGGTGCACACAGGCCCCTTTCTGTGTGGGCTTCTCCGGGCGTGGGATGGCCCCGTTTTTCATGAAGAGACCTCACACCCTTCACATCTCTGCCTGCTCCTCCCAGACCTTCCTCCTGTGTCTAGTGGGTCTCCACTGTTTGTGTCCCTTGACCCACTCACCAGTCCCTTAGCACTTTTTTCCAGCCTATTTTTCTTCCCTGGTACTGGAGATGGAACCCAGGGCCTTTGCACTGAACGACAGCCTCCACCCTTTTCTTTGAGATGTGAACTTGGAATCCTCCTGCCTCAGCCTCCCACAGTGCTGAGATCGCAGGCATACGCCACCCCGCCCAGCTCACTTTTTCCACCTTGAAGTTTCTCCCTGCTGGCTGGCTCTCGGGTGTCCCCTGAAGACAGAGTGGCATCCTTGGTTCACATACTGGGAGCCAGGGAGGGTAGACAGGCTCTGGTTTAGCAGTCCTGAGTGTGAAGGTCTCAGCCTGTAAGTCCTGCTCTCTGTCCCCTGGTGGGAGCAGCTGGGTCACCACCATGCCAGGGGCTTGGGAAACAAAGCAGCTTGTGGGAGGGCAGAGAGACAGATCCCAGGGGAATGAAACAGCTGCCATAAGCAGCCCCGGAGCCTCTGGCTGTGGACGCACAACACAGCGCGGGTACTGGGGATAGGCTGGGATTCCAGTGACCGCTAGCCCCTCAGCTGCTCCTCTGCCCTGGGTTTGGCTACTGTCCCGCTCTCTGGGAGCTTGCATGCTAGTAAGAGCAATAAATATGTAGATCTATAACGCCAGGCCCTAGTATGGCATGTGCCCTGAAGATAGCCAGCAGGGTAAGGGACGGGGCAGCAGGGTCACGGTGTGACATTTGCTGGGTGTGGTGGTGCCTGCATGTGATCCCAGCACCCAGGAGACTGAGTCAGGAGGATCTCTGAGTTGAAGGCCAGCCTGAGCTACACCGGGAGATCCTATCTGAGAATACAAAACAAAAAGAAAGAAAATACTGATACTTGTAATAATCCCAGTAGCAGCAAACAGCATGTCAGATATTTAAACATTGCCTGGCCCGCGTCTGTGCCCTTACTGCATCCGTGCTGAGGCAGGGGGGTCGGGGTGACTGTCCTCAACCCTTCTGTCCCTGCCTGACCCTTAGTGGACGCCAGGTGCTCTGTGAAAGGGCGAGTGCTTCTCCCGGAAGTTAAGACTCAGTCAGGAGTGAATTCACGACCTGGCACAGCCCGGCCCCCGCCCCCTCTCGGCCCCTGGTCCCCGGGCCCGGCCCTGGAGGAACGCAGAGGTGCAGCGGGACTGGGTTTGGCCCCCAGCACCGCCGGTGGCAGCCCGCAGGGGGCCCCGAGTGACCGTCCTGTCCCCCCCAGAAGCGGTACCGTGCAGTGTACGACTACAGCGCCGCCGACGAGGACGAGGTCTCCTTCCAGGACGGGGACACCATCGTCAACGTGCAGCAGATCGACGACGGCTGGATGTACGGGACCGTGGAGCGCACGGGTGACACGGGGATGCTGCCCGCCAACTACGTGGAGGCCATCTGAGCCCGCGCCCGCCGCGCCCTCCCGCGAGGTGGCCTCGCGTCCCCCTGGCAACCGTCGCCTTCCATGTCTGTCTGTTAAGATCTGCAACAGCTTGTTTGTCCCCGCCCCTCTTCCAGCTGCTTCGGCCTTGTTCTGCCACCGTAGTGGCTCCCTCTGTGGCCAGTCTCCCTCGACCGACTTCTTGGTTTTCTCTCTCTGGATGAGAGCGGGGCTGGGACGATGCCACCCGAGGTCGCCTTTCCCGCCCTGGGCCACCCGCCTGTCCTCCAGCCCCAGGCTCCATCCATTCGTCCCCTGGCGGAGACCCCGAGGTGGGCCGTCCCTCCCTTCCTCGCCAAGGGGGCTGCTGCGACTAGGGTGCACCCTCCTACCCTCCGCCACCCTCGGGGTGACCGGGGAGCAGCGCCCGCCCCCGCAGGTCTTCCTCCTCCCCTGAGAGTTCGCCTGCTGCCCAGAGAGCGGCTGGGCAGGCGGCTCGGGGTCAGGTTTCTGGCGCAGCTGCAGGAAGAGGGGCGCTGAGCTGCCCCCACAGCCCCCTTCTCCTGCCTGTTCCCAGTCCTCTGGGGACGCCCCCGGCCTCCCCTCCCCTGCCCAGCACCACGAAAGCCCAGAGCTTCCAGCAGCCGGCAGGGACCTTGGTGTCTCCAAGGTGACGCATGGGGTGGGTGGGTGACAGGTGAGGACCCACAGGGGCAGGGTGAGTGGTGTCCTGGGCACCCGGGGGGGGGGGGAGGAGGTCCACCTGGCCATAGGCGTGTCCTCTTCCTGGGTCCTGAAGGACCAGACTCACCCGTGCCAGTGGCACCTTGGACCAATTCCCTGCCCAAGCCTCCCGTGTAGCAAGGTGGGGCGGAGGGCTCCAGAACCGGAAGCAGATTTCGGGGAGAGACAGGAAGATGGTGCTATGCCGAGGGTCCCTCTTCGCACCCGGGCCGGGACGCTCTTCTCCTGGCTTTGTTCATCTCAAGTCTCGTCGCTCCCCTGGGTCTCTGTCCAGTTTTACCTGGAGTCCGACCACAGCTGGCACCTGGTGCTGGGGATCAGCGCGGGGCCCCCCACGCGCTCAGCCCCACAGCGGATGCCTGCCTCAAGCGCCCCGGTCCACGGGTGGGCAGCTGGCGTTACCCTGGGGCTTTGCAGCGGGGGCTGTGTCCTCTTGGTCAGTTTGGGGGGCAGAGGCGACAGAGGGGAAACTCTGGTCTGTTCCATTTCCTCTTGATCTCAAAGCACAATGTGGATCTGGGGACCAGAGGCCCAGGATGTGTCTTGTCGAGGGTCGGGGGGCACCTCCCTCCTGAGGGACCAGAGGGGCTGGCGACCCCCAAACTTCCCTTCCTAATCAAGACAAGCAGCTGTTCCCTCTATTCCCTGTCCTGGAAGGGGGCGTGTGCGCCTGCAGAGAGGAGGGGCTGTCCCTGGTGCTGGAGGACCCAGGGCCCGGCCCGGAACCATCCACCCTAAGCACACAATCTCGGGCTGGGCGGAGCCCTGGTCTTCTTGGGCAGAGGTCTTTTAGCTACTCTCATCCGGGACCCAGGAGGCCTGGAGCTAGAATGTGACCATGACTTTCGGGACCAATCCCCCACGGTGCACCCGTGGGCTCTCCCAATACCGTTTCCGGCTTCCCTCTCACCCCTCCAGGGAAAACTTTAGTGCTTCATTTCTGCCTTTTTTCTTTCACATAATGCACTTTTGGGCCTTTTTTTTTTTTTTATTTTTTTATAGCTGGAAAAAACAGAACAGCCCCATCCCACAAGCCTGTATTTAAAAAGAAACAAGTGACCCTGTGAGATCTGCCTCTGTCCAAGCATTTCATCGTCTGTGTGTGTGTGAAGCGCCGCTCGTCTTTTTATATGGGGTTGTCGTCCCTTTCGGTCTGTTTGGTCCCTCCCTTGTGGGCTTGTGCTCCAAATCCGATCTTTCGGGCCTGTTATGATTTTGAACATTTGACTTGAACCACAAGTGAATCTTTCTCCTGGTGACTCAAATAAAAGTATAATTTTTACTGCGGACTTGGTTTCCTCTGTGGCTCTGGGTGCTGTGGGATGTGTTCTGTGCACTTGGGGAAGTGGGCTCGTCACCCCCGGGAGCCATGCAAAGAAAAAAGCCAGTCTACAAGCAAGGGGGATGGTGCGGCCTCTGCCCCCATCCCTGGCAGCTGCTTCCTCCTTGGGAACCTCTGCCCCAGGCTGCACCCGGACACTCACCACCCCTGCCCGCCCAGCTCGGTAACTCAGGGTGACGCTCCCCAAGCTCGCGGCCCCTCCCCGTCAGGCTTAGCTGGGAGCTGCCTGCCTATTGCCGCTGCCCTCAGGAGGTGGCAGGCTGAGTTTGTCCCTCGCTCCCTGTCACCTGTCCGTGGCTGGGACTGAGCAAGCTCGCTGGGGTGCCCTCCCATCCTGTGCCCCTGTGGGGAAAGCTGGAGCTCAGAGTGTGTCTGGGGAGTGAAGGGACAGCCTGGGACAGCCGTGGTGGATGAACCTGTCTGTCCTTGATCTGGCCGCCCAAGGCAGCCTTGGCAGTGTGATCTGTTTTTATTTTTTGAGGCAGGGTCTCATCACTGTGTAGTCCAGGCTGGCCTTAAACGCACTGTGTAGCCCAGGCTGGCCTCAAACTCTTGGCGATCCTCCTGCCTCCGCCTCCCAAGTGTTGAGATTACAGGCGTGCGCCACCACACAACAACGTTATCCTTCCATCTCCCTAGCAGCCCCATGAGGGAAGTGCTGCCTGATACCCATCTTACCCAGACAGCTCCGTGAAAGCCGCATGGCTTGTGGCAGGGCTGGGCCTTCTTCCCCAGGGTAACGCAGGCTATCAGGTTGTAGGCCTGGGCCCTCCCCGGCAGGTGTAGCCCTCTAGGAGTCACCTGTGCTTTGCATGGCTCCAGGTGCCCAGGGTCTGTGACTGCAGCCTCTGACGAGGGTGGCAGTAGAGCAGAGACCCCAGCCCCTGGCTCTGCCGCCTTGGGGAGGGGCATTTCCTCTCTGGCCCTCTCTGCTGGCTGCTGGCTGCAGGAGGCAGAGAGCAAGGGCTTCTCTGAGCTGGGCATGATCAGAGTGCCAGGACCACAGTCCCCAGAGCTGGGGCAGAGGGAGGAGCAGAGGTGGCCCTCGCCCAAAGAAGGCCCAGGAGCCAGCTGCCTGCCCCGCCCCGGAGGAAGGACGGGTGGCACCCCGCTTCCTAAGACCTCCCACAACTTCGGAGGGCTGGAAGGGGCAGAGGACTTGGGAGGACATTGCTGCCAGTGCCATCTCCACCCCCTGTCCCAAAGCCTCAGTCTCTGCCTCCTGGGGACACCTGGGCCAGTGGGAGGAGTTCCTGACCCACTCTGGGAAGTGGCCTGGGCTCCTGAGGCCTAGCACTGCATGTGTGTATGCGGATTTCTTAATGTTTTAACCCAGGCCCTTCAGAGCAGCTCTTTGGAGGCCTAGTGTGGTGGGGCATGCCTATAATCCCAGCAATGAGGAGGCTGAGGCAGGAGGATTGCCAGAGTTCAAGGACAGCCTGAACTATATAGGGAGACCCTGTCTCAAAAGCAAAATAGGCCGGGCTTGGCGGCGCACGCCTGTAATCCCAGCACTTGGGAGGCTGAGGCAGGAGGATCGTTGCGAGTTCAAGACCAGCCTGAGCTACAAAGTGAACTCAAGGCCAGCCTGAACTGCATGAGACCCTGCCTCAAAAAGACAAAAAACAAAACAAAAAGCAGCTGTTTGAGGTGAGGCCAAGGAGACCAGGCCTCAGAGATGGCCAGGGAAATGTAATACAAAATAATTGAAACTTACAGAAGGCACAAAGCCATGGAAGACATAACTGCGTCTTTAAAAAGAATGAGATATTGGTTGCTTTTCCCTCAGAAAAAACCACTTGGATCTGTGTTCTAGACACTTGCTCCCCCCGCCAGGCTGGGGGTCCAAGCTCCGGTGGGTGGGACATTAAGGGACCCCCTCCCCCGCCCCCGCTGCATGTGCAGCTCCCTGCGGACACAGTACAGCACCCTATAAACACTGGCTCCATCCCCAGCGATGCCACCTGCAACCCACATGAGACCGTTGCCCACATCCCCCCAGACAGGACCTTTGGATCTGATCTTGCCAATGGTCCACCCAGCTGCCAGGTGTTATCTTTCTGATATAATTTGTCAAAGAAAGGAAAAGGGAAGAAGAACAGCAGGCGGGAGAATGCGTTCACCCGGGGTACCTGGGCGAGTTGAGTCCTTCCCTGCCCACCTCCCTGGCAGATGCTGGGCACGGAGGTGCAGACAGTGTTTCCACACCACGAGGCAGGCCTGGTTTCCAGGCAGACGCCCAGCCGCTTAGGGCGGCCTGGTCCAAAGCACAGCGCCCTGGTTACCACTCCCGCCTCGTGATTGGCTGCTGGGGCGGGGCGGGGCGCGGATGGACCGCAGCATCCTTGGTCTCCCCGGGGAGGGGAAGAGGAGCCATCTCGGCGGCGACAGCGGCCTCTGCTCACGGCGCCCGACTCCCCAGGATCCAGGGCCTCCAGGGCCGGGGACTGCACGATGCTGGATATTTTCATCTTGATGTTCTTCGCCATCATAGGCCTGGTCGTTCTCTCCTACATCATCTACCTGCTCTAGGGCCTGGGAGGGATGGGGCTGCAGGGCCGAGCTCCGGCGGATTTGTGCTTCCGGCCATTATTTCGGGTATTGATTCGAAAGCCAAGTGAAAGGAGAGCTTGTTTTCCTATTTATTTCTCACGCGTGCTGATGTAGCGTCTCTTGGGCTACTCTGAGAAGAATGAGACATGCAGGCCTCCTTCTTTGGGACCTGATTTCCAGTGGAGGAGGAAGCCCCCCACCCGGGATCGTCGGGAGGATGGAGCGCCGCGCGGAGAGCGACCGTCCGTCTCCAAGGTGCGGCCCGAGGTGGGCGCGCGGGTGAGCGTCGGCGGGCCGGGCGGCTGCAGGTAAAACGCGTCTCGTAGGCAGCGGGTGGCTTGCGCCCGTGCCAGCGGGGCTGCAGGAGCGAGCTCGTTCGGGACTTGCTCTCCTTCCGCGGGGCGAAGTTGCCTGGAGGCGGGTGGGGCGGGTCCCAGCCGCGGGCTTTGGCGAGGAGGACGGGGAGCGCTGGACTCCGCTCCTAGCCGGGGCGGGGGTGCCTGGCCGCCGCGCCGCGTGAGCTTGTTTGCGCTTTCCCGCAGCGCCGGCTCCGGGCGCCGAGGCCGCCGACTTCTCCCCGCGCCTTCCGGACCCCGCGCGCCCGGGCCAGCCCGGGCCTTGGAGCGACGGAGGCAGCGGCGCTGGGGACAGCAGGGCCCGGCGCGGGCACCGCAGGGTCGAGGCCTCCCGGGTCACGCGGGGCCCCGCGGACGCAGCGCAGCGCGGAAGCTCGCGGCTCCAGCTGGAAGCTGTGTCCTCGCGCCCCCTCCGCCCGCCACGTGTCTCCCAGCCTCTCCCGCCAGGGTGAGGACGATCCCGGCCGTCGGTCATCTGCACCTAAATGTGAGCGAGGGAGTGGGCGGGGCGGGGAGCGCCGGGCTGGGCGCGCAAGGCCTGGGTTGGTCCCGGCGCAGGAAAAGACAAATTATTGAAACAAAATGGCCATGCTGATTTGAGAAGGAATTTCTCATCCCAAAGTGAGTGGGATTTTTTTTTTGTTGTTGTTGTTGTCAAATGTTCTTTTTGTGGCAAAAAACTGCCAAAGTATTTCCCTGTCCAATTAAAGTTGAAGAAACTATGTATTTCGAGAAACTATATTTAGGGTATTGTCTGTTCCTTTGAGAAGTTTGTCATAATTGTTTGATTTTCTTTTCTAGCTTAGACAAGGAGGAAGATTAAGTTTTTTGTAATAATATTGTGTTCAATTATGTTTCAAAAACAAATAAAATTGAAGCATTATATGTCACAACTAAAATGGAAATCTTGCATATTAAGAGCGTGGTGAGCCAGTCACGGTGGTGCGTGCCTGTAATCCCAGCACTTGGGAGGCTGAGGCAGGAGGATCGCTGGGAGTTTGAGACCAGCCTGGGTTACAAAGTGAGCTCAAGGCCAGCCTGAACTGCATAGTGAGACCCTGTCTCAAAAAGACAAAAGAAAGAAAAGTTGGTGGTGTATGCCTGTCATTGTCCCAGCTACACAGGAGGTTGAGGCAGAAGGATCACCATGAGTTTGAGGCCAGCCTGGGCCTGCACACTCAAATAAATAAAATAAAATAAAGACTCTGGACAAGAAAAACACTGTTAGTCAGGTGTGGTGGTGCACGCTTGTAATCCCAGCACTAGGGGAGGCTGAGGCAGGAGGATCGTTTTGAGTTCGAGACCAGCCTGGGCTACAAAGTGAGCTCAAGGCCAGCCTGAACTGCATAGCGAGACCCTGTCTCAAAAAGACAGAAATAAAACAAAAACAAACAAGCAACAAAACCCAAAAACATTATTATTAAGGGCAGTTGATGGGGCTAGAGGTACAGCTCAGCAGGAGAGCTTGGGCCTTCCATTTGTGAGACCCTGGATTTAACCCTCAGCACGAAATGAGAAAAAGACAAGGTTTGCTGTGGTGGTGCAGGCCTGCAATCCCAGCCCCCTGGTGGGTCGAGACAGGAGGGTCCCTGTGATTCTGAGGTCAGCCTGCACTGCACAATGCTTCCCTGGCTCAAAAAACAAAACAAGCCAGATGTAGTGGTGCACGCCTATAATCCCAGCACTCGGGAGGCTGAGGCAGGAGGATTGTTGTGCGTTTGAGACCAGCCTGAGCTACAAAGTGAGCTCAAAGCCCACCTGAACTGCAGAGCAAGACCCTGTCTCAAAAAGACCAAAAAAAAGACAACTTTTTTTTATCATGGTAGAGCTATAATTAATAGTTTAAAAATAATTTCCCCCACAAGAAACTCAATGACTTACCTAATGACAAACTGAACAAACTAGAAGTATTTCCAATTGCAAATTACTTTTATTAATCTAAATAAAGCAATAAAATGTAGCAAATATTAAATATGAGGTATCAAAGATGTTTACCAGCTGCACAGCATTGCGGAATACCCGTGCACATTTCACTTTGGGGCAGATGCCGCAGATCTGAGGCCCAGTGCTGGGGGGAGTGGGGGACTCAGCTTCCTGAGAAACTTCCTGAGATGCGGCCTCAAACAAAAACAAACTAAGATAAAGTGAAGTAAAACTAAAAATAAAAAGAAAGCAATGATCTTAGAATATCACAAGCATTCTTCTTAAAATTTAAGATCTTTCAAAGGCTGAACAAGTCTTTTTTTTTTTGCCTTTTTTAGACAGGGTCTCACTATGCAATTCAGACTGGTCTTGAGCTCACTGTGTAGCCCAGGCTAGCCTGGGACTCGAAACGATCCTCCTGTCTCAGCCTCCCGAATGCTGGGATTACAGGTGTGCACCACCACACCTGGCTGAAAAAGTCTTCTTAGGTCTTTATTTTTTTGACAGATTTTCTAGAGTTACATTTTCTTGAAAAAAAAAAAAAAAAAAAAAGTGTTCTTAGTCCTGTGGCGCTTTTTGTTTTTAATCTGGGAGACACTGTCCAATTCAGCTGCCTTTCAAGTCATCTTTCTTGTCCTAGTGATGTGTCAATAACCCAAAAAATGTTTGTCCCTGACTTCTGTCAGGCTTCCCAGCTACCTGCTGGTAGAATTGCCACTAAAGTCACATTACTCATAAGGTATCCAGTAACCAAGCCGGCTTTTTAGCACTTTATTTCTACTCTTTACAGTATGTATATCTATTCTGGTTTTTTGAGACAGAGTCTCGCTGTGTAGTTCAGGCTGGCTTTGAACGTGTAGCGATTCTCTTGCCTTGGCCTCCTGAGTGTACCACCGTGCCCAGCCCCTTTACAATATTTATTGTCATAAAAATCTGTAATCAGCTGGGCATGGTGGTGCACTCCTGTCATCCTAGCACTTGGGAGGCTGAGGCAGGGGATCACCATGAGTTTGTGGCCAGCCTGGGCTACATAGTGAGTTTGAGGCCAGCCTGAACTATAAAGCAAGATCCAGGCCCCTGCCAAAAAAAAAAAAAAAAGTGAGGCTCCATCTCAAACAAAATAATGATGCTGCTGCTGCTGGTAATAATAAAGATAAATATAATGACATGCTATTGAAGTTGTCCTCTAGTGAAGTAAAAAGCATACCACATACCCAACTCAAAGCTGGCTGGGAAACCTCTAGACCAGGGAAAAGAAGTGCTGGAAGCCCAGGCTGCTAATGGAGACCTAGCTTCTGATTTAGAAAAACAGGCAGGCTGAGGGTGGGGATGTCACTTTGTGGTAGCATGCTTGTCTGGATGTGTGAGTCCCTGGATTTGATGCCCACTTCTGTAAAGAAGGAAAAGCCAGAAAAGGGAAAAAATGGGGGTGGGGCAGGGCTAACCGGCCCGAGCAGTTAGCATTATGGCCGCTCTGGAGTCTGCGACAGCCGCCTGGTGTTGCAGGCTGTCCGTGGCACACACCCCTTTCGGTGGCAGTGTGACTAATGGCAGTGCTGACGACAGTGAGACCTGTACTTGCACGTTAACTCCACTGTCAGCCCGGACCCAACTCTTTATCCCTCATGACAAATGTGTTCAGCAAAAGTGGGCCAGTGAACTGGAGAAAACGCAAACTTGGTTACAAATGTGGTATCTATTAATATTTAAAAATAATTTGTCAGCTTCCTTCTCAGAGGGAGTAAGATGAAAGCGTTTGTCCGTCACATCCAGAGAACTTGGGACTGGGGTGTGGGCCAGCGACAGTGCACTTGCTGTGTGTGCAAGGCCCTGGGTTCAGTTCTCAAGGCTGCAAACATGCAAAACAAAAAATTATATTTTTCATCCAAATTTCTGAGGAGGGAAAGATAACACTGTCGCAATTACTGAAAGTTATAAAAGAATGTGAATTTAAAATAATTTACAGCAGCAAACTCTGCCAATTCAAGGGTGCAAGATTCAAAATTTATATCAAGTGGGCTGTGGACATAGCTCAGTGGCACGGCATTGCTGTGTACGCATAGGGTCCTGGGTTCAATACTCAACACTGAAAAAGAAATTTATAACAGAGGAGTTTTAAATTAAGCCAGTGGTCGTGGTGGCGCACACCTGTAAGGCTAGTCCTCAGGAGGCTGAGGCAAGAGGGTTGCTTCGAGCTAAAGGCCAGCCTGGACTCTTGAGCGAGGCCCTGTCTCAGACAACAACAAAAGTAAGTTAGCCAGGCGTGGTGGTACACACCTGTAATCCCGGCACTGGGGAGGCTGAGGCAGGAGGATCGTTGTGAGTTCAAGACCAGCCTGGGCTACAAAGTGAGCTCAAGGCCAGCCTGAACTGCAGAGAGAGACCCTGTTTCAAGAATAAATTAAAAAAAAAAAAAGTAAGTTAAGCCACCCTTCCTCCATAAAATGAGTGCTGAAAATGAGTGTCTCAGAGACTTGGCAAATTTAAGGAAACTTCCTAATACCAATTTTCTTTCTCTAAGATCTTTCTATATATTTAGTAAAATCTTCAAAATAGTCACTATATTAACATTTTAACTTTATTTTTCCTTTCCCTCTAATCAATAACTGTAATTGCCAGTGCTTTGATAAATACATGTAGCAGGCTCTTCAAAGCGGCCATGGGGAGAAGAGGGAAGGGAGCGCGGGGGAGTGAGGGGTGCTGAGGTATGAGGGCAGTGACCCAAAGGGCTGTACCTCCAGCCCCGCCATGGATGAATTCTTCCACTGAGAAGAAAATGAAACCAAGAGAAAAGCCAGAACTTTGCTTTTGCATAAATCTGCAAATGATAAACTCTGGAGAAAAAAAAAATTCTTCCCACCAGCAGGGTCAACGGCTGGATAACAAAAGGCGGGCGCCCTCCCGCTTCCTGGTTCTCCAGCGTGCACGCCCCGGTCCCCTCGCTCTCCCGACCTCAGCCCAGGACAGTTGCCCACGGTTCACCGTCTCCGCCGCAGCTCCTCGCTCCCCATCTCATCGTGGGCCGCTGGGGTTTCCCCCTCCCGGGAAGCCCCAGCAGGGAGGCCGAGGCCGCAGCCGTCAGGGAGCTGCCGCCTCCAGGGCCACGCGCAGCACCTCCTTGTGGAAGCCGGCCTGCGCCTGCACCAGGTGGAACAGGCTCGGGAAGCCTCTGTTGTCGTCCTCATGGCCTCCTACGCCAGCACAGGGACAGACAGCGGGAGAAGAGAATGTCAGCGGTTCCCACGTGCGCGTTAGGAACATAAGATGTTCCGGTCGTCCTAATAAACGCAAGACTTCCTGGTACTGGCCTTGACTCAGACACTAACCACTGAAGTGATGGGAGTATTTGACAACACGGAATTAGAATCAGAGGAAGCCGGGCATGGTGGGCCATGCCTGTCAAACCAGCATGCCAGGCTGAGGCAGGGGGATTGCTGTGAGGTCAAGGCCAGCCTGGACTTCATAGTGAGAACTGCTCAATAAAACAAAACAAACAAAAGAAACCTGAGAACAAGTATACTGGCTTCTGCTTTATTCCCTCTAACTTAGTGATCTTTGACAAGTCAGGTAATTTCTCTAAGGCTTGTTGTTCTCATCTATGACACAGGCTTTGCCAGGCATGGTGGCACAGACCTGTAATCCCAGAACTCAGGAGGCTGAAGCAGGAGGATCACTGAAAGTTTGAGGCCATCCTGAATTACATAGTGAAACCCCATCTCAATAAAATA
>NW_004955451.1:13943489-13948571 GCF_000276665.1 Chinchilla lanigera
ATTGCAGGTGTGCCCCACCATACCCAGCCCACACTGGCTATTTGGAAGCAAATCAAAAAGGTACTTTCTTCAAAACAGAGTTTTAGGTGAGGGGATTGCTCAGTGACAGAGCACTCACCTGGCTGGGCCAGGCCCTGAGTCCATCCTGAGCACTAAAAAGAAGGAATTTTTAAAAGCTAACTTGGCAGAGCTATATGATGACAAGCTAGATGTGATTCCAAATATTATTATTTATTATGTATATTTTATTTTGCTTTTTATTTTTGCAGTGCTGAGGATAAAACCCTGGCTCATGGGCAGTGGGCAGATGCTTCCCCCCGAGCCCCCGCCCCTTGGTCCCACATCTATTGTAATGCTTTGAGTATTTATTTTCATGAAGCTGGGACACAGCCCAGGCGTCCTGCACACCGGCCGTCTCCCCTGCAGTGGTGCACCCCGGCCTTGCAATTTGGTGGATTGTAAGCGGCGAGCAGAAAACCTTTGCTTCCACTCACCAGCGCCAGGAAGACGACGAGCCGCGCCAGCTCCAGGGTCCGGCCGTTCACAGCCTTGCTGGCCATGAACGTGAAGCAGATGTTGTTCCCGCTGAGGATCAGGAGGTGCGCATTGTTCTCCAGCAACCACTCCCGGGGAACCACTTGGAGGAGAGGGGAGCAGTTACTCGTGGGAAATCATGCCATAGCCCCTGACCTCCGTGCAGTATCAGTCTGCTCTCCTGGGAATACAGAGTGTGAGCGAAACCCTCCAGAGAATAGCTTTAGTTCTTCAGTTACTGCACTTGGCCAGAGACAGAGGCTGTTGGCAGGTGGCGGTGGCTCCGCAAATGGAGCAGTGACACGGTCACAGTGTTTCCCCTGCACGTGTGTCGCAGGCGGGGCGTCTGACCTCGTGTAAGGACAGAGCCCTGTACCTACAGTGCTCTGCAGGCCTGGGAAAGCTGGCTCAGCTGTCCCATGCCAGCAGCAGGGGACTTCCTAACCTAGAAGGGTGTTTCCAAGGACTTGTGAAATAAGAATAAGGGAGCTAATTAAACTATAAAGTTTTCAACTGGACGTGGTGACGCACACCTATAATCCCAGCACTCGGGAGGCTGAGGCAGGAGGGTTGCTATGAGTCTGAGACCAGCCTGGGCTACAAAGTGAGTTCAAGGGCAGACTACATAGCAAGGCCCTGTCTCAAAAAAACCAAAACAGAAAACCTATAAAGCTTTGCATAATAATAATAATAAATGTATATTTCTGAAATAAAGTTGCGCATGTGTTCTCCTCTAACCTACTGCTAAGTCCGAAGTATTTTGGAGCAGTCAGTGATTTCTGACAAGCACATCACTTGCTACCTGTAGAACAAGGCTTACACTTTATAACCATAGCCTAACAGTGACTCTTTACTACTCTCTATTAACAAATCCATATTTTACCTGACAGTTCGTCTATAAGGCTGATAATATCGTCTGCTGTCCACTCTTTGGTACCTGTGTCATACAGTAATTTAATAGCATCAGCCAAATCTTTCAGACTGGGTTCGTCTGTAGGGCCTTCTGTCATTGTATGCCAAGCCACCAGTCCTGAATTGAGACAAAAACAAGGCTGTAATGCAATAGTTCGCTTTGTGATAAAGACTTCAGGGATTAACACATTCCTGCAGTTCGAACCACTGCTGGTAGACATGTGACGGTCCCATCAAGCAGCTTGTACTATTGGTGGTACACATGGATCTAATCACTTTTATTGGTCTTTTTACTTCATGGGAGGCTGAGGCAGGAGGACTGCTAAATCTGAGGTAGGCTTAGGGAATTTAGCAAGATCCTGTCACAAAATAAAGTATTTTTTAAAAGGGCTGGGGATAAAGCTCAAAGCTGGAGCATTTGCCTAGTATGTGGCCCTGGATTCAATCTCCAGTACTGTAAGGAAGAGGAGGAGTGGCCGGGTGTGGTGGCACATGCCTGTAATTCTAGCACTCAGGAGGCTGAGGCTGAGGCAGGAGGACGGTTGCAAGTTTGAGACCAGCCTGGGCTACCAAGTGAGCTCAAGGCCAGCCTGCACTACATAGAGAGACCCTGTCTCAAAAAGACAAAAATAAAGTATCACTTCTAATAATGATATGTTTTTATTTATTTGTTTATTTATTTATTGCTACAGGGTCTCACTATGTAGTGCAGGCTGGCCTTGAACTCACTTACGTAGCCCAGGCTGGCCTCCATCACTTTATGGTGATCCTCCTGTTTCAGCCTCCAGAGTGCTGGGATTGCAGGCATGTACCACCACACCTGATTTAACTTTAAATGTTTCTTACTGCTCTGATGAAACACAAAAATGATAGCTAAACAAAGCAAAAAAAAAGGGTAGTTTTACTACACAGCATGGTACTTTTGGTTCAAAAATGATTTTACCTCATAACAGAAATTGGAACGAGCTGTTGCTATACTCTTATTAAAACAAAATGAAATCTACCGACATCCTCCCCTGAAAAAAGAGCAGGCTGCATCTGAGAATCTTTCAAACATTTATATGAAAACAGCAAGTCAGTCAATTTTGGATTATTTGCTTATGGCTTATTCTCTGTGTAACATATAGAATTTTTTCTTTTTTTTTGTCTTTTTGAGACAGGGTCTCACTCTGCAGTTCAGGCTGGCCTTGAGCTCACTTTGTAGCCCAGGCTGGTCTCAAACTCGCAATGGTCCTCTTGCCTTGGCCTCTCGAGTGCTGGAATTACAGGCGTGCGCCACTTTTTTTTTTTTTTTTGAGACAGGGTCTCATTGTGTTGCCTGGGCTGGGTTCTGAGCAATCGTCATGCCTCAGCTTCCTGAGTAGTTTGGATTACAGTCATGTGACCCTATACCTAGCTATCCAATAAAACTTTAATCCCAGACGACTCTCTGCTGCTACCCAACCTACTTTTAACTGCTTACATCCCAGCTGGGTTTGGTGATGAATGCATGTAAACCTAAGGCTCTGGGAGGCTGAGATAGGAGGACTGTGAGCTTGAATCCAGTTTGGGCAATTCATTGGCTTAGCAAGACATGTCTCAAAATAAAACATAAAAATGAGATGGAGATGTAGCTCAGTGCGAAGGCCCTGGGTTTGATCTCCAGTGCTGCAAAAACGGTCAGTCAAACAAACTAAGAACTCCTATTTTTCATACACTTAAACAGTAAAATTTTCACATTCAGATTTTTTTTTCGATCCTGGGGATTGAAGCCAGGGCCTTCATACTGAGATACATTTCCACCCTACTTTATGTTTCATTTTAAAACAACGTCTCACCAAGTTGCCAGATTGCCCAGGCTGGGCTCAAACTTGCAATTCCTGCCTCAGACTCCCAGAGCACTGGAATTACAGGTGTGCATCACCATGCCCAGCTAAATCTGTCAAGATTAAATCCATTAGTCTATATAACTAATGTATATTAATACAAAAGTGTGGAAAAAATCAGATTAAGGAAAGCATCTGCTCTGACCACTACTCTGCTTCTTAGCATTCTTAGTCCCTCCAGGAGCAAATATAACCTTGAGACAAGAGAACGTTTATGACTGAGCCAGGTGCGGTGACACACATTTGCCTTCCCAGCACTCAGGTGGCTGAAGCAGGAGGATCACCACAAGTTTGAGGCCAGCCTGGGCTACATATCGAGATCTTGTCTCAAAAAAAAAAAAAAATAGGAAGAAAGAAAGAAAGAAAGAGAGAAAAGGGAATGTTTAACACTGAAAAGCAGCTACTTCAGGCAAAGCAGGATGACGAATATATTTGGCAGTGACTTACAGCAGAACAATTTCTGCTTAAAGCTTAGTTTTCTACAAGTTAGTGTAGCATGTACCTACGAAATCATAAAACACAGCTTAGTTATTAGCAATCACGAAACCAACCAGTTATATGATACACATCCCTGACAAACAGGTGCTCACCATCCTGAGGCGAGGTTGGCCCGAAAATGATATACAGTAACCGTGCCTGATTCACCATTGGCCATGGCTTTAATATTCGTGTCAGCCAGAAAACAGAGTCACTTTGATGTATCCAGTGATCAAGCAGGACATTTCTACAGAATAATCTGATCCTTAACTCCAGCTTTCGGGCACTTCCTATGAAGACAAAAATTGTAAGCCACTTTTCTAGAAAGGCAGATTGTGGATCGGTTGGTGATTAGAGCGACACATTGATGACTGTGGTTAAGATAATAATCATGAACTGGGTTTCTGAACAGGAAGTCACCAAGAGATAGTCTATTCTTAAACTGCCCTAATTTTAAAGTTCAAAGATCTTCTTCCCCTTATCTTCCTTATTTATATTCAATACTCTGAATAATGAGCTACTCAAAGCACATGCTAAAATTCACCTCTGTCATGGAATTTCAGGTTCCAAAAGAAATACGTGCATGGACACATCAAAGATAAAGTCATCGGTGTTCTGTGTTCTGAAAGCATCGCTCCGTTGTCTTCTGTAAAATGTTAGATTATTGAGGAACTGTTTCGGAATGGTTTTATTGAGCTACAGTCCACACACCACACACTTACCCCTCTCAGCGTGTTGGGTGTGTTCACAGATACATGCAGCCATTACGACAGCCAACTTTAGAAACTTATATCACTTCAAAACTTTTTTTTCTTTTAGCTGTCACCCTGGCATCTCTTGGTACTTTATCACCCCCACCTTGAGCACCCAATAACTTACTTTTTGCCTCCACAGATTTTAGTCTTTTGGATTTCCATGAGTAAAATCATATAGCCTGTGGTCTTCTGTGGCTTATTTCACTGAGCACAGCATGTCCAAGACTCACCCATGTGTGGTCTGTATCTGTCCTCTTCATGGCCACGCACTGCTCCCTCCCACGGGTAGACCACTGTTTATCCCTTCACCCACTGACGGGTACGTGGCTTATTTCTACGCTTTTGCTATTATAAATGACGTGGCTGTGAACACTTCTGTACAAGTTTCTGTGTGGACATGTCTGCATTTCTCTTGGGGGCAGACCTAGAGGGGCTGCTGGTCCTATGGTAGCTGTGTGTTTAATCATCGGAGGAACGGCCTACTTTCCAAATTACTGCAACATCGCACAGTCTCATCAGCAAGAGGGTTCTGAGGTCCC
>NW_004955451.1:13948846-13956407 GCF_000276665.1 Chinchilla lanigera
CTCTTAGGAGGCTGAGGCAGGAGGACAGGGAGTTCAAGGTCACCAGGATGACATAGGGAGTTCAAGGTCACCAGGGTGACATAGGGAGTTCAAAACCAGCCTGAGCTATATAAGACACACACACAGAAAAGAGTTTTTTGAAATATAATTTACACACCATACTGTTCTCTAGTTTAAAGTGTATAATTTGAGCTGGGGGTGTGTCTCAGTGGCAGCGCATATGCTTAGCATGTGTGAATCCCTAGGCTCAATCTCCTGCACCAAAAAAGTATAATTTAATGCTTGTTTATGGCATTATTAATTTTTAAAAATTGTTACAAAATATGTAATGTAAAATTTGCCATTATGACCATTTTTCAGGGAACAATTCAGGTATATCAATTACATTCACAATGTTGTTCAATCATCTTCTCTATTTCCAAAACTGATTTATCCTCCTAAATACCAAACTCCATCGCCATGAAAAGCAATGATTTCCCATTCCTCCCCCAGTTCTGGGTGACACTAAGCTCTGTCCGCGCCTACGAACTGGGCTGTTCTAGGCACCCCAAGCACAGCGGTGCCGTGTGCTTGTGATTTATGCTCCCTGAAGTGTGCTGAGCACCACGCACGATGTGTGCCAGGAAACGGCTTTGGCTGCAAAGGCCGTCGAGCAGGGAAGCAGCAGACACTGAGAAGTCCTAGCTTGCCCACCGAGTAGCAGACATGTGAGTGCCCGGACAAAAGGTTCATGTCGAAATGTGTCAGGTACCAAATCTGATGGTTGCAAACCGGAAAGGATCAGGGGGTGGCTGTGAGTAGAATTACACAACATTTGTTTTTTTGTTCCTGATGTCTCATAATGTTTGAAAGGCTTAGATATGCTGCCCGTGGGTCATATTTTGCATATAGCTCATCTATTGACCTGGGATTGTCCCTGGGTTTTGGCTATTGTGATTAGTGCTGAAATAAACATTGCTGTACAATATCTGTCCAAGTTCCTGGTCTCAGCTTCGGGCTGTATATACGTAGCAGAACTGGGGAATCATCTGGCAATTCTGTCTTAGCTACTGGAGGGACAGACTGTTTTCTGTAGTGGCCATTTACATTTTGTGCTTTACACTATTTAAATTCTACTTATTGTACACGAGATTTTTTTTTTTTTTTTTGTACCAGGAATTGAACTCAGGACCTCAAGCTTGCCAGGAAGGCACTAAGCCACTGAACTATACCCTTGGCCCTATATTCTACTTATTGTAGATAAGACACATGTAAGCAGAAAGTCTAGATCTAGAGCTGTAGCTCAGTGATAGAACACTTGCCTAGCGTGTCTGAAGCCCTGGGTTTGATCCCCACCATCACAAATATAAATATATTAATAATCTAAGGTTATACCTAGTACCTCCCCCGTGGGTTAAGCCAAGGAACCCAAGTGATAAGTTTAGAGGGAGAAGTTATCGCAGGCCTGGGAGGTCAGGAAAGGTTTTACAGAGGAAGAAGGGGCCTTGGGCCACCAAGGGGGAGATGGTATTTCAGGAAAATGAGAATGAGTAAAGAAAAGGTACTGTGGTGCAATAGGTAAAGAGAGTCTGAGACATGGTGAGTAGGGAGAACAGTACACTTCTGTCAAGCTGATAGGGAGAGCAGTGAACAGGAAGTGTGAAAAGCAGGTTGGGTCTAAAATGTGAGGCCCAGTGTAATTTGGACTTTATTTTAAAGATGTCAGGGTGGTGATAAAAGATCAAAGGAGAAACACGATGAGCTAATTTTGTTATTGATTCATCTGGCCTCTAAATCTGCCCTTTTGCTGGGTGTGGTGGCACACATCTGCACTCCCAGCACTAGGGAGACTGAGGAAAGGAAGATGGCTGGAGTTCGAGGCCAGCCTGAAGTACATAGCAAGTTTAAAATCAACCTGAAGGAGCCGGGCGTGCTGGTGCATGCCTATAATCCCAGCACTCAGGAGGCTGAGGCAAGAGGATCATTGCAAGTTCCAGGCCAGCCGGGGCTACAAAAGTGAGCTCAAGGTCAGCCTGAACTGCATAGCGAGACCCTGCCTCAAAAAGATGAAATAAATAAATAAATAAATAAATAAATAAAACCAGCCTGAAATACATGGTGAGACTCTGCCTCATAAAACAAAAAATTAGCTGGGCATGATGGTGAATGGCTGTAATCCCAGCACTCACGAGGCTGAGGCAGGAGGATCATTGCGAGTTTGAGACCAGCCTGGGCTACAAAGTGAGCTCGAGGCCAGCCTGAACTGCATACTGAGACCCTGTCTCAAAAAAAAGACAAAAAAAAAAAAACCCAAATTTTTCTTTTTGATTTATGTCTTACTTTTCTTGTTGCTGAGACAAAATATTCTATGCAAAGTAACAAGGGACAACCATGCTCTCTCTCTTTTTTTGGCAACAGGAATCATTCTCAGGACTGTGACTGTCAGGCAGGTGCTTGTGCCACTGAGCTATATCCCTAGCCCCAACCAGCCCTCCTTCTATCACTTATGTCTTATCTGGGCTACTTAGGGTGGGTAGCACTCACACCCTTAATACTAGTGCTTTTGAGCCTAGCACTGTACCATGAATCAATCCCAGCGTTACACACTATAGATCTAGCCACCTCTGAAAAAGCCTCACCTATGACTGCCTGAGGCTTTTGGGGGACATCTAGATACAAGCCATAACAATTTACAATTTGTTTCATAATGAAGTATTTCAAGTTGATAGAAAAGCAGAAATTCTATAACACTGTGAACAAATCATCTAGCTTTGTCAGACCTTTACTTTTTGCTATGCTTGCTTCAGATTTTAAACAAAACATAGACATTCAAGCTTTCCTTCCTTCTTTCCACCCCCAAAATGGGCATGGATCCCAGGTATGATTTACCCCTGAGCAACGCCCCCAGCCCTGTGTATTTTGAGACAAGGTCTGGCTCAATTGCCCAGGCTGGCCTGGAATCTGCAATCCTCCTTTGTCAGCCTCCTAAATAACTGGCATTACTGTCTTTTTTTTTTTTTTTTTTGGTATGGGGAACCAAACTCACAACCTTGCGCTTGCCAGGCAGGCGCTGTGCCACTGAGCTAAATCCCCAGCCCCTGGGATTACTGTTGTAAGCCACCACACCCAGCAAAGCTTCCTATGTGTTGCTTCCAACCCCTTTCCCCTTCCTCCTAAGAAGTAATCACCATCTTGAATTTGGGTTTTGTATGGGCCAAGGATAGAGCTCAGTGACACAAGCGCCTGCCTGAATTTGGGTTTTACCAACAGGAGGGAGTTCATGTATAGACACGACATGATGCCTGTACCCTGGCCACTCATATACATTTGTGGGGTGGGGCAGGGTGAGATGGATTTATCTGAAGGAACTGGTGGTCTGGCAAGTCTGAAAACCACGGGCAGCCTGGCAGGATGGAGACAAGGCAGAGCCTGCGGGGTCCAAGGGCGTCAGCCACGGTGGTGGATTCCCTGACTGCGTAAGGGCCCACGCCATGGTGGGTGGATCTGCTGGCGGTGAGTCTACTGAATCAAATGCTCATCTCATCTGAAAAATATCTTCACAGAAACAGAATGATGTTTCACCAAGTATGTGGGTACCATTTCTTAGCCAAGGTGAAATAAAAATTATTTTTAAACTATATTTTTACATGTGTATGTAGCCATAAAGAATAAATATAATTTTATATGTATATAAGTGGTATCAAATTGCCAGTATCCTTCAGTAACCTTATTCTCCCTCAAATTATGTTTTAAAATGTGTTCATATTAATATATATAGCTCTAGTTATTCATTTAACTCGTAACGCTTTGCACTGCATGAACGGACCGCAGCTCGTCACCCTTTCCGACAGCAGGACTTTAGGCTGTGTGCAGCGATTCGTGGTTACAAACAGGGCTGCAACAGTGGTTCTTCCCCATGCTTCCTTGAGCATGCTGGGGCTTTGTTAGCGTGGAATTGCCGGGTGGACGATGCTATCATGTTAAAAAGATGAACTATTTCAAGTATTTAGAAAAGTTTAGAGAATACTAAATTTAACTGCATCCCCACCCCTCAGTTTGAGGACTACAATGTTATCAGTACAGTCAATACCTTCTCAGGATTTCTTTCCTCAATCACATACGTACTGCTTTTTGCCACAATAACACATTTAGTGTTTATCATGCCCCTAAATTACTTTGTCCTTTTATTCTTATAGGTATGCAATTTATTAATTATTTTTGGTACCTAGGATTGAGCCCAAGGCCTTTGCATTGAGCTACATCTGCAGCCCATTTATTTATTTATTTATTTATTTCCAGTACCGGGAACTGAACTCATGACCTCGTTCTTGCCAGGCAGGCACTGTGTCGCTGGGCTAAATCCCCAGCCCCTTTGTTTTTTAACTTTTGAAACAGGGACTGTTACTGAGCTTCCCAGGTTGGACTTGAACTTGAGATTCTCCTGCCTCAGCCTCCCAGAGGACTGGATTATAGCTGTGCCTATTTTAATCTCTATATTACCTGTGAATTACAGTTTTGTTTTGTTTTGTTTTGTTTTTGTCTTTTTGAGACAGGGTCTTGCTATGCAGTTCAGGCTGGCCTTGAGCTCATTTTGTAACCCAGGCTGGCCTCGAACTCGCAACAATCATCCTGCCTCACCCTCCTGAGTATTATTATTTTTTTTTTTTTAACAGAGGGAAAGGTTTATTTAGCTCCCAGTTTGTAAGGGTTTCAGTCCATAATCAGCTGGTTCTGAGGTAGAGTAGCACAAGGCAGAGGGGCAACAGTTCATGGTGGCGGAAGACAGCCAAAGCAAAGAGAGAGAGGGAGGACGGGTGAATTACAGCTCTTTACCTGGTTTGCTACAGACAACACTCTGTATCTTGCGAGAGAGGTTGGTCAACTCACATAAGAAGTTATAAACACGCTGGCATTCGCGTTCATCCCACCCTGCTGTCAAAGTCTGAGGAAGGTAAAATAAAGGAAGGTAAAATAAACACTGCAGATGTTCAGACCACAAATCAAAATATAAGCTACTACTCCTTTATGAGCAAACCACCAAGGTGCTATGCAGTTTTTAAGCCACTACGGAGCTGTGTAAGTTAATATGAAATTTGCATAATCAAAAAACCTAGATATACTCCCAAACCTACTTTCTTTTCGGTTGAGAAGGCAGTATCTTTTCCGAGTACTTTTAAATGGTACTGGACCCTGAACTCTGACAAACCCTAGACCTCAGCTTTAGATGCCTCCCTCGTAGCCACATTGTGGCTTAGTTTGACCATGACATTGGAACTTTCGACTGCCTGATGTTGCTTGCAGTTGATAATGATCTCTCTTTTTTTTTTTTGGTACCGGGAATCAAATTCATGACTTTGTGCTTGCCAGACAGGCACTTGTGCCTCTGAGCTATATCCCCGGCCCAATGTTCTCATTTTAATGTGATAAATTTGAACATTTATTTATGACTCTTGGATTTGAACAACTAAAAAGATTTTATTAAGTAAAAATTTAACTGCTATCTTTGAACATAGTCATATGTGCAAAATAAGCATATTTGAAAAGGGAATCCAAGTGGTATACAACTATAATTAGATTTTTTTTTAATAACTAGATTTTGAAGGTTTGATTAATCGCATAAATTTTTCCTAAAATAATTAACCAGATTCAGCAGTTTAAAAATTAATCTTAGGTCTCTAGAACAAAACTCTTGTAATAATCTTATTTTCCCTGGAGGGAGAGAGAAATTGGTGCCAGTGATTGCTTTTGGTGAAGAAAATTAGTAGATAAGGGACAGGCCTAAGAGGGAGTTCAACTTTTCACTTTATACATTTTGCAACTTTTGAATTTTACATGAATATCTGTGTATGTGTTTCCTATTCTAAAAAGAGAAATAGAGACATAGACAAATCAAAAGAAGTCTCTCTTGTAAGAGGGTAAAAGGAGGGGCCCGGAGCCCAGGTGCATGGGACTCGGTGGCTGAAAGGCCAGGATCCAGTTCAGGACTCTCAGGGAGGCATCACCTCCTCAGATGTTGTCAGCTTTAAATCAGATAATACATGCATACTGTCTGGCATATATCAAGGGCTTAATAAATGCTAGGGTTTTTTTCCCTTTCCTTTCTTTTTTGTATGTGTGTGCCTGGGTTCAAACTTAGGCATACTCTGTATCTGTAGTCCTTTTTTCATTTTCAGTCTTACAAAATTGTGCAGGAAGGCCTAGAACTCATGATCCTCCTGTTTCAGCCTCCCAAGTAGCTGGGATTATAGGAGTATGCCACTGTGCCTGGCTATTTTTATCTTCTTTGTTTATAATAAAATGTTAATGAAAATGTTCCTGAAGTCATACAGTTAATTTCTAAAGTCACTAGCCCAAGAGTTTAAACCTGCTATATACATAAACACACTTATGCTAACCCACAGTATTTACAGTCTTCACAACTGGCGGGAAACTGTGAGGACGCCGGCTTAAAGGAAATAAATGTTGAGCATTTCTCATGAGCTAGGAACTGAAGATGAAAGTCTGAGCTGGCAAATACATGAATACATTCCCGAACTTTACAATTTTGTTTTGTTTTCTTTCAGATTATTTTAACTTCTATTTGCCAGGTGTGGTGCCACGTGCCTTTAATCCTAGCACTGGAGAGGCTGAGGCAGGAGAATCTCTGAAAGCTCAAGGCCAGCCTGGGCTACATACTGAGACCTGTATCAGAAAAACGAAAACAAAAGCCAAACCAGCCAAACCGTCTATTCTATTAAGTACAAAAGATAGATATCACACGCTACTTGCTATCACTTCAAAAAGGATTTCTTTCCTCCTTTCATTAAAACATGTACCTGTAAAATCATGCCATAACACGATAATCCTAAGCACTGCATGGGAGCTGCACAACCATTGAATTTAAAACAGGAAACCTGTAAAAAGAGTATTGTTAATTCTGCTTTTCTGCAGATCTGTACAATGATTGGACATTCAAATTTAATGGAAATAAGCAAGAAGGTTTTTAGTATGCATTCTGATTAGCACTGTGTTCATGGGTGGGGATTACAAAAGAAGTATAAAACAAAACATTTGCCCTTAAGGATCTCACAGTTTAGGAAAATAAAATATACACATGTGAAGTTGCTATATTAATTAGGTCTAATTCATGAAATTCTATTAATGAAAGATATATTTAAAATAAGTATGACCCTAGTAGCAAAATATCTTTACCAGGAATCAAGATTATGAACCAATATGGAAGTGTGATCTTACTTCTGAGAGTATCCTGTGGATGCACTTTAGTCTTTCCTTGGTGGGTAGCAGCAACGTGCACCTTTTAAATAGCACACCTGAAAAAGAGACAAGGAAGAAATGATAACGTGATTAACTTGAACATATTCATAGCACAGAATGTTTCCACAGTGCACTACAGCACAGGCCTTCCTTTTCCGTCCTGTGGATTGAACCCAGAGCCTTTAAACTGAGCTATATCTCAGTCCATTTTTAATTTTTAAAATTTTGTTACAAGCACTTGGGAGGTTGAGGCAGGAGGATCCTTTCCAGTTTGAGACCAGCTGAGGCTACAAAGTGAGCTCAAGGTCAGCCTGAACTGCATAGTGAG
>NW_004955451.1:13959192-13966225 GCF_000276665.1 Chinchilla lanigera
CAACTTCTTTCATTTCTTCCCAATAAAATAGAGTTGCATCCAATGTTCTTTCCACAGTGGCCACCTGCTCTGTTTTATATGAAAAAGTAAATTAAAATACTTAATCTTTGAAGTGGAAGACTCCGAAAATGCTATTTTAATATCTGAAAACAGGAACAGATCAGATAGGAATGACAACGTGAGAAAATGTAAGACCTTCCAACATTTGCCTGAGGCGTCAATTGCCAATGAGGTGTCTACTTCAAAGTTAAATGGAAGATTGACAACATTATATGACTAAAACCATTTTTTAAAAGTTAGTCATTGCTGGCTGGGTGTGGTGGCACACACCTGTCATCCCAGCACTTGTGAGGCTGAGGCAAGAGGGTTGCCACTAGTTTAAGGCCAACCTGGGATACATATTGAGTTTAAGGCCAGCATGAACTTCATGATGAGACACTGTTTCAAAAAAATTAAAAAAAAAAAAAAAGTCATTGCTGAGCATGGTGGCGCATGCCTGTAATCCTAGCACCGGAGAGGCTGAGGCAAGAGGATTCCTATAAGTTCAAGGCTAGCTTGGGTTACATAGCAAGACCCTGTCTCAAAAAACCAAAACAGGGCCCAGGATGTAGCTCAGTGGCGCAGCACCTGCCTGGCAAGTGTGAGGTCCTGAGTTCAATTTCTGGTACTAAAAACAAAACAAAAAACCACCACCAACAACAAATCTAGCCATTAAGATCAATATATATTTTAAAATTTTGACTGAGTTATTCATATAATTGTGTGTGTGTGTGTGTGTGTGTGTGTGTGTGTGTGTGTGATGCTGAGGATGGAACCCAGGGCCCTGGGTGTGCTAAGCAAGCACTCTGCCATTGGGCTATATCCCCAGGCCCATATAATTGTCTTAATGGCTTGTTTGTTTAAGCAACTGAAATTGGGCAGGAAAAAAGAAATTCTTTCAGACTTAAACCACTGGACAAGGTCTATTTTTTGTTGTTGTTGCTGTTTGTTTATTTTTGTTTTTGTTTGAGACCATTACATAGTTCAAGCTGGTCTTGAGCTCACTTTGTAGCCCAGGCTGGCCTCGAACTTGAACTCACAACGATCCTCATGCCTCAGCCTCCAAAGTGCTGGGATTACAGGTGTGCACCACCACGCCCAGCCCAAGGTCTATTATTCAACTAATGATGTTTGAAAAAAAAGATTTTCATAGTGAGAAATAGCAAAAAATAATCACTGCATTTGGTTATAAACTTTACTAAAACTAGTTATAAATATTGAAGTCAATGACATTGTTGTCAGATTAAATACCTTTCATTTGAGCTTATTAAATATACTTCAAATATATTTCATTGTAGTTACACTTTTAGATTTATTATCATAAAGGTAGCCATTCTTGTGCTACTAAAAGACAATATCCACTTAACTCACTGTGCCTTTGTTTAAATTGCAACATAATCTTTGTTCTTTTTTTTTTTTTTCTTGTGGCACCAGGAATCAAACTCAGGACCTTGTGCTTGCCAGGCAGGAGCTTATGCCACTGAGCTACATCCCCAGCCCTTTTTTTTTAAAATTTTGAGACAGGGTCTTGCTGTGCAGTTCAGGCCGGCTGTGAGCTCACTTTGTAGCCCAGGCTGGAATTGAACTCACAACAATCCTCCTTCCTCAGCCTCCCAAATGCTGGGATTACAGGTATGTGCCACCACGCCCGGTGTTTGTTTTTTGACAGGGTCTCACTATACAGTGCAGGCTGACCATAAATTCACTATGTAGCTCAGGCTGGCCTCAAATACATGGTGATTCTCCTGCCTTAGGCTACTGAGTTCTGGGATTATAGCTGTGTGCAATACCACCTGGCCTATTTTTAAAGATAATTAAATGCATTTTAATGTGAAATGTCAGTCTTTGTGATTTCATGTGCATACGATGTTGCCTATGCTTATTGTCTAGGTGGTTTACTACTTCAGGAAATTGTGTTTTATATGCTTTACATCCTGTGGATCTAATGAGCTTTATCTCTACTTCACTTTCCCTTTCAAACATAATCTAGTCCTTAAAACAAGAAAATAAGTTTAAGTACATTACTGCAGATTGCAGAGGATCATTTAATCTCTTATCAAAGACTATTTTTTTAAACACTACACATTTACTAATAAATCATTATATAATTAAATTGACCTTATCATGGGAAATTCTGTATAATCTTTCTTCCACTGATATGTAGTCATTTATAACTTTCATCCCATTCATTGATTTTATTCTCCCTAGAGTGCTGAAATGAAACTCTAATTTAAATTTGAATAATGACACCAATTTAACTATGAACCTACTTTATAATTAACCAAAGCATGCAATAAAACAAAATATCAAGATTATATTGTAAAGCTAGGCGTGGTGGCGCACACCTGTAATCCCAGCACTTGGGAGGCTGAGGCAGGAGGATCATTGCAAGTTTGAGACCAGCCTGGGCTACAAAGTGAGCTCAAGGCCAGCCTGAACTGCATAGCGAGACCCTGTCTCAAAAAGCCAAAAAAAAAAAAAAAAGATTATATTGTAAAAAAAAAAAAATGGGTAAGGGACAGTTGTTAAGGGAACATCCTCACATATAAGAGCAAACACATCAGAAATTGGCACATTTTAGAAATATTCCATACCCTACTGGCTTTAAAGAATTGTTTAATAAAATCCTTTAATTTATTTCTTTCCTTGGTACAATTCTCATCTAATAAATTACCTAGAGATCTGTAGTAGTCCAGAATAATGAAGTCTTGTCTCCTGTCAAGCAGCTCAAGGTTATGAAAGTCCTGTGGTAAAAGTCTCTTGCTTCCCGAGGAGGTTGCGATATAACTGGTAATAAGCTGGCTAACTGTTTTGGATACCATGCTTAGCACGCCAACATCTCTCACTACCAAAAGAAATATATGCATACATGCATGAATAGCTGAAGTGCAAGAACACTGCTCTTAGTACAGTCTGTTAATTTATAAGTTAATTCATTACTAATCATAATTATCTTTGTCCTAGTGGGAAAAAAAACCCTTAAATTTGTTTTAAATCCAGTTTTCAATTATTAGATCTATATTGGAATAAAACAATCAAGTTATCACATCATTATAAAAAGTTTTATTTGGTTTGAAGACATTGCTTTCTTCTTGTACAATGTACAATGTAACAACGATGAAACTTTTGAAAATAAACTTCACATGAGTGTTATTAACATTTTAGCAGAATTTAAAATGACAAACTACTTCCTGGAAAAAATTAAATATTTTAGTGTCCTAAGTAGCCTACTCACAGTCCCCAAATCTCACCTGACAAATAGTTTAAGATTATTTGGAATACTTCCAATGGCAGGACTTTAAAACTTCCAAGCGTTGATGAGGGCTGAGAATCTGAATCGCGTTTGCTGGAAAAATAGCTGGATCGACGGTTATGACGTCTGTACTTCTGGTTGGGAATCCTTGCGAAACTGGTATTTGTTCTAGATGCCATTTTTTTTTAATCTCATGAATTTATCCTGGTTAGAAGAACAAAGCACAAGAGATAAAGAAGAAAGGACATTACTTTTGTTTGTTTTTGTTTTAAACAAAGGGGTCCATGATAGGCAACAGCTGTCTCTCCACACTTACAGAACTTTTACTATAATTTCCAGTTTTGGGGGGTCTCACGAATAGAATCGACATATTCTTCTCAGCATCATTTGAAAAATTTTAAAATTCTTCATCTCTTGACCAAATATTTTAAATAAAGAGTATTACTAGGAAATGAGGAATGTATTTCAATGAGAAATAGCTCTAAGAAAATAAAAATTAAAATGGGAGAAAAGTTACTATGGTTTAACTTGTGGACAAAGTTCTTATGGACAGGTGCAAAGAATGTATTTTCTTTTGTAACCTGAATTCATCGTTCAGGTTGAGTTTTGACACATATAAGGAGTATTATGAAAAATAAAAAAGGAAAGAAGAAAAAGCAAAAACACATAAAAAATCAATATGATTCAAAATGCAGTCAATATCTATCACAGCTGGGATGTACTGAAATAGTACAGCACTTGCCAAGTTATATGAGACTCTGGGTTCAAACCCCACAATCCAAAACAAAACAAAAATCAATCACCAAAACCCCATAACATCCATCAAGTAGTATGTTCTTTTTGCAACCATTATATTCAAAAACAATCAAAGAATTAGTATAGCCTTAAAATTTTGCAACATTGTTCTTATATTTCTTTAAAATTGGGAATTGACCTGTATTCTTTGTTTATTTGTTTTTGTTTTTTTTGTTTTTGTCTTTTTGAGACAGGGTTTCACCATGCGGTTCAGGCTGGCCTTGAGCTCACTTTGTAGCCTAGGCTGATCCCGAATTTGGATTGATCCTCCTGTCTCAGCCTCCCAAGGGCTGGGATTACAGGCGTGTGCCACCACACCCGGCTGACCTGTGTTCTTTCAATAGAAACAATAACAGAAAAAAATAGACTCTAAGTTTAGAGCCTTTTTTTTTGGTCTTTTCGAGACAGTCCTGCTCTGCAGTTCACGTTGGACTTGAGCTCATTTTGTGGCCCAGGCTGGTCTCGAATTTGCAATGATCCTCCTGTCTCAGCCTCCCAACTGCCGGGATTACAGGCGTGCACCACCATGCCTGGCTGTAGAGCTATTTAAATGTACTAGCTATAACAAATTAAGTAGGTGGCATTACTATTACCAGTTACGTGTTGCATAATACACAAATAAGCAGCAAAATTAAAGTTTTGTAGCCAGGCATGGTGGCCCATGCCTGTAATCCCAGAGCTCAGTAGAGCGAGGGAGGATTGCCACAAATTCAAGGTCAGAGTGTACTACATAGTGAGACCCTGTCTCCAAAAAAAGCTTAACATTTTGTAAAATTAATAAGGCTATCATAAAGAATAAATCTCTCAGGTTTTTTCTTTCTTTTTTTTTTTTGTGGCACTAGGGATTGAGCTAGGTACTTCACACTGAGCTACATACCCAGCCCTTTTATTTTTTATTTTTATTTTTATTTTTATTTTATTTTTTGTCTTTGTGAGACAGGGTCTCACTATGCAATTCAGGCTGGCCTTGAGCTCACTTTGTAGCCCAGGCTGGTCTCGAACTCACAATGATCCTCCTGCCTTAACCTCCCGAGTGCTGGGATTATAGGCATGTGCCACCACACCCGGCTATTTTTATTCTGAAAAAATTTTGTGAAACTCTCCTAAATCTCTAAATTGTCCACCTAGGGCTCCACCTTGTGATCCTTCTGTCTCGACGACTCAGAACCCTCGGATTACAGACGTGCACCACCATTTCTGGTTTCAGTTCCAGTTTTTGTTAAAATCAGTCACTGGTAAATTTTAGGAAGGGCCCATATGACTTGATTTTAAAGACAAACATTTCCTAAAGGGAACTAGTGAAGTAGAGTATGATTTATTAGAAGCACTGACCTTAAACAATCATTCTTTAAAAATATCCCATGCATCATAGTACTGTGGTAACTTTGTGCCACTGTCTTGCTCTATTTCTGAAAACTATTTTTGTGTGTATTTATGTAGATAGTACATAATTACAGTTCCAGTCTATGGCTCTTTATTTCTGAAGTAACAACTAAGGCATTTCATCAAAGAGTTGCAAATCTTTCAGATAGATTTTGTAACCTTTTAAAATTAACCATTTTAAAAGGTTACATTTCAATAAAAAACAAACAAACAAACAAAAAAAGGTTACATTTCAATTTATATCAATTTAAAATTAGTTACACATTTAGCTGGGCCTGGAGGCGCATGCCTGTAATCTCAGCACTCAAGAGGCTGAGGCAGGAGGATCATTTCGAGTTCAAGACCAGCCTAGGCTACAAAGTGAGCTCAAGGTCAGCCTGAACTGCATAGTGAGACCCTGTCTCAAAAAAACAAAACAAAACAAAAAAATTAGTTACACATTTGAAAACCTGACAAAGGATCTAAACCATACCTATGGTGACCATTTAAAGTAGTTTTTTTGAGCCAGGTGTGTAATCCCAGCAAGAATCCTATTTCTTGTTTGAATAAAATATAGTCATACATGTTATAAATTGGGCATGGTGGTGCATACCTGTAATCCCAGCACTCAGAGGCTGAGGCAGGAGCTTTCCTGGGAGTTTGAGGCCATCCCCGGAGACAAAGGGAGCTCAAGGCCAACCTGAACTGCATAGAGAGACCCTGTCTCAAAAAGACACCCCCTAAAAAAATGGTATTTTTGAGACAAATTCTCAGCTATGTAGTTCAGGCTGGACTTGAACACACTATGTATCCCAGGTTGGCCTCAAACTTTCTATGACCCTCTTGCTTCAGCCTCCTGAGTGCTAGAATTACACATATGTGCTACCATGCCTGGCTAGATTTTTTTTTTTTTTTTCTTTTTTTGCGGTACCAGGGATTGAACTGAGGACCTTGCGCTTGCCAGGGAGGTGCTTATGCCACTGAGCTATATCCCCGGCCCCTCTGGCTAGATATTTTTAAAATAGTCACTAAAACTACATCAATAACGTGTAAAAACTTTTGTTTTTAACATGTAAAAACTTTAAAAAATACAATTAAATTTATTTATAAACACTTTGGTGTTTATATCATTCTAGAATTTTACATATATATTGCTCTTTTCACAAAAAGCTGTGAGGCCAGGCATGATGGCACACGCCTTTGATCCCAGCACTGGGGGGTACTGAGGCAGCAGGATCGCCATGAGTTTGAGGCCAGCCTGGGCTACATGGCGAGTTCAAGGCCAGCCTGCACTGCATAGGAAAACCCTAAGACCCAGTCTCAAAAAAAAAAAAAAATTCTTTTCATGCCATTCAACAAACTTCAAGTACTCATTTTTAATGGCTGCATGCAATTCTACTAATAGAAGAACCCTAGCTGAGTTTGTAACTTTTCAAGGTAGGCATTTTAAAAGCGTTTTCGTGATAATAAAATGCAGACGTGGCCTCGCGGTGACAGCGGGAGTGGGGACCCTGTTCTAGGGGACGTAGTATCACTCACTGAGGACACGCGCATTTAAACCGCCCCATGGGTTAAAAAAAAAAA
>NW_004955451.1:13966425-13970202 GCF_000276665.1 Chinchilla lanigera
CTCGCGCCCTCCCGCCCCCCGCGCGGCCGCAGCCCGCACCCCGAGGAAGCGGTCTCCGGGTCCCCGGCCCGCGGCTTCACTTCTGGTCGGGGCTGACAGGTTTTGGGGGCCCTCGGGGGACCCCGAGCAGAAACCGTCCGCATTTATTGTTTAACCCAACAAAACCCTCTGAGAACCTTTCAGTCAGGTCCAAACAGTAAAATAGGGAGACTGCGCGCAGAATAACTGGCCAATTTGAGAAGCCGGTCTTTCACCCCTTCAGTCTGGGAAAAGGTGAAATTATTTCCGCAGGGAAGTACAGGGGTGCGGGGCTCTATTTACCACAGACTTTGACAGTTTCCCGGCTAAGGAACCACAGGAAAGGGAGATTTAGTCGTTTTGCCCCATCGTCCTCAAATTTCTTATTGTTTAAAGGAGAAAAGATCTCCTCAGACTTTTCCGCGGGATCAGGGGTTCGGCTCTGGTCAGCGCCGCGCGCTCTGAGCGCTCGCCGCGGGCCCTCAGGAAGGTTTTAGAATCTTCCCAGGAGCCCCAGCGGGAGGGAGCCACGCCCCCTCATGAATAGTAAAACTTTCGGCTCTGTGGTACCCCCCGAGATCCTTTAGAACGCTCCCAGGACACCAAGCCGGAGGCCCGGCCCCGCCCCCTCATGGATAATAAACACCACAGCTCTGTGGTACACCTATTCTTCTGGGGCAATTTAGAGACCTCTAGAAAACCCAGCGGGAAGGAGGCCCCACCCCCTCAAAAATCTAGGCTCCTAGTGCCCTCTTCCCTCATGGATAATTTAGCGCCTCCCCAGGAGCCCCATCGGGAAGAAGGCCCGCCCCCTCATGAATATTAATAACACACCCCCATAGCGCCCTCCTCATGAATAGTTGACGAGGACGAGATTTCCCCGCGGGAGCCCAGGCCACAGACACCCTCAGAACCCACCCAACAAGAAGGGGCTGGACCCTTACCATCTGGGGAGAGCAGGGTGCGAATGAAGAGCTCACACCTCGCGGGCCACGCATCTGTTCCATTTCCTTTCCCTTCTAGTTTTGAGCCAGTTTTGATTCTCTCTACTCCTACCGCAACAGGGTGAGTTACAAGAGCTTTCAAGAAAACCCTTGTTGGGAAAAACCTCCAAACTTTTTTAAACTTCTGTCTGCCTAGGATCACGGACAAAGGGGGCTTCCGAGCCTCTCAAGGTGGAGTCCAAGGCACACCTCCCTAGCTGGCCCTCCTCCATCCTGGAAGATGAATTCTCCTTCATTGCTTCATGGCTGCGTAACCACTGGGGCCTGGCGTCGAGCAGGGCCCGAGGATCCGTAGGGAACGGGACACTGAAGTTTCCCACCTTCATGGAGCTTATTCCTCTGATGGGGACAATGATTAAACAAAGTATCTGCAGGTGGCCAAGCAGGGAGAGAGAGGAAAATAAGGCTACAGGGGATATCGGAGGTGTGTGGAGGGGCGACCTGAGATGGCCTGGCTCTGGAGAGCCCTCTGGAGAAGGGATATCTAAAGTGTATGGAAGCCGGGCGTGGTGGGGCACGCTGTAATCCCAGCACTCGGGAGGCTGAGGCAGGAGGATCGTTGCGAGTTCGAGACCAGCCTGGGCAAACTCAACTGCATAGGGAGACCCTGTCTCAAAAAAAAAAAAGACTATGGTGAATGGAGAAGAGGCTGAGGTAGGAGGATTGCTGCAAGTTCGAGCCCAGCCTGGGCTATGTAGCTACACAGCAAGACCCTGTCTCGAAGAAAGAAAAAAAAAGCCAAAAATTTTTTTAAAATTTTGAAAAGTGAAGGGAGAAAGACCCTCCCAGTGGGACCTCTCTGAAAAATGATTGGGAGAGTTTGTTTTACTCTGTTCTATTTTCAGCAACCCAGGGGAAGTCCCTGCACCAGCCAGGGGTTATCTCAGGCCACAGGAAGCAGCTCAAGAACTCCTCCCACTTTGAGTGACCAGTTCCATACTATACTCAGCAAATTAAAATTAAATACAAACAAAAAGAAAAATATGCAAATAACTACATAAAGCAGGCGTTAAGATAATTTAGAATTAGTTGGTATGCTGTTATATGATGTAGCTACCAACATCAATTTTGACTTTGTATCAATTTTGTTTGGTTGTTTTTTTCAGACAAGTGTAGTTCAGGCTGGCTTTGAACTCACTATGGAGGCCAGGCTGGCCTCGAACTCATGGTGAGCCTCCTGCCCCGGTCTCCCCAGTGCTGGGATCACAGGTGTGCACCACACCCCCAGCTTCCCAGAATAAACTTTTAATCCTCTTGGTGTGTGTGTGGTTCTAGGGGTGGAATCTAAGGCTTCACTCATTCTGAGAGAGCAATGTCCCCAGCCCTTCTTAGGGTCAGTTCTAAAAGTTAATTTCCGGTTCTAACAGTTTAAAAGTTAAAAGCCTCCAGAAAATAACAAGCGTTGAGAGAGACATAAAGTGGAAGTCCTATACACTGTTGGCAAGAGCGTAAAATGATATAGTCACAGTGGAAAATAACATAGTCGCCTCTCAAATATCAAACATAGAATTACCATGTGACCTGGCAGTTTCACTTCTAGATGTGTTCCCAAAAGAGGGAAAAGCAGGGACTTGAACAGTTATTTGTACACCTGTGTTCATATCAGATATTTTTCTACCTAAAATGTGGGTGCAGCTCAAGGGCCTATCAACAGATGCATGGGTATCGTGATATACCCTCACAGTGGAATATTACACAGCCCTTAAAGGAAAGGCAACTCTGACATATGCTATAATGTAGGTGAACCTAGAGGACATAGACCCTCATAAGTCCAGGAACAGCTGTTCCAACAGAAAAGAAAGTTTGTACAAATGAAGCATGGGTAGACACAGAGAGCGACTGCTGCCTAGAATCCTTAGTGTATACCATGGTGGTGAGATCTCACAGCAAAAAGGCTTGGGCAGGAGAATAAATTTGTTTTCTTCCTCTCTTTTTTTCTTTTTGTGGTACTGGGGATTGAACCCAAGCTGTTTGTATTGAGCTACATCCTCAGCCCTTTTTATTTTTTATTTTAAGACAGGGTCTTCGTAAGTTTCCCAGGTGGGCTTGAACTTTCGATCCTCCTGCCTCAGCTTCCCAGAGAGCTAGGATTAGAGGCATGCACCACGCCCCTCCAGCCAAGAATGGCTTTTAGGACTGAAAAGAAATCCTTCGTTTTTCAGACAAGGACACGAAGGAGATAAAAGTATCTTTCCCAAGGTTTCCAGCCCTATCATCCAGGCTTACAGCCAGTTTGTGTAATTACACTTGGATCATATTAAATTTTGTGTGGAAAAGTGCTATTTTAAAAGTTAACTATAAAATAGTACATACAGTATTATACTATTTTAAGAGAAAAATGCATACATGAGTATGTAACAGACTGGAAGGAATGATCCTATTAATATGTCAATGTTAGTTATTTTTGCCTGGCAAGATTAAGTGAGATTTACATTCTTTTTCATTTGGTGCGTTTCTCAGGGTCTCTGGCTCTCTCTGAGACTATATTATTTGTATAATTAGAAAAATATTTCAGATATGCACAGGGTACATAACTGCCCCACAAATAGAAGAGACGGAAGGTCCTGGAGAGACAGCAGCCAATCCATGAACTTGGTGTGTCAGCCAGCGACACTCAGAGGTGGTGGGGACAAACACGCAGCCTCCCCTCCTTTCCCAAGGTGTCCTCTGGACCTCCTTTCAGAAGCAGCACTCTGGCCATGTGCGGTGGTGCACACCTGTCGTCCCAGCACTCTGGAGGCTGAGGCAGGAGGAT
>NW_004955451.1:13970782-13984172 GCF_000276665.1 Chinchilla lanigera
CTGAAGTACAGATCCCAACCCACATTGCCTGAGTTAGGATAATTTGGACTCCATTTTGAACTTTTTAAAAATTTTTGTGGTGCTGGGGATCGAACCTAAGGCCTTGTGCATGCAAGGGAAGAGCTCTACCACTGAGCCACTCCACTTTGAGCTTTAAGCTAGGAATACTGGGCAGCATCTTTAACCACATTTATTTATTTATTTATCTATTTATTTTTGAGACAAGGTCTCACTACGTAGCCCAGGCTGGCCTTGAACTCGTGGCAATCCTGCCTCAGCCTCCAGAGTGCCGGGATGACAGGCGTGTAGCACCATGACTGGCGCATCCCCATAGGATGGGAGGTTGCTCAGCACGGAACAGAACCGGACTCCCAGGCTGGGCAATGACGCAGGCAAAGGGCGAGGCCCAGCACCAAGTGCAGAAGCCGGGCTTCGAGGCTGTGCTGTGTGGTTCCAACCCTGAGGCTGAAGGGCCGAGGATACAGCTCAGTGGCACAAGCACCTGCATGGTAAGCACAAGGTCCTGAGTTTGATTCCTGGTACCAAGAAAAAGAAAAAAGAAATACCAACCCTCAGGCTGAGGAAGAGGCAAAAAGAGCAGAGGCTACGGGGGTGGGAGGAGAAGGGGGAGGGGGAGGAGGAAGAGGAGCGCGGAGTTTCAGGGCAGTGAAAACCCTCTGCACGGTGCAATAATGCCGGACATGTGGCATCATGCAGTTGTGAGAACCCCTGAATACAAAGCACCAAGAGAGAACCCTTTATAACTCTGCACTGTGGTGCAGGCTCATCAGTGTGTGTGTGTGTGTGTGTGTGTGTGTGTACACGTACAAACCCAGTGCTGGGCACTGAACCCAGGGCCTTCACACTGACCTACATCCTCAGCCTTTTTTCTTCTTTAATGTTTTGTTTTGAGACAGCATCTTGTTAAGCCACTAGTTAGCCCTGGCTGCGTTTCAGTTTGTGATCCTCCTGTCTCAGCCTCTCGGAGTGCAGAAATTACCATTGTCTACAACAGCAGAAATAGCATCCTGGTGGGGCAGGGACTGTATGGGAGTGTAGCTGAATGGTTGCTTTTTTTTTTGCGGGGGCGGGGGGGGTGTTTCTGAGGTTTTTTTTTTCTTTTCTTTTTGAGACAGGGTCTTGTTAAGCAGTTCAGGCTCTCTTGAGCCCACTTTTTTAGCCCAGGCTGGTCTCGAACTCGGAAAGATCCTCCTGCCTCAGCCTTTCAAGTGCTGAGGTTACAGGCGTGAGCCACCATGCCCGGCTAAAGACAGTTATTAAAGCCACTTGTGGGGCTGGGGATTTAGGTCAGAGGCACAGCGCCTGCCTGGCAAGCGTAAGGTCGTGAGTTCGATTCCTGGTGCCGGGAAAAAAAAAAAAAAAAGCTATCTGTGTGTGTTAGGTTGGCGGGACAATATCCGCAAAACCCCAGACAAGTATGAAAAATACTGCCATGTAGGAAAAGCTGCTAAAATTTTGATTTCCAGATGGTCAACATTTAGGTCTGACTCACTGGGAATGTGTTACGCACTCAAAACCCTGAAAGTTGAAAAACCCAGAAAACTCTGCATCCAATTAATTGGCTGAAATTCCTAAGTAAACGTCAGTAGGGCAGACCGGCTCCCGACACAGCTCGAGATGTGTGTTGCGATATGTCCAGAAGGTGGCAGAAGAGAGTTGCATAAAATTTAATTTGTATTTTCCATTCGAGGGACCCCAAAGACAAGAAAATAGAGAACCTCTTGACTTCCGCAGACAGCCTCAGTTTGCGGATGAGAAAACTGAACCCCAAAGAGATTACCTGACTTTCTTATACTCTTTACCCCGCCTGGCCCTCCAGGGCGTCTCTTTCCAAAGGACAGCCCATCCCCATGAAACAGTAAACACCGTCCTCCGCTCCCTGTTCCCTGGCAACCACTGTTCTCCGTCCCGCCTCTGTCATTTTGACCACTCTTGGAATCTGAGAGAAGTGGAAACATAAAAGCCTGGTCCTTTGGCGAGAGCTTATTTCGCTCACCACAGATCCAAGCCTCTTCTTCACCGTGGCCCGGGCCACAGCCTCCTCCCTCGCAGGGCCACGCCGCGTCCGTGTACCCGGCGTCCATCGAGGAACACCTGCGGGCTTCACCTGTCTTCACCGCGCATGCGGGAACTGTGCACCCGGCTTCGAGGGCTGCGGGCTCCTTGCTCTCGGCTCTTCGTGCCATTTCTAGATCACGTGGTTATTCCATTTTTAGTTTCCCAGAGAGCTGCAATACCAGCTGGACTATTTTACATTCCCACCAGCCGCATACAGAGGCTCCAGTTTCTCTGCGTCCTTGCCAACATTTGCTACCTTTTTTCTCCTTTTTATTTTTTGAGACAGGGTCTCACTATGTAGCCCAGGCTGGTCTTGAACTGGAGGTATCCTGCCTCAGCCTCCCAAGTGCTGGCATGACAGACATACATCCAGTGGGCCGGGACTGTAGGCATATGCCACCACGCCTGGCTTCTCAGCCATTATTATGTTCGTTCAATGTAGCCAGGCTTGGCTACATTGTGTTTTTGAGGGTGTGCCGTACTGATACATGTAGCTAGATCTTCCAACCGTTCCTGATCTAGGGCATTCCAGTACTCGGGGTACTATTTTTCTGCTCTGCTGTGAAGGAATGCTGAGTTGTTTGTGTTATTTTGTTTTTACAAACGCTGCTGTGATCATGGTGATTTTTCATATCTTCTAGTGCAAATGTACAAGCATTTATTGGGGAGCATAACTAAGGTTAGATCCTGGGGCTCTTTGGAGTGAGTGTCTCCTGCTTTCCCGGGTAACTGTGTCCGCGCCTGGACCGACTTCTGCGCTTGTCAGCCTGGGTGACATTTCCCATACCCTTGCAACTTTCTTTTTGGTGGTTGATGGCTGTACATTGTGCTTCACTATGAGCTTAGCTTACACTCCTTTGGGTAACAATGAGGTTGAGCATCCATTAAAATGTTTCTTTTTTGCTAGGCAAGCCTGCAATCCCAACATGAGGGAGGCTGAGGCAGGAGGATTGCCATGAATTTGAGGCCCAGCTGGGCTACATCGGAATTTCAAGGCCAGCCTTTACTATGTGACGAGACTCTATCTCTAAAAGTTTCTTTTTCTTTCTCTAGGACCACCAAAGTCTTTCCCTTTTCTCATTGTATGTCTGTTTGTGGGTTGCTGTTCTTTCTGTATTCTGTGGTACCTTTTGATCAGATGTTCTTTTTTTGGATGTTTGAGATAGAGTCTCATACATGTAGCGGCCTTGAACTCAGTATGTAGCCTAGGCTGGCTGTGAACTTTTGGCAATCCTCCTGCCTCAGCCTCCCATGTGATGGGATTACAGGCATGCACCACCACACACAACTACAGATGTTTAGTGATGTAGTAGAATATCACCTCAGTTTTAGCAGCACTGACACTTTGTGCTGGAGCTGGATAATTCTTTGAGGGGTGTGTGAGAGAGAGGGAGAGAGCTGTGTGTTATAGGATGCTTAGCAGCAACCCCAGCCCCGCCCACTAGATCCGGGAGCGCGATTCTGCCTGAGGTGTGGCAATCAAAGATGTCTGCAGACCCTGCTAAAGGTCCCTGGCAGGGGCGCAGGACCCGCACCTGTCGGCATCAGTGCATTCATGTTCTCTGCCTTTCTTGGTTAAGAAATCCTTCCCTACTCTACTGTGACTTTTTTTGGGGGGGGGGCAGGGCAGTACGGGGAATCGAACTCACAACCTACCGCTTGCCAGGCAGGCGCCGCGCTGCTGAGCTGTACCCCCGGCCCTTCTTTTATTTTCTTCTAAAAGCGTCCTAGTTTTGCCTTTCCCAGGTCGGTTTCTGAGCCCCCTGAGCCCTGTGGTGAAGCTTAGCTCTCAGCGCCACCTCCTCTGGACAGACCCTGGTGAGTGAGTGCGCAGTCCCTTCCCGGCTCCTCGTCTCCAAGACGCCCTCTGCGCCACGTTGAGTGGCCACCGGGCAGCTCTGCGTTTCCAGGTCCTGGGTCCCACGCATTGCTCCCTGTGCGTCCTTTGCCAGCATTGCGCTCCCCCGCCACCTCGTCGATGACGCCTCTGCGAGAGGCTGCTCTTCAAGAGGAGTCTGAGTCTTATTTTGCTTTAGCCGTTCCTGGAACCCGAGTCAATCCTCCTGCCTCAGCCTTCTGAGTGCTGCTGAGATTACAGGTGTGGGCTACCTTGCCAGGCTAGCAATAGATTTTGTCTTTATGAATTTAACAGGCATTTTCTAAAATGTAATAAAAGTACAAAAACCTAGGAATAGCATTGCAAGTGTGATCCATGACGGACTCTTTAAAAAGCTTTAGAATACTTATTTAGATGGAGGTTGGGATAACTCCTGGATCTAAAGCTCTGTTGTAGATATTTGGCTCTGTATCTGCCTCTCTTGCTCTTGATACCTAATACCCTTGGGTTTTGACATTTTTTACTGACAGCATATATATATTTTTTTCCTTTCTCAGACAAGGTCTCTCTAGGTAGCTCAGGCTCAGGCTAGCCTTCAACTCCCAGCATCCCCCTGCCTCAGCCTCCCAAGTGCTGGGATTACAAAACCATGTTACCACACCTGGCTCTGAGTTTATATTTCTTAAAACCTTATCCATGCAATTTCTTTTTTTTTTAGGAGCTGGGAATCCAACCCAGCTCTTGTGCACAGCAGGCAAGCAGTGGACTGCTAGACTGAAACCCCCAGCCCTTGTGAGAATTTTTTATTTTGGTGTTACTGGGGATAGAACCCAGGGCCTTTGTGCTGAGCTATACTCCTGCTTGCTTGCTTCCTTCCTTCCCTCCTCCCTCATCCCTCCCAGCATAATGTTGAGAGGCAGTCTCACTAAGTCACTAAATTGCCCATGGCTAGGCTCAAACTTTAGATCCTCCTGCTTCAGCCTGCTGAGTGCTGTGATTACTGGCATGCGCCACCACGCCCAACTCCTTGTGGGAATATTTTGAGGTCTGAGATTCCTGTCGTGAGGACTACATCACCCCTTCCAGCACTTGAAGCGCTCAGGACCACTTAAGTCAACTTCTCTGCTGGTGGCTCTCCAGGCTGGTGGAACGGCACGGTCTGGGTCGCCAGCGTGTGTGGGGCCAGCCTCGGGTTACAGACTTTTAGGGCTGGATTTTCTTTCCTTCATTCTCATAGAGGATCAAGAGCCCAGGCAGGCCACTTGCAGGCCCTGCAGACGGAGGATTAGGTCGGCTGCTAGCTCAGCCTAACAGCTGGCTGTGGCTTCAGGATCTTGGGCCCTGGCAGGGGTGTCTGACCGGAAGCTGTCTGCCAATTGCTCTGTTTATTTCTTTGGATTTAGGCTCAGCCTAGAATGCTTCATTAGAAGAGGGGTCCGTGAGGTGCCTGGGCCAAGGATAGCATCTGAAATGGAGCGAGCGCGCTTGGATTTCAATAATGTCGGGAAAAACCCGTGTTGAAAAGTCTCAGGCGCGCGTCTCATATGCTTTTCCTCCCGGGTCCTGCGCTTTGAGCGTGACGCACACACAGCGCAGTGCAGCGCGGGGAAGCCGTCATCCGCGGCGGAGGAAGGGGGAGGTAACGCAGCTCCCCCCGCTCCGCGCTGGCGCTCAAGCCCAGCACCCCCAGGGCTCTGCCCCGTGCGGCTCGCAGCCCGTGTGCGATCAGCGATCAAGCCCTTTTGCTTTTTGTTTTTTTGGCCTCTTGTTGTCTCTAATGGTTTAAACTGCAATTTTGAAAGACTCCTAAAGAGTCCTGTTGCTTATTCTCCTTGCTTGCATTGCCGTTAAGCAGCACAGCCTCGCGTTTGTCCAGGGAACGTTTGGAGCGCCGTGTGAGCACCTTGGATGACCTCTACGCTCGGCCTCCACCGAGAGCGCCTGAGCCCCAGCCTCCGCTGGGCGGAGCCTGATTTTCTGTGAATGGGCAGCGAGAGGAGGGACGCAGCCTCTCTCTTCACTCCTCCGCTGAGAGGGCCTTTGTCTTCTTTGTTTTCCCCACTTTCTGAGGCGGGGCAGCCACTCCACCTCCCCAGAGCGCTTGCTCTGGAGCTCAGAGGGTCTCAGTATTGATGGCTTTGTTTCATGCAGTGTCTTCAGTGTCTGTGTCGAATAGGACATGCATAGGACGCCCCTTTTTCCCTCCTTACTGCTTTTTTTTTTTTTTTTTTTTTGAGACAAGGTCTCTCTATGAAACCGAGGCCAGCCTTGAACTCACTATGTAGCCCAGGCTGGCCGCAAACTCTCTGCAATCCTCCTGCCTCAGCCTCCTGAGTGCTGGGATGGTGTGCACTACCACGCCTGGCTCCTTTACCATTTTTTTTTTTTTTTTTTGGTACCAGGAATCAAACTCATGACCTCAGGCTTGCTACATCTGGCCCCTGCCTTACCATTTTTTGATGGGAAATGGAGATCGCAGTGGTAGGGTTTGGTGATGCCACTTGTCTGGGCCGTTGTCACTGTGAAGGGGCTGCGGGTGGGGAGGGGGCAGACCAGGCACGAGGACCCCTATGGTTCAGGGCCAAGGGGGGTCCCAAGAGTAACCCCACCTCTTGTTTTTGGTCCTGGGCTTTTGCCACGAACAGCGTTTGGAGGCCTGGCCAGGACCAGGTGGGGTTCTGTCTCCCTGGGTGTATTTTCCGGCTCCAGCTGGCAAGGCAACCCCGGCCTGTGCTGGAAGGAGAGAGGTGAGCACAGGGAATGCAGGGGCGTCCCAGAGGCCCCTGAGCCTGCACCAGCTCAGCGCCCCACCGCACCCCACCCCACCCCAGCAGCTGAGGGCAGCAGTGAGAGCCAGGCCAGGAGCTCATCTTTGTGCCGGCTTCTGAAGACACAGCATTCTGCCAGCGCCGGACGGGAACCTGTCTGCTGGGCGGGCGGAGAAGCACGTTCCAGCGCGGGAGCCTCACCAGGAATGAAATGCAGGCACTTGCTGCAGCTGTGGACCCAAAGCCGCATCAGGTTTTTGGTTTTGGTTCCGGTTTGGCTTATTGAGATAGGGTCTCACTATGCAGCCCAGGCTGGCCTCGAACTTGGGGTGATCCTCTTGCCTCAGCCTCCCAAGTGCTGGAGTGACAGGTGTGCCACCACGCCCGGCTAATTTACGCGTTTTTGCCCCGTATTCAGACAGGCAGCAGACGCAGGACCTCAGCCTCCGAAGCCATGGCCTCCTGGTGGAGATGGCATGTCTGTCCTCAGACTGAGCTGACGGGAAGGTGCGTCGTGTCAGAAGCAAGTGACGAAGACGCCACCGAGGCCTTGGAGCACTTGCTGAGCGCCGCCTGGTTCCAAGCACTGAGGAATGTGAGACGCTGGGTCGGGGCTGTCTCGGCCCCACCCCAGCCGGCGGCCTCAGGGGAGCCACACGCCAACGGTGCCTAGTGCAGACGCACAGATGAACGACAGACACGCAGGTGGAGGCCTCTTTCCTCACTGGGAAGGAAGAGCCAGGCTGCCATCATGCGCTGGGCACGCTTAGCTTCACTTGGCCAGCGGACAGATGAGACAGCCTCTCCGAGGACAGTGTGGCCCCGAGGGCTTAGAAAGTCCTGGGCACCCACAGCACGTGGCCATCCTGTCTGCAATGCCGCTCGTCCGGGGAATGAATGGCAGAGGGCGGGTGCTCCGGCCAGGGTTGCTGTGTGAGGTATTTTGTTTTTGTTTTTGTTTTAATTTTTTTTTTTAAATAAAAGGAGGAAAAGTAACAGACAACCGTTTACAAAATAGCAAAAGAACAGTACAGACAATACAGAGTGGAGAAATTTTGTATGTATGTATACACAGGATAGTTAACATAGTTGTTCTACTGTCTTCCATTTCTTTGCTGAAACTGTCAATGAGTCCTTGATTGATCAAAATTGCATGTCTCTACTTGTTTTCATGAGAAACCACTTTGAAGATCTCAATATGTAATACAACAAGCATTGTTAATTTCCTACCACTTTGTTTGTGCGAGGTATTTTGGAGGCTCCTGTTACCAGCTTGGGGTCCGGTCCAAGTTTCTGAGGTCCTAACCAACGAATTGAGCAGGACCCCAAGACCTGCAGCAGATCGGTGATTTATTTGAAAGAGAAAAGCCAAGATCCCCTCCTCAGGGAAGAGCGCATGGTCTCAGGGGCCTTGGTGCTGAGGGTTCTAAACCTTACGGTTTGGGGTGGAGCAGAGGCTTGGGGCTGAGGCTTGACTCAGCGCCCCTGATTGTTGGTGTTTTTTGACCTTTTACTGCCCTTGGAGAACTGTCATGGCGCCCAAATCTGCACAGTCAGTGACATGCTAATTAGGGTGGGGGTCACCAAAGGATGCGGTAGACCACTGCGCATGTGCCGGATTTAATGTGTATAAAGCACAACACCCGGTGACCTTTTCTCATTGTGTTTAGACCTGGGCATCCTGGTCCCGGGCTCATTTAACTCAGAAGGTGGATCCGGTCCCAGAAAGCAGTTCCCAGGTGCCCTCCTTTTTTCCCAGTCGTTTCTGAGGTCACCTGGTACCTCTGATCTAACCCCCAAAATGGGCTCCCAGGCCGGCAAGCCCCCGCTTCTCTCTCCAGCCTTCACCCTGGCCACCTCCTGAGTCCTGCCACCCCCCAGTTTGCACCATCGTTCACGCAGGCGGAAACGGCGGGGTCTCCCGCCCCGCTCCCAAGGCTCCGCCCCTTCCCTGCCTGGCTGCCTCCCCTCTCCCGGCACATTCCTCTTTATTTGGCCAACGCCGCGTGTTTATTTAGAAACTGGCGTGTTTGGAGCTTGAAATTTGGCATCGCTGATTTTGGCTGTGAGGAGTTCAAATTTTTCCTCTCTGTTTTGGTTTGCTAAACCTATTTTGTGAGCAAAACACCACCAAGTGATAAAAACACACCGAGGCTGTTGACGTCGTGCAAACGTGAAGCATCCAGGAACACGACAGCACGGGCTTGCGTGATTTATTTTGCATCTCTAGATAGCGGATTAGACAAACACAAGGCTGCCTTGCAGGACCGGCACGCTCAACCCAAGCCAACGGCAGACGCTGCTGTGCCCGGGGCAGGAGGGCCCCAGCGTCTGGGAGAGCAGTTATAGATCATGGTGTGCACACCCCCCAAATCCTTTGCATTTTATTTTACATTATTATTATTATTATTATTATTATTATTGCTTTTTTGAGATAGACTTTCACTACATAGCCCAGGCTGACCCCCAACTTACGGTGAGCTTCCTGCCTCAGCCTCCTGAGTGTTAGGATTATGTGTGTGCGCCACCACACCCAGCTCTGCATTTTATTTTGCACACGTGAAGCGCATGAATACATTGCATTTAGGACATACAGCGAGGGTACCTTCAGTCCCCAGTCCTAGATGTGCTCAGTCCAAGCTGGCATGGGGGGCGCTGCGTTTTATCTGTGACACTGGCTCTCTGAGGGCGGGCCCTCGAAGGCAGGGAGAAGGGTATGCCCGGGGTGCTGCTTCATGCCGTTGGCGTCTGCACCGGGACCCGGGAAGGAGGCTTAGCCCTGTCCACAGCCAGAGGACGGTCCCCACAAGTGGCATTTCTGCTTCTGGGACAGTTGGTTGGCAGCAGCTTTTGCTACTGTTTTTAACTTTGTAATGAAGCTAAAGGCGGAGCATAGCTCGAGCCTTATCCAACACTTAGCAGTGAACTACGCACGCACACGGGAGCCCTGGTAAAAACACAAACCTACAGAATTTTTTCCACAGGCCGTTGAGGAGCCGGTGAAGTGACCAAAGGAGGTTCTGACCTCAGGCACCAGCCCCAAACTGGAACAAGTGGCTTCCAGAGCCACAGGGGGCCCAGAGATGACACCCGATCATGGCCCGAGGAAGGTGCCCACCCACGAGGCTTCCTGTGGAGCACCAGTCCGTCCGCTGTGCCCAGGGCACGCCTGGACTTCGGGGTGGGCGTCTGGGCCCGTGCCATGTATTCTAGAATCAGACATCGCAGGAGGCCGGGACACAAGTCTGGGAAAGGGTGAGTGGAGGAGACCAGAGTGTAATTACAGCCTCATTCCGTGTCCCCGTCTCAGCCTCTGAATTCCTCTTCATTCTCACGTCTCTTGGTCCCCCCTTTTTCTTTTTGAGACAGGGTCTTACTATGTAGCCAGGACTGGTCTCAGACTCACAGCGATCCTTCTGCCTCAGCCTCCTGAGCGCTGGGATGACAGGCATGTGCCACCACACCTGGTTTGGTTCCCTCTCTTAAGAGTCCTGGGACAAACCAGCCTTCCTAAGGCCTCTGTACTCCCTGATCAGCATAGACCACTTCCGGTCCCGTTCCCACTGAGTGAGGGACTCTCACGGCCCCCATGCCTAGAGGCCCCACGTGGGGAAGAAGCTCCCAGCCACCACCTGCCCTGGAACTGGGATGCTCGGGGTGGGAAGGCCGGGAAGCCTGGTGAGCGGTGCACCGTATGAGGTGCTGTGTTGCCTCTTGGCCAGTTAGCCAGGCTCAGAGTCGGCCCTGACACCCGTATCTCCATCCGGTCACTCACCTTCAAAGCAGGCACCCTCGACCTCCCCAGCAAACCTGCTGTGAGGCCGGGGTCAGCTCCCAGGTCTGTGTGCCAGGGAGCCTGGGACCCCACACCCTGGGGGGTGCTCGGCACTGAGTCCAAGTGCTCCGGCTTGAGAAACCCAGGCCGGTCGTGTCCAGAGGCCTCTTGGTGACACAGCTTTAGTTCTTTTTGCTGTAAATAAACCAGCCGCCTGCTGCCAAACCGTTCCGCTCCTGTGGCGGTCACGATGTTCCAGCAGTCAGCCGAGCTTGCTCAGACTGAGGCCAACACATCTTCAACTGTATTTTCTTTCCTTTTTCTCCTTCTGTTGGTTTTTCTGAGTCAGGGTCTCGCTGTGTAGCCCAGGCTTGCCTTAGACTCACAGAGATCCTCCTGCCTCAGCATCCCGAATGGCGGGATGACAGGTGAGGGCCATCACACCCAGCTCCCAAACTCTCTCCACCTGCGGTGGTTGGCAGAGGTCTCCTGGCGTCCCTGCCCCTTTCTCCTGGAATCCTGAAGACTGGTCAGGCTGGCTGGGAAGACACATGGTGGAGTTTGGGAGGGGACAAGTGGCGCTCTCCATGGCCCTGGCCCACAGCAGGAGCGTCTGCCCTGGCTGTGTAGACCACAGTGGCCGCAGATGCTATGCTGGCCAGGCATGAGTACAGATGGCTGGGACATCCGGGTGCTAGGGCACACTTTTTTTAGTCCTGGTGCCAGAACCTAGGGGTAGTCTACCACTGAACTACACTCCCAGCTCCTCCCCTTTTTAAAATTTTGACATCTCAATAAATGTCTCAATAAATTTCCCTGGTGGGGTGCTAATTTGCAATCCTTCTGCCTCAGCCTCCCTCAGTGCTGGGATTACAGTGCCAGGTCCCTTGCCCAAGAACCGATGCAGACCTCCCTGTCTTACAAAGCTTTGCAAAGAGTCTGCCAGTGACGCACGGCCTTTTCTCTCCTGCAAATTCTCTCTCTCTCTCTCCCTCCCTCTCTCTCTCTCTCTGTCACACACACACACACACTCGCCCTGCAGCTCTCTCCTGTGGTTTGGAAGAGAGCAGGGCTCAGCCTGTGTCCCACTGTGCATGGGTCATCAGTATCCTCGCCGCAGACTCTGGAGCTCTGGCTGTGTGCGTGTCACATGCTGCCTGTCCCACCCCTCGCCACCTCCACCAAGCCCGTGACGAGCGAAGACTGGCTTCATGTTTATTTGTGGCTGAGGCTTTTTACCCGAAGGAGGCCGAGCTCTAGATTTTCAGCCCAGTGTGCTTCAGAGGCAGCCCGGGTCCTCAGGGGACAGGGGCTAAGTGTGGCAGCTCGAGCTCCCACCCCGCAGCGCTGCCTGCAGCCGCTGTCCAGGTCAAGACCTTGTACAGAGTCCCTGCTCCCTGTCCCCACTGTCTCCGAGCAGGGGCAGGGGCGGGGCTCACGGAGTCCTGGACCCTGTTTGTCGTCAAAGACCAGGCTCTGTCTTGGAGGTGCCAGGCTCCCGTCGTCACCGGGGTAAGAGGACAAGGTTGGTTGGGCTGTGCAGAGGACCAGCTCTGGAGCCCACAGGCCCTGGGACCCCAACCTAGACTTTAGCTAGGCCGGGTCGCACATTGGGGTGCAGGGCAGGAGCCCCGCACAGAGGCCAAAGGTCGGCAGGAGCGGACTCTTGTTCTTTCAAAGCTCCACCACAGGGCTGCTTTCCCACCCGCTCCTTAGTGGGGTGTGAGGGCCGAGCTGCGGCCCCAGCATCTGAAGCCACCGTCCCTGTCCCTTCTTCCTGGCCACAGTGAAGCTTGCAGGAAGCCGGGGAAAGTCGCTTCCGGTCTTCTTTGCCGTCCCAGTTGTTGCTCGTGGCCCTCAACACTGCTCGGCCTCCACGAAGCCCTCCTTCTCGAGGCCCGCAGGCTCCACCTCCGTGTAGGTGGCGTGGTTGGGGTGGTTGCGGAACTTCATGGCGGGCCAGTGGTGGGGCCTCCGCTATGGGGACGTGGGGCAAAGTCACCGGGTGGTTGTGACCTCTCCCTGGGCCCTGCCCCCAAGGGAGACGGGCACTAAGATTTCCTCTCCTGCTAGCAGCTGGGTGACAGTCGGCCACAGAAGAGGACCTTCTATCCCTCACTCCCTGGTCTGAGAGCTCAGTGCTGGACCCTCAGCCACACAGAGTAGACACCCAAGCCCAGGAAGAGCCATGGGCCCTGGATCTGGGGGCCTGGCAATGCCAGGATAACCACCCTCCACGTGGCACAGGCCCTGCATCGGGACATTCAGGGGTCTCCAGAGTTTACCTAAGACCTCCCATCTGAGTCCCTGTGGTCAGGGGACCTGCAGTTCCCAGGTGACACCCAGGTAGGCTGAGAATCCTGCAGGACTGGCCAGAACCCATAGGAAATGGGTCATTTTTAAAAAGTGGGGGGAACTCTTCACCCAGGCCTCTGGGTAATGAGGCCAGTGGGCTTGTGACCTGTGTGGCCACTGCTGTGTCCCTCTGAGGACCTCTGAGGTGACTTTCTAGTAAGAAACATAAGGGAGGTTCTCCCTGCTCTGAACCACAGAACTGCTCTGGGGTGTGAGCTCCTAAAGGGTGAGCAAGAACTTATTCATATTTATATCCAGCTTTTAGAAAAAACGCTGGATCACTGTGTGTACCCAACTGAATTTTTTTTTTCCCCCCTTTGGAGACAGGGTCTTGCTATGTAGTCCAGTGTGGCCCTGAACTCACTGTGGAGCCCAGGCTGGCCTCAGACTTGTGGCGATCCTCCTGCCTCAGCCTCCTGAGTACTGGGATCACAGGTGTGCGCCACCAGGCCCAGCTCCTCTCAAGTGAATTCTAAAGATTGAACTAGGGGCTGGGGATTTAGCTCAGCGGCAAAAGCGCCTGCCTGGCATGTGCAAGGTCGTGAGTTCGGTTCCCGGTACCGGAGAAAAACCAAA
>NW_004955451.1:13990093-13991446 GCF_000276665.1 Chinchilla lanigera
GCCCCAGCTGCTGTCCGCAGGAGCCATGTGTGCCCTAGAAAACCACCCTTCAGCACCAAGGCATCATGGGAAAAAAGATAAATGCGAAACCCCAGCTATGCCCTCTCTTGCCCTGCACAGGGCGCCCCCAGGACTCGGCCCCCACTCAGCTCCCCAAGCCCCAGTGTCACCTGTCATACTGCCAAGTCAGTGTGTACTCTCCTGACCACCTGCCCTGGTCTGAGACTTTGAGCTCCCCATGACGAAGTCCTGGTGTCTCTGCATCCCTGGGCCTGGCTCGGTGTCTTGCACTTAACAGGGCTTCAAGAAATGAGGATAAGGCTGGGCATGGTGGCAAACACTTGTAATCTCAGCACTTGGGGGAGGCTGAGGCAGGAGGATCACTATGAGTTCAAGGACAGCCTGGGTTACATAATGAGTTTAAGGACAACCTGAACTGCATAGTGAGACCCTGCCTTAAAAAAAAAAAAAAAAAAATTGACAATAAATGAATGAATGATGAGGCGTGAACGAATGGGTTGCAGCCTGCCGCAAAAGCTTTGGGGAGCTTTTCTGCCTCAGCTGCAGCCCAGAGGGAGCCAGCTCCACTCCCCGCCCAGCGCAGGGGGCACCTTGCTCAAAGGGGCCATACCCAGGCAGACCAGAAAGCCAGGCACTCGCCAAGTTCTCAGAGTTGGGGGTGCAACCCTGCCATGGCTGCCACTGGAGATGGCCAGGTGTCCCCCAAAACAAGGCAGCAGGCCAGGAGGCGAGAGGGCGGCCATGCGCCCCCGGGTGAAACCGGCGCACGCCCACAGCCAGCTGGTACTTGTTTGCACGTCGGCTCTGGTAATGGGCTTATTTTTCATAAACACAATCCTCAGCATCCCTGCCCGAGAGCTTCGCCTTAGGGTTCTTCCCCCACATCTGGGGCTCACCCAGGACAATGACGACCATCTGCGGGGCGAGCACGGGCCCTGCCCCGAGCCTGGTTCTGGCGCTCTGAGACCTTGTGTTTTCTCTCTGCCTGCAGGGAGCCCAGTCCCAGATGCCCCGCGTCCTGCCAAGTGCCGCTGGCGCCTCAGCACGGAGGCGCAAGCCTGTTTCTGTCCCTGCCTCGGCTCCTGGGGACAGCGCGACGCTGAAGGTCCCAAGGGGATGACTGTTGCATAAAAGGGTCACACACGGCTGGCGGTGCAGTCTTCACTCCCTGCTTCCTGTGCTCCTTTCATTCTCCATTTAATAATCTCGATCTGGCCCTCTCCTCGCCCATTGTCCTACCCCCGTGACTCACCCCTCTCCCTTCTTCTTTAAAGCCGGGCGTGGTGGCGCAGGCCTGTAATCCCAGCACTCAGGAGGCTGAGGCAGGAGGAT
>NW_004955451.1:13991546-14004911 GCF_000276665.1 Chinchilla lanigera
AAAAAAAAAAAAAAAAAAAAATTGAACTAGGTCTCTTGAAAGCTAAGGAGCCCACCGGAAGTAGAGGGCTGGGTGGGAGCTTCTGGGCTCCAGGCACAGAGCCAGAGCGCTGAGCCTGATTTCCCAGAGTGCACCTCAGCTGGCCCCTCAGGGTCTTGGGGTATTCAAAAAGGTAGGCAGCATCCTCCACTAAGCAGCCCCCTCCCCTGGCACATAATCCTCTTGTCCTTTGTCATCTAAGACCCACAGAAGCAGCAGAAGTTGGTTCCACATGGCTATAAATAATCCTGAGCCTGCAATTTGGGCACAAATGACCGTAAATCATTAGGGAAGGGCTGCCCAGCTGTGCAGCTGGCACTCGGTGGCATTTTTTTTTTGGACTTCTTTAGTTCCTCTGGGGATTTTGTTAATCTCACAAAGGGGAAATGAAAGCGGGCAGGGGCTGGGGATTTAGCTCAGCGGCACAGCGCCTGCCTGGCAAGCGTGATGTCGTGAGTTCGATTCCTGGTACCAGAAAAAAAAGAAAGAAAGAAAGTGGGCAGCACAGCTGACAGCTACCACATAGGCACAGGAGGCCTGAGGCACCAAGGGGGAACTCAAGCGCCCTGGCTCTGCGGCATGGGTTGGGACGGATCGCGAGGTCTCTTGGGTGTGGGGCAGGAGAAGGGTAAGGGGAGCAGACAGGCGGGACGGAATGGGCCAGGAGCAGACAGCGACGCCAGGCCCAGTCCACACTGACCTCGATGAAGAAGAGCGCAGCGTTGGAGTTGGGGTGGCCGCTGATGTAAATCCCAGCCAGCATGAGGGCCGCCACCAACAGGACGGCCAGCACGATGCCCACGATGGTGCCCCGGTGCACGGGGCGGCCCTTGGTGTCCGGGGACAGGCTGTCCCGCAGGCCTGTGGAGAGACTGTGAGGGCAGGCGGGGGCGGCGGGGAAGACCGGGCTGGGCCTCTGGGGTCCTGACACGGTCCCAGAGATGAGAGCCCAAGGAGCCTTCACAGGCACTGGGCGTCACCCTGGGGACGGAACCAGCGCTCTAGGCACCTTCGGGCAGGTTTCAGAAATCCTCTCGCCAGGACCCTCAGGGACGCTCTCTGCCACTGGGCCACACAAGCGCTCGTGAGGAGTTCACACAGGGCCGTGCTGGCTGGCACCTGGGGACGGTCTGCGTGGGTGCAGATCTATAGCGTGTGACCTCGGGCACCTCATTTAACCTCCCAAGCCCCCGTGGCCACTTCTGAAGAACAAGGGTGACAATCATAATGACCTGCTGGGGTGGCTGCGAGGGATACTGAGGTCATTCGAGCCCAGCACCTGAGACACCCCAGGAAACTCCAGCTGCGAGGACAGCAGCGCTGGTCCCTGGTCGCAGCATCGAGGCTGCTGTTCGCCTGTGTCCTCTGCTCTTAGACTGCGGGGTGCCCGCCACGGGCACCAGGGGAGTTCCACAGAGCGGATGGGCCCCTGGGAGCTGTGGGGCTGGCGAGCCTCGTCCCACGGAGGACAGAGGGTGCTTTCCACAGACTCAGAGCAGGGAGCTTCCCAGTACCCCAAGCCTGGAGTGGGGGGTCCCCGTCAGCCCTTGGGGTGGCTGCAGCCTGGGCCTGGCCGGTGCTGGGCACTAAGCCAGGGCAGAGGGCCCTGCCTGCACACAAGGGGTCCCCTTCCTGGTCACCCCTGAGGCTGGACAGGAGCTGCCCTCTGGTGTTCTCTGCGACCCCAGGTTAGAGACCCTGGCCTCCCTCACCAACCTCCAGCCCCTGGGGAGGAGGCCATGGCCACAGGTCTCCTTGTCAGGTGTCCTGCCTCAGTCCCGCCCCATTTCGACGCAGAGCATGTCCTATCCAGCAGGAGGCCCGGGCAGGCAGGTGGCCGTGTCCCCCTCACCCCCACAAGAGAAGGGGGTCTGATGAGGAGGCGCAGGCAGCGCTGTGCTCACCGTCTCCTCCCGCGCGGGGATCCAGCTTGGTGTCATCTGCAAAGAGAGCACAAACGGAGCAGGGTCAGCGGCACCGCCGCAGCCTTCGTCACCCCGGGTCAGGACGGGACCTCAGGGAGGTCATCTGCCTTCTCATTTGAGATGCTCGGAAACGGAAGCCCAGAGAGGGAGGGCGCGGGGCGGGGGCAGGAGACAGGGACAGCTAAGGGCCGGCTAGGTGTGGCTGGAGGGCGGAGGGCACAGCGGAGCCGGGAGGGGACGCGCCCAGCTTCCAAGGGTCGACAGAGCCGTGTCAGATTAGAGCTGGCGACTCGTGTGGGGACCGGGACTGCAGTTTCCCCCCTCAGTGTCCTTCCCGCCATCCTACCCGGGGCTCACATGGGGCAGAGAAGGAGCAGCCCCGTCCGCGGCCTGTGCGTGACGGCTGCGGCTGTTGCTGTCAGTTTAGTGTCACACAGATCCGCCACCGCAGCTCCCGGCCTCTCCCGGCCCTTCCTCTCTGCACCCCCCGCCACCTGCATCCTCTGAAAGCCGCCTGGGCTCGCAGGTGTCCCAGGCCCCCTGCCCCTCGTCCCCAGTCCTCCTCGCTCGCGTTGCAGCACCAGGCCACGGAGGAAATGCCACCCGCCTCCAGAACTCTCGCGGGCTGGGGTTAGGCTCCCCTCCTGGTTTTATTTACACTTTTGATATTTATTTGGTGTAACACAGAATTTTTGGCCTTAAGTTTGATTTTTGCAAAAACTGTACTAAAATACGATCTTGGTTATTGGGATTTTCTTGGAGCCTCCTTAAAATGTTCACCTGGGTTGACAGCCTCACTTGCCTCACACCACTGTGGTGCTCTCACCCCCCGGGGACAGCTGATTGCCCCTCGGGCCCTGGCACTACCTCTCTGTGGCATCCAGGTCCCATTGCTCCTCGGCGGCTCCCGGCTACCCTGTTTACCCTCCCCACGCCTGAGGGGGTGGCCTGTGCGGGACATGTTCCCAGCAAACCTTGAAATATCAGTAAATAGATGATAAAAGTATAAACTACAAGAAAAACTTAAAACATTTCCCTATAAGCCCGTCATGGTGGCACACACCTATATTCTTAGCACTCCTAGGAGGCTGAGGCAGGAGAATCACAAGTTTGAGCCCAGCCCGGGCAACTTAGTGAGAGCCCATCTCAAAATAAAATAAAAAGGGCTGGGATGCAGCTCAGAGTGAAGGCCCTGGGGGAAACCACAGGGTTTCCTCTAAGTGCAAGCTCACCCCTCACTCGCTTGTTAACTCCCAACCCTGCTGAGGTTTCCTTCTGCTTTGCCTCTATCAGTCCACAGTCTCACCACGACCCTGTCCGCAGCACCTGAGTCTTCTTTTTTTGAGACAGGGTCCCCCTATGCAGTTCAGGCTGGCCTTGAACTTGTGGCGCTCCTCCTGCTTTAGCCTCCTGAGTGTTGGGATTACAGGCGTGCACCACCATGCCCGGCTGAGTCTTAACCCGTAACAGCTCCTTGCTGTTCTTAGGCAACCTCCGAGTCCCCTCAGCGTGAGATCTGCCTTGGGGATCCCCATGTTCCGAATCTGCACAGACCCATTTCCATGTCTCTCAGTGCGGGGAAAGGCATCACGTGGAGGGGAAAGACAGCTTTTGGAGCCAGATGAGACCTGAGTCCATCTCTTCCTGGGCCCGTCAGCCTCCTCTCTGAGCCTTAATGCCTTCTTTATACAGTGAGGCTATAGGGCTGGGGGTACAGCTCAGCGCTGCAGCACTTGCCTGGCAAGCGTGAGGTCCTGAGTTCGACTCCGGACACCACCCCCCAAAATAAAAAATTAAAATGTGGATATGCAGGGAGTAATAAAAATATACAGTTTAGCTGGGTATGATGGCATACACCGGTAATCCCAGCACTCAGGAGGCTGAGGCAGGAGGATCCTTGCACATTCAAGACCAGCCTAAGCTATCAAAGTGAACTCAAGGCCAGCCTGAACTGCATAGGAAGACCCTGTTTCAAAGAGACCAAAAAAAAAATCAAAGAAGAAAAAGTGGCAAGAATGATGGGGTAAGGGTGTCAGAAGCGAGGGGAAGGATGTGAGGGTGGACTCCTGACAATGTGTCTTTGGCCATATACATTTTAAAGAATGTAAACAATCACCGTACTTTCCCATCACACCTCATAACACTACCAGCACCCAGGGAGGCCAGGACTGCACAGGAACCCACGCAGGACTTGGGCACATGGCCAGCCCCCAGGACAGCAGCCCTTTCTACCTTTCCCCCTCTCCTCCGTGACTTCCCTCTGGCCGGTCCAGCCCCAGCTGGCCAGCGATTAGAGAGGCAGCACCTCCTGCAGCTCTCAGCGCCCCGATTTGTCCCCGGAGCCCATTTCCTTCTCCAGGATGACTCAGACTGTGGCTGAGCGATGTTTTCCATGCTCCTCCCCTTCCCTCCTTCCCGTCATCCCCTGCGAGCAGGCGTCCGGGTCAGAGGGCCTTCCGGGGACCCACCGCCTTCCGTGTGCACCGACGGCTGGAGGGTCCAGGTGCGATGTCCCGGGGAGAGACCCCCTGCCTCAAGTGGCAGAGAAGCCTTGGGGACAGAGGACATCACGGCCCCACCCGGCCCCCCCCCGCCCGCACAGGGAGCAATGCCAAGGGGCCTGAGAGTTGGGGTTGGGTTAGAGGAACCCACATCCGAGTGTGGACCGGGTTAAAGAAACCCTGCCGGTGCCATGCAGGTCACGGTTCAGCTAAACGAAGATGACTTTTTTTTTTTGTCTTTTTGAGACAGGGTCTTGCTGTTCAGTTCAGGCTGGCCTTGTGCTCACTTTGTAGCCCAGGCTGGCCTCGAACTCGAAATGATCCTCCTGCCTCAGCCTCCCGAGTGCTGGGATTACAGGCATGTGCTACCACGCCCGGCCCCAAGATGACTTTGATAAAATGCCCAGCACCCAGAAGGGACATCGATTTCCCCTCACAGTGAGGCCACCCATAGCCTGCAGCACCAGGCTCAGAGCCATGTGGCACCCACTCTTCCTGAGCCCGCCCCCGTCTCCTGGCAGCAAGCCCCATCCCATCCGCACAAGGGTAGGAGACAGCATCCTGGGTAGCTCTCTCCAGGCCCCCGTCCTACCCCAGGGCCCGGCTTTACCTTCCGTGGTGGGACTGTCAACCAGGAAGGAGGAGGAAGTGGTGGTGATGGTGACGTCCTCATCCAACAGATTGCCCGAGCTACTGGGGGAAGCTGAGTACAGATCCTCCTCCCGGAAGTCCTCGCACGTCTTGCCCTCTGCCTGCAAGAGAACTGAGTGCTACTGCCAGATGTAGCTGGACCCCAAGTACATTTTTTTTGTTTGTTTTGTTTTTGTTTTTCTTTCGGTACCAGGAATCGAACTCACGACCTTGCGCTTGCCAGGCAGGCGCTGTGCCGCTGAGCTAAATCCCCAGCCCCGACTCCAAGTACATTTATACCTCCCACTAAATCCTAGCTACTCAGGAGGCTGAGGCAGGAGGGCCCTGAACCCAGGAGTCTGAAGCCAGCCTGGGCAACACAGCAAGATCTTGTCTCACAAAATAAACTAAACCTTCCATCTTGTCCTGTAACAGTCTTGTCCTACAGGGCAATCTGTGAGTTGCTTCAAATCCCTTGATTAATCAATAGGGCACTGGCCCCCAGCTTTTGGGGGTATGTCAGCAACATCAAGGAATCAAAATGCTGAGTGTTCTGGAAAATTCTAGCAGTGACAAGGAACCTCCATGGGCTTCTAAATAGCAGATGCTGGGACACACTCCATACCCCAGAATGACTGCCACCCTGAAAAGCTGCAGGGCTGGTGCCTGGCTGGTGCTTCACGGATGTCACTGTGTCCATGGCCTCGCCTAAGGGTCCAACTGGGGCTGAGGTCATGCCCAGGGTCCCCTCCACAGGGACCAGAGGAGCTCCTGGGGGCTGTCTGCTCATGGCCAAGTCTGGGAAGTACTTGTGGCTGGGATTTACAGGGCTCTCTAGAACCTTCTAGAACCTTCCACATGATCTGCAGGGCTCAGAGCAGATGGAACACAAATCTCAAATGGAGGAGAGGAGAAGACACCAACAATGAAAGACACTTAGAGGGCTAGGTATGGTGGTGCACGCCTATAATCTCAGCACTCAGAAGGCTGAGGCAGGAAGACTGCCATGAGTTTGGGGCTGGCCTAAACAATATGGTGAGAGCATGTCTCAAAAAAATTTTTAAAAAGGCACCCAGAGAAGAGCCACCCAGGGAGGGACCACCACAGGTCGCCCAAGCCACTCACCTCCTGGGCACAGCCATAGGCCAGCCACTCCTGGCGGTAGCGGTCAAAGCCACTGGAGCACCTGCAGGGGGACAGAAATGTCAGAGGCAAAGGGACTGGCGGAGAAGCCCCTCTGTCACAAGCCCCAATTCAGTAGCTACAGACCGGGTGGTCAGGCTCCCGGAGCACTGGGCAGCCGTGGAAGCTGCAGCTGGACCCTGCTGCCCCTCCATTCTTCCCTGGAGGCAGGAAGGTGTCTGTGGGGTCCCCACCTTCCTGATCCGGCTCCCCTGGATCAAGGCCACATCTGCCCAGATGTGTGTGGTGGGCTGCATGACCTCCAGTGACCTGTAAGGTCCCTTCGACCCTGCGCTGCTGTGGCATTGCTGAGCACGCGGGAAGCCGTGCCCACGTCCTCCTCTGAGAAACGCCTGCCACGCGCAGGGCTCTGAAGTGCGGCTCGGGCCCTGTGCTTGGAGAGCAGGGCTGGGCAGGGCTGGGCCCCGGTGGACACGGCCAGCACTTCCTGCATGACCTTTAAAGGGCAGGGAGGGCCCTGGCGGAGGCGGGAGAGATGGAGACACCAAGCGCCTCCCCAGGGAGAGGGTGGGGGCGAGGCGTGAGCCAGGGCCTCCCGCGCACTTCTCCGCTCTTGTCTCTGCAGCACTAGGGGAGTCACCGAGCCCTGCGTGAGCCCAGGGACACCTGCGCGGAAAGGACAACATCCGGAGCCGCCGGGGCCTGGAAATAACTCCCGGCAAGTTCCCCGTGCACCAGCAGCCGCCCACCATCTGCCCAAGATGGGCGAGGCGGAGGGCGAGGCTTCCCAGGGCTGAGGCCTCCGCCCGCTCGGAGCTGCTGTCTGGAGCGGGACGGCGGGACCTGGCCTTTCCGTAGGTCTCCTTGCCCGCCACTGTGGGGCTGGGGGCGCTGGGAGAGGCTCGGGACTCGTTCCTTAGATCACACTGATTTCCTGGAAACTCAGCCTGCAGGGCAGGTCTAAGGGCAACCACCCAGAGTCAAAGGCTGGCAGGAAAAGGAGCCATTTACTGGGCACCTCTGGAATGCCAGGCGGCCCAGGCCTGAGCAGCGCCCGCATCACCTCTTGGGAGCCCGACAGTGATGCTGGAGGCAAGGGTTATGACCATCACAAGCCCACCCGGGGGCTGAGGTCACCTTAGAGTCCAGAGTGGGCCATGCTGGGGTAGAGGATGACCGGAAGACGCCTGCCGGGGGAAGTGACGTTGTCTCCATCAGACCTGGCCCAGAGCAGGGAGGGAGCCCTAGGAGACTGGGAGTGGGCAACAGGATGAGGGGAGGGGAGAACAGACCCATAGGCGCCCCCTGGCATTCCAGGGACCTGGGTCAGCCTGGGCCCCCGACAGCTGGCGAGGATGGGCCCTCGCTAGAGTGCATCAGGCCCACGGTGTCGGGGGACAGGAAGTTTCCAGCCCATGTCAGCCTCACACGCTCCAAGGGCACCGCCTGCCACAGGGTCACCACCACAGCAGGGCAAAGGCCACACCAGAAGCCCCCACAACACTGCAGGGTCCCCGAGCCGAGAGAGACGCGCCACTAGGCATTTTGCGTGCACCTGACTCACCTGCGGTTCAGCATGCGCTGGACGCTGGGTCCTGCAGGGGCAGCCAGCCCTGAGCTCCCAGGCCTGCCCCCTCTAAGGTGATGGCAGGGCCCCATCACCAAGCCATGGCTCTCAGCCCTGCAGGTGCGCACGACCTAGCACGGCAGTCAGACCCCCAGGGGTCTGGTCTCCCGGATCTCAGTCCCAGGGTTGGGGTGGGGACCCTCGGGTGATCCCGAAGGGGACTGAGTTGTAGGGCTTCCCACTTCCGCAAGAGCCCTCATCCCCCGGGAACCCCCCGTGTGTTATTTCTCTTGGATGAGAGAACTGAGCTTGCATTAGGCGTCCATCCTGGGAGGGACTGGCTTCCAAGGGGGCGTGGATGATGAGTCAGCCTTAAGAACCTTATCCCCAATCTGGCTCCCACCCAGGAAACTCTGCTTCCAGAACCACGCACAGACCTCCCTCCGCAGCTCTAAGGGTCTACGGGTGTCTCCGCACCCACACCCGGGCCCGCGGGAACCCGGGGTCTCGGGCTCCACCTCGGTGGCTCATAGCTATCCCTGGGCTGGCGGTTCTCCCAGGTGTTGGCAAAGGCGGCCCAGGCAGAAATGCAGATTCCTGGGTTCCCAGTGCAGAGGGCAGAGGACTCTGCAAGTCTATCGGGTGCCCACAGCTGGGTCCTCCCCAGGGACCCGGGGCTCCGTGTGGAGGCGGCACGAACCTCTGCAGGACATGGCACCAGGTGCAGTTGAAGTTCAGGTCAGAGGAGACGCAGGTGTCGCAGCTGTGGTGCTGCAGGCAGGCTGGGGTGGGGGGAGACGGAGACAGAGAGGGGCTCAGCCCCAGGCCTCGCTATGGCGTCCAGGCCTCGCCCAGAGCGTGGGCGCCCTCCAGGCCGCAAGTGCCGCCCTCACTGGAGTCCAGCCTTGACTCTTTAAACCTCCCTTCCTCCCTCCTTTCTGGCCACCCAGGACCAGAGGGTCAGGCCCTGAGCTGGTGCTGGGGATGCAAAGGTCCAACCTGTTCCCCTGATCCTCGCCTGTTCAGGTCCCCTGGGCAGACAGACCCCAAACAGATCATCCCACAAAAACGACAGCAGAATTAGAGCTGTCCTGCGGTTCACGACATCTTATGGAGGAAAGCTCCAGGAACCCTGAGTATGAGCGGGTCCCACCTCGTTGGGAGGTCACATGGGAACAGTTAGGGCCACCGTGGTGGGGCAGATGGCTGTGAAGACAAAACGAGCCCCGGGGCGCAGCGAACCCCTCCCCTGCGTAGCGTGGCACATCCCAGAGGACGACTTGGGATGCCACGAAACCACAGGAGCAGGATGTTTACCTCCAGCGAGACGCTGTTACCAAGGAGACCTAAAAAAGCATGCGAGCCTCCCGTGCTCTGGGTCAGCTTGCAAATCACTAATGTGGAGGTCGCAGAGCTGGGCGGCACAGGATGCTCCCTGGCTTTGCTGTGGATGTTGTTATGGTAACCGTTGCTGGGTTACTTCTAGGGACCCGAAGCCCACTTTTGCTGAAGGGGTTGGCCCTTAACTTGAACCTACAGACATCCAGGGGTGACTGCCACGGGAAGAAACGCAGGCTCTCTTCATAATGTTTCTGTCCCCTTAGCGATCAGCCTTTGGTTCTGCATATAGACAGCTGATTATTTAAGTATTTTGCCCAGAGCCAGGCGTGGCAGAGCGCGCACACCTGTAATCCCAGCACTTGGGAGGCTGAGGCAGGAGAGTCATCTCGAGTTTGAGGCCAGCCTGGACTACAGCGGACTCTATCTCAAAAACAAACAAACAAACAAAAGCAAAGCTCTCCCTAGGTGGCTCTAGCCTTTGCCACAGCTCCGGGAAGGAGGTGGCGTTGGGCCCATGTTACAGATGGAAATGGAGGCTGGGAGGTGAGATGGCCGTGCCCCTCAGGGCTTGGGTGACCACGGTCTGACTCCAGAGTGAGTTCAGGATGGCACAACGCCCCCCAGCCTGGACACGACCCCTACTCACTGGGCAACGGGGTGAACTCCACGGCTGAGGCGCTGGCGATCTTGCTGGTGTCCAGCTCCACACGGTGGTACTCGAAGATGGTCCTGCGCCGCGACTCTGCGAGAGAGGCAGCACCTGTCCCCAGGCGCCGACCCCAGCCGGAGGCCCCGAGGCCCACTCTGGGGCCCTGGCCCGAGCCCAGACGCAGCTCGGAGGGAGCAGGGAAGCCTGTGGGCCGGGGATGCTACCGCTTCGGGGAGCTGAGGGCCAGAGAAGACCTGGGGAACAGCCTAGGGTACAAGCAGTCAGCTACTCCGCCAGCCCCACACTGTGTGCTTAAAGGCTCTTTGGAGGGAGGTGTGAGGCTGCGAGCTGCTCACAGGAGCTTCGGTTTCTTGTTATATTTGGTTTTTTGAGATAGGGTCTCACTCTGTAGCCCAGGCTGTTCTTGAACTCATGGTGATCCTCCTGCCTCAGCCTCCCCAGTGCTGGGATGACAGGTGTGTACCCCATACTCAGTTCTGCAGGTGGGTCTGGAGGAAACTTTTCTAAGATGGCAGCAGAGCTCAGTGGGTCATCCACACACAGAGGGGCTCCTGCGCCACTGCCGGGCACCCTGCCCACCCGCTCCTGTGAAGAATCGGGGCCCCCACTGTGTAGCTGAGCATCGCGGCACATTTCAGCACGTGCTGCTCCACCTTGGAACTGCTCCCTCTGCCAGGACTGGACCTCATTGCTCTGGCCCCCGCGCTCCCCACACCTGCAGCAGCCTCAGCGCGACACCTCAGAGACCAAGGCCGCCTCCTGCGCAGCGAAGAGGGCACCGCGCTGGTGTTGGTGGCAGAGGTCCCGGAAGTCAGCAGGCCCCTGCAGCCCCGAGGACTAAAGTCTGAGCACCGTCAACCACCACAACCCTGGGGAGCCCACCGGCCACCCTGTCACCCGCTGGCCAGGCGCTGCACCGGGCCGAGGAGACGGGACGGAGCTCCATCCTAGCGGATGTCTGTGAGCGCTGCTGGGACAGCAGGGACATCCCCTTCGAGGCAGCCTGGCCCAGCGCTGCCTGGTGGTCTGGACATCATTACCACCCGCCTTCACCCTGCCAGGCTCTGGTGCCAACCTGTCCATGCCCAGCGTCCTGGGGCCGCCCCCCTCTGCCACCCCCAGGTCCAGACTGATGCTCCCCCTCCGGGGTCACCCCGGCTTCCCTTGCTTCCTGCTTTTGTCCTCAGCAGAAACGGGACAACAGGGCACACAGGGACATTAATGCTCAGGGGGTGGATGGGCTTGGGGCCCTGGGGGCCGGTCCCCTTACACCCCCAGCACTAGGGGAGGGCCAGGGCGCCCTTTCTGCCAGGGACAATGACGCATGACGCCCAGCCCCCCTCCCCAGGACTCTGCTGGTTTCTAACAAGATCCAGGCTCCTGTTCCCGCCCTCCTCTTGTCCAGGGTGGGTCCCAGACTCGCTGCCGCCTGGGGGACAGCGGGAGGGAGCGGGGCCGGGGGTCCAGCTGGCTCTGACACGTGTCTGGTGGGAGGAGATGGGCCGAGAGCCGCAGGGGGCTAAGCAGTCAAGGTGTCCTGCCTTGTGTCACAGTGGGGAAACTGAGGTCACACAGAGAAACCCGCAAACGGATTCCGCTTTGTACAGCACTACAGGGTTCACCAAGCCCATCCCCAGCCTTCCATGGGAGCATTTTAGGTGGTGGCGGCGAACCTAGGGCGTGCGCGCCGCAGCGGGCTGTTCATATCATTCAAAGCTCTAAAAGGCTTGCCCTTGCCGATTTACAGTACCTAAATGAGCACATTCCCACAGACGCCCAGTGCCGCCCTGCTGAGCTCCTCCCGCAGCGCCAGAGTGATCGTCGGCTTTGCCCTGGGGCTCCTGCCAAGTCCCGACCACCAGGTGACATGCAGAACAGACCTGATGCTGCACCTGAATCATCTCATTTGACCTTTTTTTTTTTTGGTCCTTTTTTTTGAGGCAGGGTCTCGCTATGAAGTTCAGGCTGGCCTTGAGCTCACTTTGTAGCTCAGGCTGGTTTCAAACTCATGACGATCCTCCTGCCTCAGCCTCCCAAGTGCTGGGATTACAGGCGTGCACCACCACGCCCAGCCCATTTGACCTTGTAATTTCTGGGGTACACAGACAGACGTCACTATCTCCCCATCTGGCAAAGAAAAAAAGTGAGACCAAGGCAGCACCATTGTTTGCCCAAAGCCACAGCAGTTTTGGGTTTTTGCAGAGGCCAGAATTAGAAGTCAGGTCTCAGGGCCGGGGATGTAGCTCAGTGGCACAAGTGTCTGCCTGGCAAGTTGAAGGTCCTGAGTTTGATTTCCGATACCAAAAAATTTAAAAAGTAATCTAAAACTCAAGTCTCCATGCCAGGGCAGCTCCAGGAAGTCCCCAAAAGTGTCTACAACTGCCTGGCACAGCGTGGGAGGGGCCCGGGTCCCCAGGGGCGCCTTAGGCTGGTTTCAGCCCGATTCCAAGCCTCCTATCGAGCGTCACTGGGCGCTGAGTCGGGGACACGTGTTCTGTGCTGCCTGGTGACCTCCAGCGACCTCTGTGTCTCTAGAGAGGCAGAGGGAAACATTCACACATCTTTAAAAACAAATAAATCACACTTGTCATTCCAGCACTCAGGAAGCTGAGGCATGAGGACTGCCACAAGTTTGAGGCCAGCCTGGGCTACATAGTGAGTTCAAGGCTTGCTTGAACTACATGGTGAGACCCTGTCTCAAAAAACTAAAAAAGCCGGGTGTGGTAGCGTACGCCTGTAATCCCAGCACTCAGGAGGCTGAGGCAGAAGGATCATTGGGAATTTGAGACCAACCTGGGCTACAAAGTGAGCTCAAGGCCAGCCTGAACTGCATGGTGAGACCCTGTCTCAAAAAGAAAAAGAAAAGAAAACCAAATAAAAACAAATAATGAAGCCAAAACCCGAAAGATTCAATGAGTGTGTTTATCCTTCTCCTGAACAACCCCCAGCCAAGAGGGGCAGCAAGTCTCAGAATGTGGGCAAGAACTTGGGGTGTTCTGAGGAGACCAGTTCCTAAGAGGACCCACCAGTGTGAGTGCAACCCCAGGAATGCACATATGCCCCCACTCCTACAGACACCCAGATACACACACAGCGTTCTGGTGTTGGCATTGCTGGTTCTGCGGATGGAACACAAGGTCTTCACAATGCCCTCCATTCCCATCCTTTAAAAAATGTTTTATCTTGAGACAAGGTCTCACTACGTTGATAAATTGCCCAAGCTAAACTTGAACTCAAGGTCCCCCTGCATCAGCCTCCCAGAGCCCTGGGATTACAGGTGTGCGCCACCACGCCCCATTCACAGATTTTGTCTCTAAACAAGAGCCCTCGCCAAATCCAAGTGGGGTCTGACGGAGACTCAGGGGAATGAAGGGCCTTATTTTGTAACTCCTGTGCCCAGCAGGGCACCGAGCCCACCCGTTAGAAGGCAGCCCAGCACAGCGCCTGCCTAGCAAGCGTGAGGTTGTGAGTTCAATTCCCAGTACCAGGAAAACAAAAATGAAAGCACTTAGTTTGGGCTGGGGATTTACCTCAGCGGCACAGTGCCTG
>NW_004955451.1:14006756-14028235 GCF_000276665.1 Chinchilla lanigera
TTTTTTTTGAGACAGGGTCTTGCTATGTAGTGCAGGCTGGCCTTGAGCTCACTTTGTAGCCCAGGCTGGATTTGAACTCACAGCATCCTCTTGCCTCAGCCTTCTGAGTGCTGGGATGACAGACGTGTACTACCAATGCCTGGCTGGTTCCTTTCCCTCTGCAGCCAGCTCTGGGTCCTCCACCGCCCCACTGGCAGCCTGGCACAGGCCGCTGACACACAGCTGACCTGGAGTTTAGCCTAGAAAGAAAATTCTGGAGAAAGTGGAGGCTTGTGTGTTAGGGCCATCTAAGGCCATTCCAGGGCCAGCCAAGGGGCAGGCCACAATACGGAGCCCTTGATAATCAAAGCCTCATTAACCAGTTCCAGTAATTCAGACTGTCAGTTTTAAAATAAGGTATGCTCAAGTTGCTTTTATGCTGCCCATGAAATAGAGGAAATGACACTGGCTCCCAGCTATCCCTCAGCCACTGAAGAGTGTAGGGGCCACCTCGGACACCTTGAGCACGTCTAAAAGCTGTCTCTGTCTCTTTCTCTGTCCCTCTCTCTCTCATTTTATTCTGGATTTTGAAGACAGACTCTCTCTATATAGCCCAGGCTGGGTTTAAACTCATGGTGATCCTCCTGCCTCAGCCTCCCGAGTGCCAGGATTACAAGCCTGTGCACCGCTACACCAGGCAGTGAGGTTTTTCCATCAAAGATGCTCTGCAGAAGGCAAGGATGGTGAGAAAAACCTGGGCTGGGGAGGAAGGCGCTGGGAGCCGGACGAGAGGGTCCCAGACAGGATTCAGCAGCTTGGGAAGCAGGGAGGGTCCTTGAGTGCTGGGGAACCGAATCCACTCCTTGGATGGCAGGGAGCAGCCTCGCTGGGTAGGAGGACAGAGATGCCACCCCTCGGGGCTTGGGCAGCGGGAAGGTCTGAGGAGACCACAGAGCTGGGGACGCGGGGCTGTCCCCAAACTCGGGTAACCACTGCTTCTTGGGATTTGCGGTTATTTGCGGCTCAGCCGAATCCAGACGAAGCCCCTCAGCTCAGGTCGGACTCCAGGCTTAGGGCAGCCCGACCTCCTCACACAGGTCGGTGTCACTCCCGAAGGCAGGGCTGAGCCTGGTTTATTTTACCTCTGCCGTGCTGTGGCTCAACCGCGCCCAGCCCCTCGCACATGCCGCCTGGCCCATTTTCAAATCTTACGGCGGGGAGGCCTCTGTCCCAGAAAAACCACGAGTGTCACTGCGCCCCCACTGCCATCGCAGGTCTGATTTTAGAGCTCCAGGTCCCCTCGGGTCCGGACTGGTGTCCCCAGCTGACATCTCCCAAGCCCAGGTGGCACCAGACCCTGCCTTCCACAGAGCCACGCAGAGCAGAGGACGGTGGCTTCAGCAGGACCCCGAGCCTGGCAACTCCGGTCCTGTCCGCCCCGTTATTTCAGCGGGGCTGAGTGTCCTCCCACCTGCTCCAAAGCAGTCAGCACCCCAGGTTCCCACAGGAGCCCCCATGCACACCCACCCTGCCCCCGGAGCTGACTTCCTCTCTTCCCCCCATCCAATGTGCAATTCCTGACAGGCCCTCCTCCCTCCCTATCCCCAGAACAGCCTGAGGAGATGTACCTGGGGCTGCAGGAGTGAGGGATAGCTAAGGAGGAAAGGGTTCACTCCCTGGCTGGAATCAGGGTGGGTCAGATTAAGGAAGGCTTGATGTCTGAGCGAGGTAGCACTCGCTGGCCATCCCAGCACCCTGGGAGGCTGAGGCAGGAGGATCAAAAGTTGAAGTCCAACCTGGGCAATTCTGAGACTTAGCAAGACCTGGTCTAAAAATTAAAAATAGAAAAAGGGCTGGGGATGGAGCTCAGTGTAAAGGCCCTGGGTTTAATCATCAGTACAAAGAAAAAGGCTCAATGGGATTGAAATCGGAAAGATCTAGGTCTCAATTCTCTCCTCCCTAGCTGCGTGACCACAGACAGGCAAGTGGGGCAAATGCTCATTTGTTTGTTTATTTATGTATTCATTTTTGTTTGTTTTTTGAGTCAGGGTCTTGCTATATAGTTCAGGCTGGCCTTGAACTCACTGTGTAGCCCAGGCTGGATTTGTTTTTTGTTTTTGTTTTTCGTTTTTATGTTATTGAGATAACATGGTTTTTTTTTCTTTTCTTTTCTTTTTTTTGGTTCCAAGAATTGAACTGGCATGGCGTGGTGGCGCACGCCTGTAATCGCAGCACTTGGGGAGGCTGAGGCAGGAGGATCCTTAAGAGTTAGAGACCAGCCTGGGCTACATAGTGAGCTCAAGGCCAGCCTGAACTGCATAATGAGACCCTGTCTCAAAAAGACAAAAAAAAAGAATTGAACTCAGGACCGTGAGCTTGCCAGGCAGGCGCTTGTGCCACTGAGCTATATCCTCGGCCCGTTTTTATCTTATTGAGACAGGATCTCCCTATGCAATTCAGGCTCACCTTGAGCTCACTTTGTAGGCCACGCTGGTTTCAGAACTCACAACGACCTCCTGCCTCAGCCTCCCAGCCTCCCGAGTGCTGGTATTATAGGTGTGCGCCATACCCAGCCACGTGTACTTGTTTAGAGTGGTACAAATGCCCTCACCGTGGAGGCGGGGGGAGCAGCATCAATGAAAAGCTGTAAAGCTGGTACCTGGGGCATAGGATTGTAGTGTGCACACCAGGCAGATGGGAAATTGGCCTCCTGGTACCCGTGCCTTAGGCAGTGCCCTCTCAGTGTGAGCTGGATCCAGTGACTTGCTGCCAACCACAGGACATGGCAGAAATCATTAAAACTCTGCTGTGAAGACTCTGGCTTCCCTCTTCCAGCCCATCTGCCATCTTGATTATTGAGTCAGGAGCCAGAGCCCTGTGGTGAGCTGTCCTGGGAGAGACTCACAAGGCAAGAAGCCAAGCAGCCCCTTTGGGGACCTGAGTCCTGCTCCTAGAGGCAGATCTCTTCCTGCCCCAAAACGTGACCCTGGCTGACACTTTGATCACAGCCTGTGAAAGATGCCTGAGTCATACTGTGCTTCCTGAGCCAAAGAAATTGAGTTAACACAGTCACTGTTTCCAGCTACTACATTTTTGGAGCCATTTGTTACATAGCAGTAGCTAACTAATACAATGTTTGGAGGTTTTCTTTGTGATACTGGGGATGGAATCTAAGCTCCACCTACCAGGCAAATGCTCTACCACTGAGCCCCACCCCAGCCTTCTCTAATTGTTTTCTCACTCAAGTTTTGGCTTTAGTAGGCCCCCCAAGACCCCACAGACACTGAACACAGCTGACTTACAGAAGGGCTAACTCCAGGGAGGGGGTCTGGGGGACAGAGGTCAGGGACAGGGACAACTATAATCTTTTCTATTTTTATTTTTATTTATTTATTTTTTAATCTTTTCTTTTTGTCAGTACTGGAGTTTGAAGCAGGCCCCCCACACTGAGCTATGTCCATAGTCCTTTTTTATTTTTTATTTTGAGATAGGGTCTCAATAAGTCACTAAATCACCCAGGCAGGGTTCAAACCTACTATGATCCTCCTGCCTCAGCCTCCTAAAGTGCTGAGATTATAGCTGTGCTCCTCTACAGCCAGCAAGAACTCTAATCTTTTCTCTACATTCTTTTGTATCTTTTACATTTTGTTTTGTTTTGTTTTTTGTCTTTTTGAGACACGGTCTCGCTATGCAGCTCAGGCTGGCCTTGAGCTCACTTTGTAGCCCAGGCTAGCCTCAAACTTGCAACGATTCTCATGCCTCAGCCTCCCGAGTGCTGGGATTACAGGTGTGCGCCACCACGCCAGGCCTATCTTTTACATTTTGGGCCAGCTACATTTTCACAAGTTCACGCCCAGCCTGGACCACTTAGTGACTTAGCCAGACCCTATCTCAAAATGAAAAGCCTCCCCTAGCTGCATATTGGGGTTTGAGGCAGGAAAAAAGAACTGTGTCCTTTAAAATGTCAGCGCTGGAGGGGGACCCAGGGAGGCAGCTCCCCTTCTGTTCTTCGCCCGTTTTACAGAGGAGGCAGCTGAGGCTGAGGGAGGATATGGTTCACAGGTCAGCATTTGGGGGCCTCCCCACCGGCTGGCTGGTCGGGGTCCCTTAGACTCACCTGGCACATCCGGGCCCGTATTGAGGACCATGAAGGCGTCGGACAGGCCAGCTTTCACGGGGTGCTGGGCGGAGCTGATCTCCCAGACAGACATGGGGATCTGCGGGCCGGAGAAGCAGCTCCGTCTGCCCTGAGTCCCTTGGGCTGACCCGGACTCTACAGAGCTCAGAGCCACCTCTTAGAGGACTCGAGAAAGACACCTCAAGCCTCCACTCTCACCCCGACTCCGCGTCGTCCCCGTACTGAGCCATCCGCTGAGCCTGGGGATAGCCCCAAGACCAGCTGCCCCAGCCGCCAGCACTTGCCTCTTTGTAGCTGAAGACAATGCGGCCGTCGCGGTGCAGAGCCACCTGGAACGTGAAGCTGCCCCTGTCCTCGCTGCCCTGGAGGTAGATGTGGTCCCACTGCACCACGAAGATCGTCCCTGGGGAGGGAGCAGAGCCTGGCTGGGCAGGGAGCCGGGCCCTGTGGCAAAGACAGCCCGGGCTGCGCACAACGGCGGGCTGGGTCCCTCGGGGTGATAGGGGGTGATGGGGGCGTCCTAGTCACTTCCCTATCCCCGAGGCACAGCACCGGGCACCTGCAACTTACAGCTTCCGGAAGGAGAGGTTTACTTCAGTTCCTGGGTTTTGTTTTTGTTTTTGTTTCGGTACTGGGAATTGAACCCAGGACCTTGCACTTGCCAGCCTGGTGCTTGTGCCCCTGAGCTATGTCCCTGGCCCTGTTTTAAAGGTTTCAAACCCTTGCACAGCAAGCAGCCACCACGGGAGCTGCTCACTTCCGGCAGCCAGGAAGCTGTGAGTGAAGGGAGGAGCCCTTTCCAGGCCCCGCCCACCTCCTAACAGCCGGTTTAGCTTTAGCGACCCATGGTATTGTTTCGATCCTCCTGCCTCAGCCTCACAAGTGCTGGGATCACAGGCATACATCACCATGCCTGGCATCCATCACCTTTCAAAAACCGTGCCAATAAGTCCGTGAGACTTGCGCCAGGGGTGGGGGGTGGGCGACGGACGGGACACTTCAAGACACAGGAATAGGAGACTTCTGTTCTCCAGACGCCTCAGTGAGGAGACACAGTAAAGGCCCCTGACCACTCTTTCACCTCCAAGAGCCTGGCCCTTCTGGGTCATCTCCTCAGACTGCTGGGCAGCAGGCACTGTCCCCATAATGTGACTGTGGCCCATCCCAGCCCTCTCTGGCTTGGGGTTCCTTTAAAGGGGCTGGCCGGGGTGCCCGGAGTTGGTGCCCGGCGCTCCGAGCTCTGCCTCACCATTGTCAAAGTAGGCCACCGTGGAGCTGTCGGAGTAGCCAGGGTTGAAGTTGGCCATCAGGGGTGCCACGTACTGAGTGGCTGTGAGCATCCTGTGGATCACGTCGCCTGTGAAGAGGAAGCCTGCGGGGACAGATGAGGGGCTCAGAGCCGCCGGTGAGCAGGAGCGGAGGGTGTGCCCCACGCCCACCGGGGCTCCGGGTCGGCCTGCTTGGAGCCACAGGGGCCCAGACCAGACAGGTCCTGCCTGCCCCGCGGGTGTGAACCACAGGGCCCAGAAGAGGTGAGAAGCCCTGGGAGTGGGGTCTCCAGGGAGCCTCCCGGCCCCCCTCCCAGCGCAATCCTCCGCCGCTCGCCTTACCTCCCGTTGCTATGGTGATCTGTCGCAGAGGATGCCCATAGAAAGGGAAATCGAAGGACAGGACCACTCTCTGTGGGGACAGGGGAGCATGAGTCTGGGCAGAGTGGGGGCGGCACCCGCAGGGCCCTGCGGATCCTAGATCTTAGACCGCAGCCACGCCCTGCACCGGGCGGGCACTCACCGAAGCCTGCCGGTGCGCACTGGACAGGGTCCTGTGTACCCGCACTTGGGTCTGGTTGGCCTCGGCCATGTCCACCCACAGTTCCCGGCTGCGGGGCTCACTGGGGCCGTAGACACGGGACACGTAGTAGTTGTGGTTGTACTCCTGCGGGGGACAAGACAGGGCCCGCAGGGAGGAGGGGTCAGGCTGGCCGGAGCCATCTCTGCCCTCCCCACTCGGATTTCCAGGCGCCGGAAGTCACCCACGTCCGGGCGCTGGGCCCGCGGCCCAGAAGGATGGCCTGGGCTGGGACCCCTCCGTCCCTCCTTGAGCCCAGAGACTGCACTCCTGGCCCTCAGCAGGTGTGGCCCTGCCACATCTGCCCCTGCTGGGCCCGTGCCCAGCCCCACAGCAGCCACCACGCCTCTGCGCAGCCCGAGTCCCACAGGGCACGCTGGGGGCCCGAGCGGGAGCAGCCCTTGGGAGCACCTCAGTGAAAGGAAAGGAAAATGGCTCCTAGAAGGCCGTGCGCTACAGGAGACCACGGGGCGCCATTAGAGGGAACAGCGTGTCGCTCTGCTCCTCTCCCAGTGAGGACGGGCTGAGCTGGGTGCGTTCCACAGGGGGCACTTGGGGCCTGGGCATCTGGGTCACTAATGGCTGCCCAGCAGCGCTGGCCGTGGACAGAGTGAAGGAGGTTCTGCCTGCCCGCTCCCTGCTGCCCAGCCGGCCCTGCCCTGGGCCCAGCATGACCGAGACCAGTGGCTCCTGGCATCCTCACAGCGACGGCCAGACACGGCCTGGGGACAGGGACCCGCTCAGGGGCCGGGCGAAAGGGGGAAGAGACGCAGGAGGGCGGGGTGCCTGCTGCCGCTGCCTCCTCCCCCTTTCTTCAAAGCTCAGCTTAAATGTCACCTTCTTAGCGACATCCTGCCCCTGCTCACCCACCCAGTGAGGACGCCCACCCCTTCCGAGCGGCCTCCTCCTCCTCCCAGGTTTCCAGGAGTCGCCCAGGGTCCGCTGCTTTCTTGTCACCTGAGCCAGGCGGGTGGGACGGATGGCTTTCAATGAAGCCACTATAGGGCGCGAGTCCCCCGGGGGAGGCAAGAGTTGGGTTACCAACGCCGCCTCCTTGCCTGTCACAGCGCCACCCCCTTCCAATAGCACATTTACAGGTACTGCGGCACATGCCTGTAATCCCAGCACTTGGGAGGCTGAGGCGGGAAGATTGCCGTGAGTTCTGAACTACACAGAGAGATCCTGTCTCAAAAAAGAAAAGTGTACTGAAGGGCTGATGTTAGCCTCACACTGTGAAGAAGGGAAGCCAAGGGCGCCCCAGCCTACCTTCACGTGTCTGCTGCGCCCCGAGCACAGGGACAGCCGAGGGCACCTCCCTGCCTGGGGCTCGAGGTCCTCACATGCACGGTCACCCCGGAAGCTTGCATGGTGAGCGGAGGCCCCGCCCCTACTGTATGTGGCTCTCTCTTCTGCCTTCTGAGGACAGGAGCAGGAGGCTGGGAATGGGACGGAGCAGTAGCCTGCGATGGGCTGGAAGTTGGGAAATGAATCTGCTCCCCGAAAACTTTGAACAGCAGCCCTCAGAACCAAGCACCGTGCTCTGGGTTGCTGTGGTTCCGCTGAGGCAACCTGGAGTTGCTCTCCTCCAAACCACTCACTCTCCCTGCCTAGGACATTCTGTGGCTCCCCAGTGCTACTCAAGACAGAGGTTACACCCTCACCACAACCCACAAGGTCCTGTGAGGCTGTCTGGGTACTGCCTATTTGACATCCATCCCCTTCTCCTCTTTACTAACAGAACATTGATTTTGCAGCAAGCAGCAACACAGCCAGCAAAACCCCTCATTTTCTGAATGTCTTCAGGGTCACCATGGCACACAGGCTGGCTAAGAGACCAGCCCAAGGTTCCAGTGGAGATTTTGAAAGAAGTCAGATTTAACAGCTTGTCCCTTTTAACTTTTTCCTTTGCCTTCCTCCTGTCTAGAATGCCGACGTAATGGCTGGGGCTCCAGCAGCCATTTTGTCAGTGTAAGGAGAAGAGGTCGCCCCCTCCAGGGATGGCGGGATAGAAAGCAGGATGGAGCCTGGGTGTTTGATGACATGCTCCTTAAAATCCCTGGCTTTAGCTATCTGTCACACAGAAACAAATCCTTCCTTGCCGGGCATGGTGACGCACGCCTGTAATCCCAGCACTCGGGAGGCTGAGGCAGGAGGATCCTTTTGAGTTTGAGACCAGCCTGGGCTACAAAGTGAGCTCAAGGCCAGCCTGAACTGCATAGCGAGACCCTGTCTCAAAAAGACAAAAAAAAAAAAGAAAAGAAACAAATTCTTCCTGACGGTTGGTCTGACCGCCACCAGCACCTGCTCCTTGCTTGCTGTAATCTGTGCCCCAGGCCTACCGGGCTTCTGCCTGCAGGAGCCTCTTCCTCCCATCACAGCCTGAGCAAGGACTAGGCTGCTGTGCCTAGTTCCTTCCAGACTACTCGTCCCACCGCGATGAGCTCCGTCGCAGCAGAGGATCTTGGTACCACAGACCAGGCCGGCAGCAGGGCGGCCCCACCCCCACCCCAGCTTGCAGCCGGGGGTGGACAGGCTGGGGCAGGGTCTGGCTGCCCTCAGCCGCTTCCGGACTCCCATGGCCGCCGCGGTGCTGACTGCAGGCGTCCAGACAGAAGCCACGCGGTGCCGCTGTGAAGCCCAAGCAGACGCACACACCGACACCGGCTATGCGGCTCACTGGCTGCTTCCCCACGCGAGGACAAACGGCTGGTCCCCCTGCTCCACGGAGGAGCCCGGCCGTGGCTCATGTCCTTGCCACTGCTCCGCTTGCTCGCTGCCACATCATTTCCTGTGGCACCGGTGTGCCCTGGTCCCGTCTTCCTCCTAATGCCACCGAGATCAGATCTCGGGCGTCTGTCCCGATGAGCCCTTTTATCCTGAAGCCCCCGAAGGACGCGTGGCCTCCCTCCCTCCCGCAAGGCTGGATGGAGACACCGACCTCCTGATGCGCTGCGGTGAGGCGGGGATCCAATATCCACACGCGTCTCTGGGGGCTGCGCTCCGCACCACAGCCGAGCTCCTTGCCAATATGCACAGGGCCTCGGAGCCAAAGAGCCAGGCAAGCGCGGCCATCGGGAGCAGGACGGTGCTGGCGGCACCATGCAGCCGGTTTGGGGCCCAGAGAGGCCCGCAGCCCCTCCCCGGGCACAGGGTGACGCCGATCACCCAGGGCAGCAGAGCGGGGTCTGGAGCTACTCAGAGCCCTGCCGAGCACAGCCACGGAGCCGAGGAGGAGGAGACCGGAGAGGGCTCAGTGCTGGACACAGCCAAGGACTAAGTCCGCGAGGGGCCTAGGAGAGCGTGTGCGAGGAGACGGGAGCGGGCATTTCACGGGCATCAGCCCCAGCAACCCTTGCGGGGGGGGGGGGCTCATATCGTCCCATTTTCCAAGTGGGGAAACGAGGCCCAGAGTCACTTCACCATCTGGGGCCAGGGCAGTCCTGGGGGGGTAAAGCGTGAGTGTGTCAACTCGATTAGCGTGAACCAAGGGAGTCGGGGGGACACACGCTCCTGGGCGTGCCCTGGTGGTCATGACTGTCGCCTTGGCATCTCTCTCTGGTCCCTGGCTCCCTCCTGTCCAGCACTACTGCCCCGCTCCGCTTCCGGCCACCGCGAGCTGACTGCTTTGCTCTGCCAGGCCCTCCACCAACCGTGCGCTGATCCCTGAAACTGTGAGGCAAATTCAGCCTCTTCCCCTCTAAACTGTGGGTGTCGGGCATTGTGTTCCACTGATAGGAACGTGGCCGACCTGGCTCCCCTCAAAGACAGTGACGCTGCCCGCGGCAAAGACTGGTTTTCACCTTCCAATAGTCAGCCTCCCCTTAGTAGCAGAAGGCCGTGACGCTGAAGGACATCCCGCGCACTCCTCACAGTGGGGTGTGGCTATATGGCTGTCTGACTAAAGGAAATGAATAGGAACAAGCTGCCCTCCCCTTGCCTAGAGGGACACAGGTGTGATGGTCGGAGCTGAAGTAGCCATTTTAGACTACAAAACAGAGGGCAAACGGTACAGAGGGCAAACCAACAAGATTGGGGGGACCAGGTCCCCAACACCACGGAGATGCTGTATCGACCCTTGCTTACTTATGCTCACACTCTCACCTGTGGGGGGAGAAGTTCTCTGCTGTCTAAGACCCTGTCAGTAGGCGTGTGTTATAACGCCTGAGCCTGCACACTAATGAACACATGCCAGGCCCCTGCTGCATACTGTGTGACTTCAACACGCTACAGAGGCCGAGCCTGCAGGGAATCCACGTGACCCACCACCCATCACCGCGTGTGCTCCATGGGCTAGAAGACACGGGGCAACCTGCCGTTTCACACCGGCGTCCGCAGGAGCCAGGCCGCTGGGCAGGTCCACCCGGGACTGCCGGGACAGTGTGCACGAACCCTGGCCAATAACCACCCTCGTGTGGGGAGGCGGCGGGACATGGGTTTCAAACAGTTTTGCCCCTGAAATCCTTTCTGCCTTTGAATGCCATGCCACTCAGTAGACAGGTCACAGGGAAGCAGGACTGCCCGGGAGCGGGGAAGGGAAGCCCCAGCAGGCTTGGCACTACTTCTCGGACACACTCAGCCGGATGAGCAGCTCAGGGAACCCCTAGGGTTCCATGCAGCACAATGTGAAAACCGCTACTCCATTCAGCCAGGTGTGGTGGCGCACTCCTATAATCCCAGCAGTCAGGAGGCTGAGGCAGGAGGATTGCAGGTTCAAGCCCAGCCTGGGCAACTTAGTGATTTAGCAAGACCCTGTTTCAAAGTTTTAAAAAAGGGCTGGGAACATAGCTCTGTACAAAAGCCTTGGGTAGCCAGGGATATAGCTCAGCGGCACAGTGCCTCCTGCCTGGCAAGCAGGAGGTTGTGAGTTTGATTCTCAGTACCAAAAATAAGTAAATAAATAAGCCTAGGATTTGATACTCAATGTCACCAAAAAAAAAAAAAAAAAAGGAAAAAAAAAAGTGCTCCAGGATGAACAATGTAAGCATCATCAGAGCTGGTCCGAAACGCACTTCTTTCTCGGCAGTCCCAGACTGCGGTCAGAACCCACCTCTGCACAAGATTCCCAGCGAGCTCTCACAGAGTGGTTTGAGCAGCACGAGCTAAAAGCCCACCCTGCAGCAATACGTCACTCATCTTGTCGCCGCGGACCTGGCAGTTAAGACCTCAGAGACCCCGAAGGCAGAAAGACCTGGGCTCCTGTTGGGCTGCGCCATTCCCCAGCTGTGTGAGCTTGGGTAGGCGCCTTCAGCTCTCTGTTCCGAATGGAAGTGGCACAGTGTCAGGAACACCTGCCTCCTGGGGCCACTGCGTGGGCTCAGCGTCAAGGAGAACAGGGCTCCTCCAGCATCACCTACTGTTACTGTTTACCCTCGCCCGGGGCATGCAGATGGCAAGGTTTGCTGAAACTCAGGCTGAAACTTGCTGCCTGGCGCGACGGTGCAGCGGGAATTAAATTGGTTTCTTAGGCGGGATTAATGCAGTTCTCGCAGGACTGGAGTGGTTACGACACAGCACGGAGTTAAAAGCCAGGCTTCCCCGGCTGTTCTCTCCCCAGCACACACCCGCGTGGCCCTCACTGATGTGGCCGCCTGATCTGGGACTTCCAGCACCAGAACTGTGAGTTAAACAAACCTCTACTCTTTGTCTTTTTTGTCTTTTTCAGACAGGGTCTCGCCAAGTAGTTCAGGCTGCCCTTGAGCTCACTTTGTAGCCCAGGCTGGTCTCGAACTCACAAAGATCCTCCTGCCTCAGCCTCCCGAGTGCTGGGGTTATAGGCATGTACCACCACGCCCAGCTAACCTCTATTCTCTTAATCACTTAGCCTTGGGCATTCAGTTATAGCAGTAGGAAACTAAGAACTCTGCTGCCCTTGGGAGCAGTCAGACCTTAGGGTGAAATAAACCCAGACAGGACCCCTCCTCCATTGTTGGTGGGATGCTGGTGGGAGTGTAAATTGGTACAACCACTAGGGAAGCACCACGAAGATTCCTCAAACAACCAAAACCAGAGGTTCCATCTGACCCTGAGGTTCCGCTTCTGGGCATCTTCCCAAAAGAGTAAAAGTCATCATACTGCAGTGACACACGGGTATGCGTGTTTATAGCAGCATAAGTCATAAGAGCTAATTCTGGAAACAGCCCATCTATCCATCAACAGAGGAACAGAGGAAGCAAGTGTGGTATTTATATACAATGGAGTACTACTCTGCCATAAAGAAGGTAAAGTTGAAGGATTTTTTTTTTTAGGTAAATGGATGCACCTTGAGACCATAATCTTAAGTGAAATAAATCAGGCACTCAAGTTTAAATGTGAGAAATCCAAGGTATAAATAAGGAATGAGGTGGGCTGGGCATATAGCTCAGTGGCATAAGTGCCTGCCTGGCAAGTGCAAGGTCGTGAGTTCGATCCCTGGTACTGAAAAAATAAAAAAAACTAAGGAATGAAGGCTGGGAATATAGCTCAGAGGCACAAGCACCTGCCTAGCAAGCGAAAGGTCCTGAGTTTGATTCCCGGCACAAAAAACAAAAAACAAAAACAAAAAAACCCTCCTAAATAAGGAACAAAATGGGGGATTGATATTAGGAAGTAGGAAGAACTTGTTCAAATGCCAGGGGAACAAGAGATTGGTGAAAAGGGATTTAAAGAAAAGAACTGCAAGGACAAAAGGAAAGAGATCACCTGGCGTGGTGGTACACACCTGTAACCCCAGCACTTGGGAGGCTGAGGCAGGAGGATCGTTGCAAGTTCGAGGCCAGCCTGGGCTACAAAATGAGCTCAAAGCCAACCTGATCTGCACAGCAAGACCCTGTCTCAAAAAGACCAAAAAACAAAAAAAAAAAGGAAAGAGAACTTTGTGAATGGGGAGAGGAGAAGGATTGGAGGAGAGGAGCAGAAAGGGACAAATAAAGAATTAAGATACACTATGTACAAGGATACAGTCTCATGATGAATGTAATCATCTACTGCAAATGTGCTAATAAAATATATATATATAGCCGGGTGTGGTGGGGCACGCTTGTAATCCCAGCACTCGGGAGGCTGAGGCAGGAGGATTCCGGCGACTTTGAGGGCCACCTGGGCTACATACTGAGTTCAAGACCAGCCTGAATAACATGACCCTGACTCAAAAAAAAAAAAAAAAAAGGAAAGAAAAATGAAAGAAGCTCAGGCAGAACACCTGTCACCACAGAATGGCAGGAAGTGACGGTGACACAGAGGGCTCTCGCCCTGCTGAGAGCAGGCGGAACTGAGGGAGGCAACCCTGCCAGTGTAGGCTGTGACGGGGACTGAGGAGGAGCCAGAGTGGTTTTCCTGCCATGGCACTTCCTAAGGGCCCTGGCCTCGGGGAATGAAAGAGCATCTTGCCCCGGCGCAGCCTCAGCCTGGTATTTCCAACCCTCATTTGGGACGGCTGCAGGCCAGACCACTCGGAGGAGGGCCCACAACTTTCTTAACTCGTGCCCCTTCCTGGGTGTGTCCGCGGCTTCCAGCTGTCCCGATCTCACAAACATCGCCGCCAGGAGCTTCTGCAGTTCCAGCCCACCTCCCGGACGACGGCCCCGTTCAACAGCCCTGCGACAAGGCGGCACTTCTCAGGCTTGGTCGCATCTGAGACCTCAAGGCCAGGGCATCCTCTTCAGTCACCCAGTCCTGTTCTGTGTCCCTGTCAGTAAGGGCTGGGAGGGATCTGTGGTTAACTTTCTCACAATTGGGTTGCGGGTTGTTTGGGGGTTTTTTGTTGTTGTTGCTGTTGCTGCTGCAGTACTGGGGATCGAACCCAGGCAGTGCTGAATTGCTTTCCCAACCCTTTAAAATTTTTAAAAAATTTTTGAGAATAGCCCTCACTAAATTTCCCAGGAGGGGCCAGGCATAATGCCACACACCTATAATCCCAGCACTCAGGAGGCTAAGGTAGGAGGATCTCTGTAAGTTCAAGGTCAGCCCGGGCTACTAATGAGTTCAAGGCCAGCCTGGCACAAAACCGTGTCTCAAAAAACAAAACAAAACAAAAAAATGCCCAGGCTGTCCTTTACCTTGCAATCCTCCTGCCTCAGCTTCCAGAGTAGGTGGGATTACAGCGTGCACCACCACACCCACCTAGCTTGTCCAGTTTTCACACCAACACCTTGAGGCTTTCCTGGTCCTGCTTTACAGATAAGAAAACCATTTTGGGGATGACTTGACTGCTAAGGATGCCGTCTCAGCCTTTCCAGCTGCTGTAACAAAACACCTTTGATGTGGCAATTTAGAAACAGCCAAAATATACTGCTCCTGATTTTAGAGGCTGGGAAGTTCAAGATCAAGGCCCTGGAAGAAGCTGGGTGAGGTGGAGCACGTCTGTAATCCCAGCACTCGGGAGGCTGAGGCAGGAGGACTGTTTTGAGTTTGAGACCAGCCTGGGCTACAAAGTGAGCTCAGGGCTAACCTGAACTGTATAGTGAGACCCTGTCTCAAAAAGACAAAAAAAAAAAAAAAAGGCCCCAGAAGATTTAGGGTCTCCCAGAGGCTTGATGGATGGCACTTTCATGCCACATTTCCACATGGTGGAAAAGCCCATGAAGCTCCCTCAACCCTCTTCGATAAGGGCACTAATTCCACTCTTGAGGGCCCCACCTTTCTGACCTCATCGTTCCCTAGAGATCCCGGCACTAAATAGGAACACAGAGGGACACAGACATTCACACCACAGCAGGGGCCCGCTGTCTTCCCTGCGACCACACTGTCCCGGTTTGCCTACGCCCTCGGGGTCTCCTGGGATACTGGATATTCCGTCCTAAGACCAAGGCATCCTGGGAAAAACCAGGCTGGCGGTCACCGTGGACCAGAGCCTCACACAGCACCTGCGGGTGAGTACTGCTCCCGAGCATGGCCCGGCCTGCGTCACCTTGCTGTTGAGCATCTTTGCCGTGACAGTCAGGCCGCAGCACCCACGCCAGACACTGGAGAGGCGCGTTCAGAGGGGTTAGGAGGTTTTCCCCAGACAGAGACGAACAGCCCAGCTTTAAAATGGGCCAAGAAAAAAGCATGCAGAGCCCTTGAACAGACATACAAATGGCCAGCCTGCCCCGGAGAGCCGCTCATCCTCATTTGTCATCACGGAAACCCAAATGGCAGCCACAAGACGGTACGGCTTTGCCCCCGCGGGGAGGGCTGTGATTACAAGGAAGCAAGCAGGGAGTGAGTGTTGGCAAAGACCGGAGCCCTTGGAGCCCTCCCCGGGGGCCGCAGGTGTCAGTGGCTCGTGGCCGTGGGGTGCAGCCTTTCGTGTTTGAGTGGACTGCTGGGCTGCGCTGGGACAAACAGCTCCCCGGACTGTCCCCCTGCAGGCGTCAGGGCCAGCCCCCGCATTCCTGAACAAGCTTCGGTCACGGCCTCGGTTGATTTAACCGCAGCGAATGGGGCTACCATGCAATATGTGACGGTCTTATTTATTCTCCTCTTAACAGAGGCTCAAGGTCCTCTGGTTCAGACTTCCAGTTTCCCGGCTGACAGGGTATACGCAGTCTCAAAGTCTAGGGCCAGGTACTGCCCCCAAAGTCCCCCGTGAAGGGTTTGCTTTGGCCCCAGGCACCCGCTCCTTCAGCAGGGCACAAGCAGCCTGCCAGATCCTGCCCGTGCAGCTGCCCAGGCCTCTCCCACACCCCCAGGTTTATTTATTTATTTATTTATTTATTTTATTTTTTTGGTCTTTTTGAGACAGGGTCTCGCTATGCAGTTCAGGCTGGCCTTGAGCTCACTTTGTAGCCCAGGCTGGTCTCGAACTCGCAACGATCCTCCTGCCTCAGCCTCCCGAGTGCTGGGATTACAGGCGTGCGTCACCACGCCTGGCTCCCCCAGGTTTAACTGGCTTCCATGGGCTCTGAATCCTGGATATGGCCCACAGCTCATGGACATGGCTCCGATACAATTCCCAAGGAAGGAATATGGCCAGGCACCCCTTCCTGGGAGTAGGAACTACAGGCTTCTGATAAACCAGCAACCTCCCTCCCCAAAGCCCTGCTTCAGGACTGCACAACCTGAGACAACTGTCAGGGTTACATAACTGAGCGTCAGTGTGTGGCCTTGGTTGGGGTCCTTCCCCAGGCCTTAGGACCTGTTAAAGGCCCATTGGATATCCACCAAAGCAGCCAGACACAGCACCCAGGGATGGCCAGGAGCATCAGGGCAATGGCTGCTTCTGTTCTTTTGGTAGAAGAATCCTTAAGATTAGTATGGGAACCCAGGTGCAGTGGCACACACCTGTAATCCCAGCACTGGCTAGGCTGAGGCAGGAGGATCACTTGTGAGTATGAGGCCAGCCTGGATTACATCATGAGATCCGTCTCAGAGAAAAAAAAAATAAACCAAAAAGAAAAGTTGGCTACGCTGTCCCTTCTCCTAGAGAACAGGTCCTACTGAAACCCAGACTTTGCCACAGGGATGTCAGCACAACTTGTCACAGGGACTCCGGGGACTCGGGCCTGAGAGTTCATGAAGAGTAAATGGGCCTCCACATACACTGATTTCATTTCATTATTTTGAGACAGGGTCTCATTTCCTGTAGTTCAACTTGGCCTTGAACTCATTGGCCCTGAAATGGAGGAGATCCTCCTGCCTCAGCCTCCCAAGTGCTTGGACTGCAGGTAGGTGCCACCATGCCTGGCCAGAGCTGCTCCTTTAAACCTCTGTGTTGCTCACATGTGGCTAACGGGCTACGACACTGACTCTCAGTCCTCAGGCACTGCCCCCCAGAACATGCCCATTCAAGACCAGCACCAGCAACAGCAGTGTGCCGGTGTGGGGCGACCGGGGTTCGTGTGCACTCCTGTGTGTCTGCAGAAGCCCTGGAGCACCTGCTCCCAGGACCAACCCCCCATCAGTGACCTGTGGAAGGTGGTGGAGGGGGCAGGAGCTCCTGTTCCTCTGTGGCTGCGAACCAATCCCTTGCCCCGGCGCCTCTCTTGGCCCTGCTGAAGCCCTCCAAAGCCCCCGTGAGCCGGAAGGGCGCCCTCATCCGTGCCCTCAGAGGGACGCTGTGCCCGCCCGTGCCCTGGGGAGGGACTCTGTCCCCCGTGCACCCCGCCTGCTTTTCCTCCAGTCCTCAGCCTGCGCCACTGCAGACCTCTGGGTCACTCACACCTGGATGAGACAGATGCCACCTTCAGCACTGCTACCTTGGGTCAGGGAGGAGCTGGAGCCTGGCATCCCGGGTCTGGACTGTGCATCTGAGCTGCCGCCCGCTGCACGGGTCCTGGAGAAGCCGGGCAGCGCCAGCTCCGAGAGGCTGCGACCGCACGGCCCAGTGTGAGCTCCTCCTCCGTCCCCTGCCCGGGGCCCCTCGCTCCACTCCAGTCCCCAGGGCCACCTGGAGACCACACACGTCCCCCGCCCGGCTCTCACCACCACGCGTGTGCTGTTATCAGGCAGGGTGTCGATGGCCAGGGTGCCCCCACCAAAGTCCTGGCTCAGCTGGGTCCTGTCTGCGTCCGACACCTGCCCGGGGCTGTCTCGGGCTCTCCGGTGCCAGCCCTGGGTGGTCCCCTCGGCAGCCCACACAGAGCCTTGGCCTTCATGGTGACCTGGAGAAGAAGGAACAGAAAGCTGAGCACCATAGTCCAGCGTGGAGATCAGAAAGGGGGTCAGATGGGCTGGGGATGTAGCTCAGTGACACAAGCACCTGCCTGGCAAGCACAAGGTCCTGAGTTCAATTCCCAGTACCTAAATAAATAAATAAATAAATATGGAAAGGGAGCCAGGTGTGGTGGCACACACCTGTCATCCTAGCACTCAGGAGGCTGAGGCAGGAGGATTGCCTCAAGTCTGAGGCCAGTCTGGGCTACCTAGTGAGTTCAAGGCTAGGCTGAACTATACATCGAGACCCTGTCTCAAAAAATTTTTTATTTCCTCATTGACAACTTAGCTACATCAGTAGCCACCAGCTGGGAGAACTTTTCACCAGTGATGACGACCATCCAGCCCAGTGGGTGGCACCCCATGAAGTGTCCCTGGAAGAGACCTCAGAGCTGGGGCATCGTGCACACCACAGCCACCAAGGAAATCACTGAAGCTGCAGCCAGAAGCCTGCCTGGCACCTAGCGGAGGACAGAGGTCTGGTCAGTCCTGGTTCCGACACCAAGGGACAAACAGAGGTGTGCCATCTGGACGGCTGACGTGGGGTCGCTTCCAGAGTGTGTTTCGAGGTGACCCTTGCGCTCCTTTCTCCACACCTGTGGATGTGATGGACACACCCTCCTCGCCGTCCTGTCTTTCTTTTTGCCCAGAACCACCCGAACTGGAAAGCTTACCGCTACCCAGAGCGGCGGCCAGTAAAGCCTTGCGTTCTGCCAGAGGCGGCAGCTGACCCCCCGCGTCTCCCAGGGGACTCGGGACAACAAGCCACGAAGTAGTGATCGTGTAGTTCAGGGCTTCTCCAGCCTGGCACAACCAACACCTTGGATGGGGTCATTTTTTTCCTTCAAATTTTAAAACTGTGGTGAAATACACATAAGATCCACAAACACACAGCTCAGTGGTTGGTTTCTGTGTGTGGTTCTAGGACTGAATCCAGGAGCACTCTACTCCCCATCGCCCTTTTGGTTTCTTTCGGACAATGTCTTTTTTCTTTTTTTCTTTTTGGTTTTAGAGACAGGGTCTCGCTATTCAGTTCAGGCTGGCCTTGAGCTCACTTTGTAGCCCAGGCTGGTCTCGAACTCATGGCAATCCTCCTGCCTCAGCTTCCCGAGTGCTGGGATGACAGGCGTGTGCCACCATGCCTGGCTACTTGCATATTTTAGCCACTGTGAACAATGCTGATTTGAACAAAGGTGTACAAACACCTCTGTGAGGGCCCGTTTTCAATTCCTTGGGGAGATACGCAGAGGTGGAATGGCTGGGTCTTAACTCTATTTGTAATTTTTTGAGGCCCCACCATACTGTCACCTGTGCAGAACAGCTGTGGCATTTTGTACCCCCACCAACAGTGCACGTGGCTTCCAACGTCCCCGGAGCCTCCCGAAGCCCTGGCATCTTCCCATTTGGCAGACCACTTCTTCTTCGGTCCCATGCCTGGGGCAACTCACTGCCCCCCAAAACAAGAGGACACAGGCTTCGCCCAAAAGTCACCTCCAAGCCATCAGTGACCGCCAGGAGCGCTGCACCTCAGACCCACAGAGTTGGGATCAGCTTGTCATGTGTGCCTGGCCCAGGGTCAGAGGGTGGCCACCTGCAGGCAGCGGTGCTGAGACTCCGGCTCTCTCTGCCTCATGCTAGGTCCCTAAGGCAATTCTAAACGACACGAAAAGTATCTCTTTCCATTTCAGAGCTTTGAGCCCTCCGAGCTGTGCTGCATATTGTCATACTGTCATTCCCTTTTTTTTTTTTTTTTAAAGACAGGGACTTGTTGTGTAGCCCAGGCTGGCCTCAAATTCATGGTGATCCTCCTGCTTCAGCCTCCCTAGCGCTGGGATTACAGGCGTGCAGCACCACGTCTGGCTGTCATTTCAATCGTCAGACTTACTCTGGCTGTATAAGGGACAATGCGGCATGATCGAGGCCGCGAGGCTGGGAGACCTCAGGGGAGCCACAGAAGCTGGGACAAGACTTGGCCAGAGCAGGCCCGAGCTGGGGCCCGGCAGCTGTTTCAGGTTCTGCTCGGCCCTTAGACATTTTCCCCAATTAAGTCGTCCCGGCTGCTGTGCCTCCCGGACCCTGGCCAGGCCCCCCGCGCTCCTCTCCCCTGATCACAACCAGATGCTCCCGGAGGACGTGGGGAGGGGCAGGGCCCAGCCCATTCCCAGGATGCCCCTGGGCTGCCCACGGGTGGCATGGAGCCCACCACAAGGGGACAGCCTGCCCCAGCCGGACCCCACGCCTGGCAACCGCACCCCACACAGCCGACCCAGTCAGAGGCTCCATGACACAGCTGGCCCAGCCCAGACTGTGCTGCTCCACAAAAAGCCCTTACACACACACACACACACACACACACACACACTGCAGCCCTCGCCATCCTAGCTCAGACCTGGCACCTAGATGGTCCGGGTGCCCAACAGGCACATGCTCCGTGGTGCACATGGATGCTGGAAGGGAGGGAGGGTGGCAAGAGTCTTTTATCCCCTGTGTGCTTGAGATACCAGGATGGGGAGACCCGGCCCCATGGACAGCCCCTGGGAGCCCCAAGGTTGCATCCCAAATGTAGAAAGCTTGCATTCGGAACCAGATGAGCTCGAAGCTGAACCCAGACTCTACCACTCCCGGTGACACTGAACAAGTTGCAAATCTCTCTAAGCCTCAGTTTTCACATCTGTAAGACAGGGGTGAGAAAATCTCCACTTGAGCCAGTTGTGGCGGCACATGCCTGTAATGCCAGCTATCTGGAAGGCTGAGTCAGGAGGATCACAGGTTTGACCCCAACCTGGGGAACTTAGCAACTTAGTGAGATGCTGTCTCCAGATAAAAAATAAAAAGGTCTGAGGATCCAGCTCAGTGCAAAGGCCCTGGGCTTCATCCCCAGTGTCAAAAAAAAAAAAAAGAAAGAAAAAAAAGAAATGAAATGAAATGAAAACTACCACTTAAAAAAAAACTATCTCTTAGTGAGTTGTTTTGAGTCTTTAACAAAATAATATTCTTTTTTTATTCTTTTCTTTTTTTTGAGACAGGCTTTCACTATGGAGTTCAGGTTGGTCCTGGACTCATTTTGTAGCCCAGGCTGGCCTTGAACTCGAAGTGACCCTCCTGCCTCGGCCTCCTGAGTGCTGAGATTACCAGCGTGTGCCTACACGCCCGGCAACAAAAAACACCCACCAAAGTCTCCGGTCCTCAGCTGTTTTCACAGAGACCAACTTCCCGACTTTCAGGGAACCCAGTCTCCCCGGGAAGGCTCCAGCTGTCGAGCTACTTGGCTCCCGAGCGCCCACCACACCCTTCCCTCCGCTGGCGGCAGGGACCCGGCCAGGCACCTCCCCCGGGGAAGACGAGCAGGAGCGGCCCCGCGGGAAGGGGGCTCTCTCCGGGGCGAGTCTGGGGTCCAGGGCGCCTCTGGTCCACTCGCTCACGCAACAGCACTCACGTATGAAGCCCCTCCTGTATGCAGAGCCCTCAGGGTGGCTGAGGCCACCAGGGCGGGACGGAGCGGGGTGACCCGAGAGGACCCTGAGGCTGAGGGACGGGGGCGCAGCGAGAGCCGCCAGAAAGCAGGCTCAGGGCCGCCGCCGCTCAGACGGAGGGGTCCCCCCGCACCCCGGACCCGGCTCAGACTCGCCCGGGTCACCCCAGAGGCGGAGACCGGCAGGCAGGGGCGCGGGCGGGAGCCTGGCCGAGGGACCCGGGGTCCCCTCCGGGAGCCCAATCCTGGGGTCCCCAGCGTCCCTCCAGGAGCGAAGGAGCGGTGGGCGCGCCTGGGAAGCAGGGTCCCGTCCGCTTGCCCGCAGCTCGGGGCTCCGGCGCTCGGTGACATCGCCACCGCCGGCCACCTCGGGTCCTGTCCTACCTGCTCCGGGGCGCGGGGGGCTCAGCGCGCGCGCGGCCGCCCCGAGCA
>NW_004955451.1:14028430-14030931 GCF_000276665.1 Chinchilla lanigera
CCCACCGAGCGCCCCCTGCCCCGGCCAGGGCTCCGGCCGCCGGCCCGCCCCGAGCTTCGCCAGTTCCTGAGCTCGGAGCCCTTGCGTTTCTGATATTCTGCACGTGCACGCGTGCACGCGCCCCAGAGCCCCAGCCCAGCCCCAATTCCACGCCGCGCGTGGCCCCACCGCGCCCGTCCCCAGCCCCGAGGAGCGGCGTGCGGGGGCCGGGCCCAGCCTGGGCCACGCGCCCCGGGCTCTGGGGACACAGCGTCTTCGTTTCTTCCAGGACAGAACAAAAATACCCGCGTTCAGGAGCTGAGATAGACGGCGGGGAATCGGGTCAGGACGCGGAGGCGTTTCTGACCCACTTCGCGGGAAGGCGAGGAGCTGGGGGACCGAGAGGGACAGGGCGGGGACGGAGAGGAGCCCCGGCCTAGAAGGACAGGTGCGGACAAGAGGCACAGGATGGGCTGGAGGCGCTCAGGGAGGAGGAAAGAGCTAAGACACCCCGGGCGTGGAGGCTCACGGCTGCAGTCTCAGAGCTCTGGGAGGCTGAGGCGGGAGAATCGCAAGTTAGAGCCCAGACTGGGTAATTTACCAATTTATCAAAAATTTAAAACTAAAAATAGGACTGGGGATGGAGCTTAGAACGAAAACCTTGAGTCTAATCCCCAGCACCAACACCAAAAGCAAACCAACCCTAAAGGCTCCCTAACCTCGCAATCCCAAACCCTCCCTGCTCAGTACACAGGGCCCAGAGACAACCTCCCCCAGCCCTAAATTATGGCTCCCCACTATGCGACAGGCAAGTCCTGCCGGTGAACTCTTCCTTCTCGATTTCCAATAGAAATCTCAGCGCTAGCGATTCTGCGACGGAATCCACGGCTGCCGCGTCGCGCTACGGCCTCCTGCGCCCTCCAGTGGCCACATGCGAGGCTGCGCCGCCCGCGCCGCTGTCCCCTGCTCAGGAGCACCGGCCGGTTCTGCCCCAGTCGACACACAGTCCCGGGAAGCGCTTGCTGCCCCTGCCGGGATCCCCAGCCGTGGCCGGGCCTGGATGCCTGCGATCTGACCCGTAAGGTCCCCTAGAGGGCTCAGGAGGAAACACAGCTTGGTGATATCAGAACCAAGCGTCGCACAGAATTTTTAAATAGAAATCGCGCACCCAAATCGCCTGGAGCGTTTATTAAACAGATCTCTGGACTCTACCGCAAGTTCTTAACTCACTGGGCCAGGGATCGTCTTTACGCAGACCCGATGCTGTGGCTGGTCACGGATTTGGAGCACCGCCTGTTCTGGAACTTGCCGCTCTTCAATGCCTGAAAGGAAAAAGCGACATACAAACTGTGGAAGAACAAAAAGAAAAAGTTCACTTTTAAGAAAACTGTGGCGCGAGAGTCTCGGTTTGTAAAATACTTTCCAGGGGGCACCCGGATTTGAACCGGGGACCTCTTGATCTGCAGTCAAATGCTCTACCACTGAGCTATACCCCCTCTGCTGGTAACCGTGCGCCCGTAACTTCTTACTTCTACTTCCGCGCAGGCGCAGTGGAGCGCTCCCAAGAGAGTGAATCTAGACACTGTATTTACAAGAAATAGAAAAGATAAAGAAACCATAGGGGATTTGCTTGGAATCGTGACGATTCCTGAAGCTCTGAGCTAATAACTCCCACTGACGGCGTAAAACTTGTGATCGGAGAGTATGGAAGAGACGACTTTCGAGATCGCTCACTTTCGGAGCGTCCCTCCAGGCCGAGGTCCCCTCTCCTGCTCCGCCGGAGCCCCCCACTGCCTCTCCACAACTTTCTCCCTTCCGTGGCGCCTCCCAGCCTTCCTTTCCTTCTCCAGTCCAAGCACGGCCCTTAGCAACTCAATCCCTCCTTGAGAGAGACCCTGAGAGACCCATGACCTGAGGAGCGCCCCCTGTGCACCCTGCAGTACATCACGAGTATCCTCCGGGACCCCCCGGAGCTCCTGGCCCTGGCTCGCGCTACAACTTCCTTTGCACGCTCACATGCGCATGCGCAGAGGAACCCACAGGCCAGGGATCCAACCTCAGCAGCCAGCAAAAGTAGGGGTGATGGCCCTCGAGAGTCATCGCCCTCGATCCCCCTGGATCTGGAAGGTAGCTCCTAAGACCGGGTCTGGAACACGAAGTAAAAAGAAGGGAGCTCTTACTCCGAGAGGGGGCACCCGGATTTGAACCGGGGACCTCTTGATCTGCAGTCAAATGCTCTACCACTGAGCTATACCCCCTCCGTGCTTGTGCCTTCTCGCTAGAATGGATTTTCTGTGTAACAGCACCGTGGGCACTTTACTTCCTGCCGTTTTGGTCTGAGAATCTGTCAACAATAATTTAATGCAAAAAACCAATAATCTAATGCAGCCAGTGCACTCCTGTAATCCCAGCCCTCAAGAAGCTGAGGCAAGAGGATTCCTAAGAGCTTGAGGCCAGCCTGGGCTACAAAGTGACTTCAAAGCCAGCCTGAACTGCATAGCAAGACTCTGTCTCAAAAATAA
>NW_004955451.1:14031031-14037931 GCF_000276665.1 Chinchilla lanigera
AAAATAATAATAATAATAATAATAATAATAATAATAATAATAATAACAATAATCTAAAGCAAAAACCATTCAACATATGGGGCAGAAAACTAGAATTCCTGAGATTTTTCTGCAGAACCACGTCTCTGGAAAACCCTAAGATTCAGTGGTTCAGAGGCTGGGGTTGTAGCTCAGTGGCTGAGTGCTTTCCAAGATTCAGGGGTTAAAGGCCCTCTGTTCCTACGCATAGGAAACACCCCTACACACACACACACACACACACACACACACACACACACCCTGCCTGGCTTGGGAAGAGGGGACCTCTTGTCCCCAGGATCATTCCGTCCTAGGGCAACCACGCTGCTCCCTGACCACAGAAGGGCACGTGGTCTCCAACCAGTCTCCACCTCTGCCCAGATGGGGTTCCTGGGGTTCTCGGGTTTACCAGCCTGATTCCACTTCTCCTCATCAGGGCTTGGCATCAAGCCACTTCGGGCAGGGCCCAGATGCAGCCCTGAGCTCCCAGTGCTGGCCGCCTAGTGCAGTGCCTGCCCGGGAGAGGGCATAGCTGCAGGCTCCAAAGCCAGGCCTGGAGCCAGAGGGCCCCCGACACAGCCCCTCACCCCTATTTCCAAGAGTTTTTCTTCTGAGAGCTTTGCACAAAGACTGAAAACCGGATTGAGGTGCCCAAAATAAGACACGCACAGTATGCAATGGTACTTTGATGGAGACCACCGTGAAGGAGCTCTGAGCAGGGCTTAAATTAACCAGTTGGCTTTCCATGTTCACTTGGGAGTCCCTGGTCCCTAATGAGGCCTGTAATGGTGGGTGAAGCCATAAGGCCTCAAAGGACAAGACAAGGCCACCAACTGAGGACTTTTGGCTCTAACCCCAATTAACTAAAAGGAGACTGCAACTGCAGGCATCTCACTCCTGCAGTGCAGGCCTTCCTGGAGTTAACTTAGTTCTCCTAAATTAACATAAGTATTACTTGGAGAGAATTCCGTAAAGGGTTTCCCAAGTCCTGGCCAGATTCCTGCATTTTCTTCAATATCTGCCTCCTTAATACATATGGGCCTGGCCTGGTGGCACAGGCCTGTAATCCCAGCACTCGGGAGGCTGAGGCAGGAGGATCGTTGCAAGCTCAAGACCAACCTGGGCTACAGAGTGAGCTCTAGGCCTGCCTGAGTTGCATAGTAAGACCCTGTCTCAAAAAGACCAAAATAAATAAATAAATATGGGCAGCCCAGGGAAGTCTTGGTCTTAACCCAGAGAATCTTAAATTTTGTAAGAGAGTTAGACCCTCCTGGAGCCCTAAAATCATTTCAATTGTCTCATTTATTTAAGCCTTCCCTGTCCACTCATTTGGGAGATTTCAGGCCTCATCAGCCAGCAATAACTAAGAATTATTAACCCAATATTGGCGACTGGAACAGGGACTTATAATCCTTGGACTGGAAAATTTTTATTCCAAGTGAGTAAGTCTACCTAGAGTGGAAAGTGTGGGAGACAGAAAAGGCCTCCACAGGATGAAGAGTTCGCCAGGGACGCCTGGAGAACTGGGAGAAGAGAAGCATTCTGCAAGGAATAGGGGTGAGTCTTCCCGCCATGAACAAGCCATTTCGTCTGGGAGTAAAATGGGCCAAGGTCTGCTTAAACACTCAAGGGCTCGTGTGCCCACAAAAGACCTAACAAAAATGTTATAAGACGTAATCAAATATAACCCATGGTTTCCTCAGACAGGCACTATAGATATTGACAATTGGGAAAGAGTTGGAAGAAATCTTTAAAAGGCATACAGTTTAAAAAAAAAATCATTTCCCCTGAGACATTCACAACTTGGAACCTAGTTCATTCAGTTTTAATTCCGTTACAGCAACAACATGATCTTTATGAGGAGTTTTTTGCTGATGTGCCTGTTGAATTACAAAGTGCAGAACTAGATCTTCCTACAGCTTGCAGTCACTCTTGTCAGAGGTAACAAACTTATCCCAATTCCTACAGGAATTTGGGGTCCCCCCACCTAAGGGAACAATTGGTCTTATACTGGAAAAAGCTGATCTAAATTTTGTTCTGTAAATATTAATAGAAAATATTTTGAAGGCTTAATAGAAGATACTGGCTTGGACATGTACTTGCATTAGAACAATGGCCTGCCGTGTGGCCAGCACAAAGGGCCCCTACCTCTTTAATAGGCCTGGGGTCCCCTCAGCATGTACTACAAAGTGCTTCACCCTTGCCTTATGAGGGGCCAGACCAAAAAAAGTTTTTGTTTTGTTTTGTTTGTTTTGTTTTTTTACCATACGTGGCACCTACACTGGTCAATTTGTGGGGAAGAGATTTATTACAAAAATAACAATTAATATTGACTAGTGATTCTGATCTTAACTTTAAACAAATTCCAATTCTAAAATTAAACAAATAGACTCAAATCCTAAAATTAGACAAATGATGATTAACATGGGATATCAGAAAAACAAAGGGCCAGGAAAAAACTTACAGGGAATCAAAGAGCCTATAAGGACCACACCTAGGAATGACAGGCGTGGTATTGGATATCACCAGGTTTGTTTAAACAAGGGCCATTGACACTTCCCCGCAAAAACAGCTCTGCCTTTACACTGGAAAACTGAGGAGCCTGTTTGGATAAATCAATGGCCCCTTACCAGGGAGAAACTAATTCAATGACACAAATTAGTTGAAGAACATTTCCAGCTAGGACATTTAGAAAACTCTGTTATTCCTTGGAATACTCCTGTCTTTGTTATTCCAAAGAAACTGGGCAAGCGTAAGGGAGGTGGGAGGCACCCAAGTGCCTGCTTTGTCAAAACATCATGTAAGCTGCAGCAGGGAACGTGGGCAGCACGCCCTGGCTCAGGGCACCCAGGGCCCGCCCCTCTGTCCCAGAGCCGACTGACAGCCGTAGCTTGCCTTTCCTAAGCTTCTGTCAGCGCGGGGCACACTAGCTCCCGCCCTTTCGTGTGCACAGGCAAGGTCCCTGCTCTGACATCACAGAGGGCTGTAGCGTCAGCAGCCGGTAGTGAACTGTTTGGGCCTAATCATAGCAAAATAAAAGCCAGATACAGACAGATTCGATCCACAAGGGGGACAAAAAATTACCATGGTTCAATTGGCTTTCAAAAATATATACAAATTAAGGTTATAATCAGATTCTTAAAACAGATGCTAGCGTGTCACATGTACATGGACCCAGGGAACAGGTTACAGCCAGGCAGGGAGCCAAGGAAAGGCACCAATAGGCTATTAGAGCTAGAAAAGCCTTGAAAATCACTTAAAAACTTCTCTAAGATATAGAAATCAAGTTCTGTAAGATTCAGTGCTAGCCCATACTACGCAAAAGCCTCAATCAGGTTTAAATCTTGTAGAATTTTTCAGTGACTAAGAAAATACAGCCAATAAAATCTACAGTGATTAAAACCAGGAGTACACCTCTATCTGAAATTGCTAGTATTTTCTGACTGGCCTAAATCTCTATAATTTCTTTAGATATATCTTTGCTGTGTTTTTTTTTTTGTCTTTTTGAGTTAGGGTCGCGCTATGCAGCTCAGGCTGGCCTTGAGCTCACTTTGTTGCCCAGGCTAGTCTCAAACTTGCAACGATCCTCCTGCCTCAGCCTCCTAAGTGCTGGGATTACAGGCATGGGTCACCATGCCTGCCCTGCTGTGTTAAGTCTTACAGAAAGAGCCGGGCGTGGTGGAGTGCACCTGTAATCCCAGCACTCAGGAGGCTGAGGCAGGAGGATCGCTGTGAGTTCGAGACCAGCTTGGGCTACAAAGTGAGCTCAACACCAGCCCGAACTGCATAGCGCAACCCTAACTCAAAAATACAAAAAAAAAAAAAAAAAGTCTTACAGAAAGATTCCACAAGTGGTCAAAATTATGTCAAAATTGGTTTTGTAAATGTTGTGCATATTGTTCTTTATGTATTATGACTTGAGAGTCTCTCATTATTCAAAATTAATGTGTCAAGTATTGTGATTGGATTTTCATAGGACAAAAAAAAATGGGTTAAGATAATTAAATAAAAATCCCTGAGAGTGGGGAGAGACTGTTGTACAGAACTCCAATCGATGAATAAGGAAACGGCTGCCTGAAACATTTCTCCAGTCCTTGTTCATGAATAGGAAGCCCCAATAATCTCAATAGCCTTATGGGAGACACACCAATAAATATTGTTCAAAATATAATATTGTGATATGTTTATACTGGCCATTGTCAGATGGTTAAGTTTTCAAAAAATAAGACAGTTAGGTTTTCTGATTAAAAATGTTCTTGGTACAAAACTAAATTAAGGGCTGGGGATATAGCTCAGCAGCATAAGAACTTGCCTGGCATGAGTTTGATTCCCCGTACCAAAAAAAAAAAAAAAAAAAAAAAACCTAAATTAAGAAACAAAATAATGGCTGGGTATGGTGGCACCCACCTGGAATCCCAGCACTTGGGAGGCTGAGGCAGGAGGATTGTTGTGAGTTCCAGACCAGCCTGGGCTACAAAGCAAGCTCAAGGACAGCCCAAACTGCACAGCAAGACCCTGTCTCAAAAAGACCAAAAATATAAAAATTAAAAAAGAAATAAAACTGAGATTGTTTATATAGGGATAGACATTTTCTTTTCAATTTAGACATCTGCCTTTCTCTTGTGCTCCAAATATTTGTAATAAGAGGTTCATGTCAGGCCAACAGGAGGTCATCACTCAAATGATAAATTTTTAACAAAAACTTATGTGATATATATGCTATGTATATGTCACTACATTTAGAGATGCTTAGATATTGAACGGCCGAGACAATGTTACAAATTTCTTCAGTGACATCCTATTAAAAGACAACAAATTAGATAAAAGCTTCTTATGTATTAGGTAGGGATGATTGACTAAAAGGGCTATTCCATTCCAAGACGCAGATTTAAACGTGTTTCAAAAATGCTAAAAATGGCTCTCCACCATGCGCATGTGGCAGGGTTGGACTCTGTGTGGTCTCTGGTGCCACTCAGTGAGGAATCGGGAAGCCTCCGTGTCATGGGGTCCTTGACCCTCTTCTTGTTGGGGAAGATCAGGGGTAAAGCATCTCACAGCAGCTATGGTCCTAGCCCTGAGACATTCCCAGCTCTGTCTGCAGCTGTCCCAGCAAGACAGGCCCAGGCCACGGTGGGGTAGAGATGAGGCCTCAGCCCAAAAGCAGGAGCCACAGCAAAAGGACAGCCATGAGCCTCCTCTTTCCTGGGGTTTTGTGGGTGGTTGTTGTTGTCGTTGTTGTTTTGAGACAGGATCTGGCTATGTAGTTCAGGCTGGTCTTGAACTCACTACTGCCCTCAAACTCATGGTGATCTTCCTGTCTCAGCCTCCTGGGTGCTGAGATTACACGTATGTACCACCACACCTAGCTACAGTATATTCTTGTACTATTTGATTTTTTTTTCTGGTATTATGGATTAAACAGAAGGCCTTCACATTGAACTGTATCTCCAGCCGTTCCTATTTTAAGACAAGGGCTCACTAAATCCCTTAATTCCCCAGCCTGGATCTGAACTTGCAGTTCTCCTGCCTCAGCCTCAGCCTCCCAGGGTGCTAGGATTACCCAAGTGGATAGGACACACAGGCTTCTAGTTTTTAAAAACCATTTTAAAAATCCTATCCTTCCGGGCATAGTGGCACACGCCTGTAATCCCAGCACTCAGGAGGCTGAGACAAGAGGGTCGTTATGAGTTCGAGGCCAGTCTGTGCTACAAAGTGAGCTCAAGGCCAGTCTGAACTGCATAACGAGACCCTGTCTCAAAAAGACCAAAAAATAAAATAAATAAAAATCCTAGCCTGAGGAACTGAAGTGTTGCAGGAAGCCCAAATCCGGAGCGGTGACCCCAGACCGTGAATGGGGAGCTCCAGGCTGTTTGCTGGGCTCCATCAGGAGCGGCGCGGCCGGGCTGACCAGAGCTTGGGAGAAGGTGACCAAGGTGGAGTTAGGATCCCTGCCAGGGGCGCCAGGGGCTGGGGAGGACGAGGGTGGTGTCCACACTGGCCGCGCTGAAGCCAGGTACGGGGTAGACGGCGGGAGGAAGTGTGAGCGAGGGAGCCTCGAATGCCAGGCTGAGACTACAGCCCCGCAGGGTCACCTGGCCTCCTCTCGCCACGCCTCGCTGGGGGCCCGAAGAGCGCTCGTGATTGGCCCACGCGCCTGTCAGTCCGGCGGGAGGCCCGCCCCTCTCCACCCACAGGTGGAGGTCGTGGCTCCCCGTGTGGTTCCATCCCGCGATGGCGACCTTGCGCTCTGGATCCCGGAAGGGCAAGGTCAGGACCGCACCCCATGGACAGGGGCTACGGCCAACGAACCTCCGGGGATGCTGTGTTCCGGGGGACGCCGCGCACCCCACCCCTCCTGAGTCTCGCCCTCCCGGACACCTGCGCGGTTCAGAGCAGAGCCCTCCCTTGTGGAAAGTGACTGTCCGCGGGTTTCGGGCGCCGTGATCCTGCAGCCGGAGGACAGAGCGGGCCCGCCCCGGCGCCCGGGGCGCACCCAGGCGTGGGGACCCGGGAGGCATTGAGGTCCCAGCACGCCCGCCCGGACGACCTCAGCGCGAGGGCGGCGCGGGACGCCCTGTGCAGCCCTCATCCCGGTTCTGGAGTCTCAGGCGTCCTGCCCGCTGCCCGCGGGGCGAGAGGCTAAGCACGCATGCGCAGACCCGGCCCCGGCTCAGCCTCTTCCCACAGCTCGGGAGAGACCTGGACTTCGGCACCGCCACCGCCGCCGGGCGCCCCCAGGGGGGACAGACGGGCTCCCTGAGCCTTCAGCGGCGCTCAAGGTGGAGGCGTTTCCCCGGTGGGGGTCTTACGGGACCACTCAAAGTGGGTTCTCCCGGGAGGGCAGGCTCTCCCTCTTTTTTTTTTTTTTTTTTTTTTTTTTTG
>NW_004955451.1:14038653-14047501 GCF_000276665.1 Chinchilla lanigera
GAAAACAAAGAGAAGCAGGGAAGGCCTGGAGAACTCAGGCTACGGCGTGGGGGTGGGGTGTCGACAGAGACCGGTCACCATGGCAACCGGGGCTCTAGTGCTCCCTCCTTCATGGCCATCCCCCAACCAAAGGGTCTGTCTGCCTCCTCCTCCCCAGAACCCAGGGTGGGTTCGTCTTGCTCTAAGCTGTCTGCTAAGGCTCCTAAAGCCCAGCTCATCAGCCTGCGGTGGTTCAGCCCAGGCTCCTAGCCTGGCATTCAAGGCCCCTTTGGTCACCCTTGACCTTCCGGCTGTCCGAGAGAAGCCCTGACCCTTCACCCTTGGCCATAAAAGCACCTACTTCCCCGACCCTGGCCTGGCTCTCCAGCCTCACCGGGTCTCTGTCCACTCCGGGACTGGAGACAAGCCAGGCTGTTTCCCTCAACACCAGTGAGTCGTCGCAGTGGGGTTCAAACCTTGTGCACCCCTCCCCACCTGGTCCAGTGCCTGGCACTCGGCTAGGATGTACCATTGTTGGACTGAGTTGAAATGAGGGTAGTATAGCCTGAGAAGTGGTACTTGGGTGCATGCCTAGCACTTGGGAGGCTGAGGCAGGAGGGCTGCAAATTTTAGGCCAACTTGGGCTACATGGGAAAGCCCACCTAGACTATAGAGGGAGATCTTGGGAAGGAAAGAAGGAAGGAAGGGAGGAAGGGAGGAAGGGAGGGAGGGAGAGAGAAAGGAGGGGAAGGACATGGTTCCTTTCTCCCCAGGAACGCGGATAGAGATGCTGCAGCACCGCCTCTCCCCCTCCCTCTGTGTCCCTCCCGCTCTCTCTTCCGGGTCCGGGGCGGAGCCGCTGGCCCGGCTCTGAAAGTTGGTTCTCCAGGTGGCTGTAGCTCAGCTCACTGTATTTGAGGAGAGCCTTCGGTCACACCTAGGACCAGTGGCCATGGCCGGTTTGGCTCCTGCGGACCTGGGGCAGAACCCATCACAGGACGGAAGCAGCTGTCCGGGAGGCAGACGACGGGAGGGGGCCAGGTGGAAGGGTTGTGAGGGGCCAGCTGCCGTCACAGCCCTTGAAACCCTCGGAGTTGACAGCCGCCAGCTTGCTGACTGAGCAGCTGGAGTCGGCTGAGGACTTGTGGTTACCAAGGAACAAGACTCCCGCTCCAGGGTCGCTGCCCAGCCCGAAATGCCCTCACCTGCCTGCAAGGTCCCGCAAACGGAGCTGCAGGCAGAAGGCACACCGGGAGGGTCAGAGACCTCTCCAGGCACCCGTGTCCTCCTCCCCGCCCCCACCCTCCACGAAGCCGGGGTTCGGGGCAGAGGAAGGAGCTCTGGGCTTGGCACGGGCACCCAGGCCCTACGTCCAAATAGGACTTCAGCCCTTTGCTCTACGGCTGTGTGATTGTAGGCTGAGTTCAACCTCTCTGAGCTTAATCTGTAAATCACAGCTAATAAAATAACTCTTGCCCTTGAGTCAAAATGCTAGCCCTCCAGACTAAAAACTGCTTTTTCTCTTTTCTTTCTTTTTCTTCTTCTTCTTTTTTGTTTGTTTTGTTTTGTTTTTTCGCTTTTTTGAGACAGGGTGGCTGGCCTTTAACAGCTATACTCCTGCCTCAGCCTCCTGAGCGCTGGGATTACAGGCATGCACCACGGCTCCCAGATTTAAAAAACAAAACGAGGGTCTCACAATGTGGTTCACACTGTCTTTGAACTCATTATGTAGCTCAGGCTGGCCTCAAACTTGTTTTTTTAACTTTTTTTTTTTTTTTTTGTCTTTTTGAGACAGGGTCTCGCTATGCAGTTCAGGCTGGCCTTGAACTCATTATGTAGCTCAGGCTGGCCTCAAACTTGTTTTTTTAACTTTTTTTTTTTTTTTTTTTTTTTTTGAGACAGGGTCTCGCTATGCAGTTCAGGCTGGCCTTGAGCTCACTTTGTTGCCCAGGCTGGTCTCCAACTCACAACAATCCTCCTGTCTCAGCCTCCCAAGTGCTGGGAGTACAGGTGTGTTGCCACCTCACCTGGTGGCTTCTCAGTTTCTGCACACGGGCTTCCCATGACCAAACCCAAAGTCCCGAACATGACTCGAGGCCTGCTGTGACCTGCTCCTGCCAACACCCCACTGGGCTCCAGGTTGACAACACTCTGCCTTCCAGATTCCTCTGCCAATGGGCTCCGAGTGCCCTGTAACTATGTTTCTAGAGTCCAAGAGAAACTTGTCTCCCCCAGGAAACCTCCACGGACCTCCCGGGCCCAGGAAGATCTGGCTGCCCACTCCAGACAGCTCAGTGGGCCACACTGACCTCTCTGGAGCTGCCATGCTCACTTGTGCCTGGCACATGGGTGGTGCCTACGCAGTGTTCACTCAGTGAATAAACCCAGGGGTGTGTGGCAGATTCCACGGAGCGGTGCTGGGCATCTCACCATCTTCTCATCAGCTCTCCAGGAAGCTCCAGTCAGCCCTTCCCTCCCCGCCTGCCCCAGTCCTCTTTGGTCTGTTTTATTGAGACAGTCTCCCTCCGTAGTTCAGGCTGGGATTTTCTCGCCTCAGCCTCCAGAATGCTGGGATGAGGGGCATGCACCACCACACCCTTTGATCTAATTCCTCATCTGCAGGCTTCAAGGATATCCCTCCTCCCTCCCTCCCTCCCTCCTTCCCTCCTTCCCTCCTCCCTCCCTCCCTCCCTGTGGGCGAATTTAAGCAGAGCAGCCAGGCACTGGAGTCTTCTCAGAAACAAGAACTGGCTGGTCAAGGAAGCTTGTGGGTGCTCTGTGGGGCTGAATGAGGTCCACATCTGGCCAGGTAAAGATGGTGATTGCTCCATCGCCAACTTTCTTCTCCGATCTCTCAGGTTGGGGCCAGAGGGGTCCCTGAGTTTGCCTGCCCTGCCCCCACCGTGTGCTGGTTCTAAAGCTGGCAGCAGCAGCCAACGGTGGCAAAGCCAGAGCAGGGAGCCCTCCAAACCCTGGACCTTGCACCCGTGAGCCCCAGCAGCACGGGTCGTGCAGCACCCTGAGCTCGCATCTCCCCGGCTCTGTCACCCCGGGAAGGTGTGGGCTTGTGCCAGCGCCAGCAGGTGCCATTCCAGGCACTGTCTGGAGTCAGCAGCCCAGGCACCGCTTCTTCCTGCTCCTCCCATTGGCTCCCACAGCGGGTGGGCAGCTCCCCGGGCAGACAACTGTGCACCCGGAACAAAGATGCAGGCTCATAAGGTGGCCGCGAAGGACAGGACGGCGGTTTTATATGTGGCAAAATACTTCTGGTGGAGTACAGACAAGAAGACAGACAGAGGGGCCACAGGACACCAGATGGGGCCGGGCGGGACTGGGCAAAGGAGTCTTCTAAACAGGAAGTGGAAGGTGCACCCCGCCCCGATGGGGGAGGGGCAACATTGGCACAGGAGGTGGCGAGACAGGCATGAGGTGCCCATCCCTGAGGTGGGCAGCCGGGCAGGGCCCAGTCCTCGTTGGCACAATCGGCTCTCTCTGGCCCAGCTGGGGTGCTGGGGAGGGGCAGGGCTGCTGGCCTCTGGGGATGCTGAGGCCAAGGGTACCCCAGGGGTGGGGGGCCACCAAGGCCGCTCCTGGGGGAAGTGGGCACAGGGAAGGACAGGAGTACAAGAGGCAAACACAGAGAAGCAGCAGCAGCAGCAGCAGCAGCTAAGCTCCCCGGGAGATCCGAGGTCCCTGGACAACCCCCGGGGCGGGGTCACCCCTTGGGCACCACGCCACCCCTGGGGCCTCAAGGTGAAGGTGAAGGACTCGTTTTTTTTGGTTTAGAATGAGGTCTCCACACCCAGGTGGCACGGAGATGGGGGGCTCAGATGCAGAGGGCCCCCCTGGTCGGATGGCAGCAGGCGGGAGGTTGGGGGCAAAGCTCATTCCTGGGTGGGCGAGGCTGAGGCGAAGGTGGGGTGGGGAGCAGCGTTTCCAGGCGCTCTACTCAGCTGCTAGGGCTGGGCGCCGCCCCGGCCAGGAAGGAGAGGCCGCATCCGAGGCTCGGGACCCTCCCAGCCTCCCTAGCTGTAGCTTTCATGCACAGGACAACGCTGCCGGGAAGCAGGGCGGGGGCGGGTCTGGGTCTGAGGATGAGTCTATGGCCGCTCTCTCCAGGAAGGACGGCCGATCCCCAGGCTGGGAAAGCAGGGCCACCCCGGTTGGGACTTTCACTTACAGCCCGGAGTAGAAAGTTAGAAGTGCACCTTTTCTCTTGGGGATGGGAAAAAGGGGGACACTTCAAAAAGGAGGGTATCCCCATTCCTCCTCAGCAGATAAGGAAACCCCACAGCTGGGGTTTAAGGGGTGCCCAGGAGCCAGGCGGGTACCCCCAAAAACTCCAACACCGAGGAAAGGCATCTAAAAGTGGGCGATGACTGCGGCCTCCGGAGGCAAGGCCCGCCCATAGGAGCCCCCGTCCCTCCCTCCCACGTGCTCCCCCCTCAGCGGATGTAGACGCCCCGGCCCCAGCCCTCCAGCTCGTTCTTGTTGCGCCCCAGGACCGGGCCCCCACCCTCGGCGCAGTAGCGGGCCTTGCTCCCAGCGCGGCCTCGGTTGTCGGGCAGATCCTCCCCGTAGTCCTCCTCCTCCTCCTCCTCCCAGGAGCCCTGGTGCACGGGCGGGGTGCCGCCCCCCGCGGGGTCCCCGGGCCCTGGGCCCTCAGAGGGGTCCGTCTCCATGTCCACGCATGAGTCTCCCGGCTCTGTGTAGGCCGAGTTTCGGCTGCCAGGGGTCTCGGCGTCAAAGGTGTCTTGGCGGGACAGCGCCCGAACGGTGCCCGCCCTGCCTGGGGGGTGGCGGCCCGGGGGCTGGCCCGGTTCCCCTGGGTACTCGCACACACTGGCGTGCTCCCCCGTGGCCCGCTCCAGCGGCTGGTCCCCAGAAGCAAGGTAGGGTCCCTGGTTAGCAGACGGACGGACGAACGGACGGACAGCAGACGCCATGCAGAGGAGGCAAGGGTGAGAAAAACACAACAAAGCAAGGCAAGTTAGTGACTGCACCACGACCTCAGGCACCACGACCCCTCATCCATCTGTCCATGCATCCACCCATCCTGCAGGAGGAGGAAGGAGGGGCGCGCTGCACTGGCAGTGGGCGTTCCAGAGCCCAGCCAGAGGTCAGGCCTCAGGGCATCTGCTCTTTTGTTAGGGTTGGGGGTGCCCCTTACAGAGGCCACAGCCCTCTGGTAACCATGGCAGGGGCCCTGAGCGATTAGTCATCACTTCCTCAGTTCGGTTATGGAGGCTGCCTGGGGTTTAACCATCATTAACAGCTCATCAGCACTGCTACTCGTTAGTGGCTGACTGGGTTAGTGGAGGACTCCCGTTTTCTACATAGATTAAGAGACAGCAGCTCAAAGCCCCGGACCCAGCTTCTGCAGCCGCGCAAGTCACACTGAGCCACACCCTTTCAGAGGGACCCACGCGAGCTGTTCCTCTCCAGGCTATGTGGAGTTGTGGGGCTCCTCCTCTGCCCCCAAGCCATGGTGTGGCCCACTGTCCTTGTCACTAAATGCCACGTGAAGGTGAGCTCCACCACAGAGGGTGCCAGGTAGGGCACACCTGTCCTAGTCTTGCCTCTGCCGCCTCAAACTGTGAGGCCCCGAGCCGACAGGCATCAGTTTCTCAGCTGCAGTGTGAGATTGGGGGTCGGGGGGGCACAGAGGTGTTCCCCGGGCCCCAAGGAAGTGAAGGGAGGGTCCCAGCTCTCTGCAACCGGAGCAGGGGTGCCTTAGCCAAAGGTTCACTGAACAGGTGCCGCTGAAAACCAAGTTTAAAAGCAGCAATCCTCGATGCCTTGATGGATTTCTGCCGGCCCTAACCGTGTACTGAATGGTGTGGTCACAGGGATGGGCCGTGGTTTCCCTTGGGAAGAGGGCGAGGCCGGATGGGGCAGCCCCAGCAGCGCCCATCCTGTACTGCGGGACTGGAATGGAGGAAGGCCTGCAGCGGCTTATGGGTGCTCCTGATGACACGAGCAGGGAAGGGACAGCCTCGGAATCGGACGTCCCTGCTCTCTGGCTCCCGGGTCTGAGGGCCCCTGCTCTGTGGAGTCCAGTGGAGAACTTCCTTATGTTCTATTTTCTTCGCAGTCGTTGCTCCTACGAGGGCTCTGGTCAGGCCTCCCAGCCAACAGGAGTCCTACAGCCGCACGCCCAGGAAGGCAGCACCAGCCAATCCCAGTCCCACCAAAAACCACAGACACCGGAAGCTGCCGCTCACCACGTTTTTTACAAAATAAAGCTCTTCCCTTCCTTCCCTCACGTTCCTGCACTCTAGGGCGGAAGGAACACAGCGGAACACAGCTACATGGCGTGCTCCTGCTGCTGGGGCACCGCCCCGCCCCGCTGCGAGGCCTCCAGCCCGCCCCAGAAGCTGAGGTTCCTCCTGAGCGATGTGAGCACCTGTACCTGGAGGTTGGAGACGGGGGCGGGGCTGGCAGCTAACGCTGCCGTAGCCATGGTGCGGTTCAGCAGCGGATTGGGCGGCGTGCTGCTGGGAGGATGCGTGGCCTTCCAATAGGCTTCCAAGTACTCGGCTAGGTGCTCGCAAGCGTCCTCCAATTGGTTCTCGTCCAGGATGATGTCAAACATTTCCTGTGGAGGGGGGTTAGGGGCGGGGCTGGGGTGAGCGAGGGGCGTGACCAAGGGTTGAAGGTGTGGCCTGGGTGCAGTGGGTGGAGCCAAGGGGTTGAAGGACAAGGTTATGAAGTGTCCTCTGAGGTGGAGGGAAGGAGGAAGCTCATAGCAGACAATGGGCAGCGCTGCAAGTGGTCTGAGGGTCCAACTCAGCCCACCTCCCTCCTAGACATAAGGTAACCCAGGCAGGGAGCAGAACTTGGCTCCCAACCAAGAAGGGAAGCCAGAGCTCAATCTGCCTAGCCAGCCCTCTTTCCCCAAAGCCCAATCTTCACCGGCACACCTGGCCCAGGGATTCCTGGTTACTCTGTTGCCCACTCAGACCAGAAGCCAGGAGACCCCAGATGCTCTCCCCTCATTGAACCCCAGACTTGGGCACTCACTGGGGGACACTGGGCCAACTTCTCTGAGGCAGCAATCTGGACGTTGAGGTGTTTAGACTGAGACTTCCCTCGGGATTTGATGAGTCTCTGGAGGACCTGGTGTAGGGAGAGGAGGAGGCACTGGAGGACCCAGGCAGTGCACCTGGGCAGAAAGGCAGGTTCGAGTTCATTCTCCAAGGTCAACCCCACCTGAACTCAGGCTAACAACCATGGTCCCCCTTGATGGGCACCTGCTAGGTACCAGTGCTCTTCTGGGCTTTTGGGAGGAGCTGAGGTCTCACTTTGTTGCCCAGGCTGGCCCCAAATAGGTGCTGGACTGCAGCAATCCTCCTACCTCGGCATCCCAAACTGCTGGGACTACAGCAGTGTGTTTGCCACTTCATCAGGCTCTTCTGTGATCAACAGCCCAACTAGGTAATTATTATTACTGCCGTCCTAATCACAGTAAAATCCAAAACCTAAAGCTAGTCATAAGGAAACATCAGACAAACTCAGCAAGACAGCCTGCAACAGCTGATCAAGCGGGGTGTGGTGACTGCACACACCTGTATCCCAGCACACCGGCTAGGGCGGGAGGATCCTGCCTGCGCCTGAACCACATAGCGAGACCCTGTCTCAAAAACAAACAAACAGAATCTGACCTGTACTCCTCTAAAATGTCAGTGTCATGAAAATCCAGCTGGAGAACTGTTCTATATGAAAGAAAACTGAGATACAACAACCAAATGGAATATTTGGGTTGATTTCGGAACTAGGGAAAATATCACAGTGGCTTTTCTTTCTTTTTTCTTTTTCTTTTTTTTTTTTTTTTTCTGTATTGGGGATTGAACTCAGGGAATGCTGAGCTATGTCCCCAGCCCTTTTTTTGTATGTATTTTATTTTGAGACAGAGCCTGCTAAGTTTCCCAGGTTGGACTGGAACTTGTGATGCTCCTGCCTCAGCCTCCTGAGTGGCTGGGATCATGAGTGTGTGTCACACCCATGCGTCTAGATCAGAAGGGGCACTACTAGATCACTTAGTGAAAGGTGACTATAAATTGCATTTTGTGTGTGTATGGGGGTACTGGGGGTGGAACCCAGCATTTTGCACATGCTAAGGAAGCAATCTGGATTTTTAAAAAGTAGAACTGATACAGTGCTTAGTGGGTACCAGGCGTTTCGCGTGATTGATCTGTTTATTCACCTGGGCATGCCTCTGCTGCAGATGAAGAAACTAGGGCACAGAGATACTTGGCATTTGACTTGCCAAAGGAACACAGTGCTGGTAAATGACAGTGCTGGACAGGAAACCCAGCCGTCTGGCTCCAGAGTCCTGGCCCTTAACCTCAGCGGGGGAAAGCATTTGTTACTTTCTAGGTCAGGAAGTGTTTCTATGTCCATTATCTCCTTTGATCCTTTCAACCTCCCCACCTCAGAGTACTTAAATCTCACCAGCCCTTTCATCTCATTAGGAAGGGAGGACTCTGAGAGGTTAAGGAACTGGCCCAGGCTGCTCAGCTCATAAGATGCTACCAGGGAAGGGGGACAGCTCCCACCACTGGCCCGCATCTGAATCAACAGGGATCCGGGCACTCCACGTCATCCTCTCCAACCGCTCAAAAATGATACAAGAAAGTTGGGTGTGGTGGCACCTGCCTGTAATCCTAGCTCTCTGGAGGGTGAGGCAGAAGGATTCACCAAGTGTTTGAGGCCAACCTGGGGTACACAGAGAGACCCTATCTCAAAAAAAAAAAAGAAAACAAAACAAAAGAAAAAGAGGCTGGGAGGGCGGGGGATATAGGTCAGTGGCATAATCACCTGCCCGGCAAGCACAAAGTCCTGAGTTCAATTCCTGGTACCAAAAAAA
>NW_004955451.1:14047851-14050433 GCF_000276665.1 Chinchilla lanigera
ACCACCACACCTGGCTTGTCTCCCTTTTCCTAAATGCCTCCTCCTTGTTCCCCAAGTCTCCCCTGACATCCCAAAGGGAAAGTTCATGGGGCCACAGTGTGACAAGGATACAATCAGCCTTTGTCCCCATAGCCCTTCTACCAAGGTACCAGTGAGGCTGGGCACAGTGCCACAGGCCTGTGACACCAGCTGCTCAGGAGGCTGAGGCACAAGGAATCACAAGGTCAAGGCCAGTCTGGGCAACTTGACAACACCACCCTGACTCAAAAGGAAAAAATTTTTAAAGGACTGGGGATATACCTGAGTGCTAGAGTTGTTGTCTGGCATGCATGTGGCCCTGGGTTCCATTCCCCTACCAATGAATAAGTAACCCAAAAAACAAAGTGCAAATGAGGACAATACGGCGAAACGGGGGCTGATACCAGAAGGCCGAAACAACCTCCCAACTGCCAAGGAGTTGAGTGACACTGCAACAGAAAGCACATTATTCTTAGCCAGGTATAGTGGTGACGTTTGTGATCCTAGCACTTGGGAGGTTGAGGCAGGAGGATCACTCCAAGTTGGAGGCCACCCTGGCTACATAGTGAGTTCAAGACACCCTGAGTGACATAGTGAGACCCTGTCTCAAAAAAACAGAAAGAGGGGCTGGGGATTTAGCTCAGCGGCACACCTGGCAAGCTCACCTGGCAAGTGCGAGGTAGTGAGTGCGATTCCCAGTACCAGAAAAACAAAAAACAAAAAACAAAAAACAATTCTTTCCATTATATGATCCAACAATAGGAGGACAGCCATCGTGCTACAGGGGACTGAGCTGGGTAACTCTAATAATAATATAAAACAATAACTAAGCCAGGCTTGGTGGCGCATGACTGTAATCCCAGTACTTGGGAGGCTGAGGCAAGAGGATCAACCCCACCCTGAGGCCCGCCTGGGCTATACAGTAAGACCGTGTCTCAAAAAATAATAATAACAACAATAACTAATACACAATGAGGTTAATGGCAGCAGACCCTTCCCTAAGTGTTATGCCTCCCCACCAGGTTGTATCTTCACATTCACAATAGCCACATGATGCAGTTGTTCAAAGAAAGAAACTGTGTCTCAGGGACATTAAGTCACCAGTGAGTGAGCAACACGGTACACTGGGGCAGCCCAAGCTCAGAGCATTCCTCCTGAGCCACACTGCTGGCCAGGGCCTTGCTCACCTTGGGAGAGGTGATCTTGATGTAAACAATGATGGGCGCCAGCGAGGTCTTGGAGAGCTGGGCTGGGTGGTTGATGGTGTCTGCATCCAGGGCAACCAGCTGCAGGGTCCGGGCCAGCTCGAAGATCCGCTCGATCTCGCTCTGCACCTCGGCTGGGGTTGTGGAGCAGTGGGGAGGGGAAGATGAGGCATCAGGCACAGGGGTAGCGCCGCCACCACCCATCTTGGCACAGAAGTGGGTGCAAGGCGGGCGCGGGCTCACCCAGGCTGGAGCGCGTGTTGGAGCGCTCGATGATGACATGCTTGCTGGGGTTGTTGAGGACAGAGCGCTTGGCCAGGGAGATGTCGGCTGTCACCCGGGTGATGGAGATCCTGGGGACCACACAGAGGAGCAGTGGGGCCACAGTGGGCCAGAACACTACCCAAGAGCCCTAGGACTATCCTTCAAGACAGCCTACCCTGCCCAGAGCCAGAGCTGTGGGCCCTGGGCCTTACCTGCCATCAAACCGATGCTTCAGGAAGTCGAACAGAGCTTTCTGCATCATGTCTGTGACCTGCGGTGGGGTTGGTGGGGGCGGTGGGACAGTCAGGCATTTCGAGCAGTCCAAGAGGCTGGGCTGCTGGCACCTGGCCCTTCCCTGTCACTCTCCTTTGGGATCCCTGGGACGAGGGCCCTGGGGACGGGGGAGTCTCCAAGGCAGTCTCTGATTCCAAGGGCCCTCTAGGTGGGATCTCTGCAAGGGCCCTTCAGAGACTTATTTGGGGGACTGGGCCCTTCCGAATGGGGCCGCAAGGGTCATGCCCCTCTGGGGTTCTCCCTGAACGTCTGGGGGTCTGGACCTCTCTAAGGACCCCGCTGCGGCCCGAAGCTCTCCCTACGGTCTCTGGAGTCGGGGCCCCTGCAGTCCACGTCTCTGCAGAGCTCCTACCTCGTAGCCCTTGAGCGACGGTCCCACCAGGATGATGGGCCTCATGGAAGGCACCACGTCGTAGGGGGGCACGTGCTCTGTCTGGGGAAAGCAGGGAGGGGAGCCCCCAGAGTGGGGGTGCCATCAGCGCCTCTCCAGCCTCCCCAAGCAGCTTCCCGCCCCTGCTCCCGGAGCCCAGAGGTGAGGATGGGGAGGGGGTTGGCCAGGGAAGGTGGGGCACGGGTGTTAGAAGGTCCCCAGCTCACCCAAGGGGCAGGGAGGGGACAGAGAAAGCTGTGACACTCACCGACTTCTGCTTCTGTTTGGCTGGGTCCCGAGATTGCCAGGAGAGGGGAGGAGAAGAGAGGGGAGGGGAGGGAGGGAGGAGAAAAGGCATGGAAGGAGCCAGGCCAAGAGGGAGGGAGCGGGCAGACGAGAGAGATAACAGGGCATGCGTGTTAGTGACAGAC
>NW_004955451.1:14050533-14059848 GCF_000276665.1 Chinchilla lanigera
ACCCAGGCAGGGCAGAGGGCATGGAAGGAGCCAGGCCAAGAGGGAGGGAGCGGGCAGACGAGAGAGATAACAGGGCATGCGTGTTAGTGACAGACAGAGCAGAGAGGGGCCAGGACCCCGTGCCGAGGGCAGCCAGCGGTGGCCCTGGGTCAGGGCTGGGTGCAGGACTGGTGGCGGTCAGGGGACTTGGGAATAGGCCCCCGCCGGGTCTTGGAAAAGAGGTAGAGCAACTGGCAGCCCCTCCTTTGGTGCCCACCTCCTGCCCGGTTCAAAGCAACCTGTCCACTCTCAAGAGTTCCCTTGACTGTCCAGCTCCAGGCCACCCGTGTGCCCACCCGTGGAGCCAGGGATGGTAAGGGAGGGATGCCCTTCCTCCCTCTTCGTGCCCAGAGGGGGGCACACACTGGCACCGGCCATTCCATTGGGAGCAAGGGCGAGGGTTGGGCTGCTTTACCACAACCTCCATGGGGCGCACCCTTCCAAAGGCAGGGAGCAGCCCTGTCCCCCCCCTCCCTCGGCCGGCGGGAGAGGCTGGGACCTCATCAGGGCCGCTCCAGCCCCAAGCCCTGCCAGAGCCGCGCCCTGACCCCGCTGTAGGAATTACCTTCTTAAAGAAGGGGATGCGCTTGCCGTGGGGTGGCGGGGTGGTGACACTGCTAACGCTAGTCTTGGCGGAGCCGCTGTGCTCCCCCAGCTCTGCCTCGTCCTCCTCTAACTCTAGGGGGTCTAGTTCAAAGGCTAAGTTAGTCATCTCATTACCTGGACCAAGCAGGAGTCGGGGAGGAGGACAGGGAAGAGGATGAGATGGACGGAGACACAGAACAGAACACAGGGACGGGGTGGGGAGAGAAAGAAAAAGAGGTGAATGGAACAGGGCTGGAGAAATGAAGGGGGCGGGGGGCAGGCAGAGAGATGGAGCTACCAGAGAGGGGACAGGAGAGACACGACAGGCCCAGCGTGGGGGACCCTAGCCTTCACCACTGCGTGTGTTGGGGGGGCTCAGAATTGGGGTGCCTCCTACTGCAGGAGACAGAGGTCAGGCAGTGGGGGCACCACCCCACCCAGGAGCGCCCCCACCCCACCCCCAGGGTTGGCAGCTGCTCTTACCACTGGCAGGGGGTGTGGGGCGGCGGGTGCCAGTCACCACGTCTCCCAGACTGGAACTCGAGTTGTCACCTGATTTGCTGTGTGGGAGGGAGGCAAACGGAGCCGGTGAGAGAGGGTGGGCACCGCAGGCACGGGGTGTCTTGTCCGCCCACGTGCTGTGCCCTCAGGGGTCTCCAGCGCCCCCTTACACCACCCCCAGGGATGCCACGGGGCGCTCTATGCCCTCGGAGCCAGGGGTCCAGGCACCTGGAGCTGAGGCGGTTCTGGCGCAGTTTCTGCTCCTGCAGCAGCCGCAGGCTGTCCAGCTTGACGGGGCTGGGGATGAAGCCCACCTCACAGCCCTCCTTCACCAGCCGCCCGATCCACCAGTCGTTATTGTATTTCTGCAGGTGACGGGAGGGCAGGGGGCACTGAGTGGAGGAGGACTGGCATCTTCTGCGGCCATGGACTGGCCCGCCCTTGCAGAGGCGAGGAGCTTCCCTCCTCCCAGGCACCCACCCTGCTGGAGCTAGGCAGTGGGGGCAAATGTAGACACCTAAGTGTGCCTGGCACTATCGCTCCCGTCATGACTAACCCTTACAACTGCCTGGTGACCTCGGCACCGCTGCTCACTCACCCCGACAAATCCCCTCCTGCACCCGCCCCCGGGCCCTGTCCAGGCGCCAAGCTAGCCCACCTCCTTGATGTGCAGGAAGTCCTTGGGCTCGAAGGTGATGGCCACGCCCTGCACGGGCACCTCGTCCCCCGGAGACGGATTGTAGCCCACGTTTGTCCGCACAGCAAAAGCCACAGGCTTAGTCTAAAGGAGGCACATGGGGGAAGAGGACAGGGACACCAGAGAGTTAAACCACTGTGTATCACCCAACTTCCCCACCGGGGCGACGGGGGCGGTCATTCTGCACTGTGTGGTTTGTAAATCCTTCATCAGAGTGCGCAGTGAGAGGTCCGTGTGGTTTCCCTTATGCTAACGTTCACAATGAGAAAGAAACTCTCCACCCTCTCGGGGTGGAGAAGGACTCTCTGGAGTCATGAGTATTGGTGGCAAAAGTGCCCAGAGTGACACCCAGTAGGGACAAGCCTAACAAAGGCAGAGGAGGTTTCCTGTGCCAGGCATGACGTTACAGGTTTCCCGTGGGTTAGCTCATCTGCTTATCAAAAAAGCCCGTCGATGTAAGGGCTCTTACATTTGTCATCTTATTTTATTTTTAGTTTTCTTTTTTTGTTGTTTTTCTTCCGGTACCAGGAATCGAATTCACGACCTTGCACTTGCCAGGCAGGCGCCGTGCTGCTGAGCTAAATCCCAGCCCCTTATTTTATTTTTAAAACTTATTTTCATTTATTTATTTTATTCTTCGTGCTGGGTATGGAACCCAGGGAGCACTGAGCTACATCTCCAGCTCTTCTTTTCAGACACGTTGCCCAGGCTGGCCTCAGACTTGCAATCCTCCTGCTTCAGCCCCCCAGATAGCTAGGATTACAGGTGAGAACCACTGCACTTGGCTTTTTAAAATTTTTCGTATGTGTATTCCATCCCCAGAAAAGGAATCCCAGAAATTCCCCTTCTGTGTGTTTTCATCTTGCTTCTTTGTGGACCAGGATGCCAGGGGCCAGCTAAGGTTGTAAGTACTATGAAATTCAGGGATGGGAGCAGAATATTTTGCTTTTCTTTCTCTTTTCTATTCTTTTGTTTTTTGGGACAGGATCTCAGTATGTAGTTTAGGCTAGCCTAGAACTCCCAGCAATCCTCCTGCCTCAGCCTCCCAAGTGCTGGGATTACAGGTGCGCCCCACCACGCCTGGCTTCATCTTTCATTTGTTTTCGTTTCTGAGACAGAATCTCACTGTGTTGCCCAGGCTGGCCTCAAATTCCTGAGCTCAAATGATCCTTCTGCCTCAGCCTCCCAATTAGCTGGGATTACCCATGTACCACCAAGACAGCTGTCTGCACATCAAATTTGGCCACTCTAGCTGGGCGTGGTGGTGCACACCTGTAATCCCAGCACTTGGGAGGCTGAGGCAGGAGGATTGTTGCAAGTTCGAGACCAGCCTGGGCTACAAAGTGAGCTCAAGTCCAGCCTGAACTGCACAGTGAGACCCTGTCTGGAAAAAAAAAAAAAAAAAAAAAAAATGGCCACTCCACACTTGTAGAAGCCACCTGTGGGGCTCAAAGCAATTTCCAACTCTGTGACATCAGTGATTTCAAATTCGCCAAGGAGACCGCACTTCAGCACTACAGTCAGAAAGCAGACGGTGCCCGTGGCCTAGTAACAACCACCTTGGCCTCTCTGTTCACCACCGTGGGGCTCCCCAGACTATCAGCCAGAATGTTCACGTGTCCCGTTACGGTGGCACAGACACATGACCAGAAGAGCTACCTTCCTTTTAATGAGTAAGGCTCACTACCGTTCAGAGAAGTGAGGTGACTCGCCTAACATCACACAGCCATTAAGAGTCAGGGCAGGGGTTCCAGCCTCGGGAATGTGGTTCCAGGAAGAGGTGGCCATCTTTCTGTTTGCCGGGCTCCTGGGATTTGTGCAGACAGCGAGACCCTTCTCCTGCTGCCCGGCGAGGCGGGTTTTCCAGTGCAGGACTCACAGGTGCAGACACAGGCACCCTGAGGCCAAGGGGGCCCTGCCAGACGCCAGCCCTGGCCCGTCCAGCTGCCTCCTGAGCCTTCCTCACCTTGGCTTTCTCGAGCTGGGCCAGTGCCTGGCGCTCTGCCTCCTTCCTTAAGGCTTCTCGGTCTTCCTCCAGGGACACATCAGAGTCCGATGGGCGGCTGGTATAGGACTCCGCTGAGCCCTGAAAGCAGACAGCACCGCCTCAGGGCTGAGGTCACTGCCCCCCGCTCCTGGGTGCCACCCTCCCCACTGCCCCAGGCAGCCCAGCACAGAGGCCTAGCAGAAGGTGCTTTGCGGAGGAAGGGTCCAGGGACCAAGGTTTGCAGGTCCATGGGAGCAGGGTGGCCCCTGAATGGGTGACAGCAGCAAACCGGGGGTTAAGGCAGGTCCAGGGACAGCTGCTCGGGGGCCCCGGGAGGGGTGGGAACCTGATAGGGCACAGCACAGGGGAGAGGTGCCAGGGGCCGCATCTCGCGCCCGCTCCTCCTTCCCTGCCCTGCCCTGCCCCCAGTGTCACGGAGAAGGGCCCGGTAGTCAGAGGCGTCCCTCCCAGGGACGGCACCACACAGGAGGCCTGACTGTCCACGCTGGGACTGAGCCAGAGGGTGGAAAGAAAGACCCCTCCCTCCCTGCCCCTCTGGCTGGTCCACCAGGATCAGGCCACCCTACTCAGAGCCAACCCTGGGGCTAGCATAAGACGCAGAGAGAATGAAGAGTCACAGAGTGGCGCAGGCGGGAGAGGGAGGTCAGCAGCAGAGCACCAAGGCCTTCTCCCAACACCTGGGCTCTAGGCCCTGCATGGGAGCCGCTCGGAACGCTGGGTGCCAGGATGCTGGGCTCGACCACCTGGACCAACCTGCGCACAGGGGCTCCTTTAGGGTTCACACACGTGTGCGACATGTGGGAGACACATGGAGCCCCAACACGGCAACTCCTGTGTCCGGGGAGGGTGCTCTGTGGGCCCTGCTGGCTGTGCACAGCCACGAAGGCCTGCGTCCCTGAGGGTGGGAGTCTCCAGAGCTCAGGGGACCGAAAGTGCGTGTTTGCGTGTGACTTCCGAGGTGAGGCTGCAGCATGGGTCAGGGGAGATGTGGGGGACCTTTCTTCGGGACACGGAGGGTCACCTGGCTGGGAAAGCCCGCTGCTTGGTACAGAGGGGACCCAGGAAGGAGGGAAGACAGGGTGCCACCTCTTTCTAGTGGCCTCTGGTTGTGAGCTGGTGCAGTGCCCAGTCATTTCCCAGCCAAACTGTGAAGACGTGACGCGGCAGGGGAAGGGTAGGCAGTCCCTTCAGAAGTCCCTAACAGAAGCCAGAAAGACGCACCGTGGAGAGAGAAAGCAGCCCAGTCCCTACTGTCCCCCTCTGGCCAGAAGCACTCAGTCAAGGGACAGATACCCAAAGAGGCTAGACAGACACAGACGGTGGTGCAGAGAGGGGTTCATGGACTCCAACACCCGCGCATGCGCATACGTGCGTGCGCCGGCGCACATGCGCACACACATACACAGCTCACCAACAGAGGAGGCCAGGAAACGGAGGCGGCCAGGGGATGGGTTGGGGCGACGTTCCCCCAGCAGCTTTTCTGAGGGGCTGTTCTCCCCACCCCAGCCTTGCTCTGTCCCCACTCACCGCCACGAGGGTCCGACTGGGCGCCTCCATCCCGGCGCCCTCGGTGCCCGGGCCTGCTGGCCTAGGGGGTGGCCCAAACTGCCCGTTCCCCCGGGGGCTCAGGTTACAAGCAGAGTTGCTACATGTGCAAACTGCTGGGGTATATTTAGCTCGGAGACGTGGCAAGGGCGGCCCCCGCACGCCCGCCACCCACTGGGGGGTCAGAGCTGGGAGCCCAGAGGAAGAAGAATCGGAGGCTGGGGTCTGACACCCTGGCTCAGGAAATACTTCAGGACCCAAGCCAGAGGGGAGGGTCCTGCCCAGAGGGGAGGAAGAGCATAGCCTCCTTCCAAGCCTTGGTGCCGGCTCAGGGCTGCAACAGGAGGGACGAAGCAGTGAGGGAGGAGGGACTTCCCGTCTGTGTCCTTAGGAGATGCTGGGATGCAGGCCTCCCTTCCTGATCTTCCAAGCCAGGCCTGGGCCCGCATGTGCCAAGTGCAGAGACAGAACACCCAGAAAGGAGGGCCTTGCTCGATCATCGGGGAGTGACCTGGTACTGCCCTCTCTCTCCTGGCCCCAAGGGGGCTGCCCCACCCACAGCCCTCTGCCTCTGGGTGCCCTGCCTCCTCCCTCTGTAACACACCTCTTTCCTCCTCTGATTTCATCTCAAGCCCCTCTCGCCTTTTTTTGGTTACCAGGCTTTGTTGAGGTGCTCTGTAGCCATGGTAACCGCATGTCTCCCTCAATATCTCCCTGAACCTAAGATGGCCCGGGTTGAGTTAGAAGACACAGGGGAGCCTCAGCTTTGGGGCTGGCAGGGGCTGAGCCCGGCAGACCCAGAAAGCTATGCTTGGATATCTCCCTAACTCAGGGGTGCTGGGCTCTGGTCCCCCGTAAAATACAACCCCCCTTGCTCCCCAGTCCCACCTTCCCTCTGCACATGACACAGTCACATGTGGAAGTGAAGAGCCTGTGTCCCTGCTCCAGGCCTGGTCAGGGCTCCAGGGACCCAAACGTCCCAGTCCTCGTTTCCCAGCACCTGCCTCCACCCCACCCTGTCACAGATTCCGGGGGAGGACGTTGAAGCAGACAGCCGGCAGGGGGAGTGGGTGACAGCCCGAAGCAAGCTAGGAGGAGGCAGGCCAGGCTGTCCCTGAATGAGATGACGCAGGCGGCAGGCGGCAGGCGCAGGGGCTGGTGCGGGAGGAGGGGTTGGCGGGGGCGGGGGCTGAGGCAGTGGGTGCAATTGACAGCACATCCCGGAGAGGGCTTGGGGTGTCAGAGTGTTCGGGTGGTTCCAGGCAGGTGACAAATGACGTGGGGAAGGGTGCCTGGAGAAAGCTGCAGGCCAGCTCCTCAACGCGGGCCTCCGCCAACCAGCCATCTCCCTCCCCTCGGCTGGCCCAGCCTGACCTCCCATTACCTGGCGGACAAAGCTGTTGGATGTGGTATCCGAGGAGGTGCTCCCGTCCGAGCGTTTGAACCGCCCTTTCCTCTTGCTGTATTTGCCCTGGGGACGACAGGAAGGAACTATTGTGGCAGCAGAGAGGACCTTTCCCCAGCCCTGTCCCACCAGGGCTGGGGCCACAGCCAGGCCTTGGGAGCATCGGCCCTGGGTCTGCACAGCCCCACCCCCATGCCCTGCATTTCCCTCAGGAGGTGGGGTGCAGCCACGGGGAGGGAGGGTCTCCCAGATCTCAGCCCTGAGCCGAGGCGGCCACACACAGGAGCCCCCAAACCAAGCCAGAGGCTGGGAAAGGGGAGGCCCAGGAAGCAGGAGGCTTGTTAGGCAGCAAAGCTAATTAAAATGCTGGGCAGGCTGCAAAGGCCTCCCAGGGAGGAAGCTGCCTGCAGCAGCGCTGAGGGCGGAGGAGACCCACGAGGGGGCCAGGGAAGTCCCTTCCCACTGTCCCTCCGCTGGAGCTGAGGGGGCTGAAGGGACCTGCTTCTTCCCCAGCCCAGCTCCTTGCTTTCCAGGGTTGGGAGGGGATGGAGGCTCTGAGCTCTTGCAGACTCAAAGCTAGATTTCTGGGGAGGAGGACAGGGTCATAGAACCTGTTTGCAAAGTAAACATTCAACTCCAACTGTGGCCTGCAGCCACGGGGGGAGGTGGGGGGGTGGGGGTGCAGCACTCCCCACACCCACCTCCAGCCTGCCAGGACTGTTTCTCAGCCCCTTCCTCAAAATCACAGTGGCCACACCCCTCCCCAAGGGGGCTGCAGGGATCCATTCTCAGCCCCCTAGGGCCCACTGCCTGCTACCTACACCCGCTCCCACAGTACCGGCTGCAGCAATCTAAGGGACCCCGGCTCTGCCCCAAGCTGAGCTCAGGGTGCAGCCCCATAGGTCGCAGGCTTAGGCTGGCTGCCCAGCGCCCAGACTCCAGGCTCCGCTCCGGTGGGGTGTGCTGTGTGCCACTCGCGCAGGCGTGGCCATACACCCAGCTGCAGGCTTCAGGTGTCCCGAGGCCTCCCGCAGGGAGCTGCCTCTCTGTCCTCCCCACTCTCAGACACACCAGCCTGGCCCAGCCAGAATGGACAGAAGATGGAGAGCTCGGCCCTGCAAGCCCTGGCCCCAGGCTCGTCGCAGACTTTCTCTGGCCGCGGAACCTACACAAGCTGGGAGCAGGCTGCTGGCTCTGGCTCCTGGGACAGGAGGAGGATGGATAATGGGACAGGAGAGCACTGGGGGACCCTTTCCCGCCCTCTTCTCCTCCCAAAGTGGCCGTACACCCAAGCCAGTTGTCTGGCTCCCTACAAACCTAGCAGGCTCCTGCATGGAGCCCAGACTCTCCCACCACCGCCACCGCCACCCCCACCTCAGGCTGGGCAAAGGGAGTGGCGCTCGGAGGGACAGGGGACAGCTGAGAGAAAGGCCCCAGCCAGCTGCCTCCCAGACTCCAAGGGGCCCAGAGTGGAGGAATTGGGTATTTTTAGGTCTGATCTGACCCCCTACACACCCGTCAACCACAATACCACGGTGGCCAGCTGCTCCAGGCTGGCTGCAGCCACACAAGAGTTAATGTTATCCTTGAGAAGGACATGTCCCACAGAAATCCCTGGCGTGACCACCTTAAAGCGGGCTGGCGGCTCCAGGGAACCACCGCGGGGAAGAAGAATGCCCCTACGTGGGGGGACCAGGGGCAAGGGAGGGATGGGAGCGGTGCAGCTGCAGACCTCTCCCCGGGGTGAACAGCTCCTTGCCCTCCAGGACAGTGAGCGGGCATCCATCCAACTTTCCAAACTTCGGAGGTGTTTTCGGGGCTGGGGGAGGGGCAAGCCAACCTGGGGGAGGGGGAGCTGGACCAAGATGGGGATAGGTGGTGGAGGCTGGCACAGGGGCCTGGTCGAGGGCTGGCCCCTTCCCCACCCTCGAGAGCAGTGTCTGTGGCTCGCAAGGCCTGACGGCACCGCCCTCTGACCAGCGCCTCAGTCATCATCCAGGGCCACCTCCACCCCACCCACCCACTCGGGCCTGGTGCCCCCAAACGAGCTCGGCGTCCCCCACCCCCGGCTTGTCTGCGCTGGCTTCCTTCAACCTCCCTTCTCAAGGCCTAGATCCCCTCTACCAGACCCCCACCCCGGGTCTCAGCCCACCAGGCTGGTACCCGCGCTGCGGGGACCATGACGCGGGGGAGACGGAGAGGCGCGGGTGACAGGCGGCCCGCCCGCCCCTTCTTCGCCCAGCGGCACCGAAGGCCGACTCCCGGCCAGGGACGCAACCACCGCGAATCCCGAGATCAGGGGCGCACGGGTACCCTCAGCCCCCACCCCGCACCGCACCTCACCTGCGGGCTGGGGTCGAAGACTTCCATGGGGATCTCTTGAGAGGGTGGGTAGGGGCCCCGGGACATGCTGCTCTTCTGGACCATGGAGAGGAGTCTCCCCTCCGGCCGCCGGCCCGGCTCCGCCGCGCGTCCTCCGCGCACCGGAGAGGCCGTCGGAGCCGAGCGCAGCGCCCTGAGCGCCTGAAGCCGCCG
>NW_004955451.1:14060008-14062360 GCF_000276665.1 Chinchilla lanigera
GGCCCCGCCCCTCGCAGCCCCTCCGCCTGCGAGCCGACCACAGGCGGGTGGCGGAGCAGTCGAAGCCTCGGGGCTCGGGAGCGGGTCGATCGCCGGCCTCGGGCCGTGGAGGTGGAAAGAGGGCGTTCGCCGCGCCAGCCGGACGCTGCCGGGAGTGTGGGGCGCGTTGGGCAGGCTGGTACGGCCTCCCTTTCTGTCCCGCACCGCTCTTGCGGCGGGTCTCCCAAACCCTCTCTTGCTTGGGCCACCGGAACTTCCCGGTCCCAGTGATCCTGGGACCTGGCTTTAACTCCTTTCTCCCCAGTGTGGGCCCTGGGCAGCTTGAAACCGAGCAGCGTGGCTTCCCTTTCTCCACCCTGTGCCGGGGCTCTCGCGGGAGGCTGGGACTGAGATGGGGTGAGCGTCCAAGGGGACAGCTGAGCGAGGCCAAAATCAGATCTTAGGACCTTTAATGTAAGATTGGTCTCTGTTTATCCTCGATTTGGGCACAAATATCGAAGGCCTGGACGCCACCCACGGCGACTGGAGGAGAAGTGTAGGGCTTTGCAGCATCTTGGTGCCTGTGGCTCAGGCTCTTTCTGGCTGTGTGGCCCTGAACGAATCACTACACCTCTCTGAGCCTGTTTGCTTTCCTATAAAATGAGGTTGCTGGTACTGTGGTGCCTTTGTTATTGGGGTTAGTAACAGGATGAGAATTACAAGAGGACTGGGGAGTCTGGAGATCCCGCAAGGGCCACTGTAGGGATCGGACAGAAAAGGGGGGCCCGTTTTCTCCCTGCTCCACAGAGTCAAGGCTTGCTCAGGTCAAGTGTCTCTGAAATAAGGCCACTTTGTTGTGTTCTGCTGGAGGACAATGGGACACGCTGCTTCTTCATCACAGATTCTGATGAGCGAATGGCCAGTTAGCGCTCCGATCACATCGCCTTGAGGCAGGAAGAACTGCGAGCCAGGATGCAGCAGTAGCGTTGTTCCAGGAACACCTCGGTCCTTGTCCCACCTGCACTTTGGGGATAAGAGCCTGGCATGACCGGCGTGAGCTTTGCAATCGGAAAGACCTGTGTCTTCAGTCTGTTGCCTTCATTGCAAAATAAGGACGAAAGAAACCTTGTGTTGTGAGGCAGTAAATGTTTTCTTTCTCTCCTTCTCTTTCCCACCTTCTCACCTGTGAAGTATTTAGCAGCCAGGAGAGCTCGGGTGAAAGAGACAGTGATCATCTTGACCCAAGCAAGAGTTGGAGCCAGAACTCAGATCTAGGAATCTTGAGCCTCCAAACACTCTCCTTGGTTTTTTTGTTTAGGGTATTCCGGAGCCATTGGACTTTTCTTTCCCTCCCACTTTTGGCAGTCATGCACTCATCCCTTCATTCCTCCAGCCAATGCAGTGTCTCTCAGATATGCACCACTCTGAGCCCCGTGCCTGCTGCAGTACACTATGATAGTTCCGTACTTAAGGAGCTTGCTGTCTTAACACCTTCCTCTGCAGGCTTAACTCGTGATTTTCACAACTGAATGACAGAAATATTAGGATTAGGTCCACTTTACAGAGGAGAAAACTGAGGCACCCAAGATGAAAGACCTGCCATAGCATAAAAACATTAAACTGTCTTTTGGGATCTATCCATTCTGTACTCTAGGCGCTTCTATTCTACTACGAAAGTAAATAAAAAGTTGCCTAAAAAAAAAGTTGCCTTTGACATGTTATTATTATCTCTCGCTTCGTTTGCTAATGTTTTTCCCGTTAACAAAAACATCCCTTCCCAGAACGCGAACGCCAGCCAGTACGGAAGGTGCTGGCTACTAGAGCAAAACCCCCTCTGCTCGCCTGGTTAGCCAAGGCGACTTCCTGCCACCGGGTAGCCTCGTGATCATATGCCCTTAATGCGCATGTCTAAAGGGAAGTTGGACTGTACCACTGTGCCCTACGGAAGGGGTATGCGTTTGGGTTTTTTAAGTTAAAACAGTTTACCATTACTAGGTTTCTACGATTCCAGGTCTTTTAGAAGGACATAAGTAGGACTGAGGTAGAAAAGAAGATGAATGGGCCATGAAGAATACAGACCGAAACGGAGTGGGGTTTGGGCTCTCCCCTTCGCACGTAATGGGAGGAGTCCGGCCGGACCCAGTTCTTTCCTTTCGCTGCGGCGGCCGCGGCCATGAGGTGGGAGCGCGCGGGCCTGGGCTTTGGGGTTGTGGGGCTGGTGGGGACGGCGGGACTCTACTACGCACCCGGGTCAGGAAAAGGAGAGAGGCAGCCCCAAAGCGAGAAGTCCGGGTGCCTGGGGCAGACCGGAGCACGCGGGGCCGCGGCCTTTGATGCCGGGTCGGGGCGGCGGCGCTCTCGCGAGGCCCGAGA
>NW_004955451.1:14062460-14079781 GCF_000276665.1 Chinchilla lanigera
CGGGCCGGGGCCGCCTGGGAGCAGGCCCCTGCGCCGTGTGACGGGGGATCGGCCTCCGGGGCGAGGCGATGCGTGGCTCCCTGCCGCCTGCTACTCGTAAGAGAGGTCGCCAAGGGAGCCAGGCGAAGTTCCTGACCGTGACAAAGCGAAGGATCGAGCCCCAAGAACGTGTGTGCGCGTTCCTGGGCATGTTGTTTGCGTTACAGCCACAGCCCCTGGCATCAAATACTTTTACACCCTAACGGCTGAGTCCCAAAAAAGGCATAAGCCCCCTCTTCTTCCCAATTTTGCCTTTGAAATCAGAGGACAGGGGCCAGGGAGATAGCTCAGTGGCACAGGTACCTGCCTGGCAAGTGCAAGGTCCTGAATTCGATTCCCGGTACCAAAAAATAAGTACATAAAGTCAGAGGAGAGAGGCCGGCATGGTGGCGCACGCCTATAATCCCAGCACTGGGAGGCTGAGGCAGGAGGATCGTTGCGAGTTTGAGGCCAGCCTGAATTGTGTAGCGAGACTGTCTCAAAAAGACCAGGGAACAAAAAGAGAAAAAACAGGTTTTTGGTTTTGGTACCGAGCTAAATCCCCAGCCCGTTTGTTTTTTGTTGTTGCTTTGTATTTTGGTGGGTTTTTTTTTTTTTTCTTTTTTTGGGGGGGTGGTTTTTTGAGACAGGGTTTTGCTGTGTAGTCAGTCTGGCCTTGCACGAGGAGCTATTGCCTGCCTCAGGCTCCTGTTATGCCCAGCTAGCTGGCTTTATTTTTTTAAATTTTTTTTTTTTGTCTTTTTGAGACAGGGTCTCACTATGTAGTTCAGGCTGGCCTTGAACTCCCAAGGATCCGCCTGCCTCAGCCTCCCGAGTGCTGAGATTACAGGCATGCACCACCACGCCCGGCAAGCTGGCTTTAATCAAGGGAAGGATTGTTATGTGCCGGGCGTCTTGGGGTGGGAGAGGTGTTTGCTCTTAGTAGTAAGTGTATGTGTATACATTTGTGTATATAATTTTATTTTATTTTTTGTCTTTTTGGGACAAGGTCTCGCTCTGCAGTTCAGGCTGGCCTTGAGCTCACTTTGTAGCCCATACTCGTCTTGAATTCGCAACAATCCTCTTGCCTCAACCTCCCAATCGCTGGGATTACAGGCGTGCACCCCCACACCTGGCTGTGTATATAATTTTATAAATCCACGTATTTGTATGTTGTGTTCCACATTAATAATGAAAGACTTCGGGGCTGGGGATTTAGCTCAGCAGCAAAGCGCCTGCCTGCCAAGCTCAAGGTCGTGAGTTTGGTTCCCGGTATGGGAGAACCCCCCCCCCAAAAAAAAAAAAGACTTCGAAGAGGGATGGGTACACTAATGTTACTCCAGCTACTGAGACGGCTGAGGCAGGAGAAAGTTCCACCCCAGTCCTGGGTGGCTTAGCAAGCCTCTGTCTGAAGGAAGGATAGACTGGGAATGCATAAAGCTCAGTGGTAACGCATTTGCCTAGCATGAGTGAGCCCCCGCTCCAATCCCCAGTGTGGCAAAAAGAAAAAAAGGGAAGACCCGAGGGCAGGTCTTCTCTGGGCTGCTGCTTGCCACCAGCAGGGCTCGCCCTGGGCCTGATGGTGTTCTCTGCGTTCCAGTATGCTCAGGCTTCAGAAGAGGCTGGCCTCCAGCGTCCTCCGCTGTGGCAAAAAGAAGGTCTGGTTGGACCCTAATGAGACCAATGAAATTGCCAACGCCAATTCCCGTGAGTACTTGACACCTCTGCCTCCTCCCTGCCTGTGCCTGTCCTGTGTCACGTGAATGGAAATTTAGATCCTGTCTTAAAAGAAAAAAGGGCTGGAGCTATAACTCAGTGAGAGGACATGGGTTCAATTTCCAGTACAAAAGAAAACAGCAAAAAATAAGGCCAGGCGTGGTGGTGTGCACCTGTAATCCCAGCACTTGGGAGGCTGAGGCAGGAGGATCACTTGCTTGTTGGAGGCCAGCCTTAACCACATTAGTGAGCCCCTGTCTCAAAAAAAGAAAAAGAGGAGTGTTGGGTGTGCTGCCACACACCTGTGGTCCTTGTACTGGCGAGGCTTAGGGAGGATCGCCACAAGTTCAAGGCCAGCCTGAACTATGTAGCAAGACCCTGCTTCAAAAAAAGCAAAAAGCCAAGGCGTGTGAGGTGAACTGGGAAGACCTGAGGCTTCAGACATGCAGTGGAGGCTTTGGGCGTGTGTTTACTCAGGGTATTTGAGCAGATAGCTCTGAGGTACTTGGCTTTCCTCCATGTTTTGTCAGGGATGTAGTTTGGTGTGTGCTATAAAACATTTTTTAAAAGGGAAGGGGTAAGTTTCTGTTTTTTTCCACCATTATTGAGACGTTGGCCAGGATGTGAGCGGTGTCGAGGATTGGCTGGACCCTGCTGACTGATAGGGACAACCTTGTGCTTCTAGGTCAGCAAATTCGGAAACTGATCAAAGATGGCCTGATCATTCGCAAGCCTGTGACGGTCCATTCTCGGGCTCGATGCCGGAAGAACACCTTGGCTCGCCGGAAGGGCAGGCACATGGGCATCGGTAAGCACGATCGTCTCTGTAGTTTGGCATACAAGGGTGAGGCGTGGCTGCAGAAGGCAGTCACACTGACTGAGTTCATACACTGTCGGGTGGTTCTGTGAAAACCCTGAAGTCCCTTTCTGGTTGGGATAATTGAAGGGGACTAAGGTCGCACTATGCGTAGAGCCACTTCTCTCATTCCATGTTACTTGCTGCATAGGTGAAGTGCGCACAGGGAGTAATTGCCATGTTTGTGCTTCTTTTTTTTTTTTTTGGTTTTTTTGGTTTTTCTCCGGTACCGGGAACCGAACTCACGACCTTGCGCTTGCCAGGCAGGCGCTTTGCCGCTGAGCTAAATCCCCAGCCCCCATGTTTGTGCTTCTTGAAAAATGTAGTAAAAGAGCTCAGGCGTGCTGGTGGTTCATAACCTGTGTCCCAAGCTGAGGCAGGAGCACTGAATCAAGGCCAGTCTGAGACTCAAGATGCAAAAAAGGCTGGAGTGTAGCTCAGTGGTAGAGCGCTCACCTGGCATCCTTGAGGCCCTGTGTTCCATCCCCAGTACCACACACACAGGTTGAGTAAATGAAAGAAATGAAATTTTGGAGCCACTGTACAATGGAAGTCATCTACTTAAAATGGAATGGGTGGCCAAGTGTGTGCACCTGTCATCCCAGCACTTGAGAGGCTGAGACAGGAGGATTGCCCTGAGTTCAAGGCCAGCCTGAACTACATAGTAAGACCCTGCCTCAAGAAAAAAATAAATTGAGGGAGTAAGTAAAGAGCCATCAGCTGGTTGTTAACCTAGGCCATGGCTGATTCCTAGTTCCCTGTCCTCACAGGTAAGCGAAAGGGTACGGCCAACGCCCGGATGCCAGAGAAGGTGACCTGGATGCGGAGGATGCGCATCCTGCGCAGGCTGCTCCGGAGATATCGGGAATCTAAGAAGATTGACCGCCACATGTGAGTCCACCACGAGGTTGGCCGTGCAAGGCTGGTACTTTGCAGAGAGCTCGGTAGCCTCAGGAGGGGTCTGAGAAGGTTATCATCAGATGGCGCCTTCGTCCCCCACAGGCCACTGGGACAGCCCAGGAACAGTCTGCCAGGCAGCGTGTCCGTCCAGAAAGAGCCCAGCTGTGGGAGGCAGCCCCTGCACGGTGGGAAAGGGAGGTGGGAGGTGCAGCAGGCGCAGTGACGCCAGCCAGGCTCGGCTGCTGAGCAGGCCTGTGCTCCGCACCCCGCAGGTACCACAGCCTGTACCTGAAGGTGAAGGGGAACGTGTTCAAGAACAAGCGGATCCTCATGGAGCACATCCACAAGCTGAAGGCGGACAAGGCCCGCAAGAAGCTGCTGGCGTAAGTCTCGGGGCGAGGACCCTGGCCCTCGCTGGGGGGCTTGAGGAGCATGGGCACTGCCAGGTCATGATGAAGCAGGAGCCCTTGGTGGCTCTTAGGCTTGGGGTTTCAGAGCCTCTGTCCTCCCACATTAACTCCTGTGCTTTTCTTACCAGTGACCAGGCCGAGGCTCGCAGGTCAAAGACCAAGGAAGCGCGCAAGCGCCGCGAGGAGCGCCTGCAGGCCAAGAAGGAGGAAATCATCAAGACCCTGTCCAAGGAGGAGGAGACAAAGAAGTAGCACCCTGTGTGTACAGAGCAGACCGGTCCCGAATAAAACTGTTGTCCATTCCTCCGGGGTGCACAGCCTACTCTGCTTTCTCCCTGTCCGGCTACCTGTGCCTGGTCTCCTTTGCAGGGGTGAGGGGCCAAGTTAGGAGTGAAGGGAGAGGTGGTTTCTGCCTGTACCTCCAAAATACCATCCTTTACACCTGCCCTCTGCAGCTCTCACGTAGCACTGAGGAAGCCATCTTGGGAATAGGACCAGTAGTCAGTTGTGACATGAGTGGGGGTAATAATGTTTATGTTACTCAGGCTAGGTTTTTTTGTTTTTGTGATTTTGGTAGGGGTCAGTAAACCCTGGGGCTTCCCACTGAGGTAATTCAGCCCTTACATATTTTGGGACAGTTTTGTTAAATGGGCCAAACTAGATCAAACTTGAGATTCTCCTGCTTCATCCTCCCACAGTGCTGGAATTACAGGTGTGCACCACCATACCTTGCTTTTGTTTTTATTTTTTTATTTGCTTGATTGTTTTTTTGTTTGTGTTTCTTTTTGAGACTGTCTTGTTATGTAGTCCAGGCCAGCCTTGAACTCACAGTGATCCTCCTGCCTCAGCCTCCCAAATGCTGGGATTATAGGTACTCAAGCCTTAGCCTAAAACTGCCCCCATGTCTGGTTTACAGATACAACTTTGCCCCTGGGTTGCATAAAAATGTAAGTGGAGGGGCTGGGGATTTAGCTCAGCGGCACAGCGCCTGCCTGGCAAGTGCAAGGTCGTGAGTTTGATTCCTGCTACGGGAGGGGGGGGGACCAAAAAAAACCACAAAAAAAGTGGAAATTAAGACAGCAAAGTTTTTTAGGCAGGATCTTACTGTGCACCCCAGGCTCGGAGCCACTGCATTGCTTCCTTTGTGTCTGCTTAAACAGGGAGTGGGTTTCATTTTCCCACTTAACTATGGGAATTGTTGCCCATAAATTCTTTATTGAAAAATCTGGGCCAAGTATGGGTAGACACTTGCCACTGACTTTCTTGAGTATAGATGGAAGTCCTGTACTACAGCTCCACAGACTGAACTAGTTTCAACGGTTCTCAGCCTGAGCTGAGGTAGCAGTGAGAGCTGGTCCACCAGCCAGCTATACTGGGGGGCAGTTTGGGGAAGGGAGCGGCTTAGTTCTGGGCTCACCTAAAACTGGTGACCCTCCTGTCACCTCGGTTATGGGTGGCAGCCCCCTTCTGTGGGTGTATGGGCAGTGGAGCTACATAGCACCCAGGGGAAGAGGTCTGGAGTCTGCAGGCTCTCGGCCCATGGATCGCAGTGTGCCAGTCTCCTTGCCTACTGTGGCCTCCCACGCCTGTGCCACCCTGGCTCGTGCTCCAGGCCTGGGCTGCCCTTCCAGGGAAGCCTGCAGCCCAAGGCCAACGAAACAAAAGGCCACCCAAGCCCAGAACGCTGAGCACAGCACGGGAGCCGGTTCTGCCGCGGGTCAGTAGGTGGCACTGTTCGCTCGCAGGGCGCAGCTCGGCGGCTCTGCTGCAGGCTTTGCCTCCCTGAGCTTTTGGTGGGGTGCTTGGCTGCTTGGAGTTCCTGGAAGGTGAGGGGAAGGGACTGGAGGTAAGGAAAGGACCCTGCCTCCCGGGAGTCCTAGAGCGCTATCACTTGGCATCTCTACCACTGAGCCACACTCCCAGGCCAGCCACTTCCTGAGACACCCTGGAGTTCCTGATCTCTGTCCTGTGCCTTTGCCGCTTCCCAGGGAGCCAGAGCACCCCACAGTCACCAGACTTCCAGGACCTGGAACCGTCTGAGTACACCATGTATGGGGGCCTAGAATCTCAAAACACCAAAAATGGGGGGGGGGTAGATTTAAAAAGCAAAATCCAATTAAAAGATATGTCCTAAACCTGGGCACAATAGTGCACGCCTGTGATCCCACCACTGGGAGGCTGAGGCAGGAAGAACCCAAGTTTGAGCTCAGTCTGGGCAATACAGCAAAAAAGACCCTACGTCAAAATTCAAAAAGTTAAAAAGTGCTATGAGCCTGGCTTGCGGGCGCACGTCTGCAATCCCAGCACTCGGAGCTGAGGCAGAAGGTTCACTGCTAGTCTGAGGCCAGCCTGGGCTACATAGTTCAAGGCCAGGCTACACTGCGCTACACACCACACACGTGAGACACTCTCTCAAAAAGATGTGCCGAGGATGTCTGCAAAAAGCCTGGGCTCAATTCCCTGTACTGGGTGGGGGCTGGAGAGTAGCTCAGAAGTAACCTGTGCTCACCGCCGCAGCACCTCCACAGTGCTGGGATTACAGGCGTGGTGCCCAGATCTGGCATTTTTTTTTTTTTTTTTTTAAGCTCAGGCACTCTGTGTATTTCAGGCTGGCCTTGAACTCAGTCTGGCCCAAGCTGGCCTCTAGCTTGTGGCAGCTGGTATCCACCCGTGTCCTTAAGGCTGCTCTGTCTCTAGCTCCCCGAATCTCCCCAGGTGACCTTTGCCCCTGCACCTACACCGGGTCGGAGGCAGCTGCTGTAGCGGAACACAGCCCGCGGTCCCGGCTGTCCTCTGCCCCAGCTCGGTGGTTGCTGGTGCACACCCCAAGAGGGAGCAGAGGGCGGGACACCAGCTGTCCCCAGGCCCGGGGCTGCGAGCAGGCTGCTGGTGGCTCAGCCACCCGGAAAAGTTGCTGTGCTCGGCAGTGCGACAAAGAGGCCGGGGGAGGGGGTGCGGCGGCTGCCTGGCTGGCCGCCACACTCCAGGGCAGAACGCCTGGCTGCTGCGAGTTCCCGCGGCCTCCAATAGGGGGCCCCCATCCCTAGGGTCCCACCCTGCTCCTCAGGTTATCTCTGTCTTCACCTTTGTACTCGGGGCAGCAGGGCGAGAAGAGCTAAGCTGAGAGAAAAGACATGGTTCCTTCTTCATTTTTTTTTTTTTTTTTCTTCCCAGTACTGGGGATTAAATCCAGATCCTTGCAGTTTTTTTTTGTTAGCGTCTCCCTAAATTGTCCAGTCTGGGTTCAAACTTGAGACTCTCCCGCCTCAGCTTCCCAGAGTGATGAGATGACAAGCGTGGACCCCCTTCCTGGCTAGGAAAAGCATTATTTCGGGGGCTGCCTTGATCACTGATGTGCTGAGAGACTTTGCACAAGTCATTAGCTTGCTCTGTGCTGGTGAGTTTCCCCATACATGAACAGAGCAGAATTGGGCTGCGGTCTGAAACTACCCTGGAGAAGCCCCCTACCATCTCCGTGCCTTGCGGTCCTCATCCGGGGGAGACCAACCCGCTGTCCTCTCCGAGTGCTGGACGATTCAGCGGTGCGAGGTTCCCGGCAGCCCTGCCCCAGCTGGGGGAGGGGGGTTAGGACCACCCGGGCGGAAGAGGCCACGCCCCCGCAGCGCGCCTATAAATAGCCGGACGCCGGGCCGCTCCGCCTGCGGGCTCGGGTGGGCTGTGGGTCAGGTGGCTCCGGGAGGGGCGCGCTGAGTCATCAGCCCTGAGTCCTCGAGCGTCCCTGCAGGCAGCAGTCTGGGGGCTGCGGGAGCTAGGCTGATCTCGGGCGGGTGACGAGCCCTCCAGGCCGAGGCAAGTGAGTCTCGGCGGGCTTCTCCGGGTCGGGGAGCGCGGTCCTGAGGGTCGGAGGCGTGTGCTCGCCGCTGTGCCCCTGGGGAGGGACGGCAGCCCTCCAGCGTCTCCCCTTCCCTAGGGCCCTCTCTGCGTTTTCTCCTTGCCCCGTTCGCCCTGCCAGACGGGTGCCAGCCCCAGCCCTGTCTCCCGCGTCAGCAGCGACCCCGGCCCCGCTCCCGGCGCCGCTCCAGTCACTCCCTGAGCAGACAGCTGGAACAAGACACGTTTAATTGGGGCCTGGGGCTCCGCAGGGCCGGGCAGACCCGCCATGCAGCCTGGTGTACAGTGGGCATCGGCCGCCCCGGGGGTGTCGCTGGGGGGCCTCATGGCAGCAAACAGGGCAGTGTGGCTTGAGCCCCCTCTGCGGGGGAGAAGAGGGGAGGAGAACCTGGGTGCCTCTCACTTGGGGGTGTGACTGTGCCCGGGAGGGGGTGGCATTGGCTGGCATGACCAGGGGCACAAGGAGGCTGAGCCTGGGGGAGGAAAGCTGGCACCAGAGAAAAGCAGCCTACAAGGGAGAGGTCCGGTGGGATGAGCCCCGGGGTCCCGCTCCCCTCATTTCCTGGGACCCAAGGAAAATGCTTCATCCTTGTCTGTCCCCTCTTCCTCTTCCTCGGGTGCTGTGTCCGGGACAAAGGGGCAGACAGGGCCACAAAGGGACTCCCCAGAATCAGCCCCTGCCCTGCAGAGCTGGGGGGGGGGGGCTGCTGTCGTCAGGGCAACCCGACAGTGACACAGGGCGGTTTGGACCAAGCATGGAGCAGGGTCTGGTTCTCAGTTGGCCTCTGGGCCCAAACTGCGCCGCGGTGATGGTCCTACTTGAGGGGACAGTCGCAGTTCGTCACCTCTGCCGAGACCTCTGCCCTCCCCCACTCTGTAGGCCCAGGTTTCAAGTAATGGGAGAGATTCCTGCAGAACTTTCCTGAGAAGTGAAGGGTGACCAAGACATGGAGACCAAGAGAGGTGGACTCGGGGCCCTGCCGTGGCACTGGGTCCCCTCCCCAGCGGGCGGAGGGCTGAGGGGTGCAGCAAGCCCCCCAGAGCGCCACTTGCAAAGGGGCGGGTGTAAGTAGACCCAGGCAGAGGCTCTGAGGCGTGGGTTCAGGCATGCAGAGGCCGTGTGGGCACGTGGGGGGTCTGGGTATCCCAGGGGTCCCCCCAGGACAGGACTCAGCAGTGGCCAGATTTGGGGTACCCGGGCACTGTGGGGGACGTACCTACAGCTCCCCACTTCCTTGCAGTCCCAGGGGATCAATCCAGCAGGGCGCCCCACCCAGGAAATAAAACCTTCCCAGGTCTCAGGGTCCCAGCAGAGGGGCAGAGGAAGCGGCTGCCAGGATGCCCGCGCCCCTCCTGGCCAGATGCAGGGCCAGCCAGGCGCGTGGGCGTCTACTCTCCTGGCTGTCAGATTTCGTTCAGGGCGTCAGCCGGCACCAGGCCCCGCTTCTTGCCGCTGCTGACGCGGATAAAGCCGTCCGCATCTCTGCTCCTGCCCACACCGACGCAGATCTGCACAAGCCAGTGAGGAAGTGCTGAGCCCTGGCCCGGAGGCCTCCTGACACCCCCGGGGCCGGGGCAGGGGAGAGGGGAGCAGGACCAGGACAAAGCAACATCAGGGCTGAACTCAGATGTCCCCAGAGGAAGGATTAAAATGGACAGGGCTCTCCCGGGTAGCACAGCAAGCCAGGCCCAAAATCAGCGTTCAAACCTGGGGCTCGAGGCTCCGGCTCCAGTGCTCCCGCACTGTCCCTACTGCCTCTAGTGCCGTCCAGGCCCACCTGTGCCCACCAACCCCACCCCTCAGCAGGGAAGCGGGAGCCCCGGCTGCAAGGGCCCTGCGGCGCTGGCCGGCCCTGCTCCTCTCGTGCCTGGTCCCAGGCCTGGCTCACCTGGTTCTCCTTGAGGCTCAGATGACCCTGCTCCTTGCTTCCCGAAAAGGGCCGCCAGCAGCGCCACACGCTCTCGCCCGGCCTCACCCGCTGCACAAAGTTGGCCGGGAAGAAGCCCACGCGGTCGCCGATCTTGCCCTGGGGGAGAGGCCGGCTGTGAGCCCCAGCACCACTGCCCGCCCCTGCTGCTTCCGGGACCCAGCTCCCACTCAGCCAAGGCCATCAGCCCCAGGACTCTGGGCCAGCTGACCGTGGGTTGGGGGCTGGGAGGCTGGGAGGGGGCAGAAGGACACAGCCAGCACAGGGAAGGCCAAAGCCACAGCAAAGGCGGTCGGGGAGATCTGTGGGGCCTGGGGGGGCAGCACCCTGCAGGGCCCCAGGTCCCCCATGCCCCCCCGCAGAGTCACCTTCCACCAGTCCTCGTTGGAGTCATCCACCAGCATGATCCGATCTCCAGGCCTGGGGAGGGAGAGCCAGGCAGCCCTGGGGGTACCTCGGGACCCTGCCCAGCCCCCTGGGTGCCCCCCAAGAGGATCCCTTGTGTCCACAGAGCCAGCCTGCTGGCCAAAGGGCAAGAGATAGACATGGCACTGTGGCTTTCAGAGCCTACCCAGCTCCAGTCCAGTGGGGCCTCTGCAGACCCGAGCTTGCAAGAAGGTTCCTGAGGGTGCCCCTCAACCCACATGCCCAGGTGAGCGGGGTGCAGAGCCTGGAGCCCTGCAGTTTCCCAGTGAGGCTGGAGCACAGAGAGTACTTACTGTAGGGCCAGGTCATTGCTCTCCTGGGGCAGAAACTTGTAGAGTGCAACATAGGAGTACATGGGCCCCACCTCCTTCCGCAGGGGTGCCTTGGGGGGCTGGGGAGAAGCGCTGAGTGGGTGCTGGGTGCACAACACCCTCGGCGCCCCACCGTGTCCTGCTTGGAGCACCTGCCCGGTTACATGAGGCACCGCCAGACCCTCCCTTGGGGCAGCAGAACAGGAAGTGCACCGGTGAGGTGTCCTTGAGCCCTGCGCCCCTCTCACACTGACACCGCCGGCCCCCCAGCGCTCAGGATGAGCTCGGGAGCCGTGGCTCTGTCACCTGCCCACAAGGACAGGGGACGCCCGCCTGCCCGCCCGCCTGCGGGGTCTCACACCTGCTGTCCAGGGCTCCTTTCTTCTGCTCCCGACTCTTCGCTCTCGGCCAGGGCTGTGAATACTGGGGTCGCAGCGTGGGGCCAGGGTGTGAGCAGCTGCGGGGCCCCCTGCCGCACCCCATCCCGGCCGCGTTCCTTCCCGCTGCTCACCGCTGTCCCCGGGCCCCTCCTCGGTGCTGCGGATGCTGCCCTCCCCGTCCTCGGTCAGCTCCTCGCGCTCGCTCTGGGGACAGGCATGGGAGGCAGGGCTCAGCCCCAGCACCCTGGTGCCCATAGGCCCCTCCCCTCGGTGCCCACTGTACCAGGCTCTGCGTGGGGGACTCGGACGTGCTGCTGAAGCTGGAGCGGTTCATCAGGGCCAGGGACGTGCCGTAGCGCAGGGTCTCATACACTGGGTCCACCTTCCCGCCGGGCCCTGCCGGGCACCCATGCTCAAGGCCGGGACCTGCAGCCTTGCTGCAGGTCGGCTCCGGCTCACTGAGCTCCATCATCCCTTCCCCAGCTGCGCCAGGCCTCCTCGTCCCTGTGGCCTCTCTGTATCCTCCCAGGGTGCCCAGGCAGAGACCTGGACTCCTCAGTGTCCTGCTGCCCACAGCCCACTGCAGCTGCTCACTCAACCTCCCAGCTTCCGAAGAACCCGCCCTCATCTCTTTTCCTCCACTGCTGCCGGTATGGTCCAAGCTACCAAACTCTCTGGGCAACCTCCCAGCCTCCCAGCTGGGCTCCCAAAACTCTTGAACCAGCCCCTCCAATCCATGAAGCAGCCACAATGCTCTCATCAAAACACAAGAATTCCCTGGGCATGGTGGCACACACCTGTAATCCCAGCACTTGGGAGGCTGAGGCAGGAGGATGGTTGCAAGTTTGAGACCAGCCTGGGCTACAAAGTGAGCTCAAGGCCAGCCTGAACTGCATAGCGAGTTGCTATCTCAAACAAACCAACAAAAATCTACAAAGGCTCTGGATTCAATCTCCAGTACTGTGATCAATCAGTCAATGGAAAAATAGTCCCTGCCTTGCTGCAGGGACACTCACCGGTGGGTGGGGACTCTCTGCTCACAGCACAGGCTGGTGGCGGCTCATGCACCAGGAGGGGGGAGCTGAAGTTGCGGCGGAAGGAGGCGGACTGTGCCAGAGGAGCAGAGGCGGAGGTCAGGACTGGGGTGGCCCCCGGGAGACCCAGCCGTGGGGCCCGGCACCCCGACCCACTCACCATCTTGCCCGGGCATTGCTGGCGGGAGATCTCCTCCGAGCACCAGAGGTGGACGCTGGCCTTGCAGCTCTTACAGCGCAAGCCCTGCTTGGAGTTTCCTGGAAGATGTGGGGTTCAGCCAGAGGGCTTGGTCAAGAGCAGGCCCAGCCCTGGGCATGGGAGGCAGGCAGGCAGGCAAGGGCACGTGGAGCTCAGGGCTGGGCAACCTCTGCCAGCTCCAGGCCAGCACCTCCGCCTACAGTCGGAGTGAGTGGCGTGGGAGCCCGAGGCTCGGAGAGCACAGGCGAGGGCGCTGCGGACACAGCCACGCCCGTGACACTTCTTCCTTTGCTTTTTGCAGTGTGGGGTGGAGCCCAGGGCCTCACACGGGCTGGGCAGCGCCCAGGAGAAGGGACACAGCTAGCACCAGGGCGGCACTGGTGCGGGCTCCCCATCACCCACCTGGGGCCCAGTGCCTACCCACGATGAGCTGATGGCACAGCTGGCACGGGTTGGCGCGCTTGAAGACATGTTCCTGGAAGCTGTGCAGCCTGGAAGTCTTGAGCGGTGCTGGGGGGCGCAGCGCTGGGCACGGGGAGGGCGCTGGGGTGGACGCGGGCGGTGGGGAGGGCGGGGGCAGCGGGGTCGGGGGTGTGAGCAGCACCTCAGTGGGACACTTGAGCTCAGAGCTGGAGCGCAGGAAGAAGTTCTCGACGCTCTTGCTCCTCAGGATGGTCTTGAGGGACAGCGAGCGCTTGAACCGCTGCAGCTAGGGAGGAGGGCGCCGTGGGTGGGGCGCCCCCCAGGGCGCAGGGTGGGGACAGCAGGCCAGGGCATTGAAAGCTAGATGTGGTGGCCTCCGCCCATAATCCCAGGGCTCAGGAGGCTGGGACCGGAAGACCACTTCCACCCTGGGCCCCAGTCTCCCTGTGACCCTGCAGACCTGTTCTTGCCACCCATGGGTCCCCAGCAGACCCTGGAAGTTCTGGGACTCTCACGCTTCTGGGGAGCTCTGGTGCCTTTATCCTCTTTGCCGTACTCGCCAACACCTCTGTACCCTTCCAAGCCCTTCCCTCAGCCCCTCTGCCTCGGATGCCAGCTCCCCACAGGAATTCCCTCAAGGGACCCCTCCCTCCTCCGGTGCCCGCCGCCCCTGTGCCAGTCCTGACCTGCTAGGCCCCCACTCAGATTACTGCTGTCACTGCTTCTCATTCCCTCAGGAGACTGTGACTTTTTGGAGACAGGCTAAGCTGCCCTGACTGGTCTGGAATTTGAGGTGCTCCTGCCTCAGCCTCTTGAGTAGCAGTGATTACAGGCATACGCCTTAAGGGCCAGCACTGTTCCCCAGGTCCCCATAGAGGGTGTCACCCCACCTCAGGCGTTGGTGGGCTGGCCGAGTGGCCGGAATCCTCTCCCCACTGCTCGCTCAAGCACATTTAGGTTGTCAGAGCCTTCTGCCCACTTCTTCCCACCAGCACCGAAAGGGTGCAGGCCCGACTCCAGGCAGTGGGACTTGGCCAGGGCTCTTGGCTGGTGTGCCAGGCAGCCCGTGTGCCATGGCTGCCTGCCTGGCCACAGTGCCAAGGGGATGGAAGTGGTGGCCCTCAGTCCCCGCAGGCAGCAGGCAGCAGGATGGATGGGGAGCGGGCACGGCTGGGCACAGGCAGCCATGGTGTCTGCTGGGTATGGCCCCTGTGCCTTCCCAACCCAGCTTCCTGGACAGCGCTGTGGGCACCCACGTGACTGTGAGAAGTGGGGTCCTGGCCCGGATGCTGGGCTCTGGAGCAGTGGCGGAGGCCAGAGTGGTGATTAGGAACACTTGAGTGGGGTCGTGTCAGGCAAAGCTCTGGAGGTCCCAAGGGGTGGAGGGGCCCCCCGCTGTCCGGCCCAGGGACCCCGGGCATAGATCAGCACCCACAAAAGGCAAAACCAGGGAGATGTGCTGGGGTGGACAACAGTGAATCTGACGATTGAAGGCAAAAGTTGGTTTGTTTATTTTTTTTGTCTTTTTGAGACAGGGTCTCACTATGCAGTTCAGACGGGACTTGAGCTCACTTTGTAGCCCAGGCTGGTCTTGAACTCGCATCGATCCTCCTGCTTCAGCCTCCCGAGTTCTGAGATTACAGGCACGCCTTTGAGCTAGCATTTTTTTTTTTTGTTTTGTATCAGGAGTTGAACTCAGGACCTTGTGCTTGCCAGGCAGGCGCTGTGCCGCTGAGCTATATCCTCAGCCTGCTGAGCTAGCATTTCATATCCAGCATCCCATCAGTCCTGGTGCCACCCTCTGAGGAGGCAGTGATTACGCTCCCACTTCTCAGGTGAGAACCTGGAGCTTGTGGGGTTAGATCACTTGCCCATGAGTCCTTAGCAGTGAGGAGCAGAGTTGGGCCCTGATCAAGTCTCCGGCTGCTTGAAGCCAGAGTGGTCAGGAGCAACCTTGGACCCACCCTGCTCTCAGCTGTGCCATGGGCTCATCCCCTGGACCAGGCAAGAGACTTAGGGTTGTCGGGCACCAGAGGGACTGGCCTCACCCTCCCACACTGCCATGCCCTGTCTGCCTGTGGCTCACCCCTTGCCTTGGGAAGTATGCAAGACCTTGGGACGATTGTGCCATCTTTGGGCAGCTGCAGTTGATAGAAGTGCTTCCCTACATACGGCAAAACCTGCCTCGCTGTGACTTTTACCCATGGCCCCTGCGCCCCCTCCCAGGCCAGCACTGCTATAGGGACCCTCGCAGGACGAGATCCCAAACCTCCCGCTCTGAAGCCTGTCCCCTTCCTGGTTCCCCTCTCCCTGTCTCAGTGCCAACAGCCACCGCTGCAGGGTACCAGGCGCCTCTGGAACACGATGTTCCCCGGCAACAGGGCAGCTCAACCGTGCCAGCCAAGTCCCTGGCTCAGCTGAGGGCCCCAGGTCCCAGGAGGGTGGAGAAGTGGGAAGGGACAATGTGCCACCTGCGGTGGCTGGCAGATGCCAAGGGATATGGCTAGAGGGCAGGATGGGGCATCTCTGTCAAACGGCTTGCTGCCTGGCCACTCCAGACATCTGGCTCGGCCGCTCAGACCTAACTTTGCTGCTGCCTGGCCGGGTCTGGCCCTCCTGGGACTCCACGCCTTCCCTGCCCGCACCAGCTATCTGGAGGGGCTCCTGCCTTAGCGTGGGGAGAGGGTGCTGCACCCCCTCCCTCCTGAGGCTTTCCAGCTTGTCCCCAGGTCTGTGCCCCCTGGGCAGCCCTCCCCTTTTCCTCCCTACCCACCGCTCTCAGGCGCCCCCCTCTTTCCTCGATGTCTCACAGCAACTGGCAATAAGTAGCAGCAGACATGGCGCAAGCTGACTCAGATGGCAGGGCTGGCATGGCACAGTCGTCCCAGGGACGGTCCCCCAGTGTGGCGGTGGGGGATGGGGTCCCGGGGAGGACTGATGAGTGCGTGGGTGCAGAACTGAGCCCCAGTCTTTGGGACAGCAGGAGGCTGGACTTTGGCTGCCAAGCAATGCCCAAGGGGGCACCGAGTGGATGCAGAGCTCTGGAATGTTGGCTTCACTGCCCAGTGAGCACCAGGGCCCCCCGCTGGACTTGCCTCCCATTGAGCTGGGTGGGCAGTACCCCCATCCCCCCACTAGACTTCTTTGGGCCAGGAGGTGGTGACATTGGAGGGTCCTTGGGCTGGGAAGAGGCAGGTGAGCTCTGCCAGGCCTGACTCCCCTCCCCACGGCTGAGCCAGCAGCCTGCTGCGTGCTGAGGTGGCACTACCCAGGACTCCCGCCTGCACCGCCTGGAGCAGCTCCTGGGGAAGGAAGGGGGTGCCACAGCAGAGAGACCTCAGTGCAGGAGCCTGGGGCCCCAAGTCCCCAGGAAGCGGGGGTGGCCGAGAAGATGGGGGGCACTGGACCTCAGAGTGTGGCTCTGACCTGGGACCCTGCCTGGAGGAGCTGTCACAAATACCCCAGCATCTTCCCCGCTCCCCCAGAGAGGAGAGAGGAAAGCTGGGCGTCTCAGCCCGGTGGACAGAGGCCAGAGGCCCATTTTCAGGAGGCCGAGGTCATGCGGGCATGGATTCTGGCCAGGTCCCCCAGTACAGGGACAATGGGGAGCTAGCTAGGGTGCCCCAGCCAGAGCCCCAGTCACCTCCCTCCACTCACTCCCTGCGTCCTTGACCTTGAATTAACCTCTTACTGGGAAGGGGAAGGGGATGCGGGGAAGGGGAAGCCCAAGGCCCCCATACCCCCACCCTCCCCTGCCTAGGGGTCCTCAGGGCTCCTTTCCTTTGGCTAACAGGGAAGGAGGTCTTGGCCTGAAGTCTGGGGCCAGGTAGGGGGTGCAGCCCCTTCTTTCTTGGGTGGCTTTGGCGGAACTTCTGGAGCACCCAGAACTCTAGAGGTAGGGGTTGAAGGGGGGCGGGCCTCCCCCAGCCCCTTCCAGCGGGAGCTTCGGCCCCGCCTGCCTTGCTGGGGAATAATTTATTCATTGTGACTCCCGCAGGATCAGCCATCATAGATAATTAGGGTTAATTATGACATTCATTAATTACGACTTCCCCTTCTGCTTTGCCCCACCCCCGCTCCCGGGTGGGGGTTGGGCCGCCTCTGACTGCTCCGGAGCCGCAGACACTCGGGTCCCCACTGGACCGACGACCCACTGCCGCAGCCCTGGGCAGGTGCGGACGCCGAAGCTACGCACCCTCATCCGGAGCCTCCCTGGGCTGGGGGTGCGAGACAGCTATGGGCGCCGGAGACCCAGGCACTCAGAGATAAACGCACACGGTGACACCCGGATGAGCCAGACAGGTGCAGCGACATTGAGCCGTGCGCCCCGCACGCACTACACCCGCGGCGCGGCCGCCGCGCACCGTCCACACCCGCGGCGCGCGCTCCCCGCCGGCGACAGCGTCCGAGCGAGGCAGCCTCGCAGGCGCGGAGCGGCGGAGGGGCCAGGGTCCCCGAGTCCCCTCGTCGCCAGCCTTGCCCCCACCACCCCGGGTGGCAGCGCAGCTCGGGGGCCTCCTCGCGCTCCGCCGGCTCCCGTGACCCCCGAAACCTCCTCGTGGCCAGGGGCGCCTGGGGACCCCGGCCTCGCGCCCCCCCCCCGTTACCTTGGTTTCCTGGGTCGCGGGTCCAGTCCCCGGGGGGCTGCGCGCCGCCGCGTCCTCGGGCTCGTTCTCCTTCTCGCCCATCTCGGTCATGGTCGGGGACGTGGCCGGGCCCCGACGGCAGGCGTCTCAGGGACCCCGCCGCCCACCCGGGTATCAAGCCCCGGGACCCCCAGGGGGCCCCCGCCCGGACACAGCAGCGCCCGCCCCGGGGCTCGGGCGGGAAAAGTTGCGGGGGCCCCAGGCGCGGGGACCGAGGGTCCG
>NW_004955451.1:14079972-14085862 GCF_000276665.1 Chinchilla lanigera
CCGGGCCCCGCCCCCGCCCCCCCCCCGTCGCCATGCAAATCAGCTTCCCTGCTATTGGCCATTGAGGTGGCCAGGAGGGCGAGGGGGCGGGGCCTTGGGGGGCTCGTCTAGAGGGGGCGGGGCTTGCGAGGGGTGAAAAAGAAGCGGGTGGATTTACGGGAACAAGCAGGGGATGCTTGAAAGAGGACGGGGGCCACCGTCGTGGAGTCTGGGTTGGGTTCCAAGAAATGCTTCGAGGTTGGACCAGCAGCAGGAGAGCTGAGAGGGAGACCGAAGTTAGCACTTCCTCATAGTGAAGACTGGGAGATACTGCACCTTGACAGGGAAGAATGGGAACCCGTGCACCCCAGGGAAGGATGGGGACCGGTGCGCGGCCCCTCCGCCTTGAGTCTCTCCAATACACACTCCCGGCCCGCGGAGTAGGGCAAGAGGCAACTCAAAGGACCGAAAGCCAGGACCCCCCACCCCGTCACGGCCGCAAGTGGAGCTTGGCAGGGACAGGGACTCTTGAGGAGGAAGTTCGCACTCTCCAAAGCCTCCCTGCTGAAGCCGCTGTCTGAAAGGCCAGGGGCCTCCCTGGCACCCTTCCTCCAAGTGCCTCGCACCCGCAGACCCTTTTCCAGCCCAGCTTCAGCGCTTGGCTTGTGCAAGGGAAGGGACCTCCGAGACACAGGCTGGTACTGAGAGACCCCTTCCCTGGGTGTGGGTGCAGAGATTTCTGCTTGAAATCTGCCTCCCCCTCTGCTTTGTGTGGTGAGATGGGGCATCCACAGAGGTCCTGCCTTTCCATGGGGGCCAGCCACCTCCAGGATCACTGTACCCGCCTGGAGGAGCTCAGCCCCAAAGCCCTGCTCGGGTTACAGTGTCCAAAAGCAGAGCTTCTTCTTTTTTTTTTTTTAATTTTAAAAATAAAAGGAGCAAAACATTAACAGACAGACAACATTTTACAACATAGCAAAAGAACAGTACAGACAATACGGAGTTATAAAGTGGTAGGGAATTAACAATGGTTGTTGTATTACATATTGATATCTTCAAAGTGGCTTCTCATGGAAACAGATATAGAAATGCAATACTGATCAACCAAAGACTCATTGACAGTTTCTTTCAGCATAGAAATAGAAGACAGAAGAAAAATTTTTGTTTTGTTTTGTCTTTATGAGACAGGGTCTCACTGTACAGTTCAGGCTGGCCTTGAGCTCACTTTGTAGCCCAGGCTGGTCTCGAACTCGCAAAGATCCTCCTGCCTCAGCCTCCCGAGTGCTGGGATTACAGGCGTGCGCCACCACACCCGGCTTCAAAAGTAGAGCTTTATTTACCAGCAGCGAAAGAAGTAGGGCAAGAGCAGACGAAGGGGTTGCGGCCGGGTGGGGCTTGTTCCCTCCCCCGTCCTCCCAGAGCCCACCCCAGAGCCCACCCCAGAGCCCACCAAAGGCCCTCTCACCTGCCTTCCGGGGAGCCCATTTCCTGGCTCAGCCTGGCTTCCCACCCTGGGCAGCTCCGCCATCCAGGGACCTAGCGGCAGGCCCTCCCTCTGTCCCTGCCTGGGACTTCAGGGCCTTCTGAGCTTGGAGAATTTCTTGGAAGGGACCTCTGCCCATCCCCCATGCACGAAGAGTTGGGGCTTCAGGTCCTTCCAGCCCCCTCCCCAGTTCGCTGTGTGCCCTGGGGCAGCAAAGGACATCTGCCAGAGCCTTGATTTCCTCACCTGCGAGGTGGGGACCGCGCCGCCTTGGCTATTCTGTCCTCACTCCGGAGAGTGGCAGGTGGCAGCTAGGGGTGCCCAGCCCAGGCAGACAGGCGCCGTGAGCGCCTGTGCTTCCCTCTTCTCTTCCCAGAGGCTTGTGCCCTCCCACCACTTCTGAAGCAGAAGGAGAAAAGCATCTTTCTCCTTGGCCGTTTGGGGCCTGCTGGGCCTTGGGGGACCAAGGAAAAGCGTTTCCCACTCATCCCAGCAAGAATTCCCAGGGGTACCAAGGAAAACCAGGAGGGAAGGTGGTGGGCCCTAGGGACATCTGGCCTGGGGGCCCTCAGAAGCCTAAGGACCCATGACCTCTGGGCGTCCTTGCTGGCTGCAGCTTGTATGTGTCAGCTCGGGCTCCAGGAACGAGTCTGAGTCATTGTCTCCGAGCTGAGGACGCCCACTGCAGTGGCTCTGAGACTGGGCAGGAGCAGCCAGGCAGCATCTCCAGCGGGAGGACCCTCTCCTCGCTCAGCTCAGGTTGGGGCAAGGAGGAGGTGGCAGCAACACAAAAGCCTGTAGGCCCCAGGGAAGTGGCAGTCGTGCCGGAGAAGGGCTCCCTCCCTCACACTGGCAGAGCCTGTGACAGTGACAGTGGCCCCCAGGGGCAGGGACAGGGGCCTCAAGCTCCGCGGTGCTGGCCAGAGGGGTGGCCTGCAGAACTTCGAAGTTTCTGTGGCACGAGGTCCAAGACAGTAAGAGCCCGGTCTGCATCCAGCTCCTGTCCTTTCTGTTCTGTGACTTGAAGAGACTTCCTGCTCATTTGTTTATATTTGTTGCATGTCTTGGGACAGGGTCTCACTGTGCAGCCCCAGCTGGCCTCGAACAGCCAGGGACCCTCTCGCCTTGGGCTTTAGAGTACTGGGGTTACAGACGCGCACCACCTCCAAGCTCTGCCCGGGTTCATTCTTTTTAGATTAGCAGAGTTGCATTAGGTTAGGCAGAAACAAGGAGTTGGTGAAAATACTGTAGCGGCCATGATGGTTTACCTCAGTTTTCGGGCGAGGATGAAGAGTATGCACAAGTAAAGAACCAGACAGAGTGAGAACAAAGTGGATATTGTTCTTGTAGGTGTGTGTGCATGTAACTGTGAGATTGAATGCTGGGTGGTCTACCACTGAGCTACATTCCCTGTCTTTTTTATTTTATTTTGAGACAGGGTCTCGATAAATTGCCCAGTCAGGATTCAAGCTTTCAATCCTCCTGCCTCAGCCTCCTAAATAACTGGAATTACAAACATATGCCACCCCACCTGGCATGTTCTTGGGGATTCCTAACCTAGTATTTTTTTTTTTCTTTCTAACCTAGTATTTTGTGGCTGAGCTTCAGGGAGTTCATGAACCTCTTGAAATGGGGAGATTTTGGAGAATAAACAGACCATAGTGCTCATATCTTTGATCCCAGCACTCAATTTAATGGCTGAGCAAGACCCTGTCTCAAAAAGGGAAAAAAAGGGGCTGGGGATTTAGCTCAGTGGCATAGCGCCTGCCTGGCAAGCTCAAGGTCGTGAGTTCAATTCCTGGTAGCAAATAAATAAATAAATAAATAAATAAATAAATAAATAAATAAAAGATGGGTGTGGTGGTGCACACCTGTAATCCTAGCACTCAGGAGGCTGAGGCAGGAGGGTCACCAAGAGTTCGACACCAGGCTGAGCTACATAGTGAGTTCAAGGCCTACCTGGACAACATAGTGAGACCCTGCTTCAAGAAAAAAACTGAGGGCTGGGGGTATAGTTCAATGGCATGGGGTCTGCCTGGCAAGTACCAGGTCCTGTGTTCGATTCCCAGTACCAAAAAAATAGAAAAGAAAAACCCCCAAACAAAAACCCAACCCAACAAAACAAAACAGCCGGGGATGTAGCTCAGTGCCAAGGCCCTGAGATTAACCCCTAGTACTGGAGGATAATAAACATTCTCTGGGTAGAGAGCAGAACATGGATGGCAGATGGTTTTCCTACTTCTGGTATGCAGAGGTTTCTCTTGGTCCTTAGAGCATACAAGATTCACAAAGGCCGCAAAGCCCTGGGCTGGGTGGTCCTAGGGCCAGCCTTCAGTGTGTGGGGGCCGATTCTCCTTCCTGCCATCCTTTCTCCTGCCCATGCCCTCATGCGGTGTCCTCTGGCTTCCAGGGGTCAAGGACAAGGACAGCTCTGAGGGGCTCGACTCCCCTCCTGGTCAGCTGGGTCTGCACTCCCAGCTGGGCTGGGGAGAGGGCACCTGGCCAGGCTCAGCAGGGTGGGGTGCACAGACCCCCGCAGACCTGGCCTCACCCCAAGCCCGCATCTTCCCATCCCCTGAGGCCCTGGAGGCAGACACTGCTCTGAGGCTCTCAGCCCAGCGCAGGCAGTAGTCATTACGGTTTTATGGAAATCCAACAGGCTCTTACGCAAGCACCTGACACACTTCCTGGCCAGGTCCCCAGGGGCTGGAGGAGTGCCCCCCCTACTGCTGCCACCAGCCCCTGGCGCCTGGGACTCTGGCGTAGAGCCACCCTTCTGCCGCCTGTGGCACTGTCCCTAACCCGCCCCGGGCGAGCTGCTCCCCGCCTCTGGGCCTCAGGCTTCCTGGAAGGGAACATCATGGACCCTGGCATGTGCCGCCCCGTGCCCTCCTCTGCCCCGCATGTCCACTGCTCGCTGGGAGGGCTATCCTCATGATGGAGTTGGGGACATTTGTTCCTCCTCAATTCGGGAGTCCTTTCCCCTTGCTCTGTTGCTCTTCTCCTTGATTCTGGGGGCCAGGGACGCAGGAGACACCGGCTGATGCCCTCATGGCCCTCTTGCGCCAGCCTGTGCTGACCTCTGCTTCCTCTGTTGTCCACCCCCCACCCCCACAAGCGACTGTCGCCAAGGTAACAGCAAGGGCACTGGCTAGGGGCCAGTGAGGGAGAGGGGTCAGTGGAGGGAAGGGCAGGGGTTAGAAGTTTGGGGGAATGAGCACTGAGCCCCCCAAGTCTCCTGGGGGGAGCTTCTGCTGGAGGGGGCTGGAGCAGAGAGGGGGGCTGCGGCTGGGCATGGGCAGAGGCGGGAAGACGAGGTGAGGGCACCGCAGGCTCAAGGTGAGTGGGAAGCTGAGCTTGGCCAGGAGAGGGAGGGAAGGTCCAGGTGGAGGGCGTGGGCTCCTCTGTGGCCAGGCTTCTGGCTATGGGGGTCTAGGCCCAGCACAGTGGTCAGGGAGTGCAAACCGTGCGGGAAGCAGGGCCCTGGCCAGGCCTTCGAGGGGTTGCATCTGGGCACCTAGCAACTAATGCCTGCATTCAAGGCCCTCTGCTAAATCCCAATCCAGATGGCACAGGAAGCCAGGCAGAGTGGTGCACCCCTATAATTCCAGCTGATAGGAGGCTGAGGCAGGAGGATTGCCTCAAGTTCAAAGGCAATGTGGCCTTGTCTCGAAAGTGACAAAAGTGAGTCACTGTCTCCAAAAAAAAAAAAAAAAAAGAGGCACAGGAACCCGGAGGCCTCTGAGCCAACCTGGAGCGCACCTCACACCCAGGCAAGAGGGTCTGCACAAGGGAATACACGGCAGGGGCCAGGAGGTTCCAGCCCAGGCCAGCTAGTAACTGTGAGACACGAAACAGCCCCTCAAGCTCCTGGGAAGTAGGAGGGGGACAGGGAGGGTGAGTGGGGGTGGGACTTGGGGGTGAGCTGAAAGGCAGAAAAGCAAAGGCGTGGTCTGGTGGGGCCCGGACGCTGGGTTTCCCGTACAGCCTTCCTCACTTGGCCACTGTGGGGCTGAGCAGCACCGGGGTGCCGGGGGTGCGGGCGGGAGAAGGCCAGGAGCGGCCCTGCAACTTGGACAGAATTTGAGGACTTGGCTGTCAGTGGCAGGGCACCCACCTAGCAGGCAGGAGGCCCGGAGTTCTGTCCTCAGGGGGTGGGGTGGGGGACACAGATACGCTCGGCAGGGACTGTTCACACACACCTTGCATTTGGCTGCAAGAATAGTCATGCGGGGGGCTGCGGATTTAGCTCAGCGGCACAGCGCCTGCCTGGCAAGCGCAAGGTCGTGAGTTCAATTCCCAGTACCAGAAAAACAACAACAACAACAACAAAAATAAAAAAAAAAAAAAAAAAGAATAGTCATGTGGAGGTGGGCACGATGACCACACCTGTGATCCCAGCCACTCCAGACGCTGAAGCAGGACGAT
>NW_004955451.1:14086285-14087912 GCF_000276665.1 Chinchilla lanigera
CAACACTGATGGCTTGGGAAGAGGGAGGGCATAGAGATTCCAGACTGCTCCCTGCCAGATCTCGACCCTGGACACAGCTCTCATTGCCAGGGAACCCAGCTCACACAGGGTCGCTGCCGCAGGTGTCCAGGTCCCCCCTTTTATAGCTACCACCGCTCAGGTCCCCACCCTCAGCCGGTGAGCAGAAGTTGGCAGGGTAGTGTCACTGCGCTTCACTTCTGGGGCCGACGCTTAGGCCCGGTGCTTCTTTGGGTTGTTGAGCGAATGAATGAACAAAGGAGAAACGTTTCTCCTCTCAGCTTTGTTCTTTGGGCAGGGGTTGACCTTCCCTGCAGACCCTAGAGTTTGCACGTTGCCCTGTGATGCGTGAGTGTGTGCGTGGGGGTGTACGGGGACTGAGCCCAGGGCCTTCTCACTGAACTACATCCCAGCCCCGCTGCTTTCTGAGTCTCGCTAAATCGCTCAGTTGCCGAGGCTGGGCTCGAACTTGCGACCCTCCTGCTTCAGGATCCCAGTGTTGGGATTCCAGGCGTGCGCCGCAGGCCGGGCTCTGTCACCCTCCTCTTACAGTCACACACCGGTTAAGTCCCTTGCCCCAGGCCACACAGGTGCGCTTGACCTCAGCGGGTCGCGAAAGACGCTGTCACCCCAACACGAGGGCGGGCTTAGCGCTGGCAGGCACGAACCGCTCCTCTAGAGGGAAAACTGGTCAGACGCGGTGTGACCGCAATCGTGGCGGGACCCGCGAGCGCTGCTCCCAGGGCCCGGGGGCGCAGGGCCGCCCCGCTCGGGGTCCAGCACGGGTTCTTTTTTTTTTTTTTTTTGTCTTTTTAAGACAGGGTCTCACTATGTAGTTCAGGATGGTCTTGAACTCACTTTGTAGCCCAGGCTGGCCTCGAACTCAGTGATCTTCCTGCCTCAGCCACCGGAGTGCTGGGACTACAATCCGGCCACCCGCAGCAGAAGAGCCACTTCGCCGCCCGGACCTGGATGCGCAAGGGGCGGGGCCTCAGGCTGGGGGCGGGGCCCAGGCCACCCGGGCGCTCTCCCCGGCCAGTCCTGGGAAGTGCGCATGCTCTGCAGCCCCAACCCCCGGCCGCGGCTCAGCACCTGCAGGCTGCCGGAAGTGTGCACGCTCCTCCCAGGAGCGGCAGGGGCTGGGAACGACTGTCCATCGGGGCGGGAAGCCAGTGTCATTACTGTGTGTGATGGCATCGCCAAGTAGAACCCTCTTGGGTGCATTATTCAGTTTGACCCTCGCAGCTGCTTAGTTGGGGGAAGGGATTGTTGAGGAAACAGGCACAGAGAGGCTGAGTATTTCCTCAAGGACACAGAGCCGACCAACAGCGGAAATGAGAGCTAGAGATACTTTACACAGCGCTGCCCCACGCATGAGCTCTTCTCAACACGTGATCTGTTGAGCGCTGTCATCTGCCAGGCAGAGTGCCTGAGCCAGGGATTCCGCAAGGGACGGAAGGTGGCTCTCGGTCAGAGGTCTGCCTTCTAGGAAGACGGCAACGACAGCCAACTGGAGCGCTCGGTAGGCTGAGGCTGGAGGACCGCTGTGAGTTAGAGGCCAACCGGGTGACTTGGTGAAACTCAGTCTCAAAAAAAAAAAAAAAAAAAA
>NW_004955451.1:14088677-14094451 GCF_000276665.1 Chinchilla lanigera
TTCTTGAGATAGGGTCTCACTATGCAGTTCAGGCTGGGCTTGAGCTCACTTTATAGCCCAGGCTGTTCTCGAACTTGCAATGATCCTCCTGCCCAAGTGCTGGGATTACAGATGTGCACCTCCACACCCGGCACTAAGTGGAATTTAAATCTTTTTTTTTTTTTTTTTTTTAGTACTGGGAATCAAATTTAGGTACTTGCAAGCTTGCCAGGCAGACACTATGCTGCTGAGCTATACCCATGGCCCTGAATTTAAATCTTGATTCCTGGCTGGGCATGGTGGCGCATGCCTGTAATCCCAGTACTCAGGAGGCTGAGGTAGGAGGATTGTTGCAAGTTTGAGACCAGCCTGGGCTACAAAGTGAGCTTAAGGCCAGCTTGAACTGCACAGTGAGACCTTGTCTCTAAAAGACAAAAAAAAAAAAAAAATCTTGATTCCTATTTTTTTTTTTTAAAGCATGCATGCATGTGTATATACATGTAGTGTTTTCTTTCCTTTTGAGACAGGGTCTTGCTATGTAGCTCCTCAGCTGGCCTTGAACTTGCAAAGGCCCTCCTACCTCAGCCTCCCTAGTGCTGGGATCACAGGTGTGTGCACCGCTCCCAGTTGAGCTGCTTTATCTTGTCACAGGTTGGCAAGAAGCCTCTTGAGGGCAGAAGGCCTTGCTGAAGGCAAAACCTGGGGGCTGCAGCATGCTGGGAGGGCCAAGATCCAGGAAAGCTTTCTGGGACGGATTGCTGGAGCCAGCTGACAGAAAGTGGGATGCCCCATTCAATGGGAATCTTTTTATTTTTTTTTAGTGAGACAGAGTCTTGCTATGTAGTCAGGTTGTCCTTAAGCTCACAATTCTCCTGCCTTAGCCTCCCAAGTGCTAGGATTATAGGCGTGTGGCACCATGCCCAGCTACATTTGAATTTTATTGAAATGATTTTAGTTAAGAGTATGCTATGCAAAAAAATGTGTGCTATGCAGTGCTGGGTGGCACATACCTGTAATCCTAGCACTTGGGAGACTGAAGCAGGAGGACTGCTTCGAGTTCAAGGCCAGCCTGAACTATATAGCAAGACCCTGTCTCAAAAAAATTAAAACAAACAAAAAGAAAATATAAAGCTATATAGTGAGACCCTGTCTCAAAAAGATATGAAAAAAGGGGATGGGAATTTAGCTCAGTGGCACAGCACCTGCCTGGCAAGTGCAAGGTCGTGAGTTCGATTGCCGGTACCGGAAAAACAAAACAAAACAAAACAAAAAAACAAAAAAGACATGAAAAAACACCCGAAAATATCTCATGTGATACTCACTGGTTACTTGAAATTCTAACTTTAGTGTCCTGCTTTTCATCTGGCCACCTGCCTTTAAAGGGGATATCTTGTAAGTTTGGGTGCCTTCTGGGTATAGAGGCCTCTCAGGAAAGCTATGCAGGGGGGCTGGGGATATGATTAGGTCAGCCAGGTGGGGGGCCAGGGTTTACTGACCCTGCAGTAAGGCTTGATGCCCTAAAGTTCTTAGCTGCTAGGTGAAGAACTCATCCTATAACTGTGAGGACCAGGGAAGGAGTTCGAAGAAGGGAAAGAACCTACCAACTAACATCAGGGCCTAGGCTTGTAATCTCGGCACTCTGAGAGGCTGAGGCAGGAGGATCCCAAGTTCAAGGCCAACCTGGGCAACTTTGCAAGACCCTGACTCAAAATGCTGTAATAAGGAGGGCTGGGGTGGTAGCGTGAAGGATGGAAAAGTGCTGGTGAGTGGCTGAAAGGCCAGCAGGGCCCGGGGACCCCTTGCATGTGGTGGGACCTGGAGCCACCACCCTTTCTTTGCACCTCAGGTTCACCCTGTCAGTGCTGAGCTCCCGCCTCAAGAGGAAGGTGCCCTGCTGGATGCCTGTACCTGGCCAGCGGCTTGAGGCCTCTTCTGCCCATAGCGTTGTCTCAGGCCTCTCCCCAGTGGTGTGGGTCCTGGCCCTTGCTGTGGCCCTGCCTCTGGTCCCTGGTCCCTGGTCCTGTCTCCTCTCCATGCCTGGGGTGGTAGACCTGATCGCCCTCCTTCCCTTTCTTTTCTTCTCTTGTTTGGCAGTACTGGGGGTTGAATCTAGGACCTTTGCACTGAGCTACATCCCCACCCCTTTATTTTTGTTCATTTTGGGTCTTGCTAAGTGACTGAGTTGCGGTGACTGGGTTCCAGCTTGTGATCCTCCTGCCTCAGCCTCTTAAGGTGCTGGGATTCCAGGTTTGGACCACCATGCTCAGCTGCTGCGTGACCTCTTTCTTAGCACCCACGCGCTGGGTCCTCCTGCAGAGAAGCAGAAGGGAAGGAGGGGGCCTGAGGCTCTCCTGTCAGCCTCCGGAAGCCCAAAGTCCTGACCGAAAACTGAAGACTGACCGCAAGATGGGGAGACACAGCCTGGAGGGACAAGTGCCAGGTGGCCTCCAGGACTGCAGTCTTCCTGGAGGTGTGTGTTGGGATGGCGGGGACAGAGGAACAACCTGACCTTGGAGGACAGCTGGGGACGCTGAGGCCTTGGGCCAAGGCTGCTGCATCTCCACCCCACCCCTGGGGCCCACAGGCTTCTGCCGCGTCTGTCCCTCTGCTTGTCCTGTTGCAGTCTGTCCCCGTCCCCTTCCCTCCACGATCCTGGGGTGGTGCCCCACAGCCTCCCTTTCGTGGCTTGAACCCCTCACCCCCCACAACCGCATCCTGAGCCTGCAGGAGCCATCCTGGGGTCAGTGAGCGGGCCAAGTGCCAGATGACCCTGTTGTGGGCGGTGCAGGGCAGCAGAGGGACAGTAGGAACAGTGAGACCATGGCCTGAGACTCTGTTCCTCAGCACAGGCCCAGTCCCCCTGTCACCCTGACGCAACTGGCCAGGTGCCCCCTCTCTAACCCTGGGGAGCTCTGGCCTCTGGTAGCTGCAGGCAGAATGGCCACGGGCTAGAACTTCCCTGTCGCACTTAAGGCTATGTCCCCTCCATCTTGCTCCCAGCCCTTGGTCTGGTGTCACCTGCTGGGGAGCTTTTCCCACTGAGGACCTGGCTCCCAGCAGTTCCATTGGCTGGCACCAGTTCTCCTGCCACTGTCACTGCTGGCCGACCTCACTGGTGAAGCTGGTGACTGGAACGGAGCATGGGCCGGACCCTCAGGCAGGAAGCCGGTCCCTGTCTTGCTCACCATGTCCTTCAGCCTCTGCTGAAGACCAAGTGTGTTACATCCTGTCTAACTGGAGGATGGGGCCCAGAGAGGTTAGGTAACTTGCCCAAGAACACACAGCTGACAAGTGGCAGAATGAGCACCTGAATCTGAGTCCATGTCCAGGCAGACACAGCAGTGGAGTCTCCTGGGCTGAGTCCATCACCCCCACCCTGGTTTCCACCACTTCTTCTAACTTCTTTTTCAATACACTTAGACCAGGTGTTGGGCACTGCCAAGCAAGTCCCCTTTTCCAGCTCAGCAAGCCCAAAGGCAGCTTCAGATATGCTTGGTCCCTGGCCCTCTATGTAGAGCAAGACCCTCAGACCCTAGGACAAGGCCCAGTTCCACACCACACAGCAAGGTGGCAGGATGGGTGGAGTCAGACTTCAGGGCAGGCGGTTGTGCGCGTGTGTGTGCAGCTTCGTGGCAGAGCAGAGGCTTAGCATGGGAGAGGCCCTGGGATCAACCTTAGCACCCCTCGCAAAACGAAACAAAAAAGGGAAAATGGCTCCAGTGACCTCTTCCTGTGGCCACTCCACCCGCACCCCTCACTCCGGGACCAGAGCCGGCTGTTTTCTGCCCTGCCCAGCGCTGCGAGTGGGGGCCGAGGTGGGTCCTGACGGGCGGCTCAGCAGGGCCGACTCCTGCCTCCCTCGAAGGCTGACTTCCGTGTGGGGCTCAGGAATCCTCCGGGCCCCGGTGGGGGTCTGCCTTCCTCCCGGAGATGCAATTCAGGTGTGGCCCCATCCTTGCCGGGCACGTCCCCACCTCCCTTGAGATTGGTCCTCTCCTCGCCACCAGCGCCCCCAGCCTCCTTGCAATTCCTCCCGGGTGTCCTCAGGGTTCCAGCCCAGGCCGCCCCGGAGGTGAGGAGCGAAGGGAAGGGAAGCTTCCTGGACTTTCTGCTGTGCCCTTGGTCGGGGCGGCCACCCTCCTGTTCTCCCCAGTGCTCTCTGGGTCCCTTTGCCGACTGACACCCGCTCTGCGCTGTTCCCCGCCTTCCCCCCAGGGCCCGGGGGCACCCTTGCTCTCCTCAGTGACCAGGTCAGCCAAGGTCCAGGCCCCTCCCCGGCCCTCAGGCCCAGCTTCCCCTTCCCGTTCCGGACAAGTGTGTCTCCCGGTGCCCTCTCCTCTCCACGTGGCCCGGAATCCTAAGGAGCGAGTGCGACTGTGGTGCTGCAGCCCGGGCTGCAGAGGGTCTGGAGGACACGGGGGCAGCAGGCACGGGGCTGGCTGCTGGGAGGAGGGCTGTGAGGGCTTCCGCCTGCTTCCGGCCTAGGCACAGGCCGGCGCTGGAGACCTAGCAGCAGGCGGGCCGTCTGTGGGCAGCAGAAGTGTCAGTGAGGCGCTGTCTGCGTCTCCAGGCTCCCAGCAGAGAGCAGAACCACCTTCGCGGAGTCCAGGAAGGGGACCTGCAGCCTCCAGCCCCACTTGATCCTAATCAGAAGCCACAGCTGTGACGCCAGACGCAGCCTCCCAGCCCCTCTCCTGAGCCTGCCACGGGAAGAGGGGAAACCCCATCCACCTGGGTAAGGAGCTGGCCTGAGCAGTGCTGCTCGCTCAGTGCCAGGGATGTTAATCCATGTTTCATTGTACTCACCTTTCTTTTATAGAAGTTTTGAATTAAGTCATTTAAGACGGCATATTATACTTTCCACGTTATACACTTCCCTTGGTTTTGGGGTCCCTGTAAACTCAGGCAGAAGACATTTTCTGGAGCAAAGGAATAAATCAACCAAACTAGCTGTAATTTTCCCCAAGTAATTATGACAAAAAGTAAAGCCTCCAAAAGATCATCCAACATTCAAATCACTATGCCTGCCCAGCGTGGTGGTGCATGCCTGTAATCCTAACACTTGCGAGGCTAAGGCAGGGGGATTGCTGCGAATTCAAGGCCAGCGGGGGCTACATAGTGAGACCGTCTCAAGTGAAAAAAAAAATCACTCTGCCTACCTAAAATCGCAGTTCTAGAGATCTGGGAAATACTGTACCTACTTTCTAGCCCACAGGTTCAACTTAGTGAGCCCTTGTCTCAAAATAAATAAAAAGCATTGTGTCTAGTTGACCGGGGTCAGGACAGCCATGCGGAAGCTGGAAACCAGGAGGACCTTGTGCAATACCTGGGGAGAGCCCCTGGAAGCCATTCTGCCCCTGACAGTACAGGCCGCGGTGCAGGAGCGTGTGGCGCTCCAGAGAGGTCTGCACCAAGATTCCTGCTGCCTGTGCTGATGGCTGGGGAAAGGACACTAAGTGGTTGCGGGGTCCCAATGCGCTGGGAGGCTGGAGAGAAAATGCTACAAAAAATGGCTTTCACCCCAGATGGCTCACTTGAGATGTTAATAAGAACTGCCTCCTCAGTATTCTATAGCCATGACAAGGAGGTGGCCAAGGAGAGAAAACAGACTGAGAAAAAGCAGCTGCTTTTGCAGCAGTACTAAGAGAAACAGATGCCAAGTCTGATTCCCGGGGCCCCAAGAAGAACTTGATGACTGTATTCATCTGCTACCACTGTTAAAAGCCAGGCCACCTCAAGAAGAACTGCCCTCAGAGGCCCCATGGGCCATGCCCTGAATGCAAAGGTGACCACTG
>NW_004955451.1:14094969-14146979 GCF_000276665.1 Chinchilla lanigera
TTTCCTACAACCATTGAGAATAGTTAATGAATATTCAATTGGTCACTCATGTATAGCTCTATTTATTTTCTTTAGAAACCACTTTGAAGATACCAAAGTGTAGTACAACAACCACTGATAATAACCTACCACTTCTGTCTGTAACTCACTATTATTTGTCTATTTGTTTTCCTGAGAAACTATCTTGTAGATAATATGTAAAACAACAAGCACTGATAATTTCCTACCATTTTCTCTGTAATTCGGTAAGCCGCCCTATCACTGTTATTCTTCTACTCTTAAAAAAAAAAAAAGGGTTGGGGGTGTAGTTCAATGTGAAGGCCCTAGGTTCAACCTCTAGTAGTACAAACAACAACAAAAAATCAAATTATCAATCTGATTTCCTATGCGTATTATTTTATAGCAGGGATGGAATCCAGGGCCTAGTGCATACCAGGCAAGCACTCTACCATTGAGCTTTATCCCTAGTCGTTTCTGTTTTTGAGACAGGGTCCCAAAGTATAGCCCAGGCTGGCCTCAAACTCATGGAGATCCTTCTGCTTCAGCCTCCTGAGTGCTGGGATGATAGGCATGTGTCACCATGCCTGACCTCATATATATATACAAAATCTGTACTGGAACTCAGGACCTTGCACTTGCCAGGTAGGTGTTTATGCCGCTAAGCTATATCCCTGGCCCCTACATTTTTAAGTTTCAATTTTAGCTTTCTGCCAGATGTCATGGTGCAAATCTAGCATCCCAGCAGTTAGGAAGCTGAGGCAGGATAATTGCTGATGAGCTGGCCTATACAGTGAGATCTTGTCTCAAAAACAAGCCAGGTGTGGTGTCACATGTCAGTCATCCCAGCACAGCATTTGGGAGGCTGAGGCAGGAGAGGCATGAGTCTGAGATGAGCCTGGGTTACAAAGTGAGCTCAAGGCCACCCTGAACTGCATAGTGAAACCCTGTCTCAAAAGTAAACCAAAAATCCCAAACGCTTTTAGAAGTTTAAATTTTAGTTTTCTGCCAGGCGTGGTGCGATCCTCTTGCCTCAGCCTCCCGAGCGCTAGGGTTACAGGCATGTGCCACCAAGCCTAGCTCCAAGGATTGCAGAGTTTGAAGCCAGCCTGGGCTACATAGTGAGTTTCAGGCTAGCCTGAACTACATACTGTGACCCTATTTAAAAAAAACACAGAACAAATTTTTTTTTTAGCTTTTTCTCTTAGGTTTGTAATCCACCTGATTTTTTTCCTTTATTTGCTAAGTTTGCATTGAACCCAGGCCTTTCGCAGGGAGCTGGTCCTAAGACCTTTCTGAATTTTTTGAGACAGGGTCTTGCCAAATTGCCCAGGCAAGGCATGAACTTGCAATCTTTCCACCTCAGCCTTCTTGGTGGTGGGATTACTGGTATGTCCCACCATGCCTAGCTGGTTTTTGGGTACTTTGTCAAGTATTGACCTAGCACTTATTTCCATGTAGTAAGCCAATTTTAAACAATAAGGGATTTCTTAAATAGTGTAAGACCACGTCATATTCTTTTTGTCCATCTCATTCTCACAAAATTCTAAAGTGAATATCCTCAAATATTCAGGGAAGTGAAAACCTAGTATGCACCAAGCAATAGACTAAGACACCCTCTCCAAAACACCAGCGTGATTAGTCTTAATGTTTCCTTACCTCAGACATGAGTGATCACCTCTGATGAGCTTTAAACCAGGCCGACTCCAGCCGAGGAGGAGCAAGCTCTAAAATGTGCTCAAAGACTGAGAAAGTGCTTCCCTCAACAAACAGGGCCAACTCTAATTAATACAGACAGCTGAGGAGTCCAGACCCCTGCCTGCATTCGAGGGGATGGTGTTGGCCCCAGGTGACAAACCCAGCCCTTATCTGTAACTCTGGCAGGACAAAGAGTAGATGTCAAACGGGGCTTATGACTCCATAAGCCCACCCGTCCCCCATTACTAGGGATTGAACCCAAGGCCTTTACACTGAGCTACATCTCCAGCCTTTCCTTTTTTTGTATTTTTTAGACACAGGGTCTTATTCAGCAGCTGAGGCTGGGCTTGAACTTGTGATCCTCTTGCCTCCGCCTCCCAGAGTGCTGGGATTACAGGTGAGCACCCCACACTCGGTTTCCTCAAGGATTTTCCTGTCGGTGTAGGTAACAGATTTCGATCTGGCTCTTCAGTGGTCTCAGCCTTAGAGGCCTCTGCACAGACTAGCCACTGGGGTAACTGCTGGAAGGAAGCAGGGGATAGCCGCTGCCGCATCTATGTTAGCTCTGGCTGGAGGTCCCTCACTCTCCACACCCCTCCACAGAAGGCCGCCCATGGGAGCCGAGGGTACACAGGTGGGTGGGGAGCAGCAGAGTGTGGAGTCAGCTGATCCGACTCGGGCGTGTTCACCCTCACACCATCCATCTCCACTTGGCCCAGGCCAGGCAAGAGCAACCAATGTTCCACACGGAGACGAGGGACTCTGGTTAATTCTAACCATCCAATCACTAAGGTCAACTCTGATCTCAGATACATGTTTCTCTACAGCAAGGACAATTCAGCGTAGTAAATAATGGCCAGCAAAAGCGTCAGAGGTTATGAAATGAACAAATGAGAGAAGGAAAAGGCAGCTTCACTCAGCCTAAGGAGCCTGTGTTGCTCCAAGGTCAAGGAGTTTAAAAGAGCCACAGCTCCAAGTCATGCTATTTCCACAGGAGAATGAGAAGTCTTCACAGCTTATTTCCTTTAATTACGTCATAAAACAAAATTAGAACATACAGGAAACAATAGTTACATAACAATTTACTTTATATATTTTTATATAAAAAACATTTTTTTTAGTCCAAAGATTTTAAAGCAAAAGAAATCCTCTACTGCCACCTTGGATTTTATTTTAAATACCCCCCTCCCATCCTTAGATGCCAAAAGTGGTGGACACAGTCACCGGGGCAGCTCACTGGACCTGGGGTGAAGCCACCATGTGGGGTCGGCCTGGCCCTGGGCAGCAACAAGCAAGCAGTGGCCCTACAGGATGCGCTCCGAAGAGTGTCTGAGGGCTGGAGAGGGCTGGACGGGACTGCTCCCAGCCACCCTCTGCATGCGACCCCCAGGAAGGACGCGTGCAGGGAGGGAACAGCCTGGCTTGAAGTAAGAATTCTCCAGCAGCACCGGGTGCCCATCTGCCCCTGTCCCCAGGCAGACTGTGACAGGCAGGGAGTCCTCAGAGCTCTTTGAGCTCTGCACAGGCCACATCAGTTGGGTCTGTGCCCTCAGGGTCACTGAAGACGGGCACAGCCGGTGGGCCAGTTTGGGAGAAGGGTGGCGGCCAGTGTGTGTGGGGTGCGGTGAGCAGCCTCTCCTGACGGCAACCCCGGAGTGGGAGCGGGGCAGGGCAGATCCCCAGTCGGCACCCTGCCCAGACCTGCAGTGCGCCCACCCACAGTGGTGTTAGTGTGTGAAGTGGGGGTGAAGGGAAAAAGAGAAATCACAGGCACACCCCTTCCTGTACTTATGAGAGATTAACAGTCATCAGAGAAGTACAGATAAGAAGCATTCTGAAGGGAAAACCTCATGTAAACCCAGGAAAGTAGCAGCAAAGGTTTCACTCAGTGAAGATCTATTCTTAGCACTAGAAAAGAAAATCATTTGTCTGGGGAAGGGTTAAATTAATTAATCAAACCATACCAGTTAGAAACTCTCAAGTTAGGATTTTCTAAGACGTCAGGGTCTCATTCTCTAGTGCCAATAAAAGAAAAAAAGTTACTATCAACTTCAAGGCCTGGGGAGGGCTAGGCGGAGAAACACATCCGTATGAGCAGCAGTGTGGTGCAGACAGGGTGAGCAGTGAGAAGGGGAAAGCTTTCTCCTAAGGTCACAATAAAAAAGACATCACCTCGACCTCCCTGGCCTTGGGGCACAGCAGGAGGAAGTGCAGCTTGGGCACTTTCCCGGCCCACCTCTTCCATAAAGTCTCCTTCCGAGCCTCTCAGGCAGATGGTGACTCTTTCGGTGGTGCTGGTCTCTACCTGGGTGACTCCTGGTGAGGGGACGTAAGGAACTCCGCCTGGCAGGAAGAGGGTGTGGTGTCCATCAGACAAAGTAGACGTCATCACTGCCGAGAACAGATGCTGCTCCTGTGGAAGGGCCCCGTTCTAGAACCCTTCTCCACTTCCCTGCTTCCCTCTGAAGCACACCTGTCACTTCCCCCAGAACAATTTGTCAAAAGAAATAGGGAAAACAAAATCGAAGGGCCACAGAAACAGCTCTGCTTGCTCACGGTTCTCCTTCCTAGGGTAATGAGCTACTGTGGCTGAGGAAGCAATGAGATTCAGCATCTGCCAAGGAGCTCCACGAGGGCCGCCTGGACCCCACCTGAGGCAGGGAAAGCAGTGCAATGGACGTTCCTGAACACCATACTGCCATGGGGCACAGCCCAACAGTTTCTAAGCTTCTTCAAAGTGTAACTCTCTTGGGCTCCCAAGATACAGTCAGACTTGGCCAGAGCTCACATACTGACTTCCCTAAGGATCAAAGGCTTCAGAGGTGCTAACTGATGTTCCTCAGAATAAAAGCACATGGAACAGGTAGAACTGGCTTGAGTGGGAAGGGGCAGATGTCTTTCACGCAAAAACCTCACCTCACATGGCAGTTTCTGGCAGGTAGAAAGTCTGTCTCAAGTAAAAAGGCAAGGTTCAAGCAGCAGGTACTACAGTGGCTCGTGTTCTTTGCCGGCGAATAAAGATTTAAGTTAGGACATCTGGATACGGTCATGACAACCTTAATCTCAAATTACCTGGGTAATTATACCCTCTCGACAAGGTCCCATACACCTTTCTGTAATCTCCAACCTTACATCCTCTTACTGCTTTAGATTTCTTTGGCCCAAGATCATTGTAAGGGGTGTACAGGTTCTAGCTTAAGACTTCCAGAGCTCAGTGAGGCTCTGTCAGCCAGGAGGCAGCACAGCGACAGAAAGCTACCCCCGAACCAGGCACACAAGCAAGGAGGGGTTAAGGGAGAAGGCAGTGCTCTCCTTCAAACCTTCCCACTGGTGGCAGCTGCTATGGGCCCAGGCACATGAAGTAGCCAAGGGCCGACCAAGTTCTCCTGACACCGTCACCTAAAGACATGCTGCTCACAGGCAAGCACGAGCCAGCCTTTCTCATGTGTCCTCACGACTTTAAGCCAAGACAGGTTCCATCCCATGCTGTTTAGTTCTCCACGCCATCAGTGGGCTATCACACCAATAAAATGCACTTTGTAAGGCAATTAGATGAATGGAAACACTGGCTACTGGAGCATCATGGCTATATCAAACAATTCAAACAGTCTGGGAAGCCCAAAAGGAAAACATCATAAAATTATTTACCAGATTTCCCTCTAGAATGTTTGATATAAGGGATATGTAAAATATCCAACTTTATATCTGCTAATCAACTTAATGGATGAGGAAATCAGCCTGGAAATTTGCAAAAAACCATTAAAGGAATACTTCTACACCCAGTAAAGGTAAGAGCAGAATAGGAGGAGAAAACATTCTTAACACAAAGCACAACGTGTTTTCACACTCCAAATACTGGAAAAAAGGCTAAAAGTCAGATCTTATTCATATCAAACTGTTCGATTTTAAACCTCAATTCAAATCCAGCAAGCAAGCATCTAAGACAACCCAGTGAAAAATGACCAGAGCCACTCGACAGTTAATTCAAGGCCATCCACAGCACTGCTTAGGACAAGGACCCCAAGCAGCAGCATTACTGGGGTGACAGGAGGCTTCCTGAGGGGGTGGGGCAAGGACGGGAGTGGGGAGGAAATGGCGAGACCAGGGCAGAAGAATGCAAAGGTAAAAATGCTGGAATCACCTCAGCAGAGCTGATGACAATGAGAGCTGATGACATTGCTGGAAAACACAATGGGTGAGACTGGGGAAAGGTGCTCAGAGACAAGGTGATGTGATGGTCAAGAAATTTCCCCAGAGACCACAGTGATCCCTCCTGACTGCCTGAAGTTTACAGCAGGAACTGTGAGGGAACTTTCCTTTCATTCTAAGTCTCTCTCTTCTCTGTTCATGCTATGTATTTTTTTTTTTTTTAACTATACAAGGCATATTCTGGAGTGGCTATGAAATAAAATAAACTAGTAAATTTTCCTACATCAGGCCTTACTAAGTTCCAGATTCTGAGTACTCCAGGTACGGACAGGAAGTACAGTTCAGGAGTCAGGACGCTTTCTTCCTGAACCAAACTTACCATGTAGTCAATCAGCACAAGAAATGTATTTTCTTCCAAGCTCGACATGTCTAAAGTTTCTTTCTGTGCCAATACACTGAGTTTCATTTTATTTTATTTTATTTTATTTTTTATTTTTGTCTTTTTGAGACAGGGTCTCGCTATGCAGTCAGTTCAGGTTGGCCTTGAGCTCACTTTGTAGCCCAAGCTGGTCTCAAACTGCCTCAGCCTCCCGAGTGCTGGGATTACAGGCGTGTGCCACCACGCCTGGCCTTGAGCTTCATTTTAATAAATGAATGAAGTTCTTGAGAAAGGAACAGGCTCTGGCCTAAGCATAAATGAGCCAGCAGTGCACACTCTACGCCTTTGTCCTCTACTACAATTCTGTTCCTGGCTAGACATGTTGGCCTCTGTCTCAGCGGCCGGTGGGGGGGCACCAGGGCAGCCCAAGGATCTGCATGTGGCAATGCCCTTTAGGTAGAGAGGTGGCATTTTTAAGACTTTTAATGTACTGGTGGAAAAGAGGGTCTCGGAAACTTTTTAAATCAAGCAGTTCAAATACACATTCACCAATACAGGTTTCATTATCAATTTGTTCAGGAACAACAAAGACACAACAAAGCCCACATTTTAGAGAAGGCCCCTAAATATTTCTTTTAGTTTTGAGTAAGTGTCCCAGCCCTCTAAATATTATGAAGCACACCTGGAAGTGTGTGTGTGTGTGTGTGTGTGTGAGTGTGTCCATATCTGTATTTTTACATGTAGCCAGAAAAGCAAGTCTTACATAAAAAGTATATTCCTGCTGTGAGTAGTGTGAGCCTGAAGTCCCAGGCATTTGGGAGAATGAGACAGGAGGATTGCTTGAGGCCATGAGTTCAAGACCAGCTTGTGGACCACAGCAAGATCCTGTTTTTGTTTTTGTTTTTTAAAGCGCCAGGTGTGGTGGCACATGCCTATGCTAATACTTTCTAAGGCAGGAAGACTGTGGGTTCAAGACCAGCCTGAGCCACACAGTGAGACCCTGTTTCAGAAAACAAACAAAAATACTCTTTACAAGGTAATCTGAAAAGAAAAAAAAGACAAATAATTTGAGCTTTTTAAAGGGACATAATGAAATATAATTTAAAATAAACAATATGCTAAAAATGATAGTAATAGAGGATATTTTCATGTCATTGCATCCTGTACCGATAGAGAAACACATAGGACTTTATTCTTGCACACGCCAGTAGAACCAGGACTTGCAGCAATAAAATCAGCCCTTTCACAATCTGGACATGCAGGAGATGCATGGTAGACTATACACTAATGTTCTAAAAACTACCCCAATCAATCACACTATTAAAAAATATCAGGCTTTAGAAATGCCCTCATTTTATCTCCTTCATCCTGTGACTGAACTGAGCCACATCCCCACCCCACTGGACTGCCCATCCCCTTTTTTTGTTTTTTTGAGACACGGTCTCCCTATCCAGTTCAGGCTGGCCTTGAACTCACAGTGATCCTCCTGCCTCAGCCTCCCAAGTGCTGGGATTACAGGCGTGTGCCACCAAACCCAGCTTAAAAATTTTTTTGAGACAAAGTTTTGCTAAACTGCTAATTTGCTCAGGCTGGGCTTTACCTCATGAGCCTCCTGCCTCTGGCTTACAGATGCTGGGATTATAAGCATGTGCTGCCATGCCTGGCCTCTACGATATTTCTGAGGTAAGGATTTTCTGGTATTTTTCCTTTGGTACCCAGCACCAGACTCAACACAGGACCTTAGGCATGCTAAACAGGTGCTCTACCATTGAAACTACCTCCCCAGATTCCTTTCTTCATTTTATTTTGAGAGAGGGTCTCGCCGAGTTGCCCAGCCTAACCTTCAACGTGTTCCTCCCGCCTCAGCCCTGAGCAGCTTGGTTACAGCTATGCGCCACTGTACCTGGTTAGGGACAGCTTTTTGGACTCCGACTCATCAGTGCTGAACCCCCTTTTTCCTCAGCCCTGATGCCAGCCCAAGCTGGGTACAGACACTGAACCTGCTAATCCCTCTCAAGGTTCTATTCCAGATGTCCCCATCCCTTCCCATGGCCACTTTCACAATTGTACTAAAGAAAGTCTGGGGCAAAAGACAGAGACGACTGAGGTGTCCTGGGCCCTTGGAGGTACCAACATTGCCTATGAAACCGTTAACACTGACACAAAGTTGGCCAGATTTTACTGGGCTGGCCATGCCTGTATTCCTGATGGGCTAAAATGGAGGCTGAATGGTGGGGTGCTGGGGAGCACAACTCCACTGGCAGTACTGCAGCTACAACCATCAGGGCAGAGATGCCAGTGAGCACGCCCAGACTGCAGGGAACATGAGCAATGAGATTATAAACGTCTGGGTTTGCGCAGCAGGGACCTCCACGCTGAGATGGAGTTGCTATCCACTTTACTAATGACACAGTCCTCACTTCTCTTTCCCTAAGTTAGCGCAGTCTGCAGGAAGTGTGCAGGGGGTGCTGGGTACCTCATGCGAGCGACCACGTATCACTACATCAGAAACCAAGAGGCAAAGTTCGTTTTCATCAAAATAATTTTAGCTCAATTTCTTCTCATTACCTTTCTTATTTTTCCTTTCAGATTGGCAAAGATTCAAGCAGGGTCCCCTAATGGTAGAATTTCAAATTAAAAAAATATTTATTGATAATGTCTTTTAAAAATGTTTGATAACCTCAACTAATCATCCAAAATGCAAACTGTAAACACAATAGCCCAAGAGTAACAACCGAGTGTGAGGAGCAGACTGTGACCAGGTGACACACTGAGCAAGAGTGCAGGGGGAGCCACGAAGAGTGGAAGACAGGTGCGCGATGTGACACAGACAGTGCAATCTCAGTGAGTAACCGCATCTGGACCGCAGCAGTTTCAATGTGGTATTTCAGAGACCCCTGGGCTAGGTACTAAAACACAGGAGGAATGAGCAGCCTTCTTTGCGAGCATGCTGAGCATGTTGGCATGGAAACAGGAAGCACAGAAGCTATGTAGTCATTTCAGAGTGATGGCTACCATGTCTAGGATGCAAAGAAATTTCTTTCTGGTCCCTGGATACATCATGTATCGTTTTTCCATGCTTTCCTTGACCCTGGATGACTGCAGTTACTGTTCCAAAATCCCCAAAGAAACCCCTTAACAAAATAAAGAAACCATCACAGCAGTAACACTGGGTCTGCTGGAGTGCCCTCCCTCTGTGTTGGCCTGTGCTGTTCTGGGTGTGTCTGAAAGGAACAGTTAAGTTTTACCAATCCACTTGGTAAAGCCAGCACGAGCTTCAGTCCCATGGCCACAGAGCTCGAGTGGGTGGGGTAGGTTGTGGATGCATACGTACGTGTGGCTCTGGGGACCTGGTCACTGTCTCACTCTGTAACCCTCGCCCAGAACACTGGGGTCACTTCTGCTGGAGACACCAGGTAACTCTAGAGTGTTCTTAAGTACTCAGTTCACCGAGGCTGCGCCCTCCAGTGTCATAGGATGATGCAGCATCTGCAGAAGCGCTGTCTGCTGCCCCCGACTGACGGGGGTGGAGTGACAGGTGCGAAGTAGGCGTGGACTTTAATGTTGGGTAAGTGGGTCTGAAACAAGACAGAAACATTAGAGAAAGACAGGGCTCAAACATAGGCAAGCTGCTTCCCAGAAAAGCCACTGAGGAGATGGGTGTGGTGGCACACACCTGTAATCCCAGCACTTGGGAGGCTGAGGCAGGAGGATCACTGTGGGCTGGAGGCCAGCCTGTGCTATAAAGTGAGCTCAAGGCTAGCCTGAACTACATAGTGAGACCCTGTCCCCAAAAGACAAAAAAACAAAAACAAAACAAATGAACAAAAAAACCTAACACTGAGGGGTTCCGACAACATCAAAGCAGGGATAAGGGTGAGGCCCAGTCACGGTGTTTAAGAGGTTTGGGTTCCACTTTGTTCCATCCTATGCTGTACTAATCACAAACTCACAGAACTCTGGTACCTATTCTTATAGTAATAAAACTGGGGAAAACATCATATTCATTTTCTTTAGCAGTATTGGGAGAGGCAACCAAGGGTCTTTGTACTAAGCTACATCCCCAACTCTATATTTTTTTTCATTTTGAGACAGGGTCTCAATAATTTGCCCAGGTTGAGCTCAAACTTGTGGTCTTTCTGCCTCAGCTTCCTTGAATGTGACACTATGTTCAGCAACATGGCATTAATTTCTTGTTTTGTTCCAAAGAGATTTCCAGTTGGAAGAGATTATGCAAGCTTAAAATAATTATTTTTCCATATCACTGTGGACAAAGTCCCTCTCTCCCTCTGCCTGCCTCCCTCTTTCCTTCCCTTCTGTTATTTTTCTGAGACAGGGTCTCACTATGTAGCCCAGGCTGACTCCAAGCTCAGTGATCCTCTTGCCTCAGTCTCCTGAGTGCTGAGATTACAGGCATGTGCCACAATGCCCAGCTTTTCTTTTTCTTTCTGAGACAGGGTTTCACTATGCAGTTCAGCATGGACTGAATTCATTTTGTAACTCACGCTGGCCTTGAGCTCACAGTAATCCTCCTGCTTCAGCCTCCCAAGTGCTGGGATTACAGGCATGCTCCACCATACCCAGCTTTTTCTTATATTAAAAACAAAATAACCCTCACTATCCTTTTTAAACATGCTTCTAGCTTTTCCTACTATTTCTGAATGCCTACTATGATCAAGGCATCACACTACATACAAAGATAGTCAACAAGGGGATCCTGTTCTTAGGGAGCATATAGCCTGGACATGGAGAAGTGACCATCTCCTGAGGACTCTGGGATGGAAGAGATCTCTGGGGCCAGGCAGGGTCAGCGGGCCATGTAAGAGGGTTGGGCTAGCCTATGGCTTTCCTCCCTGCAGTCAGCTCTTGGTCCACTCCACTGAAGAAGGAGGGACTGGAGGTAATGGAACCCAAGAGGAGCTCTGGTACTCCTTTATTGGTTCAGAACATGTGGTTGAAAAAGACAAAAAAACACGTGCTCAAATGGATTTTTATAGGCCACGGTAAGGTCTTAAGTGACCAGAGTGCCTCAGCCCCACAGATGTAGACGTTCAATAAATGTCCACAGATTCATCTAGCTTTGTACGACTTCTTTGCTGGCAACCTGAATCTCAGTCCTTTAGCTCTACACAGGCTTCTACCAAGGAGGATGGGGACAAAGGAAAAGGTAAAAATCTACCTGATTTATTCTTAAAAAATAAGAACCCTGGGAAAAGGGTTTGATGTGAAGAGGAAACACAAGTTGAATTCATAAACCCCATTTCACCGTTTTCTTTATATTATTCCCTTCTTTCCTGGACAATCAAAATCTGGCACGTGTTTCTTTCCTTCTTTTTTCAATAAGGATGTGATTAAGGCTGGACATGATTCCACAATCTCTGCAGGAAGGAGACCTACTTCTCTTCCCTTTAGTGGGTATTTTCCTACCAAATTTCCACCCAGGACCACAGGTAAAAACTATCTCTCTTTACATTTGTTGCCCATTTTCTTGCTCCTTGCTAGAGGTCCAAGTAACTACAAAACCCACAAGAAGCTAAATATGAAAAAGGACAGGACAAGACAGGGTAAGTGTGGAGAGTGCTGCAGCAGTCTCACCCTGAGTCTCTTGATCCCCGCGCGAGTGATCTGCTGGCAGTCGTACAGCTCGATCCGCTCCAGGCTGTGGCAGCTCTTCAGGTGCTCCAGGGACGCGTCAGTGATGAGGGGGCAGTTGTCCAGCTCGATCACCTCCAGCTGGTCGTGCGCACAGGCCCCGTTCCCCAGGTGACGGATGCCATCATCTGTGATGAGCTCACAGTGGGACAGACTCTGCAGCCAGGGCAAAGAAGGGCAGTGTGCACCGTCAGGGAGGAGCACTTTCTGGGGGTGACTCTGACAAACAAGGAGCCATCCCCAAATCCATGCATGGTGGAACTAAGGATGCACCTTAGAGGTGCTGGGGTCTGCTTGTAGCAATTCATGATCGACCTTTGTGCTATTCTAAATGTAGTTTATAAATTCATGTAATGACTGCAAACCTCATAAACAAAGCAAGATACCTCTAAAAGTTAGTCCTCCCCAAATTAACACTTTTCTTCTTAATAGGGATGAATAGGAATCAAGCTTTTTATGCACAAAGTTCTCTGGAATCTCAACTAAATATTGACTATCTGGTGTAGGGCCTGACCCAACAGTGAATCAGCTGCAGATCAGTTGTGATCATTTATGACATCATCTCATCAATTCTCCTCTAATTTCTGGAAAACTCTGAACCCAATTTAGGAGAGTACAGGGCTAACTAAACACTCCAAAATGAGCCTGGACACACAACAGTGAACCAAGATGTCTTCCTGGTTGTCTTTTTTTTTTTTTCCCCAGTACTGGGGATTAAACTTAGGGCCTTCATACTGAGCCCCTTTTTATTTTTTATTCTGCGACAGCAGCCCCTTTTTATTTTTTATTCTGCGACAGGGTCTTACTAAATCACTAAATGACCCAGGTTGTGCTGAAACCTGCAATCCTCCTGCCTCAGCCTCCTGAGAGGTGGGATTAAAGATATGCTCTATCACATCCAGCAAAATGCCTTCCTGAAGAATCACTAAGTAAAACAGTATGAAGGAGCTGCTCAATGAGGATTGGACTGTCTCTGTTTTGTAAGAACACAAGGTCCACAGTGAAATGAATGGTATTCTGGGCCACCTCATCCTCTGGATCTCTGGAAATGGAAGTGTCAAAATGCCGCTCAGCTTGGACAGGGCTTCCTGGGCTTCCTGGGGGGAGACCCTTCTCTCCTGTCAGTTCTCGGGCTCTACACATCAACACTGCCGGGGCTCCCCTCTCCATCCGTCTTACTCCCCACCTCAGTGAAGCCTTCCCTGGTCCTATGGAGGCTGGCAACTCGGTGAAGCATACTTCACCAAAATGGCGCCCGACACAGAAAGGAAAGTAAAAGCTGTTTCTTACTTAAAACGAACCATGGCACTGTTTTGATTCAATCCAAGAAATACATAAATAAACCTTGAGAGTCAAACTCACCAATACTTGAAGTCGAGGACAGTGTATGGAAAGTTGGATTAATGTGCTATCAGTTATCTGAAAGAAACATATATATTAAGTATAATTCCAAACAATCACAGGCTATATTTCCTCCTTTTTTTTAAAAATTTTTTTGAGGCAGGGTCTTGCTATGTAGTCCAGGCTAGTCTTGAACTCACGATGTAGCCCAGGCTGATCTCAAACTCATGGCAACCCTCTTGCCTCAGCCTCCTGAGTACTGGGATTACAGGCATGCACCACCACACTCAGTTTTATACTTCCTTCTTGACTATACTTCAAGTTTAGATACAATGAAATAATGGATCCTTAAGGTCTCAAAAACAAAGTTTTTTTTTGAGACATAGTCTCAATATACTAAGTTGCCCAAGCTCGACTTGAATTTGTGATCCTCTTGCCTCAGCCTTGAGTGCAGGGATTAAAGATACACACACCTATCTGAAAAGTCTTAAAATTGGCTACAAAAGAAATTGTTGATAGGTGCCACCAGGGCAGAATTCCACAGAGTGCAAAGTCTCCAAGGTTAACGAAGGGATCCAGGATCCAGTTAAGCTAAAAGAAGGCAGTGCTACCCAGCAGTATACTAATGCTGTAAGTATTTACTAGAATCATAACTCTGTAGTCTAACGAAAGCAAAATAAAAGAAAAAGACATGTGGACTTGCTGTGTTGCTTACGTTGGCCTTAAATGGCTAAGGCTCCAGTGATTCTCCTGCCTCAGCCTCCTGATAGCTGGGACTATGGTACAGATCAGCATACTCAGCATAAGGAAATACTTTAATGGCTTTATGGCCTGGACACTTGGGTGTCCTTTCTAATGCCAGTATGACCATAGCATGTGCTTTTATGGTTCTTTAACACACATGCCATAGCCACCTCACCTGGAGTGACTGAAGACATCTCAAGAAGTGGACAGGCAGGGGCACTGCCAGGTATGTCAGTGTGCCGCACCAGGGAGGGACCTGACCATTCTCATGTGCATGGATTGTGGAGGTTCCCATCGCAGTGTACTTGTGAATAAAATCCTGCGTTCCTACCTGAACACATTCTTCCAGGTCCATCTTCTCAAGCTCATGGCAATTCTACAAAATACAAACCAAACAGCACCATACAGACATTTAAAAGGCTTTGATCAAAGTGACATTTCTCAATTATTCCACATATACATACCTAACATCTTGTAAGTGCGAGGGAATAAATTTGCTGTAATGGTGGGCTAATGATACAATGATTCTTTCAACCACAGTAATTTAATGAAAACTCCCCCGACTTTCTTTCTTTTGATAAGTTCTTGCTATGTAGCCCAGGCTGCCCTTCCTTTCAGCAATCCTCCTGCCTCAGCCTCCGAGTGCTAGGATTACAGGCATGCTCCACCATGCCTCGCTGAAAACTGTTTCTTTGGAAGACAGGAAACAATTATGTCCTCCTTTAGTTGGGTGTCCAGACCTTCAGCAATTAGTGCTCCATTTGTCTGCCAGAAAGTGAGTGACCTCCCTCTGTTCCGTAACACTGGTCAAAGGCAGCTTGATTCTAACCACCGTTACCTTTCCTTTCTTCCTTCCTCCCCTTTTTCCTTTGTTTTGCAGTACTGGGGACTGAACCCAGGTCTTGTGCATGCTAGGCAAGCACTCTTCTACCGAGCTATACCCTCAGCCCCTTTTCAGGATGTGATTTTGACACAGGTGTCTAAGAGGCCTGAAATCTGGCAATCCTCTTGCCTCAGCCTCCCTCCCCCACAGGTGAGATTACAGGTAGGCACTGCTGTGCTCAGCTCAAGCTTGTATTTCTTTTAACATTAAACATTACTCACACTGATTAGTAACATAATAAATAACAGGTTTCCTTCACAAAGCACCAGGAGGTTTGTGTTTATCATCTTATGAAACCACAGAGAACTCAAGCTTCACAGTATCTGGTTTTCCCATGCATGCCTGCATTTCCAGAATAGTTTGTATTCTTTACATTTCCAGCCCTTTTTAAAAATTTAGACAGGACCCGGGAATGGGTGCACATGCCTCGGGAGGCAGAGGTAGGAAGGCAGCCTGAATTACATAGTGAGACCCTGTTTCAAAAAATATAAACACTTGGGAGGTTGAGGCAGGAGGATCATTAGGAGATTGAGACCAGCCTGGGCTATACAGTGAGCTCAAGGTCAACCTGAACTGCATAGCGAGAACATATCAAAAAGACAACAAACAAACAAGAAATAGCAACAAAAACCATCTTTCTAAACTGTGCAGACTACACTTGAACTTGCAATCCTCTTGCTTCAGCCTCCCAGTGTGCTTGGACTAAGGCATGCAACACCGTGCCTAGATGGCAGTTTGGCTACTGGCATCAGCAGGTCTGTCTTTACAGCCTCGGAGCTCTCCTGCCTCACACCCTCAATTCTGTGGCCATGCTACAATTTACTTGCTGCTCATTCTTCTGAAGTAAAAGTCCCAAACAAAACCTCCAGCAACAAGCCTATGCAACCTGGTGAAAATACTTACCCTGGCCAAGGTGGTAAAACCCACATCTGTTAGTTGAGAACATCTTGCGACTTCTAATATTCTGTTAAAAAAACCAAAGTGAAGTCAAAGCTTGGTCCCTGAAACCTGGTTTTATTAAAATAGCAGGATTTTAAGAAAATAATCTCCTATTCTCCCATGGCTTTGTAAAGAAGAGTGACATTCAGTTAAGCAAGTCTGTGTACAGAGCTTGCTATGTATTTTCATGGAATCAGCGCCAGTGGTCCTGAAAATGTCACAGTTCAAGGTGGTGCACTCAAGCCCAGAGGAATCTAATGAAGTTTGTAGTTAATGCCAAATGCATTAAAAACCTTCTTGCTGGCATACTGCGTACCCTCAAAGAGCAGCCTGCTCCTAGAAAACAAAGGAAATGGAGATAAATGCTCTATTTCAGTTCATCTGTTGTGGAAGTAATTTACTTCCTTCCTCTGTTTTGCACACAGGTTCACTCAGATTTAAATCACTTTCTCCTCCCCCCCCCCCAGTACTGGGAATCAAACTCACGATCCATGCTGGCCAGGCAGGCGCTGTGCCACTGAGCTAAATCCCCAGCCCCTAAATCACTTTTTAAAAAGGCAAAGAAGGGATTATTTATTTTCAGGTCTGTCACAAATATATAATTCTACACTTATATACTTCCTGCCTCTACTTACAAGCTCCAAGGATGTGTAGCAGAGAGGGAACCACTGCTAAAATGAACCTAGCTGTATGTGGTATGCGGTAGCACACATCTGTATTCTCAGCACTCTGGGAGGCTGAGGCAGGAGGATCACAAGTTAGGACCCAATCTGGGGAATTTAGAGACCAGCCTGGGCTATACAGTGACCTGACAAAACTATCTCAAAAACCACAACTTCTAGCCTAGCCTTGGCAAGTTAGTGACTTGGTGAGATGCTCTCTCAAAACAAAACAAAATAAAAAAGGGCTGTGGATGTAGCTCAGGGTGAAAGCTTAGGTTCAGTCTCCAGTACCACACACCTAGACACACACTCATACATAAAAGTGCCTGTGGTCTGTGAAATCTGATGACATCTGCACTATATGATGGTATCAAAGAATATTTGCTATCTGCTTATAAATTACCTATTATATCAAAGTTTAAAAAATTAGCTGGACCCAGGAGTGGTGGTGCACACCTGTGATCCCAGCACTTGGAAGACTGGGAAGGCTGAGGCAGGAGGACTGCCATGAATTCAGGGCGATGCTGGGCTACACAGCAAGACTGTCTCAAAACAAAAAACCAGGGGCTGGGGATCTAGCTCAGTGGCACAAGTGCCTGCCTGGCAAGTGCAAGGTCCTGAGTGTGACTCCTAGCACCAAACAAAATGAAACAAAACCCAACAAAACACCCCCCCAAAAAACAACCTTCCCCCAAAGCCACAGTATCAGAAAGCAACTGAAAATCAACCAGAAACAAATAAATGCTATATCCTATGGGAGAGGATGAGCTGAATAACACACGTTTTTTTTTTTTTCTTCTTTTTTTGTAGTATCAAGGACAGAACCTAGGATCTGTGCATGCTAAGCAAGTTTACCACCAGAGGCATATCCCACCCCTTTTTAAAACTGTATTTTTGCCATGATGAATATAATCATTATGTATTACAAAGACATACTAATAAAAATGTAACAAAATAAATTTTTCTTTTTGGTACTTGGAATCAAACTCAGGACCCTGCGCTTGCCATGCAGGTGCTTATGCTGCTTAGCTACGTCCTTGGCCCTTTTTTTTTTTTTTTTTTTTTTTTTGTTTTTCTCCGGTACCGGGAACCGAACTCACAACCTTGCACTTGCCAGGCAGGCGCTTTTGCCACTGAGCTAAATCCCCAGCCCCTGGCCCTTAAAATTGTATTTTGAAACAGGATTTTCTAAGCTGTCCAGGCTGGCTTTGAACTTGTGATCCTACTGCTTTAAGCATCTCGAACAACTGGGATTACAGGCATGCGCCACCACGCCCGGCTTGTAGAATATATTCAACCAGTCTCACATTCCAACACAGAGCAAGAGCCACAGAGAAACAAGGCTATTCTAAAAGACCACCACCACATATCAAGCATCGCTACCACAAACATCAATGACTTTAAGATCCATCTTTTTTTTCTTTTTTTTTTTTTTGTCTTTTTGAGACAGGGTCTCGCTCTGCAGTTCAGGCTGGCCTTGAGCTCACTTTGTAGCTCAGGCTGGTCTCAAGCTCACAACAATCCTCCTGCCTCAGCCTCCCATGTGCTGGGATTACAGGCGTGCACCACCATGCCCAGCTTAAGATCGATCTTTCAAAGCTTCTTTGAGGGTCAAGGATATAACTCAGTTCCACAAGCACCTGCCTTGCAAGTGCAAGGTCCTGACTTCGATTCCCGGCACCACTCCCGCTACCCCCCAAAAATAAAAGTCTCTTTGAGATAGGAATCATACGAAAGCATAAATAACATGTTAAAGTTCCAAGAAATAAACACAGGTGCAGGAGGCTTTTGTTCTTCTTCCCTGATGTTTTTTAGTTACGTAAGAAATGTTTACCTAAGTCGAGGGCAGTTCTGACCTAGCGCATTCAGGATGGCATCTGTGATGTTGGAGCAGCCAGAGGCACAGAGGGACTGCAACTTATGGCACCCTCTGCATATAGTGATAAGACCTTCATCTGTGATTTGCTAAAATACAACAACAAACAGGTATCAGTAACTCAGTAGAATAGAAAGAAGGAAAAAAAATAATACTTCTGTGAAAAACAAACCACAAAAAAGAAACCTAGGCAAGTTTAATATGAAATAGCTCACCTATCTGCTAAAAGAAATGGGACACACTTTGTTTCTTTTTCTGACTACTTTCTGATGGAGTCTGCAAAGAATCTGTGCTCCCTTCTGGTAAAAGGGACACAATGCTAGAATGAAATTTAACCTAATGAGACTAGGAGCAGCACAGGGCATGTTAGGGTGTAGACTGAATTAACTGACGTTAAAACCTACAAATGTGGCAAGAACAGTAGTATTTGAATAGTATAAACATATTTACAAGTTCAAATTGAAACTTGTTAGTGAAGTAAAAAAAAAAACATTCTGGATAATATTTGCTTTTTTTGGGGGGTGGCTTTTTGAGACAGGGTCTTGCTGTGCAGTTCAGGCTGGCCCTGAGCTTACTTTATCGCCCAGGCTGGTCTCAAATTCACAATGATCCTCCTACCTCAGCCTCCCGAGTGCTGGGATTACGGGAGTGCGCCACCACACCTGGCAATATTTGCTATCTCACTACAACATCCAATTTTTCCTATGAACTAACAGTATAACATAAAGAACAGCCTAATCTATGGAGATAAAACAGTTGTGTTTCACTAGATACATAATTCTGCATTGTTTAAAAATTGTTTTAGCTAGGCATGGTGGTACATGCTTATAATCCCAGCACTTGGGAAGCTGAGGCAGGAGGATCTCCATGAGTTTAGGGCCAGCCTGGGCTACATAACAAGACCCTGCTTGAAAAAAAAAAACAAAACAAAACTGTTTTAAGCTTATTTACTTGGGTTTTGTGACAGAGTCTTACTATGTAGTTCAGGCTGGCCTTGAACTTGATGTGATCCTCCTGCCTCAGCCTCTCAAACATTGGTATTACAGGTATGTGCAACTATGCCTACCTTAAACTTAAATAGAATAAAAAATACAAAAAGTCTTAATACAACATGACATATAAGCCTTTTTTTTTTTTTTTTTTTGGTTCTTTGAGACAGGGTCTTGCTATGCAGCTCAGGCTGGCCTCAAACTCACAGCCATCCTATCTCAGCCTCCCAAGTACCGGGAGTAAAGGCATGTGCCACCAAACCCAGTTTTAACATGGTAGATACTATCAGCACTTGAATGTATCCTGGACGACTTACCGATTTTGTGTAGGCTTAAAAGCTCTTCTGATATTGTCACTGATTGAGCACCAAGATGGTAAAGTTGTAAGTGGCAAAGAAAGAGCCTCTTTGAGACTCAGTCACCGTCGAGACACTGGAATATAGCAATGTGAGGAAGACAAGGAGGGAAGTGGGTACCCTGGACCTAGGAAGGATCTGAAGCATGAACTGAAGCCCATAGACAGAGTGAAGAGAGAAACTTTAACGAAGAAAAAGGAGGTAGCCGGTGGCACCTTCTCCCTGAGAGGGGACTCACTGCATGGGAAGAACAGTTCAAGCCTGTGGACACACAGTGACTACTGGTGACACCACAGGTTTCCACAGAGAAATGCAACAATGGTGAGGAGTAGCGGACATGAAGGACTGCCACTAGCTGGTGGTGAGTGCTGAGGGCTCAGTCATTCCATGAGAGAGAAGGACTAGCTGGGAGGCATCTTGAGAGGGGCTGACTGAGCTCAGAACTCAGTGGCTCTCAGCTGGGCTCAGGCCCACCGAAGATGTGCTGATGGCTGCAGGCCGAATGAGTCTGGTCTCAGCCAGAAGGTGAAGGCTCACTGAGCTTATCCACTACCCCACCAAAAAGCTACTGCTGGCTTGTGGGGACAGATCAACATGGATCAGGAAGGTCTTCACATGTTGTCTACCAGTGACAGGAAAGTCACACCTGGAAGTAGACTTTTTTTCCCTCAATTTTTTTTTTTTTTGGTGTGTTTTTGCTTTTTTTCTCCTTTATTGTTTGATCTTGTTTTTATATGAGTGTGAACCTGGTTTCCATCCTCTTTGTGGTTCTGTTCTCTTCTTCTTTTTATCACTTCCCTCTCTTGCCCGCCAGTCTTCTGCACCAGCTTCCCAAAGTTATCCTGATCCCCCTTGTCCTCCAGCCTTACTTCTTCTTCTTTTTTTTTTTTTTTTGTCATTTTTCGAGGGAGGGTCTTGCTAGGTAGTTCAGGCTGGCCTTAAGCTCAGGCTGGTCTCGAACTTGCAATGATTTTCCTGCCTCAGCCTCCTGAGTGCTGGGATTACAGGCTTGTGCCACTACGCCCAGGCCTTCAGCCTTACTTTTAATAGCTTTCTTTTCTACTTCTCTATTTTCTCCCTACCCCACTTGAAATTTTAACCCCCAAGGGCAAAACTGACATATTAAGGACTTGTATACTGCATATAATTTTCTGGTTTGTTTTAGATTTTGTCATATAACCACATATCTAGTTCACACAGTTAAAGGTGGTAAATTAACGGTTAGCTCAGTTTGTCATTTTCTAGGCTATGTTTAATACTACTGTCACTGCTGATGGTACCACTATAGCCAAGAGAGACATAACTGTTCTAAACAGCTGTTTTTCCTGATATTCCAATACTGAGATTGACTAAGGATCATAGAAAATAATGTAGCACAGTGTCAAAGAACTAGGGGCTGACAAACAGGTAGCAACTTCTCATCCCTGATAAATTGAAAATGTAAGATTTTGCAACAGACTCAAAACCCTAAAACCAGCTACACCTAGAAGATACCTCAGAGAAGCAGTCATTTCCTCAGGGTTCTAAATACCACCAATAAGGCAATTCACCATAAGCAATTTATAAGCACCACCACAGAATTAAACTAAAAAAAGAAAAGAAAATGAGAAGACACTTAAATAAAATGCAACCCCAGACATCTAGTTTACCAAAGCCAAATCCAGGGGGCAATGAGGTGGGACACTCTGAAAGCCACCCACCTGGCATCTCTGAAGTGGTAACAACAAAGGAATGAGGCTCTACAAAAAATCAAATCAGAAATAATTTCTCAGATAATTGCAGAGATGGTGTCCACAATGAAAACCATGCTTAGTGAGTCTAGAGCAGATACAAATAAAAAAATACAGGAGCTTAAAAAAATTATGGAAGCCATGAATGCTCAGCATAGGAAAGAATTGGAATCCATAAGTTAGATTTAAGAAGATATCCAAAAGAATAAAAATTCCATTGAAAGTATCTGCAGCAGATTAAGCCAACGTGAGGACAGGATCTCAGATATAGAAGACAGGCTTGTCATTACACTCATGAAAAGAAATATTTCTTAAAAACAGCAAGGGACCATGAGAAATTAATCCAGGAGCTGCTAGATGAGGGACTGACTGAAGTCAAAGTGAAAGTAGGAGATATCACAAGTGATACAAAAAAAACTGTTCACAGATGTCATGGCAGAAAACTTCTCTGATAGAGAAGTTTCTTTTAAATTCTTCTTTTAGAAAAATTTAACATACAGTAAGGGAGGCATATAAACCTCCAATTAGCCACAATTGAAAAAAAAAACTATAGCCAGGCATATTGTAGTCAAGATTTCAGAAATTCAACACAAGAAGAGAATCTTACAAGCTGTTAGGGAAAAGACTCAAATCACCTATAAAGGAAAGCCCATCAGAATCATAGCTGACTTCTGAGCACAAACTCTCAAGTTTGAGCACAAACTCTCCAAGCTTCCTGAGCTTGGAGTGAAGTATTTCAAGTTCTAAAGGAAAACAACCTTTACCCTACAAAATATCTTTCAAAACTGATGGAGAAATAAGATATTTCCATAACAAAGAACATCTAAGGAAATTTATGACCACCAAACCAGCACTCCAAAATGCTTTGGGAAGGACATTTGTTTTTTCCTGGTACCGGGAATTGAACTCATGACCTTGTGCTTGCCAGGCAGGCGCTGTGCCCGAGCTAAATCCCCAGACCCTGGAAGGACATTTGAAGGACATTTTATAAAGAGATAACAAGGTCTACAACTCCATGAACATGAACAAAAGAAATCCACCAGGTAAGGCAAATAATTAAACAGAGGGAAGGAAAAAAGGGGGCCGCCAACAACAGGAAAATAACATGACAAGGGTAACGGTTATAACCATCAATGTTAATGGTTTCAATTCACCAATCAAAAGACACAGACTGGCACTATGGATCAGTAAGTAAGATGCTACAATATGCTACATACAAGAAACACATTTAATTAAGAAAGAAATTCATAGACAAAGTCAAAGGATGGAAAACAATACTCCATGTGACAGGAAGTCAGAGAAAAGCAGGGATAGCTACTCTATTTGCAGACAAAGTCAATTTCAAGCCAAGACAGTTTCTACGATTAAATGATAATGGCAACAACACATACTGGAACTTACAGGACACAATGAAAGCTGTCCTAAGAGGGTAATTTATAGCAGTGAACACCATATCAGAAAACAGAGCAAGTACAAATAAACAACTTAATGGTGAACCTCAAACTTCTGGAAAAAGAGCAGGCAGGCTAAGCCAAAAGCTTGTATGAGGGAGAAAATTATAAAGATCAGAGCAGAAATTAACACACTGAAGACTAAAAACAAAACAAAACAAAACACAATACAACACAACACAACAAAACATAGGTGCTGGATATGGTGGCTTCCAAGTGCTGAACCACTGATGTATCTTCTTTTTACTATTCAGCTACCTCCCAGGCCCTTTTATTTTTTGGGACAGAAGCCCACCAAGTTGCCCAGATGGGTCTTTAATTTAGGGTTGTCCTATCCCCAGCTTCTCAAAGTGCTGAGGTAACAGGTATGTGGCACCATGCCAGGCTAAGCAGATAGATTTTCTTAAGCAGGTAAAAGCCAAAAGTCAGGGTGGTACCTGCCTGTCACTGCAGCACTTGGGAGGCTGAGGCAGGAGAATCACTATAGATCAGAGGCCAGCCTGGGCTACATAGTGAGTTCAACCCAGCCAGACCCTGTCTCAAAACAAAATAAAGCAACAATAAAAACACAAGTAGGAGTCATCTGCTGGCATGGTGGCACGCACCTGTAATCCCAGCACTTGAGAGGCTGAGGCAGGAAGATCGCTGTAAGTTCAAGACCTGCTTGGACTACACTGAGAGGTCAAGGCCAGCCTGAACTATATATAGTGAGACCCTGTCTCAAAAACCAACCCCCAACCCTCCAGAAAGACAAGAGTCATGTGTGAGTGTCCTGTGTCCGTAGGGTTGCTGTGGCAAAGCTACTGGGCCTGAAAGTTAGAGTAACATCAGAACACTAGTGAAAGGAATTACTAATAAAGAAGCCTTGTGGGAAGGATGCTTACTAAGCAAGTCTGCAAGTTCAGAGTCACCAGCTCAGGACAATGTGCACCTATGTACTTGAGAGCTTCATCTTCTAGCTACAAAGATTAAAAAAAAAAAATAGGTGGTTACTGGCATTGTTTCCAAGGAGCAAGCCTTAAGAGTGCACATGTTCACCATTACATTCTCTTTTTTTTTTTTGGTTTTTCTCCAGTACCAGGAATCGAACTCACAATCTTGTGCTTGCCAGGTAGGCGCTGTGCCGCTGAGCTAAATCCCCAGCCCCCACCATTACATTCTCAATACAGCCAATCAAGCTTTAAAGAACGAACCACAAATAATAAATTATGAACATGCAACAGCATAATTCCTATTAGTAGCAGGGTTATCAGTACTTTGAAATACTTTTTGTCTTTTTGAGACAAGGTTTCACCAGGCAGTTTAGGCTAGCCTTGAACTCACAGGATCCTCCTGAGTCAGCCTCCCAGGTGCTAGGATTAAAACAGGCATGTGCCACCACGCCTAGCCAAAAAATCAGTTCTTACTGCACAAATTCACATTATAAATCAAGGAAAAGATAAAATAAATACTGGCTGAGTTGATGGATTTTACTTGTAATGAATATACCTTACTGTATTGTGGAGGGACTATAAACTAAAATGATCTTCATAATTCTATACTCCTTCCTTTATAAAAGTTTTCCCTCTCTAGCACTGGGGATTGCTATAAAGTTTTAAAAAACTTTTTTTTTCTTTTTGAGACAGGGTCTCATTATGCAGTTTAGGTTGGCCTTGAACTCACTTATGTAGCCCAGGCTGGCCTCAAACTTGCAAAGATCTTCCTGCCTCAGCCTCTTGAGTGCTGTGATTACAGGCATGCGCCACCATGCCCGGCCTTAAAAAACTTTTGGGAGACGAGAACAGAATTCAGAGCATTTATCTGGAGCTGAAAGATCCTGCCTGTTTATATCATGGAGAACAGAAGTTAACTAATCATAATGGTGCATTCCCATCAGTATTTCTGAGGATTCCATAAATACCCAAAGCTCAAGCTGTTATTTTTTGTTCTGTTTGTGTGACACAGAATATCACTATATAGTCCATGCTCTGCTAAAACTTATGGTAATCTTACTGCCTCAGCCTCTCAAGTGCTGGGATCAGAGGGGAGCACCATAACTCTGGGCAGAAACTTTCTTTTCAGTATAGACCAAATCCTGTACGAAACTCTTTTTGTAAGTGTTTCCTCAGTGTAAGCTCATCTCCCCACTCTGCTCTGCCCCCACCTATTTTTTTTTTTCCCCCTGCTGGGACCAGGAATCGAACTCACGACCTTGCGCTTGCCAGGCAGGCGCTGTGCCGCTGAGCTAAATCCCCAGCCCCTATTTTTGGTTAGATGTTAATTCTTCTCATTTCTTCATTCTAAGGAAAATGCCTAAACTCTTGGGAAGCAAGTCTCTTTGGTCAGTAGTATGCACAACTCACATTTCCCTCAAAACAAAAACCTTGGTAATGGTGAAACACAGTTCACATTTCCTTGACCTGTCCCAAGGGCTACATGGAACATTACCTGTGTGCAGCCTTTTAAGAATAAGGCCTTGAGCCCGCTGCAGCCTCTCACTAGTGCTTGAATGCCATCCTTGGTTACTTGGTCACACCAGGAAATGTTCAGTTGTTCCAGCAGTGGACACCCCTCGCTTAGAATAGAACACACAAGACATGCAGATCACTATCTCAAACTCCAAAGGCACCTGCAGGTGCCCTCTCACACCCAGCCTAAGCAAAATGCACAAAGCACAATAGTATTTCTCAGATGAAGACACAAACTGAAATGGAATTATTCCATTTTACAAAAACAACTGAAAGTTCAGGTTTCAACTCAGATTCCCCATCAAGTAATTCCATTAGTGTCAAAACAGTAGTAGTAACGAGGATTTAAAAACCTTCACTATAAAATTAAATTTCTTTATTTACTTACAGCACTGGAGATTGAACTCAGTGCCTGAAACTGTGTGCCTATGTTTGTGTTTTTCACATGTGGGGCCTTAGCTCCCTCAGGGAAGAAAATCCCTTTATTCTAATCCCTTTATTCTAACCCTAGGGTAATAACATCAGAACAATCTGTTTAAGGAAGCACCTGAAATGTCTGCCCTAAATTCTGTACCAGCTCAGTGAGTTTCCACACAGAATATTCTTTTCCATTGCCATTCTGAAGCAATGAAGCTATTCATAATGAGAGGCTTAAGGGTTTACACTCTACACATCCCTTCATTACATTTTCATGCTAAGGTAACACAGTCAGAACTGACTGCCCAGTTCTTCCACTGGATCTTCCTGTTTAAGTCTATCCACCTGCAATTCTGCACTGGCTCAGCACTCCATCAAAAACTTCACAGAGTCTAACGTCACCCTGCTTCTGGGTACACTCCAAAAGAAATCATATAAAAGCAAGACCCATGAGACTGTTGCTACTGCTCCAGCGTGGGTCCCTGAGGCTCTTGGTAAGTGATGTTAGGCTCCGAGGACTTAGCATTATTTCTTCTACCAAAACCCACCAGGGATGGCAGGACCCAGTGTGTACCCAACAACAGCCCAGGGCCACACCTGCTGCAGTGGCTGCCATCTGGGCCACCAGACTGGCTGTGGGCTACCAGCAGCAAGTGAGCCAGCTCGCATCTGAGAGGCTGGCAGTGGCGTGGGATGTGTGGCTTCAGCTTCCGTGCAGCATCAGCAGTGCAGAAATGCCTGGTGTCTGGAAATGCAACCATGTAGCCGGCTTTGACAAGGCTCTTTACTAAGCTGTCTAGGCTTAGACAAATTTGCAGTCCTCCTGTCTCAGCCTCCCAGAGTGCTTTGATTACAGGTATATACAATCAGCTAGTCTCTGCCTGCACAATACTAGCTTCATCTTTGATCCTTTTAACCCATATCAATTTAATTTTATAGCTGAAATACTGATAGATACCAAGCTTTTTATATTCTCATGGTTGTACCAGTACTACCTGGGCACTTGACAGCTTTGAAGAAATATCTGTTCTAGCTACTCTCAGATAAATGAGATAATTTATATGAAAATATTTTATAAATGATAAAGGTTATTATATTTATCCTGCATGGTAAAGTCCTTAAACTTGTATGTGGTCAGTATTTACAAGGAAGGTTTAAAAAGAGCCACATCTAAAATAAGTAAGAAAATAAATAAATACAGGAGCCACACTTTTATATATTCTATTTAAATCTTTTTTTTTTTTGTACCAGGAACTAACTGAGCTCACAATCTCGCACTTGCCAGGCAGGCACTGTGCTGCTGAGCCATATTACTGGCCCTTGTTCTGTTTAGGGGAGGGCCTCAAAGTTGCAGTGATCCTCCTGCCACAGCCTCCCAAGTGCTGGGATTAAAGGCATGTGGCACCACTCCTGGCCTATTTCTAAATATTTTTAATTCATTTTTTCTTTTTCAACAGCTTTCTTTCTTATTTTTCTTTCTTTTTGAGACAGAGTTTCAGTATGCAGTTCAGGCTGGTTTTGAACTCACTGTATTTTAACTTTTGACACAGGGTCTCGCTATGGAGTTCAGGCTGTCCTTGAGCTCACTTTGTAGCCCAGGCTGGTCTCAAACTTGCAAACCCATCTTCCTGCCTCAGCCTCCTGAGTGCTGGGATTACAGGTGTGTGCCACATGCCCAGCCTGAACTCACTTTAGACCCCAAGCTGGCCTTGAAATCACAGCAATTCTCCTGCCTCAGTCTCCCCTAGTGCTGGGACTACAGGCATGTGCCACACTGCCCAGCCTAAACAGCTTAACTCTTAACACATGTAAGTAAAATCAATAAGGGGACCATATCAATTTATTAAAGAGCTGGTTAAAAAAGTAAGTTTCCTAAGAAAATGAGCATTTTATCTCCCTTTTTTTATCTTCTGGATCTGTAAGGACTTTAACCACTTTACACTATACTCGTGTCATCTGGGCAGTGTGTGTATGTATGTATGTATTTATTTATTTCCGGTACCGGGAATCAAACTCATGACCTTGCACTTGCCAGGCAGGTGCTGTGCTGTTGAGCTAAATCCCCAGCCCCAGTGTGCTTATTTATGTATTGTCTATCCTGAATGTTGCTTGGGCAGATGTCTTTTCAACCAGTGGATTTCTTTTTTTTGTCTTTTTTGAGACAGGGTCTCACTCTGCAGTTCAGGCTGGCCTTGAGCTCACTTTGTAGCCCAGGCTGGTCTCAAACTTACAACAATTCTCCTGTCACAGCCTCCCGAGTGCTGGGATTACAGGCATGCTCCACCATGCCCAGTCCGACCAGTGGATTCTTTAAATTTGATAAAACTGTTGTTTTATATCTTCTGTTATATTGTAAAAAGTAATAAAAAATGCAACTTGGGGCTGGGGATTTAGCTCAGCAGCATAGCGCCTGCCTGGCAAGCGTGAGGTTGTGAGTTTGATTCCCGGTACTCGAGAAAAACCAAAAAAAATAAAATAAAAAAAGCAATTTTTGGTCATCCTGTATTTAAATAATTGCACTAGTAAGTGGTTAAAAAACACAAAAACATCATTCATGAATAAACTGTGCTATGCTGTTCAGAAATTCCAATTGCTGCAAGTCATTTCATTTAAGTATTACCTCTAACTCTAATTTGGACAGTGGTAAAATTAAAGATCTATTCAAAACTACAGTATATATCCATAAAACAAGGTTGCTATCAATCCCAACTTGTATCAGCCTATAAAAGTATGTACTAATGGACATGCTTATAACAAGAAATTTACCTCAGAGCTTTGAGAGACATGTTTGTTATCGACGTACAGGAAGCCAGGTCTAGGTGCCTGAGTTTGGAACAGAACTTGCTAAGGCTAGTACATGTACTGAAAATGGAGAAAGGAAAAATAATGAACAAACAAAATAAGGACACATTCTTACTATATCACATACCTTTCTCAGTAAATGTGTGCATATTAGAAACATAGAAGTTTCATACTCCTCAAAAGCAGCTCTATTCCCTGGGATCTTTGCACTGAGGAAGGGGCAGATACTGTTCACAAAGAAAAAGAAAGCCTAGCTGTGGGTGAGGAAGACGGTGATTTCCACTGGGAAATGTTAACAGCACACTGCTTATGTGAGCTCTCTGGGATCTACATGTATTCTTCAAATCCAGAACACCAGAAAATTAAGCTCCTGCTAGCACGAGGTCAAGTATGAGGACCAAAAGTTCTGCCTGTTGTTTTACTTAAATCTCTATTCAAGATAATCAACTGCATTGCACTAATGCATCAGATTTCTTTTCTTGTGATACTGGGGAGTGAAACCAGTGATTGCCGAGCTAGATCTCCAGCCCTTTCTATTTTGAGACAGGTCTTACTTGCTGAGTTAGTTAGTTTGGCCTTGAGTTTACAATCCTGTTACAGCATCTGTAGTAGCTGGTACAGGCACATACTACCATGCTTGGGAAGGCATACACGGCATACAGATGAGCTCAGACTGGCTGAACAAGTAAGCAGGTAATACTGCTACTGACTGTACTTTAAGAACTTTTACTTTTTATTTTCTTTTGGCCATGCTGGCAATAGAATCAAGGGCTTCGTGCGTGCTAGATAAATACTGAAGTACATTTCCGGGCCCTTTTTCATTGGAAAAAAAAATAACCTATTCCCTTCTCCCCCTTTTGTTCCAGCATTTTAAAGCACATTCCAGTAATTTTAAAGCATATTACCTCAGCTGTGAATAGGTTTGCAAACAAAAGCGTTTGGCATGTTTTTTATTTTTTTAAGACAGGGTCTCACTGTGTAGTTAAGACTGGCTTTGAACACACTATGTAGTCAATGCTTGGCCAAAATTCTGTTTCTGTTTGCAAACTACATCAGGTGACAAACACAACTGTGGCTATCTTTTCCAGAATCCTGGAACAAACTAAGTTTAGGCGCCACTGTATTTCCAATAGAGAATTGCTAATTACTATAATTAATTTTTAAATATCTCATACAAGTGTGTGTTAAGTTTCTCCTGATTGTCTCATAAATGGCTCTGTCAAAGTGATTTGTTTAAACTAGGATTTAAACAAGAGTCACACATTCTTTTTGGGGGGATGTATCTCCCTAATAAGTCTTTGGGTGGACCAATGCTTTTGTATCTTTTGGACAGATGATAAACCCTACAGTTAAGTCTAGCTTTGTAAGAGACTACCACACACAGGATGGTCTCATGGCAATCCTCCTGCCTCAGCTTCCCAAGTGCCAGGATTACAGGTGTGTACAACCATGCCCAGCTCTCTATATTCTTTAAAAATTTTTTTTTCCAATCCTGGTAACTATATTCCAAGCCCTTCTTAAATTTCTCAGCCAGGCATGGTGGTGTACACCTGTAATCCCAGCACTCGGGAGGCTGAGGCAGGAGGATTGTTTCGAGTTTGAGGCCAGCCTGGGCTACAAAAGTGAGCTCAAGGCCAGCCTGAACTGCAGAGCGAGACCCTGTCTCAAAAAGACAAAAAAAAAAATTTTTTTTTTCTCTAGATTTTGGGATAGGGTCTAAAGTCAACAAATTGTCCAAACTGGGTTCAATTTTCCAACATTGTTCTTCATATATATATATATATATTTTTTTTTGGAGACAGGGTTTCACTATGTATTTTAGGTTGGCCTTGAACTTGTTATGTAGTGCAGGCTGGCCTCCAACTCATGGCCATCCTCCTGCCTCAGCCTCCCAAGTGCTGGGATTACAGGCATGCACTACCACACGGGGGCATCTCTCCGTTTTATATCCTCTTGAATTCCTTCCTTCTTTTCTTTTCGTCTTTCTGAAACAAGGTCTCACTATATAGTTCAGACTGGCCTTGAATTCACTTTGTAGCCCAAGCTGGCCTCGAACTGTAATGATGCTCCTGCCTCTGCCTCCTGAGTGCTTTAATTTGATTTCTACAGTAATGTTTGATGGTTTAGAGTGCACCAGTCTTTTTTTTTTTTTTTTTTTTTTTTGAGACAGGGTCTCACTATGCAGCTCAGGCTGGCCTTGAGCTCACTTTGTAGCCCTGGCTGGTCTCGAACTCACAATGATCCTCCTACCTCAGCCTCCTGAGTGCTGCGATTACAGGCGAGTGCCACCACACCCAGCTGGAGTGCACCAGCCTTGTACTTCTTTTATTAAATCTACTGATTCTTTTCATTGTGCATGAAGTGGTTTTCTTAAGTTTCAATTTTGGACTGCTTGTCACTAATCTATAGTAACAGAATTATTTTTTCTATACTGACTTTTTTTTGTGGTACTGGCAATTGAACCCAGGGCCTTTCTATTGAGCCATATTCCCAGCCTTTTTTCATTTTTATTTTGAGACAGGGTTTTGTCAAATTGTTCAATCTCCCAGGCTGAGCTCAAAGTTGGGATCCTCCTGGTTCAGCCTTTCAGCGTGCTGGGATTACAGGCATGCCATACAGCACCCTGTATGTACACACTGATCTTGTTGCAAGTAAATATCTTACACTTATTTATGTATTGTAGTATTTTGATAGTTTATGATTTTATACATATACAATTACAGAATTAGGTTATTTGCAAATAAAGTTTTACGTCACACGTTTTTATCAGTATGTATTTTTAAAAACTACCTATCGGTTAGATCCTGCAATGAGGCCCTGAGTTCAGATTGTTCCCCCAAAATGAATGTTGTTCCTGACCTTAGGGAAAAAGCATTCAGGCTTTCATCAGTAAGTGTGATGTTGGCAGCAGGTTTTTCATAGATGTCTTTAACTATGATGAAGAAATTTCCTTGTACAGTGTTTGTTTTTGTCAAGAAAGGGTACTGGATTTTGTCATTTGCATTTTTCACGCCTAGTAATGTATTAGTTATCTTTCTGTGTAGTAAATTACCGTAACACAGAGTGGCTTGAAACAGCAGACACAGCGTCTCACAGCTTGTGTGGGTGAGGGGCATTCGGGCGACTTAGCCGAGGGCCTCTCACTGAGGCTCTCATAGGCGCCTGCCATCGAGGCATCAGAGCTTGGCCGAATCGTTTCCAGGCTGCACCGCGTTTCAGTCTCCTTCCCAGCTCATGTAGGTGGCCACTGGCAGACACACAAGATCCGATTCTAAGCTCACCCTCCGCTTTGGTAGGTGTCCAGCCCTCATGAGTGGCTGGCTAGAGACATGGGTTCCTGGCCACGTGGACATCTCCACAGAGCAGCCTGCCTCCCCAAGAACTAGTGACCCAGGAGAAAGCTGAGCAGGACAGAAGACTCCCTGAAACTTAATCTCAACAACAACATCCCACCCCTTCTGCAGCATTTATTCTATTGTTAGAAATGAGTCACGAGGGCCCCGAAGCCCACAAGGGGAAAGGATTACACAAGAGTGGAAATACCCAGAAATAGGATTACTTGAAGGCCATCTATTACAATGAGATGATCATGTGGTTTTTGTCCTTTATTCCAGAGGTCAGCAAACTATGGCTCAAGGGCCAAATCTTGCCTGCTGCCTGTTTTCATATGACCCACAAACTAAGAATGTTTGTTTATTCATTTTTGTGGTACGGGGAATGAACCCAGGGTTCACAGTTGCTCAGCAAACACTTCATCACTGAGCCACATCCCCAGCCCCTTATTTTTTGAGTCTTCTCAGGTTGCCCAGGTTGGCCATGAACTTGTGATCCTCCTGCCTCAGCTTCCTAAGTGGGAGTACAGATGAATACCATCCCACCTGACCTGACATACACTTTGTTTCTTTTTTTGTTTCAGATCTTTGCGGTACTCAGGACTGAACCCAGGGCCTCCTGTATACTAGGCAAGTGCTCTACCACTGAATGACAACAACCCCAGCTTTTTATTTTGAGACAGGGTCTCACTGTATCTCTAAGTGCACCAGACTGGGCTTGAACTCTCAATTCTCCTGCCTTAGCCTCTTAAGAGTGCTGGGAGTACAGCTGTGTACCACCACTCCTGGCTTTTTACATATATAGTTGTACATATATAGTTTATTATTCACCTTTGCACATATTTAGTTTATTATTCAGCCAGATCTACTTAGACATTTATAGTCTTACAGTCTTACAGTAGTTCTTTTCTTGCCAAACACAAATTCTTTTTTTTTTTTTAAAGACAGGGTTTCTCTGTGTAGTTCAGGCTGGCCCGGACTCACTATGTGGCCCAGGATGATCTTGAACATGAGGTAATCCTCCTGCCTCAGCCTCTCGGGTGCTGGAATTACACACATGTGCCACCATGCCTGGCCTACTGTGGCTTTTATTATCCCTACTACATATAGATTGACTATGATTTTAATTTCACTTTAAATACAATATTCTTATTTCAAATTCTTATTCCTTTTCCACTTTCTTTTTTTTTTTTTTTTGTCTTTTTGAGACAGGGTCTCACTATGCAGTTCAGGCTGGTCTCGAACTTGCAATGATCCTCTTGTCTCAGCCCTCCCAAGTGCTGGGATTATAGGTGTGTGCCACAATGCCCAGTCTTCTTTTCCACTTTCATGTTGCCTTCTTCTTTTAAAATATCCTTCCTGAGCCAGGCATGGTGGTGCACACCTGTCATTCTAGGACTTGGGAGGAGGAGGCAAGAGGATCACTGCAAGTTTGAGGCCACCCTGGGCTATGGAGTGAGTTCAAGGCCAACCTGAAATACATAGTAAGACCTTGTCTCAAAAAATCAAAACTCAAACCAAACCAAACCAAACCAAATCTTTCCTGTGATCAGCTCAGTATAGTAATTAGCCCTCATTTAAAGCATCCACAGGTCACATATAAGCACCATCCACAATGTATTTACCCTTCTAAAGTATGCAATACTTACGCATCTGTAGTCTTTGTACATCCATTTAAATTCAGTACTTCAATATTTCTACAGTTTTGTGCAAATGTCCTTTATGGGAAAGAAACAAAGTAAAAGGTTAAATGAAATGGGCAAAATTCCTAGCATAAAAAGTAAAAAAAAGATACTTGTGATATTGTGATAGGAGAAATATGTATTCAGTTTCCATCTCTAGTTATTTGAATAGACCTTTTAAGACCCCTGCAATTCCTACATGACAGGAGTTACCTTCTGTTATAATACTTGTGGTTCAACTATGGCTAGGTAACACAGCCATCATAAAAAGCCCTAAGTGAGGGGGACTGGGCAGCTTCTGGGTGGGTGAGCACAATCATGTGCTGGGAGGTGGAATGCACTAATTCGTCAGGCATGGAAGGTCTTCTTCTTGGGACCCTTATGACTCTAAACTGTGCACTTCAGCTGCACCCTTCACAATAACTAGTAAGGTAACTAAAGGGGTTTCCTGAGTTCTGTGGACCACTGCAGCAAATCCTCAAGCTCCAGGAGAGGAGGGTAACCCTTGATTTCCATCCCACTCATCAGAAATACACAGCAGTGGGGTGTGGTGATGCAAGCCTATAATCCCAGCACTGTATATGGGAGGCTGAGGCAGGAGAAACACACATTCAAGCCCAGCCTGGGCAGTTTTGCAAGATCCTGTCTCAAAATAAAATAACAAAAAGGGGAAAGGATAAAGCTCAGTGTAAAGACTGTATATTCAATTCTCAGTAACCCCCCTAACTGCTCCCCAAAACTACATAGCAATGTGGGACTTATAGCTGGCATCTCAATATGGGCAATCTTTTGGAGTAACTTTCTGAGTCATTATTATTTTTTGGACTGTGGGGTCTGAGATAACTGTGTGTGCTCACTGTCAGTACTGAATTATGAGACATCGAAGAATTGGTCATTGGTGGAAGAAAACCAAAGTTCAAAGAACAAAAAAAGTTACTTGGTTCCAAAAGAACCATTTATGATAAAGAATCTGGTCTTTCTGGGGGAAGTATCTGACTTTATTTCATTCATTCATTCAGGACCAGGAATCAAAGTCAGGACCTTGCATTTGCCAGGTAGGTACTGTGCTGCTGAGCTATCTCCCTCACCTTTAATTTTATTTTAAAGTAAAACAAAATTTCAAAACACGGTAATAGGAGAGTAACAATGGTTAATATATTGCATATGGCTATTTTTAAATTAGTTATTCAGAGTAAAAGATATATGCATTTAATTGTCCAAACAGTATTAGTACAAACCTTTCTTTTTGAGGGGGGTGTTTCTGGTACGGGGAATCGAACTCACGACCTTGTGCTTGCCAGGCAGGCGCTGTGCTGCTGAGCTAAATCCCTAGCCCCTAAAGCTTTCTTTTCAATGAACTAAGACAAATTACTAGTATGATGATGGTAACTATCTTCTATGTGTGTATATACATATTTTTTCTTTTTTCTTCCTTTCTCTCTTCCCCCATCTTAAGTTCTCTTTCCTTTTGAAAACAGTTTCCATTTTACAATATCTATTGCACATTTTGGATCTTATTTACTCTTTCAGCTTCTCACACTCTTACTCTTTTTTCTTATTTATTCTTACAACAATTGTATAACCAGGTATTTCTGTGTTATGAACAATGTATACACATTTGAATTTACAACCAGTTAGAATTTTAAAAAACTACCTGAAGCATTTTCTGGTGAGGTGATGGTGTTCTTTATTGCAATCAAAGTGATTAATCAGGGCCGGGGATATAGCTCAGTGGCACGCTCCGCAAGCTTAAGATCCTGAGTTCGATTCCTGGTACCCAAAACAAGTGATTAATCAAGCCAGGGTGGTGGCCCATGCCTGTAATTCCACCATTATGGGAAGACAAAGCAGGAGCACAGTAAGTTCCATTCCAGTCTTAGTGATTTAGCAAGATGTTGTCTCAAAATAAATAAAAAAGGGCCGGAAAACCCAGGCATGGTGTTACATGCCTGTAACTTCAGCACTCAGGAGGCTGAGGCCCATGGATCACTCTGGGATGGAGGTCAGTCTGGGATACACAGCAAACTCAAGACCAGCCTGGAGTGAGACCCTGTCTCAAAAAGAGAGCTTGGGGAGTACAGAGCTGTAGGTCTGTGGTGTGCCTGCTCTTGGGCAACTGCCATCAAGGTATTGCTGCAGGTGGGAACTGACACCCATAGTTGAGCAGTTCCTGGTGCCATGTTGCAGAGCAGGGTCTGCAGGTTGCAGGAGAATCTGCAAGGGTTTCTGGGTAGAATCACAGGTCATCAATAATGGGGACAGGAGTAGTGTTCCAGCCTCAGTTTCTATTTATAATGGTGACATGGAAAAAACACTGCCAGATGCCCAGCATGAATCTGGATGGAGTAGCTCCAAGAGTTCTGTGACAGCTCACCTTGCTCACAGACACAAGATACTAACAGAAGGGCTGGGGATTTAGCTCAGCAGCACAGTACCTGCCTAGCAAGTGCAAGGTCCTGAGTTCAATTCCCAGTACCAGAAAAAAACAAAAAACAACAACAACAAAAAAAGTAGAATAAGATACTAACAGAGCTTCTGAAACATACATAGAGCAATGGAGAAAGAAACAGCTCTCAGTCCAAGGACAATTATATTGAGAGAAGTTGAAGACATCTTGAAGAAAAACTTGGATTGGATATGGCATTGGTCAAGCTGGCTAGAAAAAATAGCCCTGAGGAGCTCCTCTTTAAATACCCAAAGCACACAGCTACTCTCAGTATGAGAAACAAAAGTGTCCTGAAGAAAAGGGGCATTTTCTCTGCAGAATTTCTAAAGGTTTTTTCTTCTATCCCTGCTGCTGTCTCATCTAGCCACTGGATTGGGGATCTACACTGGAAGGCATCTGACAACCTGCACTAACACTTTTTGATGAATTGGACCCAACTTTGCTGACATGGTGGCGATTTGTATTTGGGCTTGTGACAGCTAACTTGAAGAGCTATCCTGATTGTTGGGTGGCTGCATTACTTATTTATTCTGTACATGCTGCGGTCCTGATTAGTAAAGTGAAAAACAGACACTAAAACCATGCTGATCTATAATTATACCGATAAGAATCAATTAATAAGCATGGCAGAATAACAGCTACTATAAGAATTCAGCAGTAAATTTTCTTTAGATGTTAGATATAATCAGTATAAATAATTTTAATATGCTAGTAATGATGTGTGTATTTTAAAATGTCAAACCTTAATTTAGTTAAAATACTTTGTACATATATATGAACATTTTATATTTCAAAGAATGAATAACGTTGATATTAAAATCACTACATTGCTGGGCATGGTGGCACCTGTGTATAATCCTAGCACTTGGGAGGCTAAGGCAGGAGGACTGTCACGAGTTAGAGGCCAGCCTGGACTACACAGTGACAGCCTGTCTCAAAAAACCAAAAAAATCATTAAGAAGCTTACATAAAGTGGCTTGCCCAAAAGAAATATTGTGGCCTTGTAATTATACTATTGTAGAATGTTTAATTTACATGGATGCAGATTGTCTATCAAGACCACTTCACTATATAAACTGTTCCTAGGTAATAAACAGAGAACAAGGTACAATTACAAATTCCACTGAGCTGGCACACGAAGCTGCTGCTGCTTTTCCAGGGTGAGGACTCCAGGTAGTTACTTCGAGTGGTCAGTTTTCTGACAAAGGCATCTCTTGAGTATCTTTTAGCCTGCTTTACTCTGGATTTCATCTTACTGTTGTGCTCCACTTTTGTGTGCACTTAAAATTAACTTTACTGTAAACAAATCAGTGTCTACTTTAGAAGACAAAATAGAAAAAAAAAATAATTGCCAAATCAGAAAAAAAGGAAAGAAAAGAAAGGAAAAAAAAAAAAGGCTTGGGATGTAGTTCCACGTGAAAGGCCTGGGTTTAATTCTCAGTTAAAGGAAAAAACAGATTAATTAGTTATTAATTATTATTATTATTATCTTACCTTAATGCATTGTCTCCTACTCCAAGACACCCACGAAGACTTAACTTTCGTAAAAATCCTCCACATCGTTTTGAAATATTCTCCACTACTCGGCCCTGAAATGAGAAATAGGTAAACAGATAACCTGCCTCACTGCTTTTGAGAGGAATACATCCTACTTTTTAACAATTTATAAACAGAAAGAAATGGTTTCTATGTGTTTCAAAGACCTAATTAAATAGGAAAATATTGTGTTCAATTTGTAAGATATTCTGTATTTGAAAATATACGTCTAGGTCTCTTATGGCAGGCACTACATGCAAGCATACTGTTCACCTGGGTTAAAGCACAGCTACTGAGCTGGGTATGGTGCCTCATGCCTGTAATCCCAGCATTTGGGAAGCTGAGGCAGGAGGACTTTTGTGAATTTGAGGCCAGGCTAAACTGCATAGCGAGACCCTGTCTCAAAACAAACAAACAAAACATCAATGGATGAATGGATAAATGAAATATGGTTTTTATATGCAATCGAGTAGTACTCTGTCATAAAGAAGGATAAATTTAAAGAGATTTTTAGGTAAATGGATCCACCTTGAGACCATACTTTTAAGTGAAATAAATTTGACACAAGTGTTTAAATATCGCATTGACAGATACTGGGAGTACGAAGAAAATGTTCAAATGCGAAGCGAAACAAGTGGTGGGGAGGGAGAAGGGAGGAGTGGGATATAAACAAAGCTTTTCTAAATAAGGAGAGCAGGAGGGTTGCAGGGGAGGAATGGAGAAAAAAAAGAATCAAGATATTTCACGTACAGGTACAAAGTCCCTATGATAAATGTGATCACTCTTCATATCAAAGGAATACTAATAAAATTAAAAACAGAAATAAAAAAACAAAACAAAAAAACCAGCTAGTGAACGACAATGTGGGTATTCATCTGCTCTCCTTTCCGAAGTATCTGTAGCACTCTGTAGAGCAGAGCTCAGTGAACACTGGACACTGGACTTGCTAAGTGACTGTGCGTCCTATATGAAGATCTGCACCCATGAAGGGCTGAGAACTGTGAAAACTAAAATCCAGCACAATGCCTGGGGGAGTTACTTCAGAAGCATGTTCCAAGATAATGGAAGATTTATGACAGGGTTTTAAAAGTTTTCTACATGGACCCTCAAGAAAATTTATTTCTGCTAAAGCTTAAAGCACTGTGAGGAAGCTGTTATTTTTACTCTCTGACTGAGAGCACTAAGGAATTTCAATTCAGATTAAAGTAATTTCAGTGTGGCTATTATGCTTCTCTATTTTAGAGATTTAGGCTATACTAAAAGATGAAATATTAGGGGGAGTGAGTGAAAGTGGGGGATAAACCTTTCTTAAGAACAATGGAACTAGGGAGGGGTGAAGGAAGAAAGAAAAAAGAAGAAATGGGAAAAGGGTAAAATGGAAACAAAACTTTGTGAATAAGGAGGGGAAGAGGGGCTGAAGAGGGGAGAAATGAGAAAAAAAAAGAGGAATCAAGACATATCATGAACTGGTACAAATTGCCTATAATGAATGAGACCATTATGTATACCTAAAGAAAAAAAAATTTTTTTTTTTTGAGACAGGGTCTTGCTATATATAGTTCAGGCTGGCTTTGAACTCACTATATAGTCCAGGCTGGCCTCTAACTTGCAGTGATCCTCCTGCCTCAGCCTCTGGAGCACTGAGATTACAGGTGTGCACAACCACACTCAGCTATGTATATCTAAATTATACAAATAAAGTTAAATTAAAAAACAAAAGGGACCAACATAATGCTCTAAAAATCATATTGTCTACTGAGCTTCCAATGACCAGTTTCATTATATTCATTATGTCTATAATTTTATTATGAAGATAGAAGTATGATGTTCCTTCTGGAACTCATGAAAGGAGCTGATATGACTATGTACCAAGTAATAAACAAGCACATCCACATTCTACAGAGCTATGCATGTGGGAAGTATTACTGGAAAAGATTTCCTAAGCACTGCAATGCCTAACTTGAATTGTGAATGTAAGTTTTTTTATTGGTTGAAATAGGAAAATAAAGAAACCTCAAAAAAAAAAGGAGAACAATTTAATACACAATTTCGGTATTCTTCATTTTACTAAAACCGTATCTCTGCTTCTCCAAGAACTAAAATGCACATCTCAAAAACACAAGCAAGTAGCATCCCAACAACTCTACTGTTCTTCAGTGAACAAATATAAAATGACTTCTTTAAAATGAACGAACACCAGGCGGGACATGGTGGCACATGCCCTTAATCCCAGCACTTAGGAGGCTGAGGCAGGAGGATGGCTGCATGTTCAAGGCTATCCTGGCCTACAAAGTGAGTTCAAAGCCAACCTCCACTACATAGCAAGACCCTGTCTCAAAAAGGCAAAAAAAACAAAAACATCCCATCAAACACACGTTCATAGTATAGTTTTGCAAAAATAAAACACTTGGGGTCCTACTTCAGGACTAAAATTATTCTAAGTAATTTAGTATTATTTCAATGACATAATCATACTTATTCTCAAAAACGAAAGAAACTCTTGGGAACTTTTGGAAATGCCCATGAATTTCAGATATATTCAAAATAATAGTTTCTCTCTCTAGGAAAATAAGACTTATATGGCTGGTGCTAATCTGTTCCATGCTGTAATTACTAACAAGAGAAATGCGGCCACACACCACATAACTATACCTCAATATCCCTCTGGAAATCAAACAGGTCAATTCGCTGCCAGTTGCTGCCATCCAGAGCAAGAACATTCCAGGCCTATTTTGAAGAAAAAGAGGCAGAAAGAGCAAATTTGAAATAAATAACCAGCAATATTCATGTTTACCAATCAACCAACCAATGACTAAAAGCACGCTGAAAAATCCCTTAGCACCTACTGGTAACTAATCCCAGCCTATCCGCCTTAATCTGATACACTCTTTACTCTCCATCAACGCGGGGGTACAGAAACCTGCAGCTACAGATCTTTAACTACGGAAGGGCAGATTGTGATAAGCCTTATAGCCAGAACCAGATTAGACTGGAAACACTTGCCTACCTCTGGGGAAAGAATCTAGGGCCTCTACACTGAACTACATCCCCAATCTTTTTTATTATTTGTTTTAAAGTAGGGGCTTATTGTAGTACAGGCGTATAATCCCAGCTATCCAGGAGGCTGAGGCAGGAAGACTGAAGAGTCTAGCCTGGGCAACTCAGCAAGACCCTGTCCCACAAATAGGAAGGGTTCAGGATGTAGCTCAGCGGTGCAGCGCTGTCTAGCATGTGTGAAGTTCTGGGTTCAAATCCCAGTACTTAAAACACCATTGGTTGTTTTAAAAATGGCATGCATATTGGTAAGTTAACATGGTATACATAATGCGGTTGTATCATATTACATTTATCTGTGAACACAGACCTAAACATCCCTTCAAACTCTTACCATAACCACCACCACACACGCATGTACACAAATAAGAAAACAAACCTTAATGTATAATGTTCCTATCAAACTAACTTTAATTTCTGAGTTGGCATGGTGCTGCATTCCTATAAGCCCAGCTCTCTGGCAGGCTGAGGCAGGAGGAACACAAGTTCCAGCCTAGCCCAGACAATTTATCAAGATCCTGTCTTGAAATAAAAAGTTTAGAAAAACGGTTGGGAACGCAGCTCAGTGCAAAGGCTCTCCAGCCGCTAGTCCCATGGGGAAAAAAAACCCAGTAATTTCTGCATCCCAGAAGTGACTGTTAACTATTTGGTAATATTTGTTAAATGAATGAACTAAAAGCTGATGTCTGATTTGTACAAAGATGGTAATTGTAGGTGCATATCTCAAGTTAATTACGCTTTTATTATGAAAGATTAGAAATGACTCTCTAAGGTAATTTTCCCATAATGAATATTCTACCCTTTTTAGTGACAGCTTACGAAACCATGGTATTTGGCCATTGTCACAACAATGCCAATGAATACATTGGGTTGCCCAAGCACAACACAGAAGCTAATTTGGGAATGTGTTATGGCTTGCATCTAGATGACCTTAAAAAAAAAAAGGGCTGCGGACATAGCTCAGTGGCACAAGCGCCTGCGTGGCAAGCGGAAGGTCCCGAGTTTGAATCCCGGCACACTCACAAAAAAACCAAGAAACAAAAAACAAAACAGATGCCCCTTAAAGCCTTTTGCCCTCATAGGTGGGGCTTTTCAGAGCTGGCTGGATCTGGAGTATGTGACACTGGGATAAGGGTGTGACACTAATTAGTCCACTGATTGCAATTAGGACAGTTCTGGGTGTGGTTGAATAGATTTGCTGAAGACTGAAGGCCCACCTTGGAGGAGCGTGGCGTTACCCAAATGGCCGGGAGGAAATAGAAGGGAAAGGCAGGCTCGCTGCTGTTATTTCCTGCCTGCCCATTTCTCCTCTGTCATGTCCCTGTGCCATGATGCCCTGCCCTGGAGGCTGTGAACCAAAATAAACCTTTTCCTCTCTAACTTTGTCCTGACAATGAGAAAAGTAACTAAGACAGAATGAAATCTGGTTTGTGCTTGAAGTTTTTCTTCATGTGCTAGGGACTGAACTGAGGGTCTGGAGCATGCAAGGCAAAACGCTTTGCTACTGACCCACACTCCCAGTTTCAAAAAAAGATTCTAGCTAACATCTTTTAAGAATATGGAGAAATAAACCTACCCTTTTCAAAAATTAATTTCTCAAATCTATCCTTGTTATTTTCGTGGTGCTAGGAACTGAAGGGCCTGGGACATGCTAGGCAAGTGCTCTACCACTGAGCTACACCCTGAGCCCAAGCTTAACTTTTTAAATGTGATAACAGGAATTGAAGGCAGGGCCTCATATGCACTAGGTATGCACTATACCACTAAGCTATATTCCCAAACCTTTTTTTTATCTTTCTCTGAAAAAATTCTTTTTTTTGGAGTGGGGGGTTCATTTTTGAGACAGTGTTTTGCTTTGTAGTTCAGGCTGGCCTTAACCTCACTTTGTAGCTCAAGCTGGCTTCAAACTTGCAGTCATCTTCCTGCCTTAGCCTCCTAAGTGCTGGGATTACAGGGTGCATCACCATGCTCGGCCCTTCTCTTAAATTTTGACACAAGGACAACTCCCTAAGCTGTCCAAGTTGCCTCAAACTTGTAATTTTCCTGCTTCAACCTCCTCAGTAGTTGACATTGTAAGTTGTATGCTACCAATCCAGGTTAAGCCTAGCTTTTTAATTTAGATGTTCAATGTTTTTCACAGAAAATGTTTCCTGCCTATATTATGCAAATAAAAGTTATAAAATGTTAGTGAATAGTACATGTATTTAGAACCCCATCATAGAATTACATAGGATGTGTATGCCATGGTTGAAATAACTGAAACATAACAATGTACAAGAAACACCTAAACACAGTTAACTTACTGGAATGGCAAATATCCTGAGCATCAGAAAGGGGTCCCCCTATAACAGTGGTGGCGAACCTATGCACGAGTGCCACAGTGGGCTGTTTGTTTCATTGAAAGCTCCGAAAGGTTTCCCATCACTGCCTTGTAATTATGCCACCCATTCTTACCCTGGAAACCTGAGCACAGCGACACAAGGTAACGACATCGAGGAAAGAAAATATCCTAAAGAGAAGAGAGAGATAGACTTTATGAGAAAATGCTTTCTCTTTATTTTTATAAAATTTAAAATTTTTATTAGTGCATGTTTGCAGTACACATCTTAAGTTCTTTTTATGTTCCCTCCCTCCGCAACGGCAGCAACCCCCACAATCTCTTGATCCCCTTTCTATCTGAGAAAGATCTCTCTCTAGTTCCTATTAACTAACTTTTATTTTGTTCTTTGTATTTTGGGTTTCTTATGTACACACATACACACACACACTGTTGTTTTTTTCTTTTGTCTTTTTGAGACAGGGTCTCACTATGCAGTTCACACTGGCCTTGAACTCACTCTGTAGCCCAGGCTGGTCTCAAACTCAGCAATTGTCCTGCCTCAGCCTCCTGAGTGCTGGGATTATAGGCGTGTGCCACCACATACACTCTTAAATGCACACCAACAGGCGTAAGTTTCTTCGAACAAGTACATAAACTTGAGTAACTTATAAAGATAAGTGCCCATATAAAACATAGTGGGAGAAAGTAGTCTTTTACTTCACAAAGTACATCATGTAATTGCTGTACAAGTTCAGTTTCTTTTATCAAGGGATAAATCATTTTAAACTGATACAGATAACTTGCAGTGTTACCAGATGGAGACCAGGAAGCACTAGTTAGAAGGGAGGCTGGAATTTCTATTCCATAGTTACCTGATGGTGAAGAGCTTCCTAGTTAGCTTAGTAGAATGAACTTTTGCTGTTTAATGATCAGAGCCCATTAATTTTATTCAGGAACTTATAATAAGCTGAGTTAATAACTACATCAGATAGAAAATCATGTACATTTTATAATTACTTCTGGTCTCTCAAATTTTTTTAAAATAGCAAATTATACTATAACTTAACACTTTTTAAAAAATTATGCTTTTTTAAAGCAGTAACAAAATTTCACCTTTACTTTTAAAAAATTTTTTAATACTAGGAATCACACTCAGGACCTTGCACTTGCCAGACAGGCGCTTATAACACTCAACTACATCCCTAGCCTCACCTTTATTAAAGATAGCAAAAAACAGTTCGGGAGATCAAGTCTGGGCCAAGTAAATTAGAGAAAAAAATACCTTACAGAGTAGGGTGAGCTACTGTGAAGAGGCACAATAGCCTCCACTTTAACCACTTCTAGAATACAGTTCAGTGGCAGTAAGTACTGGTTCACCCAGTCACACAGTGATCACCACCATCCATCTCCAAAACTCTTTCGTCTTCCAAAACTGAAACTCTCCTCATTTGGCAGTACCTGTCATGTCCACATCCCAGGCCTGGTAGCCACCTTCCTACTCCATGCCTCTGGGGGCACTCTAGGAACTGAACATTTGTCATTTGTGTCTTACAATTTCACTTAGCAACATACCTCGAAGTTCACCCAGGTTGTTGGCATACAAAGTTCCTTTCTCATGGCATATATATTGACATATTTACACATCCACCGAGGGACACTGGCTTGATTTCACCTTTTAGCTATTGTGGACTCTGCCCTTATAAATATAAGCATACAAATTCCTGTTAGGGTCACTGCTTTCAACACTTTTTGGTATACATGCAGAAGGAGAATTGCTGGATCACTTCAGTTTTTTGATTTTTTTGAGGAACTATTGTTTTGTATAGCAGTTACATCATTTTAAATTCCTACCATCAGCATACAAATGCTCTAACTTCTCCACATCTTTGTCACCACTATTTTTTGCTATTTTCATTTTTAAAAGTCAATTACTAATACATGTGAAATGGGAACTGGTACCTCAGTGTGTACTGATTTGCACTTCCCCAAAGATCAGTCATTGAGAATCCTTTCATGTGCCTCTTGGCCATTTATATATCTTCTTTTTTTTTTTTATTTTAAAGAGTAAAAGAAGGATAACATCATAATAGGGGGTGCTTACCAAATTACAGACGAAGTGGTAGGAAATTATCAATGGTTATTGTTTTACATATTGTTATCTACAAGATAGTTTCTCAGGAAAACGTATCTTCTTTGGAGAACCAATTATTTAAGTCATTTAACTACTCTGAAATTAGGCTGTTCTGTTGTACTGTAAGGTTCTTTACATATTCTAGATAATAATTCTTTATATATATGATTTGCTTTTTTACCGCTGGGTGTCCTTCAATGCATAGAAACTTTTACTAATTATGACGTAGCCAAACCTACTTATTTTTCTTTTGCTTTCTGAGCTTTCGGCATCATAGCTACAAATTCAGTGACATGAAACTTTTCCCATTTCCTTTCAAGAATTTATATAATTTTAGTTCTTTCATTTAGGTCTTTTGATTAATTTTCAATTGATTTTTGTAAACAGTGCAAGGTCAAAGTCCAACTTCCTTCTTTGGCTGGAGGCGAGAGCACAGCACATGGATGGAGTCCAGACCCTTGAGCCTGCCGAGCCTGCCGAGCATGCTCCCAATGCGCTATTATCCCCAGACCAACTTCATTCTTCGCATGTGGGTATTTGGCTTTCTCAACACCACTTGTGTCTTTCCCTCAAAAACCATTTAGCTGGGCGCGCATGCTTATAATCTCAGCACTGGGGAGGCTGAGGAAGGAGGACTGTCCAAGTTCAAGACCAGCCTGAGCTTCACCAGGAGACCCTGTCTCAAACCAACCAACAAAGCATATCATTTACAGCAGGGGTAATGGCATACACTACATCCTCCTGCAGGAGGACGGCAAGTTTGAATGCAGCCTGGGTGACTTAGGAACTTATGGAGACTCTGTCTTAAAACAAAACAAAACAAAACAAAAATAGGGATGGGCATAGCTCAGTGTGAAGGCGCTGGGTTAAATTCTCAGCACTGAAAATAAAAACTAACCATGTATGTGAAGATTTATTTCTGGGCTCTCTGTTCTATTCCCCTGGGCTATTTGTTGTATGCCAGTACCACACTGTTTTAAATACTTTCAATTTTGAAGCAGAAAGTGTTTTTGATTCAAACAGTTGCAAAAAAACTAACACCAGAAACCGAGATGTTTACAACAAACTTCCCTTATACTTTTTTTCTGTACTGGGAATTGAACTCACGACCTTGTGCTAGCCAGGCAGGCCCTGTGCCACTGACTTATATATCCCCACTCCACTCTTGTACTTTCTTCACACATTTATTTCTCTAACACTGTGCTTTGTTTGTTTTTCTTTCTGGCAGTACTGGGGATTGAACCCAGGGCCTTGAGCATGCCAGGAAAGCACTCCACCACTGACTTACATCCCCACACTGTAATAGATTTGATGTATTTTGATTGTTCCAACTAGAGAGGACATGTAAGGAAGGGACTGAACTTTTTTGTTTTGCAGATTGAACCCAAGACCTGCATACTGAGCTACATATTTCCTGTCCTTTTTAGTTTCAGACAGGTTCTTGGTCAATTGCCTAGGCTGGGCTCTAACTTGTAATCTTCCTGCTTCAGCCTTCCAGAGTGCTAAGATTACAGGTTGCACCCCTATACCAGGTTCAAGGGTCTGATTAAAGTTGGTAAATGAACTAGAAGGGTTAAGTAAAAGGCAACAGACTGAGGAAACAGAACTGACTGACATCCTACAGTGTTAGTAAGATACCAGCAAGGGGCAGGGAAATCCCTGAACAAAAGCCCAGAGAACAATTATGGTGAAATAATGAAGTGAAAGTAGGTGTCTGTAGGCAATCTGCAGTAATGATTAGTCTGCTTTCTCTAAGGAGGACTGGATCCACAGGATCAAAGCAGAAAAAAACCCTATTTAGATTTAGAGGTTGAGGAGTTTTCATTCAAAAGTACTTCTAAGGCTGTCTGTCTGAGGTCCCTGTGGCTGAGCAGTTCACTGTGAGAAGCTCAAGGTAGACAGAAATATAAGAACTACAAAGAATATAACAAGGAGCAGTCAGGGAAAGCCTGCACTAGAAGACACTGAACTGTGAACCTGAATGATCAAAGCAAACAGGACTGCCAAGATCCGTGGAAGGGAACCTTGTAAGTAGAGGGAACAGTAAGCATGCTTGGACGGAGTGGTGGTAAAGCTGGACTGCAGCAGGCATGTGGAGGTCTTTACTGAGCTCTTGCTGTGTGCCCGGCACGAAGTGCTGCACCTATACCAACCTAGTGATTTCTTACCATGAGCCTATGGGAGACGTGCTGTTACTCGTCCCATTTACAGATGAGGACACTGAGCAAAGTGCAGATTATGCAAGAGGTTCTGTGGACCAAGTAACTTGTCTGAACTGGATTCTGAGTCGGGGGGAAGCCAAAGCGGTAGTGGTATTACTGAGAAGAGCACTACACCTGCCTTTGGAGATTAAGGCACAAAAGTGACACCAAGCTCACTAGTGAGGACGCTATTATCACTGTCCAGTTGACAGGCACAGGAGCTGCAGAGACAAGGGCAAATCTGACAGGACTTGGTAATGGGCTGGGTGAGAGAGGTAGGGAACAAGATTCTGGTATGAGCACTGGGATGATTCATTAACTGCAATAGGGAAACTGAAGGACAACTATGTTGGTGGCTTAATTAAGAGCTGTGTCGTGGTGGTGTATGTCTGTAATGCCAGCACACCAGCACTTGGGAGACTGAGGCAGAAGGATCACTGCAAGTTTAAGGCGAACCTGAACTACACAGTAGAATTTAAGGCCAGCCTGAACTGCATAGCGAGACCCTGTCTCAAAAAGACAAATAAATAAATAAAATAAAAAACATTCTTGTGGACTCCAAGAACCTTGTAATAGGAAGGGGTTCCATGAAAAGCTCAGCAGGCAGACATGAAATAGCAGGCTGGGGCCAGGGATACACCTCAGTGGCATAGCGCCTGCCTGGCAAGTGCGAGGTCATGAGTTCTATTCCCAGTACTCCCAACTCCAAAAAAAGAAATATCAGGCTGGTGGCAGTTGTGCACAGGCCTGGGAGATGCCATGAAGCATACACTTCAACAATCCTAATCCCCCTCTTAGAATATACTGAATGGGCTCTAAATATCAAGATCCCAATGAGCTAGCTTTTCACCTGAATTCAGTCATTATATGAGGACAAACACAGAGCTCCTCTGATCACACAGTAAGAGCTCAGTCCTTCCAGTCTTCATCTGGCTTAGTAAAATCAATATGAAAAATCCTCAGTGCCTAAATCCCTTCTACCACTCCTCAAGTAATTTGTCTATATACATGTCTGCTATGATTCTGTAACTGCCTGACCTCTATTTAGTCTATGTACTTGATTCTAGAGATCATCATCTTTGGAAAACCAAACATAAGAACTGGTGGGGAAGCTCCCAGAGCTTCAGCTAGACTTTTTTTTTTTTTTTGCCTCACAATAAGTCTTCGAAAGATAACAGTGCTCAAACTTCAATCCTTCTGCCTCAGCCTCCCAGAGTGCTGGGATTACTGCCAGGAGCCACCATGCCCAGTTCCAGTTCTTGGTCTTCCCATCCCACTTGATATAAAGAGTGTTAGGAGTATAATGACCTTGGGCAGGTTTCAGGGACATCATGTGGCAAAAATCTGGGTCTGATTACATATAAAATTGTTAACAGAAGGACAGAAAAGGAAAGAAAGGGACAGAAGAGGGAAGGAAAAGAATGGTCCTACAGAGGGTGTACAAAATGAACTGTTCCATTTTTAGCACAGGAATATCTACAGGATTTCAGAAGCTTTTTTTACAGAATAATCTGATAGTATTCAATAAAACTGAAAAAGTACTGCACCTCCTAACATCAAAAGTATGGGTAAAGATACTAATTTATTTTTATTTTTTTATTTTTTGTTTTGGTTTTGGTTTTTCTCCGGTACCGGGAACCGAACTCACGACCTTGCGCATGCCAGGCAGGCGCTTTGCCGCTGAGCTAAATCCCCAGCCCCTAAAGATACTAATTTAATGATGATTTTTTTTTTTTTTGGTACCAGGAATCGAACTCTTGCACTTACTAGGCAGGCTATATCTCTGGCCCCAAGATAGTGATTTAATGGCAGCATAATCTGCAGTAGAAACAACTAACATTAATGAACAATGATTAAAAAAATGATTAAGGAAATAATGGTACATTCTTTTAGTGGTCTATAATAACTGCAGAAATGAATGGTGCTACCTAAGGTGACCTAAAAAGATGTCAACGATTAATTTTTAATTTAAAAAAGACAAAAAAAAAGGGGCTGGGGATTTAGCTCAGCGGCAAAGCGCCTGCCTGGCAAGCGCAAGGTCATGAGTTTGGTTCCCGGTACCGGAGAAAAACCAAAACCAAAACCAAAAAAAAAAAAAAAAAAAAGACAAAAGAAAGTTGTACTGTATAACAATAAATGTTTTCATTTGTCTAAAAATGAAGTATGTATATATGCACATCCACATGTAAGAAGATATAGCTGGTACATCTGCAGGAGAAAATAGTCTTTTTTGGAGGGGAGGCAACGTTGAAAGGGCAGGGAAAGAAAAGGAAGCTATTTATTTATTTATTTGGACTTAAAAAAAATCAGACTTGGGGCTAGGATGTAGCTCAGATGTACAGTCCTTGCCTGGAAAGCATGAAGAGAAAAATTAAAAACCCAAAGTGCAACAAAGAGAAATAATGAAGGCAAAATAGAGAACAGAAAGCATATTGCTGGTTTCCAAGGTATTCTGTGGCTAAGGTGGGGCCGGGGGATGAGCAACAGAACCAACCACCAGGGACTGGTGATGACTTCCGATGACCTTAGGTGCCTTTCTTAGTCCCCAAGAAATCACTGTGGCATATGATAAATTGTGTGTTCTTTTTTCCTATAATGTCAAAATAAAATAAAATAATAAAATAGGATCAAAGGTATAAGGGTTTCATAATTGTTTTTCAAAAGCAATACACATTTTCTTATGATTACTTACTCTGAGTTTGTTTACCTAACAACAAACATGCAAATAATTTATTACCAAATGTCACTTGTCTCTGAATAATTCTGTGTATAAAAAAATCAGACCAACAAGCCAGGTATGATGCATACCCCTTTAATCTTAGCACTCTGGTAAACTAAGGCAACAGAATTACAAGTTCAAGTCCAGCCTGGGCAATTTAGTGAGACTTGGTCCTTTTTTTTGGTACAAGGAATTGAACTCAGGACCTTACACTTGTCAGGCAGGTGCTTATGCTGCTGAGCTATATCCCTGGCCCTAAGACCTGGTTTCAAAGAGGGGAGAAGGACTATTTTTAAGAAAAAAACCACTAGATTTTGGAGGCACACTGCTATTTTCTTTTTCTTTTTTTTGTACCAGGAATCGAACTCAGTACCTTGCGCTTGCCAGGCAGGCACTTGTGCCACTGAGCTATATCCCCAGCCCTCTTGTTCTTTATTTTTGTTTTTTTGAGACAGGATCTTGATATATAGTTTAGGCTGGCCTTGACTGAACTCACTATGTAGTCCAGGCTGGCCTCAAACTTGCAGGAATCCTCCTGCCTCTGCCTCCTGAGTGCTAGAATTACAGGCATGTGCCCCCATGTCCAGCTCTGTATTTTCTTATTGTTATCACCTGCCTGCCTTTCTTCCTTTCTCTGTCCCTTCCCACTTTCCTGGAGATAGTAACAAAAGCAGGGAAGGTAAGTGGTGTGACACGCTCATAGCATGGGACTACGATTTTTTTTTTTGGTACCAGGAATCAAACTCAGCAGCTTGTGCTTGCCAGGCAGGAGTGGTGCCCACTGAGCTATAACCCCAGCCCAGCATACCAATTTATGACTTTAAACATTCCATATAAAAATATTAGGATGAAGTTTCTGAACATAGTTCATTATTATACAAGGCGAGAATATTAAACCTCAGACTGATTTTTTTTTTCCAGGGTGATCAAAATACATTCTACAACAAAAAATGATTAATAGTCACATGTAGTTCAGAGGACAATAACAGACATACAGTCAGTCACACGAGTATTTCTGGTAAATTGGTTCCAAGGAATTCCTAACCCCCATATCAAAATCCAGGGATGATAAAATCTCTTTTCTTATTTGTTGATTTAGTCTCAAGTCTGTTTTCTAAAACAGACTGACAAAGAATTGTCCAAATTTCTTTTTTTTTGTTTTTTTTTTTTTGGTGTTTTTGAGACAGGGTCTCGTTATGCAGTTCAGGCTAACCTTAAACTCATTTTGCAGCCCAGGCTGGCCTCGAACTTGCAACCATCCTCCTGCCTCAGCCTCCCAAGGGCTGGGATTACATGCATGCACCACCACGCCTGGCTCTGTCCAAGTTTCTTAAGCTTATGTTCTGAAGGCAGGTTATACTGCTGTCCCAAGGGCATGTTAAATTAGAAACCAGGAGAACTATAGGAAAAAATATGGAATAACCACAAAGGAGAGTAAAGACACATCTAGGTCAAAGGAGTACAAATTCTGTCCAAATCTTGAACTAAACATTGAACACTGCATGTACGGGGCCAACTCCAAGAAGCAACAGGGAAAAGAACTGAACTTATATTTGAGCTGCCATCAACAACAAGGGAGACTAGGCACAGCTAAGTTAACTACCTGCTACATACAAGTAAGTATGAAGAGAAAAATCCCAAACTGCATACAAACAGAAGCATGGCTGGGGTTCAGACCCAGGGCCTCACCAATGCTAGGTAAGTGCTCTACCACCGAGATACATTATTCTTTGTTTTTCTTTTCTTTTAGTTGTATTTAAATAAATAACATAAAAGAACTAACCAAAGGAAGTTTTCTTTTAAAGACAGGGTCTTCCTAAGTAGTTCAAGCTCGCCTTGAACTCACTACGCAGCCCAGGATGGCTTTCAACTCATGGTTTAATCTCCTGCCTCAGTGCTGGGATAAAGTGTGTGCTGCCATATCTAGCTATTTTTCTTTTTATACTTTTTTGCAGTACTATCTGATTGAACCCATGGCCTCTGCACTGAGTTATATCCACACTTTCTTTTGGTCTTTTTGAGGCAGGGTCTCACTGTGCAGTTTAGGCTGACCTTGAGCTCACTTTGTAGCCCAGGC
>NW_004955451.1:14147399-14148913 GCF_000276665.1 Chinchilla lanigera
AAAAAAAAAAAAACCAAAACACCAAACAAATGAGTACACTCTAACTAAATTTTTCAAACAATGGTATAAGTTAATCCCTTTAAGTGCTTTACAGGATTAAGAAAGTAGGAGAAGGATACCGTGAACAATATTATTTCTCCTGCGGAGAAAGGAATTATGAGCAGGAAGAAAAGGGCGTAGAAAGATAGAATTACCAGTCACAGTAAGAGTATACTGATATCATGTGCCTCCTGCTGTGAAACTTGGCGAAGGGAACGAGTTCATCTCTACAATATACTTGCCAAAACAAAGGAAGCATCAGACAAAGCTGAACTGAGAGACTTTTTTTTTTTGGTACCAGGGATCAAATTCAGGACCTTGCGCTTGCCAGGCAGGTGCTTGTGCTGCTGAGCTACATCCCAAGCCCTGAAAGACGTTCTTGACAGGGTTTCTAAATTGTCTAGGCTGGGCTTGAACCCATGATCCTCCTCCCTTACCCTCTCCAAACACTGGGATTATACATGTGTCACCACACCCACCGTGGGGAACAGTCTGGGAAATAAATGATCAGAGTCTTCAGAAGTATCAAGATTACGAAAGACAAGTAACTGTCCCACATTAGATGAGGCTAAAAAGTCATGACAATTTAATGTATAATCCTGCATTGGCTCCTAGGCTCCACAAAGGATATTACTATCTAAGAGAGTTGAATTTGAAAAACAGGTTCTGCAGTGTTAATTCCCTAATTTTGATAACGATATTGTTGAGATGTAAGATGCTAATGTTTGGGGAAGATGGGGGTATACTTAACTTCTCTTCCTATTCTTTCAACTTTTTAAGTGTGACACTGTCTCAAAAGGACTGAATTTTTTTTTTTTTTTTTAGAAAGGGTCCTGCTATGTAGCCCTGGCTGATCTCAAACTCATGGTGATCCTGCTCTTGCCTCTTGAGTGCTGGGATTATAGGTGTGTGCCACCACGCCTGGCTCAAAATGAAAATTTAGAAAATAAGTATAACTAAAAGAAACAGAATAAAGGGTGAAATCCTTCTTCTGTAAACATCATCTAACAACTTAGTTTCACTCTTGAAGGGCATCTTCTGCCTTTTTTTGTTGTTGCTTTTTTTTTTTTTTTTTGAGATAAGATCTCATACAGTTCAGGCTGGCCTTGAATTCACGGTGATGCTTCTACCTCAGCCTCCTGAGTGCTGGGATGACAGGCATGAGCCACCATGCCCGGCCTTTTATTTTTGAGAAAAGGTCTAGGCTTGCTTTGAACTTGTTACCTAGCCAACACTGCGCCTGAACTCCCCCATCCTCCTGACTCAGCCACCCACTGGGATTACAGATGTGGGCCACTACACTTGGCTGTTTCCAATCTTGAACTACATGCTTTAAAGTAATTTTAAATTATTTTATCTTTAAAAGAGAATATGAAACTCAATAAATTTTTAAAAAGTACAAATGTTCCAGAGTGAGTTTATACAGTATTTACACACTGACCAATTGTTACCTTTAGATAACATATATATATATA
>NW_004955451.1:14149123-14151234 GCF_000276665.1 Chinchilla lanigera
CCTCCTGCCTCAGCCTCCTGGGTGCTAGGATTACAGGCATGTGTGGCCACATCAGGCTAATTGCTACCTTGCATACTGTAATGCCCAAAACAGAATCAAAACCTCTTTCCATTTTGGCTTTAATTGTTTAAATAAAGTTTAAGCTGTGATACAGTTAAGTTCACTAATGCACAGTATTGCTGAAGGCATGAATGAATATGACAAAAATATATACACTAAACCACCCCCAAAATATGTGAAACTAGGGAAGGGCAAGAAGGTGAGTGATTACAGTCTGTTGTGTGCATATACAAATCTGCCAACATGAAACCCATTAATCTCTTTAGCCAATATGCAATAATAAAAAATGTGGGGAAAAAAAAAAAAAAACCAAACTTTTTTTGAGTCTTGCTATGTATTCCAGGCAGGCTTGAACTCACAGTGATTCTCCTGGCTCAGCCTCCCAAGTGTGGGGATTACAGGCGTGCACCTCCACACCCAGCTTGAAAAAAATAAGTTTTGCTTATGGTGTCAAACCTGTTTCCTCCCTCACCAAGGTATCAATTTTACTTGGTCTCCAGTTTAGGAACTTGTTTCCAACAGTAAGTTCAGATTAGTGGTTGGAAACTCAAACTCATTTCCCCATAGACACCATATCACGAAGTGGTAGTTAGGTCTCCTGCTAGTTTTCATTCTTTTACCTTTAAAATTAAAAAAAAAAGAAAGAAAGAAAGGAGCCAACTAACCCTATCAGCACATAGGGTTAGTTCCAATATAACAAACATAAATCAGAGCCAAATTCTCATTGCTAAAGAGGCTGCTTCTCTAGTATTCTGACTTGAGAAGTCAGTCACAGATCTTCCTTCTTAGCTCCTGTTCTGAAGATCTCAACTGCTGGCTACTCATTCCCATACCCTAGCCAGCCTTGAGATACTCCTAACTTTTCCACTGCCAAGCCCTGCCATGGGAGTGAACTCAGGCAATGCTAGGCTACAGTTGTGTAACTATACCAATGCTGAAGAATGAGAAGGAGAGGCAAAATTAAGAAGTTTGGCCTGGGATACAGCTCAGTGATAGAGTACCTGCTTAAGGAACACCATGCTCTGGGTTAAATCTCCAATATTTCTAAATAAATCTCATATATTCCTGTGGATGTATATAATAAGTTGTAGTAACATTCACAGAGTTTCTCCCCCATGTAATTTTTCACTTCATCAATGTTAGGGTTGGACATGAAACTTGATTTAGGCAATGCAATGAAAGTGAATAAGCAGTGTTTACTTCAGACTCAAGCCGGGGATCTTTGCACTGAGCTATGCTCCCAGCCCTTTTTAAAATTTTTTATTTTGAGACAGGATCTTGCAAAGTCACTAGGTTGCCCAGGCTGGGCTTGAACTCATGACCCTCCTGCCTCAGTCTCCCAGGAAGCTGGGATTACAGGTGCACACCACAAGCCCAGCTGCCAGTTTCTTCTTAGGTGACCTCTAAGTGAGAGTTTATAAATTGGGGAATCTGGCTTTTTTGTTTGTTTGTTTTGGTGCTGGGAATCAAACTCATGACCTGAGGCTTGCCAGGCAAGCACTTATGCCACTGAGCGATACCCCTGGCCCTAAATTGGGGATTCTGTGTTTTATGTTATTGGTAATCCCAAGTGCAATTTCTACCTGTTAAAAATAAGTCATATATATAATCTGGGAAGGAAAAGGGTTTCAAATTAACCTTGGCTTTTTCATTTTTAGAATAACTCTTCTCAGTCAGGTGTGGTGCTGTACCCCTGTAATCCTAGCACTCAGGAGGCTGAGGCAGGAGGATTGCTGAGTTCAAGGCCAGCCTGAACTACAAAGTGAGCCCTTGTCTCAAGAACAAAACAAACTCTTCTCTAGCTCCTCAGTATACACATAACCATTTTATTCCAAATACAAGTCACTGCATAGCTATATTCTGACACTGGCAAAAAGAATAAGGGAAAAGATAGATTAGCATCACTCTTCAAGGCAGAGTATAGTAAGAAATACTACCTACTTAATATTATATAAAAAAATTGGGCAAAGTGAAACTTAGCCAACAAAGTTATATGGAGAATAAGTTTAAAAAATACTACTAAATTAACCACTTAACAGTCCAATTATTTA
>NW_004955451.1:14153434-14165051 GCF_000276665.1 Chinchilla lanigera
CAAATACATTCTAAATGAAAAAGTATGCAAAAAGTCATATAAAACAAACACATGAGTGTATCTTTTTTTTTTTTTGTCTTTTCCAGACAGGGTCTCGCTTTGCAGTTCAGGCTGGCCTTGAGCTCACTTTGTAACCCAGGCTGGTCTTCAACTTGCAACGATCCTCCTGTCTCAGCCTACGGAGTGCTGGGATTGCAAGCATGCGCCACCATGCCTGGCTTAAAACACATATGACCATATCTTATTCAAACAAGAAATGGCTGAAATGACACCTTCCCAAATAAAGCGTGGTATAATCAGTATGTAAACAAATGTGCTGCCCGGGTGACGCTTGGGATACACTAAGTGGTAAGCTATCTAGTACCTTCACTCACATCCAGAAAACACAGTGATATTGTTTAACAAACAAGTTGAAATTTCAAGTAATATAGATACTATTATGTACTGCAAACATGTCCTAATAAAAATTAAATAATAATACGCTGAATACTGGTCAAAACCCTCTAAGAAGATAATACAGATGCCATACATAAACAAAAAAAATTAACAAATCTTAAACATTTTAAATACACAAATATGACATATACTAAAGCCAAAACAAGAACATAACCTCAATAAAATCAGCAAACTTACCGTAACAGGAGTTCTTTGGGAAGTTTTTTATTGATTACAGCTTCATCGCTATTTGAGAACATCTGCAAAACAAAATAATTATGTCAAGTGTTACTTAACATTTTATTAAGATCACCTCAACAAGTTCAAGGTAGAGCTGGGGATATATAGCTTAGGTCCTGACTTCTATTCCCAATACCAAAAAAAAAAAAAAAAAAAAAACCAAAAACAAAAAACCAAACCTAAAAATAGTTCGAGGTAATTCTCATAGGAAAGAAGTACGAAAGTTATACTGTATTAGCTAGGCGTGGTGGCACACGCCTGTAATCCCAGCACTCAGGAGGCTGAGGCAGGAGGATTGTTGTGAGTTTGAGACCAGCCTGGGCTACAAAGTGAGTTCAAGGCCAGCCTGAACTGCATAGTAAGACCCTGTCTCAAAAAAAAAAAAAAAAAAAAAAAAAAAAAGTTATACTGTATTTTCAGAGATGGTTTGGCTGAAAATGTCTTTGAGGCATTCAACTAATTCCTTATCTTTTGAGATAAACTAATAGCAGTCAGAAGAATTAGCATATATGCCAGAATTTTTAAGTGTCAGACAGTTTCATGTACTGTTTTTCATGTTTATGACAGCCCATTATGATATTTTATAGATAAGGAACTGAATTAAAAACATTTACTGCTCAAGGTCTCGTTATTATGGTGACCATTTCTAAATTCCAATAAGATAAAGTGGTTCACCAAATTTGACATGTACTTTTCCAGGAAGTGTTAAGAAGCCATAAAGCTTCACATAACCACCACCATAAATTTTGGCAGTTCTCTATTCTTTCCTTTTTTTTTTCAGATAGGGTCTCAATATGTAGTTCAGGCTGGCTTTGAACTCGATTCTCCTGCCTCAGGTTCCCAAGTACTGGGATTACAAGTGTATACCACTATGCCAGTCTACCGCAGTATTCCTGTGTGTGTGTTCTGAGACAAGGTCTTGCTATATAGCCCAGGTTGGCTTCAAATTTGGTGACCACCCCATTTTAACCTCCAGAATGCTGGGATGTGGGGTGGCACAAGACTGTAATTTGCGTTTTTTTCTTTTTTTAAATGTGGGGGATATAGCTCAGTGCAAAGGTGCTGGATTCATTTTCCAGTACTGCAACAACAACAAAAATCCACATAGTAATTTTAATAAGCTTCCCATCCAAGTAAATGGGAAGCTATGTAAGGGCAGGGAGCATACTCTGCCGCATTTCCAGGGCTAAGGACAGAGCCTGATACATGGTGGGAACTTAATGAATCATTTTTAAATTTCAAGACAGGGTCTCTAAGTTAATAAACTGCCCAAGTTTAGCTTGTAATCGCCATTCTCCTGCCTCGGTCTCCCAAAGTAGTAAGATTACTACCGGGGTGCACCACCATGCCCAGCTGGAAAAGTAGATGGTGACACTAGAAATCTGTATAACAGGCTAAAAATTGAGAACAACATAGGGCTGGGGATATAGCTCAGTCGCCCAAGCACCTGCCTGGCAAGTGCGAGGTTGTGAGTTCGATTCCCCGTACAAAATCAAAACAAAACAAAACAAAAAAACCCCAGAACAACAAAGTAGGGAGGAAGAGCCCAAAGAAACTAAACCCTGGGCAGGTGTGGTGGTGTGTGTCTGTAATCCCAGCACATAAAGGCTAAAGCAGAAGGATCTCAAGTCTGAAGACTTTTCAATCAGCTTTCAAAACCCCATTGCCATGTTTTGGGGATTAGTTTAATAACATAATAAATTTAAGTGCTTCACACACAAATATACAAGAAATTACTGCAAGAGCTGGATTAATTTTCCAGTACTGGGCATGGTGCAGTATGCCGTAATCCCAGCACTCAGGAGGCTGAGGCAGGGGGATTGTTGCAAGTTGGAGACCAGCCTGGGCTACGAAGTGAGCTCAAGGCCAGCCTAAACTGGATAGTGAGACCCTGTCTCAAAAAGACCAGAAAAAAAAAAAAAAAAAAAATTACTGCAAGACTTTAGAATATGGGTAGAAAAGACAAGGTAGATCATAAAAAATAGGAAAGAAACACTTGCTCAACAGTGACCCCTACTGCTCAGAATTACTAAGTTCAAAACAGGGTATTCAAAGGTCTGACCTATATTATTCATAAGTTATACACAATTTTTAGTTACCACATGGCTGTGTGGAAAGAGAGCTATATTTTCTCTGCAGCTAGCAATGTCCCAGTAAATATCCTGGACAAATAATACATAAAAAAGTGATGTGTGCAATTTCAGGAGTGTCTTGAAAGGAGAGAGGGTGTGCTGCACTGCTTTTCTCCTTTCTCAATTTTTTTTTTGAGACAGGCTCTTGCTATATCGTTCAGGCTGGCCTTGAACTCACTACAGAGCCCAGCCTTGCCTAGAACTCACAGCCATCCTCCTGCCTCAGCCTCCTTATTTCTGCTGTTCAGAATGCAGGAAGGATGAATGGAACTCATCTTATTTCATGAAGCTGAAGGCCACAGCTTTAAAAACAAGCAGAAAACCAGGAGGAGCCTGCAAATGACTGTAGGACTACATTGCCAGAAAAAACAGCATCTATATCTGGACTTTTATATGGGAGAAAATAAAATTCTATTTTAAAGCCACTTTTAATTTCAGCCTCTGAGAAATGCAGCTACATTTACTAATACACTTTATTTTGACTTTAAGAGATTATCTTTTGTTTTGCAAGATGAAAAGTTGTACATTAAGGATATATTTAACCAGGCATGGTACGTCATGCATGTAATCAAAGCACTCTAGGAGGCAGGGGCAGGAGGTTGGCAAGTTCAAGCCTAGACTGGGCAACTTAGCATATTAGAGAGACTCTCTCTCAAAACTAAAAAAAAAAAATTAAAAAAAATTTTTGAAAAAGGCTGGGGCTATAGCTTTGCAAAAGCCTTGGGCCTAATACCCAGCACAGGGGAGGTGGGTACTTACATTTAACCCCACTAAGGTGCACACTTACAGGGTTAGGATAGAAAAAGTAAACACCTCCCTATAAAAGAGGGCAAATTTTGTTACAAGTATTTTACAATAATCTCAGGGTTTCCTCCCTGTATTTTAACATCTTTGAAATGAAGACATGTCTTATAATTAAAGTCAAAATTATTCCTGTGTTGTACAAAATAATGGTGCATTTTATAACCTGTGGTATCTCTGATTTAATTATATAATAGTAGCTGGGCATGGTGGCGCATGCCTGTAATCCCAGCACTCAGGAGGCTGAGGCAGGAGGATCATTTTGAGTTCCAGCCAGCCTGGGCTACACAGTGAGCTCAAGCGCAGCCTGAACTGCGTATTGAAACCCTGTCTCAAAAAGACAAAAAAACCCACAAATATGTGTGTGTGTGTATATGTACATATACACACACATATATATAATAGTAAAGTGTAACCTATGGGAGAAAAATACTCCATGAAGCTTTTCTTGGGCTCCTTAACGGGACGCAACTGTTCCTTCTCCTATGAAACCCTGAGGATAGTGAACTGACTGGTGTGCTTCACATCAGACAGGAAATGGGCCTTGTCTAGTTGGTGCACCACAATTTAGTCAGCAACTAACAGGCCTACAGATTGCTGAATCAATAAATGTTATTTATACTATAGGGATCTGGAAGTACTTTAATCCCTCTTTTTTACTGTAAATTCCCAGCAGGCTTCAACAGTCTTTTCATTTCCTATCTATATAGTAGAATGCCTTGCAGAGAAAAAAAGCACTAAAACATTTAATGAATTGACTGTTCCCCATTTGGCAAATAAGATCTGAATGACATCAGCAAAGCAACAAAGAACTCAGTATCATTACAATAATTAAAATACTTGAAAAAACAAACAAAAATGAATATAGTATCATTTGGCGAAATTTGGAGACTGGCTTTATGACCCATTTATTTCAAGGGATGTTAGTCATATTAAATATATTTAAGCTGGGTGCCTTGGTGCACACCTATATTCCCAGCACTCTGGGAAGCTGAGGCAGGGGAATCAGAAGTTCAAGTCCAGCCCAGGCAACTCAAGTGACTTAGCAAGAGCCTCTCAAAACAAAAAAAGGTGGGGCTATAACTCAGTGTGAAGGCCCTGGGTTTAATTCCCAGTGCAAAAACAAAAACAAAGTAAGCATTATTTCTGGAATTTCATTTGTTTCATCACTCTATATGCCAATAAATTAATGTTTTGATTATTGTAGCTTTATAGTTATGTATAGTTATAGTTTAAAAAAAAATCATTTGGGTTATGCTTGGACCTTGCAGCACCATATAAATTGAGACCAGCTTATCAGTATCAGCAAAAAGAGCTTGCATGAATTTTTGTCAGAGATTGTACTGACACTAATTTGGAAGAATCTGTCACCTTAAAATTGAGTCTTTCAAACTATTAATATCATCAAACTATTAATAAAGAATATCTCCCCATTTAGATTTTCCTCAATTTCTCTCAGCAATGTTTTTAAAATTCAGCACACAGGTTGTCATGTTTATTCCTAAGCACCTTTTTATTCTGATGCTGTTGTGAGTGCAACTGTTTTCTTAATTTCATTCTTGAATTGTTCAACTCTAGCATACATGGTATATCATCTTCCCATCCTTTTATTTTTAACCTATTTGTGCCTTTGAATCTCAAGTATATTATTTCTACACAGTATAAAGTTGAGTCTTGTTTTGTACCCCATCTATCTCTGCCTGTCCTTTTCTGCTAATGGTGAGACAATTTAGGGCTTTACGTATGTATGCTGGGCAAACTCTACCACTGAGCTACATCCCCAGCCATTTGTAGTATTTTTTTTTTTTTGGAGGGGAGGGATCTTTTTTTTCTTTTTTGAGACAGAGTCTCGCTATGCAGTTCAGGCTGGCCTTGAGCTCACTCTGTAGCCCAGGCTTGTCTCGAACTTGGAATGATCCTCCTGCCCTCCTCTCAAGTGTTGAGATTATAAGCATGCGCCACCACGCCCAGCTTGACTTGCAGTATTCAGGACTGAATCTAAGGCTTAGCACTGAGTTACACACCTAACCCATTTTATTTAGCCACTTATGGTACTGGGGTCTGAACCAGGGTCTTCACACTGAGCTATATCCTCAGTTTGTTTTCTCTCTCTCTCTCTCTCTCTTTCTCTCTTTCTCTCTCTCTCTCTCTCACATCTATCTATCTATCTATCTATCTATCTATCTATCATATATTGGCAGGCTCTTACTAATTCATTGAATTGCCTATGCTAGTATTCAACTTTTGATCTTCCTGCCTCAAGCTCCCAGAGTGCTGGGATTAAAACATGGGCCACTTAGACTGGCCATTTTTATTTTCATTTTAAGCCAGGGCCTTCCTAAATTGCCCAGGCTGGCCTCATGTGTGTGATCCTCCTGGCTCAGTTCCCAAGTAGCGAAGGTTACAAGCAGGTGCTAACACACCTTATCAATCTATGTCTTTTGAAATATTTGATCCACTCACAATCAGAGAGATGTATCTCTCACTGTTTATTTTCTACATGTCTTTTAAAACTGCTCCTCCTTTATCTTTTTGTTTTAGGTATTTTCTAGTATGCTGTTACTTTTTAAACATGTATTTCTTTAACTTCTTAGTAGCCCAGCAATTATATATGTGTAAAATTTGGTACAATCTATTTCAGACTACTAACTTAATTCCTGTAAAATATAGAAACTATGCTACAATAGAGCTCCATTTCTCCCCTTCCCCTTTTTACTATTGTTACACAAAATGTTTTTAATTATTGTCTTATGCAAATGTCTTCTAATTCAGTTAAGATAAAAAAGAACAACCTATTTATAGTCTTTTATATTTACCTCTGTAATTAACATTTACAGTGTCTTTTTCCTCAAGTTACCATCTGGAACCGTATCATTTCAGCTTGAAAAACACCAGTTTTTTTTTTGAAGGGCCGGGGGGGGGGGTGTCCTTTTCGAGACAAGATTTCGCTATACAGTTTAGGCTGGCCTCGAACTCACAGATATCCTCCTGCCCCAGCCTCCTGAGTGCTGGGATTACAGGTGTACACCACCATGCCCAGTAGAAAACCTTTAAAAGTTCATGTAAGGCAGATCTACTAACAGCAGATTATTTCAGTGCTTGTTTATTGGGAATGCTTTCATTATGCCTCAGTGTTTGAGTAACAGGGCGTTAAGGGTTCTCCAGAGAAAAAGAACCAATAAAGGTGGGGCCTTTCTGGGGAGGATGAGATTTATCCTGGGAACTGGCTGGTGCATGGTAAGTGAATATAATTCCCTTTAAGTCTGAAGGCCCAGGAACTCTGATGCCCAAGGGCAGAAGACAGATGCCTCAGCTCAAAGATAGAGACAATTCCCCTTCTCCCACCTTTTTGTTCTATGCAGGACCTCAGTGAATTGGATGGGCAGACCTTTAGCCTACCGATTCAAATTCTCACTTCTTATAGAAACACCCTCACAGACACACGAGAAATAATGTTTAAACATTAGTGTTAAGTAATGTTTAATAATGTTATTTGGGCACCCCTTAGTCCCTCAAGTTGATACCTAAAATTAACCATCACAAACAGTTTTGATGGATATAGAATTCTTAAAAATTTTTAAATGAGATTTGCCCACAATAAAATTAACAATTTTAAAGTGTACAATTCAGTGCTGTTTAGTGCATTCATTCATCTTGTTGCTCAATTACCATCCCTGTCTACTTTCAAAACTTTCTCATCCCCTCATAACACACCTATTATGTAATACCTCCTCAGCCCTACTGTTCTCCCATTCCACTTTGTATAGGGATTTCCCTCTCGGTATTTCACATAGATGGAACCATTTGATTGTGACCTTTTATGCCTGGCTTATCTCTCTTTATAATGTTTTTGAGGTTTTTTTACACTGTCCTAAATCTCAGTACTTCATTTCTTTTCATGGTAGAATAACATTCCACTGTGTGTCTACCACATTTTGTTCAACCATTCATGTCAATGGACACCTGAGTTGTTACACTTTTTGGCTGTTGTGAATATTGCTGCTATGAACACTCCTATATAAGAACTTATATGAATGCCTGTTTTTAAATCTTTTGGTGTATATCTAGGAGTGGAATTATGATCATGATATCTTTGGCTTTTTAAGAAACTGCCAAACATTTTTTTTCCCCCCGGTACCAGGAATTGAACTTACGACCTCGCGCTTGCCAGGCAAGTGCTGTGCCGCTGAGCTAAATCCCCCGCCCCGAGCCCAACATTTTTATGGTGGCTATACTGTCATTTTGCATTACCATCAAGGACGGACAAGGATTGATACTTCTCTATATCTCTGCCAACATGTGCTATCTTTCACGTTTTCCCCTTTGTAAATTACTGTATAGTCATCCTAGCAGTTGTGACATGGTCGTCTCATGTAGTTTTGATTTGGATTTTCCTAATAAACAGTAATGTTGGACATTTTTTTGGCAATTTATTAAAGGTAGAAAAAAAAAACAGGCTCTGCAGAGCGAGTCTGGGCCAACTAAAAGTAGGTAAATAGGTATGCTCTACAGAAGGGAGCAGGCTGCAGTGGGAGAACACAGTAGTCTAATGTTAGACATCTCTTCCTGTTGTAGTTGGACATTTGTGTATCTTCTTTGGAGAACCATTCTATTATTTTATTTTTAAGGTGCTGTGGGTTAAACCTAGGGCCTAACACATGCTGGGCAAATTCTTTACCACTGAGCTACACTCTTAGCCATGTTCAGATCCTTTACTCTTAAAATTGTTTTTATGGTTTGTTTTTTTTTGTGTGTGAGACAAGGTCTTCCCACATAGTTTAGGCTAGCATTGAACTCACTATGTAGCCCAGGATGGAACTGAATTTGCAGTGATCCTCCTGCATCAGCCAAGTGCTGGGATTACAGGTGTGCACCACGTTTGTTTTTGTTTTTTTTTTTTTTAAAGGTGGCAAAATTTCACATCCATTAAAGGTAGAGAAAAAATTCAGGATAAGGAAAAAATGTGTTTTACAGAACAAGACTGGACCAAGCAAAAGTAGCAAAATTTAAAAATAAAAATAATAACACAGGATCTCATACATAACACAGCCTGGGCCTTGACCTCACACTCGTCCTGCCTCAGCCTCTCAACTTCAAGATTTATTAGCCTTCTGAAGATGCTGAATGATTATGGATATAGAATTCTTGGTCTTTTTTTTTTTTTAAACACACGGTGTTAAAAGGAGAGGGAAGATAGAAAAAATAATGGCTGAAAATTCCTTGGATTTGATGAAGAATATTGATCCGCACATCAAAATATCTTAATGTGGTGGATTAACTAATGGACAACAGCAATCCTCTTGAGTAGCTTGGGACTATAAGTATGTGCCACAGTGCAGTATACCGTACTGGCCTCCAATTTAATGGTATTAAGATGGTGGGCCCTTTAACAGGTGGGAGCTGGAGGGAAGTGATTGGGTCATGACTGCCCATGTGAAGAGATTAATGTTGGTCTCCAGCAGGGGGTTAGCGGCTTGAGTTTGGAGCCAATGGGGACAATACATAGCGAGCTCAAGGCTAGCCTGGGCTACACAGAGACTCTTCTCCAAACAAGCAAATGAACTTACTTTTTCTTTATGAATTATCTAGCCCCAGTTATCCCTTTTTTTTTTTTTGGGTTTTTCTCCGGTACCTGGAACCGAACTCACGACCTTGCGCTTGCCAGGCAGGCGCTTTGCCACTGAGCTAAATCCCCAGCCCCTCCCAGTTATCTCTTATAGAAGACAAAACAGACTAAGATAGTACTTCTCAAATTATGAAAGTGCCAGTTTGCACTGTATTTTTTTTTAAAGACAGGGTGTCCCTATATAGTTTAGACTGGCCTTAAACTTGTGGTGATCCTCTTGCCTCAGCCATGCCCAGCCCAGTACTGTACTTCAAAAAATAATGCCTAGAAACCTTAGGCACAGCCCCCAGTTGTTATCACAGGTGGTGTTTTTGCCAGTTGTCTCACAGCTCCACAGTATGGGTCATTCTTTACCAGATTCCCATCACAATTTCCATGGTTCTTAAGCTTCCACCAACAGGCTCCCTGCCACTTCACCTTGTCTGCCACTTGATCCCAAACCCAGTGGTACCATGCTTCTTGTTTTTGTTCTGCAATGCTCCATTTCTCCATTTCCGAATATCAGTCTCCATACCATCCAAATTGTCAGGACAGCAAAGCTACCCAACCATTAGGGTCAAGGGTTAATTATAGGAATTAGACCATAACACAATTGTGGCAAGACCTATATGGCAAAAGGAACCATGAACCAGTCTAATACCCCAAACACATTCAACGTTCAGAGTTGAAGGAAAGGTCTGTGGGAGACCATACTGTGTCAGCCAAGTATGATGAAGGGACAGGAAACAAGCTTAACGGAGACCTGCACAGTTTGCAAAGAATTTAGAAGAGATATAGAGAGCATAACACTTGCTGGGCTGGAAAGTAAAACTACCCTTGCCTCTGGTCTTTCAAACTTGGAAGAGTCTCAAAATAAGAAATGTGCTCAGGACAAATACCCAATCTAAGGTGTTAGGTTTTTTAAAAAAATTAAATTACATTATTTATCTATTTTGAGATAGGGTCTCACTGTTTAGTTCAGGCCAGCTCAAACTTGCAACGATCCTCCTGCCTCAGTCTCTGAAGTGTCGGGATTACAGGCCTGTGTCACCACGCTTGGCCCTGTTAGTTCTTTGTAAGACTTTGCCTGGTTGTTTCTCTCAGTTAGACAAAAGGGCTTAGGGGAATTATGCCACAGGAGCCTGATGGGATCCAAAGTAGAGAGAGATCTTTTTTTGTTTTTGTTCTTTTGCTGTATTGAGGAATGAACTCAGAGCCTTGTGCATGCTAGTCAAGCACTCTACTTCTGCATCACATTACAGCCCAAGATGTCTGTCTTGAAATGGGTTATGGATAGTTTAGTTTTGGGGACATAAAATAAACCAAGTCAGATTTGCCGGAAATCCAAAATTGTTCCAGCTGGATTAAAAGTTAGAGTTTAAAATCAAAAGAGGCTTTTGGAGTCTCAACTTCATATAGAAAAGAAATATACTGAGAAAGCTAATTGGCTTTGTAAAACATTTTTTGTGGTACCAGAGGCATTTTAGAACTGATCCTGGCTTATGTTTTGTTTTGTTTTTTTAAATTTTGACATAGGGCCTCAATACATTACCCAGCCTAGCTTAGAATTTGCAATCTTCATGCCTCAGCCTCTTGAGCAGCTGGGATTATAGGCATGCAGCATTGCACCCAGCTTCAATTTTTACTTTTGAGCAAGTTCTCACTAAGTTGCTCGGTTGGCGTGGAATATGTGATTCTCCTACAGCCCCTTGAGTAGTGAGGATTATAGGCTCCATAAAAAAATAAATAAATAAAATTTAAAAGTTTCCTATGTAAAACGAGACATCTCAGAAAGCATAGCCAAGAACCACAGAAAATAATTCTAGGGAACCAAGTCCAGGGAGGACTAGGTACCTAATATTTAACACATTCATGACAGGGTTGTAATTCCTATGTGTCTCACTGCTGGGTGCTCTGAACCACGTGGGGATGTGTTAACATTTCCTGCTCCTAGAGTTGACCTAAGACCACATACCCAGCTAGATTTAAGAACTGATTTGGACCAACAGCTCTTATATACTTCCTCTTTCTCTGTGGTACCAGGGACTGAACTAAGCACCTTCACACTGAACTATATCCCCAGCCCTTTTTAATTTTTTAAAATTTTGAGACAGGGTCTTGCTAAGTCACTGAATTTCCCAGGCTGGGCTGCAATTTGGGGTTCTCTTGCCTCAGCCCTCCCAGAGTGCTAAGATTACATATATGTCCACCATGCCCAGCTCTTCCCTTCCTTTTCAATGGAAAAGTCTACTGTTCTTATTTCATTCCTGCGATGCCATTGTATGTTGGGTGTGTAGAGTAGGTAACTTTTTAATTTGCAGCTCTCTGGAATCAAGAATTATACTTCAAGAACTTATCTGCCTTGCTGGAGAGAAAAAGCTACAAAGAATGGCTTTCACCCCAG
>NW_004955451.1:14166411-14224201 GCF_000276665.1 Chinchilla lanigera
AGTTCTAGGTTGTGAGCATGGTAGTATAATTCCCAATATTCATCGTAAAGGAGAAACTGCAGCAAAATTACATTGGCTTTTAGTCTATGTTGGAACTAAAATGAACCTATGTGTTGTAGTTTGGGGGCTATTTGCAAGGGGAACAATATAATACAGGATACATATTTTATAAGATTATTTATAATAGTCACCCAAAGAATCATATACAAGAGAGTGCAGGAAATCTGTCCATATACTAAGGACCAAAGAATCCAGCTGAGGGCCTGGATCCTACGATAATGTCCTGCATGAGTCCAGCTGAGACCTAGAACTCATAACAATATCTCCAACGAATCCAACTGGAGGCCTAGGGCCCATAACAACATCTCATGCAGGCCTTTTTCACGGATCTGCGCTGGATGGCCCAAAAGTCAGTGGTAGAATCTAGAATGCCTGTGCCAGCAGGATGAAGAATCTGTGCTAGCAGGCTGAGGGATCTACACCGGAGCCAGGAAGCAATGCACAAAGTAAAAACCAGAGCTCCCAAGAAAAGTACCACAGCTGTCCTCACCAACAGTGAGGTCCTGAGCTCCTCCAATGATAAAGACAGCTGAGTTTCTATCAGGAAAGCCAACGCAGTAAGCTTCTCCAGGAGACTAAGGAGTGTACTGTCTTCCCCTCCAGAGCCAGGAAGTGATGCTCAGAGTGAGGATCAGAGCTCCCCCAAAGTGAACCAAAGCTATTCTCTGTGCCAACAAGGTCCTGAGCTCCTCGGAGGATGAAACAGCCAACTTCATTAGGAAAGTCAGCATGACAACTCCTCCAAAAGAACCAACAGCTCCTTACAGCTTCTACCAGCTCCCAACAGCCTCCCTTCTTCTTCTCCAGGTCTGCCTCTTATGCTGTTGGCAACAATCCTCAGGTGGGCCTCCCACACCCAGCACCACGCTTACTCAGTTCAGCTGGGTGTTATAAGTTGACCACCAGTTGTCAATCCACCACACTATGTAATACTGTGAAGTATGTATTTGATCTTCTATTTGATCTTCCACTCCAATTTGGGGCATAGATTTCCTAAAATCTTTGTGATCTCCAAAGTAATAATGTCCTTTTCAATGCTAATGGTTCTAGAAGGGGTAACTCCTAGGTACCTTCAGGATGGGGGTTGATCACTGGAAAAACAAAGGGTAGATTAAAGGATTGGGACTTTCAACTCTATACCTCAACCTCTGGGAAGGTGAGAGGGAATAAAAATTAAGTTGATCACCAATGGCCAAGGATTTAATCAATCATGGACATGTAACAAAGTCTTCATAAAAACCCAACGGACAGGGTACAGGCAGCTTCTTGATAACTGGACACTTGGAGGTTCTCATCCTTTTTCCACAACTCAAGCATCTCCGCATCTGCATTCTTTGTAACTTCCTTTGTACTAAACCAGTACTGTCAGCAGGTGGGAAGCACAGGTAAAAGCACCCAGGACTTGCTATTGGCATTTGGAGGAGTTCTGGGGAACAGTCTTGGGACTGAGCCCTCAACCTATGGATTTGATGCTATCTCCAGGTAAATAGCATCAGAATTGAATTGGCTTAGAGGACACACAGTCCTCCCAATGTCCATGTGGAACTGATTGCTCATTTGCAGGTAAGGTAAAGCCCTTATACTTTTAAAAAAAATTATTACTTTTCTCATACTTTTGAAGTACAGAGGTTTGTGTTGATTACCGTGGAGTTACAACAAAGGAAAAGAGGTTTGTTTTTCTAAACAACCCATTTATCAGCTCACAGCTGAGAAAAATTTGCTTTAGCAAAATAAAACCACTGACTCCAGTAGGAAGTTTTTTAAAATATTTAGTTCCATTATTTTACAACTGCTGTAGCAAACTTTTCTTAATAAAAGTTTATTCTACTCATAGGTATCTAGACTTTTTTTTGCGGGGGGGGGGGCGTCTTTTTGAGACAGGGTCTTGGTTATACAGTTCAGGCTGGCCTTGAGTTCACTCTGTAGCCTAGGCTGGTCTTTGACTCACAACAATTCTCCTGCCTCAGCCTCCCAAGTGCTGGGATTATAGGTGTATGCCATCATGCCTGGCTAGACTGGTATCACATGGCCCTCGTGCTTACAAATTAAAGTATGTACATATCCATAAAAAATAATGGCCAGGCATGGGGGTGCACTCCTGTAATCCCATCATTCAGGAGGCTGAGGAAGGAGAATTGTTGTGAGTTCGAGACCAACCTGGGCTGCAAAGTGAGCTCAAGGCCAGCCTGAACTACATAGCGAGACCCTGTCTCAAAAAGACCCCCCCCCAAAAAAAAGGCCTGCAACAAATAGTATCTCCTGTGAAAATGCCTCTTTCTTTGCCACCATTTGATTTTGCTATTCTTCCCTTCAGTAGGGGGTGCCTATTTTCCCACCCTTTAAATCTAGGTTGACATGTTAACCTGATCTCCCTGAAGAAGGTGGAGGAGTATTACTGTGTGATTTCAAGGCTAGGCCTCACCAAACACTAAAAACTTCACTCTCTTGAATCATTCCTGTTGCCATGTAAGGAAGTCTAGGCTAAACTTCTGAATGATGAGCAAACATGAGGACAAAGAGAACCACCTGACACTGACAAGCGGTCTTGGATTATTCTAAAGGCCTCCTGAGACACATGAGCACCAGTTGATTCGCCAGATGACTGCAGCCAACCGTTTGGAGAGGCGGGCAGAACTGCCAGGCTAAATAAGTGTTTTAATTCATATTATAGTGGATTACTTTAGGGTTAAGGGGTTGTGGGTCAGTGAATGCTACAAAATCAGGTTCTATATTAAAAAAAAAAATTATGCCTCATGATCTCAATTTCCTAGATTTGAGCAAAATTTGTGACAAACACAGCCCAACATAAACCACTCTTCTCGGCAGCAGGAACATTTTAGGGAGATAGTAAGAAACAATTTTCATATAAAAATCTAAAGTTGAAGGGGCCATTAAAAATTTTTTTCCTGTAAGTAATTTTTACTGATTATGCCACTTCCTCATTCAACCAACACCAGATGTTTTTCCAATTGGCTGATTTTCCTGCCAGAATCTAAAAGGAAAAACATTTTGTATGGCTAAATAAATTAAAAAAAAAAAGTTTATACTGTAATTTGTCCACCCAATATCTTGTCACTAGTAGAAGTATAATCGCTTTTAGACACAGACTACTGCCAGTGCATTACAATGTCATGACTACATTTCTCCTACTAAGAAAGATGTCTCTAGATAAAAACACCAAGGAAGGAATATATTTAGAAAAATAGTATGTCGGGGCTGGGGATTTAGCTCAGCGGCAAAAGCGCCTGCCTGGCAAGCGCAAGGTCGTGAGTTCGGTTCCCGGTACCGGAGAAAAACCAAAAACAAACAAACAAACAAACAAAAAACGTCAAACTTTCTGCTTTGGACACCTTCTAGCATCTGACACAGTATCTTCACTTCTTTTACACTTACATTTTGTTTACTTCACTAAAATCCATATCCACTACCAATTCTTTGCTCAGTCCAGTATAAAGTACCTATACACTATTATTGTTTCTTTTTTCTACTTCTTTTTCTTTCCATACTGGGGGTTGAAACCAAAGGCACCCTAACATTGAGCTATATCCCCAGCTCTTTAAAAAAAAAATTTTTTTTTTTTTTTGAGATAATGTCTCACTAAATTCCCTGGGCAAATTGCGTAGGTAGTTCAAAGGGGGTTTTGAACTACCTCACCCTCCTCTTCCTTTGCTTCCCAAATGATGGGATTAAATGTGTGCAATATCATGCTCCCTAGGGCAACCGAGAGATCTGATTTAAGATTAACAAACAATACCTTAATTTCAGATCCCAAAATGACACAGGGATTGGTAAATGAAGGGGAAATAGCTTGATATCCTCATGTACATATCTGAATACATGTGCCAGAAACTGAAAATAGCAAAATCTCTAGAATTTTCTAAGACATATGCCAGACGGTAATTTTACATTTCACTTGCACACATTCTTTTTTCGTTTGGTTTTTGTTTTTTGAGGCCAGCTCTACAGCCCAAGCTGGCTTCAGCCTCCTAGGTGCTGGCATTATAGATGTACGAGATCACGCCACCACAAATACATTCTAAGTGTTATTCCAAAGCAGTATTTTTAATATATCAATGCTATTATTTGTAGGAAAAGCATTTCCTGTTTTAAATATAAGAAACAAGTACACAGTATCCTAGATTTCCTAAATGCTTAACAGAAATTACACTTTATGCTTATAAAGAAATGAGAATTATGTATGACTAAACATTATTTAAAGGGAAATAACTTGGAAAGGAAGCTAAATGATATCAAATTAATAGACTAAGGGCATCTATTAGGATTCCATATGAATAAGACACTGGTACTATTAGGAACAAAATACATAACGAATGCATGATATAACTGGGTGGCTCGTTTTGATTAGCATTCTAAATGATATCTGGAAGAAGGTTTCTGGAATATAACTGTTTTTTGGGGGAGGGGTGCTAGGAATTCAACCTAGGGCTTAGTGTATCCTAAGCAAGCAATCTACCACTAAGCTGCCTCTCTCCCCGCCTCTTCTTCCCCATACTATACTGGGGACTGAGCCAGGGGCCTTCTCACTGAGCTTCATCCTCAGCCCTTTTTTTCATTTTTTAAATTCTGAGCCAGGGTCAAATCATTAAATTGTGCAGGCTACGCTCAAACTTGTGGTCCTTCTACCTCGGCCTCAACACAGTTCTGAAGTATATACACGCACCACCATGCCTGGTTGATTTTTTAAACAGGGTCTTGTTAAACTGTCTAGGCTGGCCTCAAACTTGCAATCATCCTGCCTCAGCCTCCCAGAATGCTAGGATTACAGGAGTAAAATGGAACTTTTTTTGGGGGCGGTGGGGGGCTTTCTGAGATAGGGTCTCTCTATGTAGGTCATCCAGGCTGGCCTGGAATTCATGATGATCCCCCTGCCTCAGCCTCCCAAGTACTGGTATTATATGCATGCACCACCATTCCTGGTTAAAACTGAACTTTTATATAAAAAGTTAGACAAAAAGATTCAAGAAAAACAGAAGTTGGGTGTGGTGGCATATGCCTGTATTCCCAGCACTGGAGAGGCTGAGGCAGGAGGACTGCTGTGAGTTTGAAGCCAGCCTGGGCTACACAGTATTCCAGGCCAGCATAAACTACATAGCAAGACCCTGTATCACTGTCCCTCCCCCCCAAAAAAACCACAACAAAACTAAAAACAAAACAAAACAAAAACCCTAGTAGGATTCCCCATGTCACTATAACCTGTAGAATCTTCTAGGGAGTCCTGATAATTGTCTCTATCTCTCTGTATGCTTGATTTGTCAGTTTTACGTATTATTTGTAGGTATACTGTCTTGGAATGTGAATGTTTAGCTTCAATTTTTACTTCCACCCTCCACATCCAGTGTAGTTTAATCACAGTCTTTGTATAAATCAAGAGTCAGTATGAATACTTAGCTACTACTATTCAGTGCTGAGCAAAGTGGAACACCAGAGCCAGGTACTCCTTCACTCCTCAAATTAATGATCACCTCTAAGTACTCTTTTTCCTCAAGTGCTCTACTAACCATGACGTATCTATCAATATTTTCGACATACTCCAATATGTCAGATACTCTTTTTCTGCACCTTCCCAGAATCTCTTGCAACACTCTGGGGCTTCTCTAGACAGCCACACAGCCCTTGTCTTGGTCTCCAGTTTTTTACTGAGTTTTGCTTTCTTGATGCCATAATTGCCTCCCTTATTTTTCAAGGGCAAATCCCCTAGTAATTTGTGAAAGACGGGCCCAAGGTAACTTTTGTCTCTTGCACATTAAAAATATCTTTAAGTCTGTGAAAGACGGGCCCAAGGTAACTTTTGTCTCTTGCACATTAAAAGTATCTTTAAGTCTCACATTTGATTGATAATTTGGGAATAAAATTATAAAATCAAAATCTTTTCCACTCAGGACATCTGAAGACACTGCCTGGTGTATCTCTAACTTTTTATCTCACTACTGTAATATGTAATGCCACTTTGGTCCTTCAGATGTAATCTCTGGTTTCTCTTTTAGATATTTTTTTTTACATGTGGATACTAAGTATGTTAAATTAAATCACAATTTAATTATACAGCCTCTTTTATTATTTTATCAGGCTTTTCAATAGGAAAAAATATATGATCGAATCTGGAAAATATTCCAGGAATTTTTTTGCATGATTTCTATTTGTCCTCTCATTCTGGAATTTCTACTAGTTAAATATTGGACTTCTTGGTCTATCTTTAGGTTTTTAAAATCCTACTTCCATTACTTTTTCTCTGTGTTCTACTTTGTAGGAAACTATTTCAATTTTGCTTCCAAACTTTTACTACTAGGGAGGCTATCCTGTTTTGTTTTCCAGTTATTTTTTACCTGTGGTAAGATTTTTTAAAAATAGCATCCTGTCCTTTTAAAGATATAGAATTTAATTTCTTAGAAATTAGTACTCCTTTCTCTATACTAGTTCCCTACTCCCAGTTTTTTGCTTTGAATTTTACCTTTTGTTTACTTGTTTGGCCTCTCTTTCTGGGGGAATTCTTCAACTGGTTACCTCTCACTGTCTGTTATATTCATTACATGAAAATGCTGAATAAACATTCTTCATAATTTCAATGACTCATACTCTGTATGCAGATTTTCTCTCTACATTTCTGACATTTTGGATCCAGAATCCTAAGCTTCTGTTTGTTTGGATCACTTCTGCTACCAAAAAAAAAAGTTGAGTTTGCTACAAAGAAAAGTAGTGGTTTACTAACACAGGAGTTAATCACTTGGGAAATAAAACTCTGAATACCAGCTTTTCCTCTCAAACCACATCATTGTCTTTTTTTTTTTTGATGTGTGGGGGACATCTGGCTATACATATTGCCTAGGCCAGGTGGGCGTGGTGGCGCACGCCTGTAATCCCAGCACTCAGGAGGCTGAGGCAGGAGGATCCTTGCAAGTTTGAGACCAGCCTGGGCTACAAAGTGAGCTCAAGGCCAGCCTGAACTGCATAGCGAGACCCTTGCCAAAAAAAAAAAAAAAAAAAAAAAAAAAAAAACAACATATTGCCTAGGCCAGTGGTGATAAACTTAACTGCATGCATGCCACACAGGGCATGCAAGCCACACATCGAGCTGTCTGTTTTAGTGAAAGCTCTAAAAGGTTCGCCATCATAGTACTGGTAGACTCAAACCCCTGAGCTCAGCCTCTTGAAAAACTGGGAATAGCTGGGCCTATAGGCACAAACCACTACACCCAGCTTGACCCTGTCCTAACTTATCAAATAACTGTGGTACTGAGGAATGAACCCAGAGACAGATGAACTACAAACCTAGTCATTTTTATTTGAGTCAGGTTCTCCCTAAGTAACTAAATTGCCCAGACTGTGCTAACTTGCCATCTTCCTACCTCAGCCACCTCAGAATTACAAGCATGCACTACCACAGCAGCTTTATCTTTATTTTTTATGAGACCCTTTGCTACCAATTCCTAAGTCTCTTTGGAGGTTTTGTTAGACATACAGTACTTGCTTCTCACAGACAGAACTCTGCAGACAATGGAGGATACAGTTTTACCCAACTGGCTAAATCACTTAACACCCTCTAACAGTTCTACCATACTCCCCTAGCCCTGAGGATCAAATTCTGGTCCTTGCACAAAATAATTTTTTTTTTTTTTTTCTGAGACATAGTCTCACTGTATAGTCAGGCTGGTCTTGAACTCATGGGATCCTCCTGCCTCAGCCTTCCCAGTGCTGGGATCACAGTTGTGCACCACCACAGCTAGTTTTGCACAAAATAATTTTACATGATAATTCTAGTGCATCTACATTTTAAGTGTGACTTGTCACTTAAGGACAGGTGTGGAATCTCCTCCCCAATTTTTAAATTACTGCATACAGTACTGGTTATACAGATTAATAGGTTTCAATTTGGTAGACCTGTACATGCACATTATATACTTTAAACCTCCTTCCAGTTTCACAGAGTTTTGAGGGGAAGGTTCCAATGTGTATAATCACCCCCACCTACTTTCTAGTTTCCAAAAAGTAGTTGAATTTCTCATTACTGTGGTTTCTTCCTCCATTCATTTTTGTCTTCACGTGTTCCTTTATTGTAACTGTAGTGCTACGTGAAGGAGATGTATTGGGCAGAACCTCCACACGTATCTACAAGTCCCATGCAACAATTTCAGGTATCTTGAATAAAATCATGGAAGTGCTGCTTACTAGCCAGGCACAGTGGTGCACACTTGTCGTCCCAGCACTCTGAGAGGCTGAGATAAGAGGATCCCAGGTTTGAACCTACGCTGGGGCAGTCAGCGACTTAGTGAGACTTTTAAAAAAATTTTTAAAAAGGGGCTGGCTATGTAGTATGCAGGCACTAAGTTCAATCCCCATTACTGCAAAAGAAAAAAAAAAGTATATTTATTAATATGTGGATCACAAAGCTCTTTAGCACAATCCCTTGGATAAGAGAATGAAAAAATGATTCTGAAATGATAGCATCAAAAGGAAACTGAAGAGAGTTCGAGGTCAGCCTGGGCTACAGAGTGAATTCAAGGCCAGCCTGTGACTTTGTTTCAAAAACAAAGCAAAACCAAAACCAAGAAACTCATTTTTGAAAAGAACTTTGAGAAATTGCAGTTTATCACAATCCAGTTACATAGCATGCCGTAACAAATTTAAAAAGAAAAACTGTAATCCTTTCTGTAAGATGCATTAATGGAAAGCAAAGGACTTACTAACTACCCTTTGTACATTTTGGGTGGTTCGTAGTAATTCTAACACCACATTTAAGAAAGATAACTCATTATCACCAAAGATGCCAGGACTGTTCTTATGTGAGGCCTTAGGAAAAACAAGACATGGTATGAGAGATATATAAATTCTAGAATGGAAGAACATCACTGCTGTTTTATTGAATATCCTTTAGCTATTAAAGAAGAATTAAACCAGGCGTGATGGCGCATGCCTGTAATCCCAGCACTCGGGAGGCTGAGGCAGGAGGATTGTTGCAAGTTCGAGGCCAGCCTGGGCTACCAAGTGAGCTCAAGGCCAGCCTGAACTGCATAGTGAGACCCTGTCTCAAAAAACAAACAAACAAACAAACAAAAAAAGGAAGTAATTCTGTATTATTCCTGGCAATGAACCTAGAAGAAATGGAGGCAATTTGTATTAACACAGATTTAGCTTGAATAAATTTGTAAATCAGTGAGTACTACCTGTTAATAACCAGCCTTCTCTATATCAAGGGTGTGACAGACTGGATTATTTTTCCCTGAGAAAGAGCTTAAATTAGATCACCTCAAGGTTACCAACAAAAGCAACCAACAAGCCAGGCCTGGTAGTGCACTTGCAATCCTAGCACTCTGGGAGGCTGAGGTAGGAAGGGCACAAGTTCTAGTCCAGCCTGGGCAACTTAGGAGACCCTCTCTCAAAATAAAAAATTAAAAATAAGGGCTAGAAGTGTAGCTTATAGCAAAAGCCCTGAGTTCAATCCCCAGTATCCTACCAAAAAAAAAAAGCCACCAGGAAAAATAAACGCAATTTACCCAGGAGTATAGAAGGTGCTAAGATTAAGACTGGTTTACATTTAGTTATTGACTAAACATAAAAAGTATCAAAATTAAATTCAATGCAGATTGAGGAAAAAGCAAGTTACTGTCATCATTGTATGTCTGAATAAATTAGGACACACAGGCTTGATGTCTTTCTTCTTTGGTAGTAACTGTTTAATCTTACCTGCAAACCAGTGGTGATCCAGCGCAAAAGGAAAAAAAAAATGACAATATTTCTCATAAATCTACATGCATTCCTTTTTTCTTGGTGCTAGAGACTGAACTCAAAACCTCAACCATAGTAGGCAAACATTTATGATATGTTTCTAAAAACAATGTTGGTGATCTTATATAGTTAGCCTCTCTCTCTTTTTTCTCCCCATTTTGTTAATCTCAGGTTTTTGTGGATTTTCTGGGGAGCGTGTTTTATGGAACAGTTCTATGGTTTGGTTGTGAATAACTTTATGAAGTTGCTTGCCTTGTCATAAAAATTTAACAAAAACACACTTATGTATGTTTTAGGAAATCAACAGTTATGGGCATGTGCCTGCTGATGCACACACAGAATTTTAAAATTCAGCTACCTTTTCTGGGGCCATGCTATGCCAGTAGAGAAAGATCCTCCCTATTACCTAGTGAGAGGAGATCAGAAGTCCCACTATTTGCTGACTAACTAGACTTCACACTTGATTCCTGCTTTCCATTTTCAGTCTTATTCCCGTTTTATTCTGGAATTGGGGTCCTGGGTCCTGAACTCTTGAAATTCAATTCTTCCAAAGAACAAAACACTTAACTTCTGTAAAACTGACAGTAATCACCCAACTACTGAGGGTGAGTTAGGAGCAAGAGTACTAAGGAGGTCTTATAGCCCAGTACAGACATTCACACAATTCTCCGGTCTCAGTCTTTACCCTATCCCTACGTTCCATGCTCTAAGCTTTTCAGAGATTCTGCACACCAACCATGACCTGTTTCTTGCCAGAGCACTTGGGTCTGACCTTCCTCTCCTTTGCTAAGTAACTTTTCCATTTTCTCTCTTTCCATATAAGGATTACAGTTGTCTCATAGATTCAAAGATGGAGCTTTTAGGTCATTTTCAAAACAGCCTGGACATAATTAAAATAAGAAAGGCCTGAATTTGGTAATCATTAAAGTCAAATAACCTTGAAATGAGCCAACAAGTCACAGTTCAATCACTAAATGTTTACATTGATAATTAAGTCCCAAAACCGAACACAACTGACATCAGTAACTCAAATGTTCAGTTAAATTAAGACAGTTTGAGAGTTATATTTTCTAATCTCTGGCTAGCTATACTTAAAAAACAAAAACAAAAACAACTCTTTGGTGGTATTGGAAATTGAATCCAGGGCCTTGCATATGCTAGACAAGCACTCTGCTACTAAGGTATATCCCCACCCCCTTTTATATTTTCCTTTCAAACAGGGTCTCATGGTATGAACTTGTGATCTTCCAGTCTAAGTCTCCTGAGGAGCTGGGATTACAGGTATGTACCACTGTGTCCAGCTCTACACCTTTTAAAAAAATGTTTAGCTACAGTGTCACCTCCTCCATGAAAACGTTCTTTGAACCTCCCCTTCTTTTAGCAGTACTGCAGACTGAACCCAGGGCCTTCACCTTGAGCAACAATCTCAGCCCTTTTTTATATTTTATTTTGAGGCAGCACGGGTTTCAATTTGCCATCTTCCAACCTCAGCCTCTCAGAGTGCTGGGATTACAGGTAGGCACCACTACATTCAGCCCAATCCTCTTTTTAAAGGAGATCTCATCACTACTCCTAGTTGATAGAGAGTGCTAAACACACTAGTGCCTTTGAGGAGGCTGTTAGAGGTAGAACCCTGAGTCTTGCACATGCTAGTCAGACTGTCATTGTACTCAGTAACCCTGGAAGATGGGGTGACTTTCCTGAACCTATCTGGGTGGCAAATCATACGAACGACGAAGCATAATCTGTCTCAACGCTGTGTTTCTACTTTTTTTTTTTTAAACAAGGGTTCTTCACACTCTCCCCTATATGGGGGAAATTTTAATCAGCACAGCACTGCCTTGAACCAGATGGATCTGACAGACTTCAGTTAACAGGCACAACTTAGGGGCTGGGTTTAGCTCAGCGGCACAGCGCCTGCCTGGCAAGCACAAGGTTGTGAGTTCGATTCCTAGTACCAGAAGAAAAACAAACCAAAAAAAGAGGCACAACTTGGCTCCCACACAAAGCCGTGTGTGTGTGTGTGTGTGTACACACATATATGTACATGTGTGTATATATATCTATCTCCATCCTTCAACCTGCTTTCTACTATAATAAAATTAACATTGTGACCCCATATGCCACTCCTGTTTTCTCCATTTGTTCAGAATGTTGGCAAGGATGAAGGATGATTACCTGAGATCACGTAAGAAACTGCAACATTCTCCTGGTAGGTATATTCTCGTACTTCTCTATAATCCTTGGCACTTTTATTATAGAGCTTAAATTTTGTTTTACTCTTTTAATCTACTAGACTGTAAGCTTTTAGAAGGTAAATTAACTACAGTCTCTTAACACATGACAAGTCATACAACAAATATTTGTTCAATTAATTAACTGAAGGGTCAAAAAATGAAAGTTTTATGGTTTCTTGCTATTTCGGTCAACACTCATTTTAAAGTCACAGACAGTAATCACCTATTGATATGCTAGATAGGTTTTAACTAACCTTATAACCTAAGATCTTCTTTTCCTTGCCAGATTTCCTTTGAAATATGCTGATTCACTACCATCATTTCTATTCTTTATATGTATTCTCTAGAATATTTTTGAGTGGGGAAGTACCAGGAATTGAACTCAGAACCTTATGCTTGCCAGGCAGGCACTGTGCTACTAAGCTAAATCCCCAGCCCTCTAGAATTTTTGCAAGCTAATTTTACAATAATTTAAGCATACTAAATGCATAAAGTGTACATAGCACACTTAAGTTATTTTTATGGATTATGTCATTTAACCTTCATAATAACCTCTAACAGAAAGGTCTGTTGTTTCCATTTCTTAAGTAAGGAACCTGAGGTACGGAAGCTAACTATATTCCATAAGGTCACACAGCTTCAACATGTTACTCTGGGGCCATAATTCATACGCCAGGTAGCTTGAGCCATCAGCGGTCCATGCATGACTATCTCACTGGGGAGCTTTTCATTACTTTTATCAGTAAAAAGACCAATAAAAGTGATTAGATCTGTTTGTACCACGAGCAGTACAAGCAGATGGGAACATTTCAAGTAGTGATCTCAGATAATTTTTGAACTGATGAAATTAGTTTGCCTTAATCAGTGTACTTCATGTGAAATTAGAAATTATCTTAAAAAATAATAGACCTGGCCATTATTTTATACAAACATAAATAAAATACACAAATATTTTATACAAATATTAAATTGTAGTGGACCAACCCAGGAGAAAAGGCTTTAGGATCCTGAAGTAGAAAGGATGGGGAGGGGGTTGCAACTTCCAGTTAAAGGAGAAAAAAGTGATTTTCAGCAGGAGAGGGGAACGTGCACTTAGAAAACTCCAAAGAAGTTGATAATGCATTTGAAAGGGATAACAATGTTTGTTCGATAAAACACTGTCATTTTATAGTACTGGGGATCATACTTGGGATCTATGCACTGAGCTGCAGCCCCAGCCCTTTTCATTATTTGTTTTTTATTTTGACAAAGGGTCTCACTACATTGTCCAGGCTGGGCTCCAACTTATGATCCTCTTGCCTCAGCCTCCCAAGTGCTGGGATTATAGGTGTAAGCCACTACGCCTAGCAAAACTGTATTTTTGTCATTTAAGAAAATGAGGTATCCTGGTCTCCAGTCTCTGACTGGTAAGCACTTTATTTCTTTCCTGCAATATAGCTCTTTTATACCTTTTCTCGCAGAGACAGTAGAAAATCTGGTAATGGAGCTGAGCATGTAGCTCAGCAGTACAGCACTTTCCTAGCATAACTGAGAACCAAGTTTGGTCCCCACCACTGTAAAACCAAAACCCAACCCAACCTTGATGATGTATGACCAAAAAGAAAATCCCCAAATCCTGTTACCACTATTTAAGCCACTTAAATACATATATCATCCATAACACAATAAAATTAGAAATAACAAAATCATCTCCCTGAATTCACATATTTGAACACTTTATTATTTATTTAGTCTTTTTCAGACAGGGTTTCACCACACAGTTCAGGCTGGCCTTTAACTCACTTTATAGTGCTATAGTGCAGGCTGGCCTCGAACTTGCAGCAATCTTCCTGTCTCGGCCTCCCAAGTGCTGGGATTATAGGCATGTGCCACCATGCCTGGCCTGAACACTTTGAATGCAGACAGAAAATAGTGACACAGATTTGAACCCAGGCAATCTACTGCCATTGTTTTGTTTCAAACATTAAATACACAGCAGGGCATGGCAGCGCATGCCTGCAATCCCAGTACTTGAAAGGTTGAAGCAGGAGGATTATTGTGAGTTTGAGACCTGCCTGGGCTACAAAGTGAACTCAAGGCCAGCCTGAACTGCATAGTGAGACCCTGTCTCAAAAAGACAAACAAAAAAACAGCACTAAAGTACTTCTAGCAGGTGTCGAAGTACATGCCCATAATCCTAGGACTCAGGAGGCTAAGGCAGACGGATGTTTGAGGCCGGTGTAGGTTACAAAGTGAGTTCAAGGCCAGCCTGAACTATATAGAGAAACCCTATCTCAAAAAGACCAAAAAACCCCAAAACAAAACAAAACAACATCACACCAAACCAAACTAGCTCCAAGCCAGTGTGAGTCAAAATATGGTACTCAGTCCAGAGCATGGGAAACACTTTGAACTTCTTAGAAAGGCGTATCGGATTCGAGTGATTTGCCAACTTTCCAAGTGTTCTTTAAGCAGTGTGAAGTTTGAGAATCAGCTTTGTAAATGGTAGTTCTTAAAAAGCTCTGCACTAGAGTCCTTATGAGATAATGTTCACCATGTTGTTTAAACTACTAAACATGTTTTATATTACAGCCAAAAGCATCCTAACTAGTTACATAAAAATCAACATACAAAACCTACAGCTTTCTAATGACAGCAAATCCTATCAGCTATACTTTCAAAATATAGATTGAGCATCCCTCACCCAAAAATCGGAAATGCTCTAAAGTCCAAAACATTTTGAGTACGAACATGACGGCACTGGTAGAAAATGTACTTACACCTGACCTCATGTTGTTATAGGTAGCTGAGTTAGATTATAGGCAGTCAGACAGGGCCAGGCCCTCGAAGGAGCCAACATGAAAGATGCGTATTTGCTGTGGGCCAGACCTCAAGACAGAGGACTAAACAAATGCACCCACACACGTCCCTAGGGATTGACATCAGGGATTGACATTCTAAATAGGTAGCCATCACCTTGAAGAGTCCTTGACCCAACCCCTTACAGGAAAAGCCCCTATTCACGCCTGCTTGCGATGTGACTCGCTTCCCCATCTGATCCCAATTTAATCAATTTTACCTGAACAATTCTTATTGGCTGACCATAGTTTTGTCCATTTTTCCCCTACCTTGGACCCACCTCACCTCGTGGTTTTGCTCTATAGAAGTCCCTAGAAAAGATAGAGTCTTGGGTAAGTCACTCGGGCCCCGCTTCTGTCCCTCTCTTGGACAGAAGCTTTCTTTCCCTCAATAAATATATTCTGCTCTTAACCTCTGTTGTTCCTAAAATTCATTCTTCCATTTTAGAGAACATGTACTCGAACTCGTCCCAGATATCATTCAGGTTGGGAGTTTTTATTTTCCTGTATCAATGTGATGGGTCACAGAAAAAAAACAAAAGGTAAATAAAATTATGGTCTGATATTACTACATAGAATTATCTTTAGGCTTTGTGTAGGTATATATGAAACAAATTTCAAGTTCAAACTTAGGTCCTAGCCCCAAGACTTATCATTATACACACGTACATTTAAAAAAAAAAAAAAAAAAGGGCTGGAGATGTAGTTCAGAGGTACAGCATTTGCCTAGCATGTACAAGGACCTGGAATCCCAGCTATTCAGGAGGCTGAGGCAAAGTTTGACAGTCTAGGCAGCTTAGCAAAACCCTATCTCCAAATAAAAAAAAAGGGCTGGGGATATAGTGTGGCACTCAGAGTTAGATCCCCAGTACTTCCAAAAGTAGAAGAAGATACTTCCATCTTCATTTCAGTATTTGCTCTCTTCTCTCTGGAATGGTCTTTCCTCAGGTAACCACATGCCCGGCTCCATCATTTCTTAAGTCAGTTCAAACTTTATGTAATTAGTAGAGTCTTCCTAACCCATTCTAGATAAGCCGGGGGTGGTGGCACATGGCTGTAATCCCAGCACTTGGGAGGCTGAGGCAGGAGCATCATTGCAAGTTCGGGACGAGCCTGGGCTACACAGTGAGCTCAAAGCCATCCTGAACTGCATAGCGAGACCCTGTTCAAAAAGACAAAAACAAAAAAAACCAAAAAAACAAAAACCCAACCATGCCCAGCTCCCTACCCTCTTTTGTTGTGCTTTATTTCCATCCACAGCAATTATCAGTACCTTATATATTATATATCTATACTTTTATCTGTTGTCAACTTCCCCTTACTAGATTTTACATCCCTCTAGCAGGATTTGGTCTATTTTGTCTTTTATAACTCTAGTATCTGTTAATAAAAATCATTTGTAGAAACATCAAAAAACCATACAGTATGCAGAAATAAAACTAACAAACTGTAGAATCTTTATTTGTGTCATGGGGGTGTTTGAAGCCAAGACTGTGTGCATGCTGGGCAAGCACTCTATTACCAAGGTACACCATTACCACCTTGTGTAGGATCTGGTTTTTCTTTTGGTACCAGGACTCGAACTCAGGACCTTATGCTTGCCAGGCAGGCACTTCTGCTGCTGAATTATATCTCTGGTGAGGATCTGAAAAAACACTAAAAATATGCTGATGGAATAAGTCACAGTGATGCATGTCTACAGTATACAATAAATGCAGTTAAGTTGTAGTATTGGCAATAAAATAAAAGAAATAGAACACAGTTCAAAAACAAATCTACTGGGGCCAGGGATACAGCTCAGCAGCACAATGCCTGTCTGGCAAGGGCGAGGTTGTCAGTTTGATTCCTGGTACCAACAAAAACAGATCTATTGCTGATTATGGTGGCACATGCCTGTAATCCCAGCACTCAGGAAGCCAAGGCAGGAGAATTGCTCTGAGTTCGAGGCTAGCCAGAGCTACACAATGAATTCAAGGCCAATCTGAACTGCATAGCAAGACCCTGCCTCAAAAAACAAAAACAACAAATCTATGAATGAATTTTAGTGTTTTATGATACAAATGGCATGTCAAAACCATTGAGCAGGTGTGGTAGTGAGCATCTATAATCACAGGACTTGGGAGGCTGAGACAGAAGATCCCTGCAAATTTGAGGCCAGCCTGGACTACAAAGCAAGACCCTATGTCACACAAAAAAAGTGATTTATGGAAGAAATAAAAATGATGAATACAACATGAAGAATGAAACAGAAAGACACAGTAAGTTAGGAAACATCAAATGTTTTGTAAATGTGAGGAAGCTGGGTACACACCTATTATTCCAGCACTCTGGGAGACTGAGGCAAGAAGACTGCAAGTTTGAGCTCAGCCTCAGCACATTAGTGAAACGGAAGAAAGGGAGGGAGGGAGGGATGGAGGGAGTGGGGGAGGAAGGAAGGAAAGGAAGAAAGAAAGGAAGAAAGGAAAGGAAGAAAAGAAGAAAGAAAAAAAAAGGAAAGAAAAGAGAAGGAAAGAAAGAAGGAAAGGGAGGGAAGGAGGGAGGAAGGAAGGAAGGAAGTGGGGCTGGGCATGTGGCTCAGTGTGAAGGCCCTGAGTTCAGTCCCCAGGTACTGCAAATGAAAAAGTGAGGAAAAAAGTTCTCTCACTTACTATTGGCCAGAGCATAAACTGGGAGCAATGAAAAAGTACTTGATAAACTAAAACTAAACTATCTCCTACGATCCAGAAATCCTTCTTGGCATTTGTTAAAATACACTTGAACATGTACACAATAAGGTGAGTACAAGAACATTCTTTCCATTCTTAAAAAAAATTACATAAGAGGAGAACTAACCTACAGGTCCATTAATAGCAAATTAGCTATATAATTTTTTTTAAGCTATATAATTTTTAAACATTTTTATTTGCAAGTTTTAATTGATACATAAATCTTATACATATTTATGGGGTACAACATGATAATTTAATACATACTGTGTAATGATCAAGGCAGCATAATTAGCATTTTCATATCCTCAAGCATTTATCATTTTTTGTGTGGTTTCTTTTTTTGGGGGGGTTCTGGTATCGGCAATTGAACTCACAACCTCGCGCCTGCCAGGCAGGTGCTGTGCCGCGGAGCTAAATCCCCAGCCCCCATTTTTTGTGTGTGTTGGGGAACTTTGAACTTGATTCTTCTTGAAGTTATTTATTTTTGTGGTGCTGGAGATTGAACCTATAGCCTCATGCATGGTAGATGAATGCTCTACCACTGAGCTACTTCCCTGGTCCTTTTCTAGTTCTCTACAAAGTATATAATTATTGTTGTAAAGTATTGGCATCTACTGTGCTGTGGAACAGCAGAACTTACTCCTCTATCTAAATGTATGCTGGTACACTTTATCCAACCTCCCTCTATCCTGTTCTTTCCACTTTCTCCAACCTCCCTCTATCCTGTTCTTTCCACCTTCCTATTTTCTAGTGATTGCCAGTCTCCCGTGAGTAGCTTCCACACGCAGGTGAGAATATGCATTGCTGTGTCTAGCATATGTCATTTGATGTTTTACAGTTCCACCCATATGGTCACAAATGACAAGATTTCTTTTTGTCTTCTGGCTGAATAGTGTCTTTTACATCACATACACCACATTTTTTTCCACCTATAAATCCACCAATGGACACCTTGGTTGATCCTATCTGCTGCCTGTTGTAAATAGTGTGGGGACCGGATCTGGTTCTGAGTCTAACACTTGCCATCTGTGTGATACTGGGCATTTAGTTTTTGGATTCCTCTGTCTTCTCATCTGTAAAACAGCAGCACTCTCTCTTCTGAGAGTGGTTTTAAGGATTAAATTAGATCATGTACATGTGGAACACATTCTGGGAACAGGAACTTCACAGGAAATAATTTGTCAAGTGAGAAGAGACGGTTCACAATGCTGATATGCACAGGCTTGGTTTGAGGAAGGTTGGTCACAGTTTAGTGGATGAACTGCGCTTTAGTGCCGGTTCCTTGCATTCAGGATTAAATCTCAGGATCAGAACACAACTGAGAAACACATGGAAACCACAGGAGCAGAGGTGTCTAGGGCACAAGATAGCCTGACAGTGGTATCAGCACCACGCAGGACAGAGGTCTCCACAGAACAGGTTGCCTTCCCACAGCTGGCAGTCCGTATGGACTTTGGTGTCCTGTAGTCACAATGAGGGCTTGGGATGGGGTGGGGGAGACCTCAATAGATGTCATTTGGCAGCAGAAGTCATTTCCATGAGGAGCTAAGACAGAATAGAGCAGCCACCAGGATACTCAGAAGGACACACTCTTCACTCTGGGAGGCTCGGTCTTGTACAGCAGCTGGTTAGTTGCTGCCAAAACACATTCTTTCTCTCAAGGCATTTTAGACTCTTAGAGAGGTCTCTGTTGAGCACCTCGCCTAATCTTTTATTGTCACAGGTGAGATAACTGAGACTGAGGCTATTTGGGTGATGGTCATGAAGTCCTCCAACTCCAGGCCTGGCACTCTTAAGATAGGGAGAATTACTGTTCATCTTCTTCACACAGTCTGTGGAGGTTTCAGTCCATACTCGGCTGGCTCAAAGGGAGGGTGGCACATGGCAGAGGGCAACTGTTCATGGTGGTCCAAATTAGCTGTATAAACTAGACCATAGTTCAAGTCCTGCCTGGGGAACTTAGCAAGACTCTATTTAAAAAATAAAACAACAACAACAACAAAAACAACCAATAAAAGGACTGGGGATATAATTTAATGATAGACTACCCCTGGATTTGATTCCTAGTACCACCAGAGCAAAACAAAAACAAGACAAATAAACCCCCTTTTTTGGTGCTGGAATTAGATATACTAGGCAATAGTAAAAGAAACACCTCATTGTATTATATTATAGAGAAAGTACGTATCAGAAAGACAGACACATTATGAAGCCAATTATATATCACATACACCTGCATAAAGGTATAAAGCCCTTGAATGGTAACCAGGCCTTGTTATGTTTCCCAGGCTGGCCTCCAACTCTCAAACTACCTGCTCCATCCTCTTGAGTAGCTGGGATTATACCATCTTTATTTCTTAATATGGAGATGGGTGGATGGAGAGAGATAAGGGCTGTGTCAGAGAAAATTTCTTTTATACTTAAAATGTTTTAACATTTGGGGGCTCAGTTTGTTCCCAGTATCAACAAAAAACAAAACAAAACAAAACAAAAAACCCGGGGGCTGAGGACTTAGCTCAGCGGCAAAGCACCTGCCTTGGCAAGCGCAAGGTCGTGAGTTCGGTTCCCGGTACCGGAGAAAAACCAAAAAAAAAAAAACCCACATTTTTGGGTGCTAGAAATTTAACCCAGACTTGCTCAGGATAAGCAAGCACTGTACTACTAACCTATCCAAAACTTATTTTCAAAGCAGGAACAAAACAGTATTTCTAGTAGATGTCTAGTATAATCTTTTCTGTTCATAAGATATGAAAATATAATAGATACATAGTTTATGAAATGATGCATAATAAACAGTTAACAATGGTGATCTCTGGAAATTAAGGTGGAAAGAGGGAGAATTATTTTTTACTTGAAACTCATTTTATGATCAATAAAAAAATTATATTATAACTTCTCTTCCAAGAACAAATACTATAGCAACAGTCTAACCTCCATTTCCAGTCCGAATTTAAATCACAGGTCTTTTCCTATAATTGTCTTATTTTTATAAAAATGGAAGTGGGTAGAAGCTGGATGTGGTAGCACACCCCTGTAATCCCAGAAGCCTCAGTGAGTTCAAGGCCAACCTGACCTACATAAGGTGTAGTTCAAAAAAAAAAAAAGAAAAGAAAAGAAAAGAAAAGAAAAGAAAAAAAGAACTGGGTGGAAGAAAGACCTGTATGTCACTGAAATGTAATTAAAATGGAGGAAAATTAGGCTAGTTTAGTACAAAGTAGTTGATTTTCAAGCTTCTGTTAGGTAAATGTTAACATTTCAGAGACTGCGTATCAGTTAACCAGCCACAGTCCAACTCAGCTGCAGTGAACAAAAACTATAAGGAAGTTTATTGAGCCAGTTCTTTGCTAAATTTTGATTAGATTTCAATCTGATTATTTCCTTTTCTAAAGGGTATCATTAACATGAACCACAATAACTATCTGCAAATACTAAGTGGCTGTCTATGGAGCTTCAAACTGAATGTGTATCCAGCCCTAGTGCCACCAAAGAACATTATAATATAGGGAATGCAGAGCACATATATTCTCTGTCAGGTCCCAGCCTGATGTTGCTTTGAATCCTGTGGTTTTTAATTTTTATATTAATTAATCTCTGAAGCAATAATATTACCGAGGATACTACCAAATCTCCAGGAATCTGACAACAGCCAGGACATGAAAAGCAAACCATAAAACTGGGTACTAGTGAGGTAGTATTTTCAAAAGTAAAAAGATAATGCAATACAATATGTCTGGATTTCATTTTAATACACACTGGTTAGATAGTGGGTTTTTTGGAGACAGGTCTCCCTAGGTAATTCAGGCTGGCCTTGAACTTTCAGTGATCCTCCTGCCTCAGACTCCCAAGTGCTCAGCATGCCAGGCTAGACAGGTTTGACAGTGTTTACAAAAGTCAGACTGATCTTGACCATAACCCAAGATCACAGTTTATGGTAGCACCATTTACCAATGCAAATGTTACAGTATTTGTAAACACTCTAAAAGATGAGATCGCTTCTTCATATTCTTTTTGATATTAAAATGTATTTTAATTCTGCTAAACTTATTTGATATTTCATCTAAAATGTTTCTATATTTATTCATAAAATAAGGCATTTTAAATATTTATTAACTCAGTAACAATATAGTTGCTACCTTTCATCTTTAATAATATACTACCTGAAATTAAGTAAAACATTGTCTAGACCAGTGATGGCAAACCTTTTAGAGCTTTCAAGGATATGAATAGCGTGTGGCACTCGTGCCATCAGTTTGCCATCACTGGTCTAGACTATGTAAGACAAATTGAAGAACAAGACTTATACTCAACGTTTTAGAAATGTTAAGGATTTTTTTGGTTTGTTTTGAAGATATGGGTGTTGCCCAAGATGGTCTCAAACTCCTGGACTTATGTGATCTGTCTGCCTGAGCTTCTGAGTATAGGTGCATACCGCTAGGCTCAGCTAAATACTTAATTTTTTTCTTTTTTAAATTTTTTTTTGGTTTTTGGTTTTTCTCCGGTACCAGGAACCGAACTCACGACCTTGCCCTTGCCAGGCAGGCGCTTTTGCCGCTGAGCTAAATCCCCAGCCCCTAAATATTTAATATTATGCAATTTAATACCTCACTCCTAGAGTTTCATAATAAGAACTGCACTGAAGAAGGTAACCAAGAGACCTGGTAGCACATACCTGCAATCCCAGCCCTCAGGAAGCTGAGGCAGGAGAACTGCCATAAGTTTGAAGCCAGCCTAATCTACACAGCAGGATGCTATCTCACACCAAACCAAACCAAACCAAACCAAACCAAACCAAACCAACCCAACCTAACCCAATACAACCCAACCTAACCCACCCCACCCCACCCCACCAAAATCTGGGAGGCTGAGGTAGGAGGATCACAAGTATAAGCCCAGTCTGGCCAATTTAGTGAGATCCTGTCTCCAAAAAAGACTGATCATGTAGTTCAGTGTGAAGACCTTGTGTTCAGTGCCCAATACCTGACGGGAGGTGGTGGGGGAGAGGGTCAGTAATCAGAGTCAGGAATGGAAGTGGATGTCTGTAATCCTAGCACTCAGGAGGCTGAGACTCTCATGGCCTGGGCTATATGGCTAAACCCTGTTTCCAAAACAAAATGTGCAGTTTTACCCTATAAATAAATGACAAAGCTTGTGTAACTGTGACTTACTGCATAGTATCTAAAATTTATTTCTTGGTGTGGTCTATGCAGAATATTTGTTCATGGTTGTTGAGAGGCATTTCTTAAATTGGCTAGTAAGTATGGCTAATAAGTTTAGGCCTAATTTTCATACTCTGCAGCCCCACATAATTAACTTTGCTCAACTCTAACTGTTAATCAATCCTAACACAACACCTTATTAATGCCTGTTGTGAGTGAGTCAAAAGAATGAGAGGCTGGGAGTGTAGCTTAACTCATACAGCACATGCCTAGCAGACATAAGGTACTGAGTTCCATAGAGCACTAAGGAAAAGGAAGAAACAAAACCATACAAAAAAACAAACAAGCAAGCAACCAAATAAAAAAATAGCTTTAGAGAGTGAGTTAAAAAATCTCATTCTTGCCAGGGTGTGGTGGCGCACGTCGGTAATCCCAGCACTCAGGAGGCTGAGGCAGGAGGATCATTGCAAGTTCAAGACCAGCCTGGGCTACAAAGTGAGCTCAAGGCTAGCCAGAACTGCATAAGGAGACTCTCTCAAAAGACAAAACAAAAACAAAAACAAAAACAAAAACCCACAAAAAAACCTCGTTCTTGCTGGGCATGATGGCGCATGTTTGTAATCCAAGCACTTGGAGGCTAAGGCAGGAGGACTGGACTTATGTGGACTGGACTTCAAAGCTAGCCTGGGCTACAAAATGAGTTCAAGGCCAGCCTGAACTGTAGGGCAAGACCCTGTCTCAAAAAGACAAAACCCAAAACCCAAAAACAACAACAAAAAACCCCCCACAAAAAACAAAAAAAAAACACCCTCATTCTCAGTCATCATACCCTTGGGGCAAGTATAACAGACTTCAAGCTAACTGTATTAAAAGTTGTATCTCTTAAAATTTAGCTATTTAATGCTTGGGAAAATAATAGCCTTTTGGAGCACCTGCTTTTTTATCTATAAATAACCTGTACCTGACAGAAAAGGTTTTAATTAAGTTTAAATGAAATCACAAATGTAAACATGCTTGTTAATACATAAAACATTAATTTGTTGCTTGAGATAGTTCAAAATAGCTGTCCTACTAAAGGAGAATAAGCAGCATATTCCATACATGAGACTCATCATTATATGGCATCACTCACAAATTGCTTTTCTGACTTATTTTTGGCCTTAAAAACAAATGGAAGGCTACATGCATAGTGTATAATGAATTCTTAGAACCATTTTGGACACAAATTACACATTACTAAAAGAGTTATTTTCCTGTTACTTTTTTTTACCCTGTTTCACTTTAGCTTAAATGTCTAGGAAATGTCCAACCTTAAAGAGAAGCAGCCACTCTGATTAGCTCCATCATTAGAAATGCTACCATTTACTCCTCTAAAGATTTATCAGTATAGTGATACATGCCTGTAACCCTAGCACTCTGGGAGGCTGCAGTAGGAGCCTCCCAAATTTCAGTCCAGCTTGGGCAAATTATGGAGTTAGAGAAACCTTGTATCTAATAACAAAGCAACAAAGGCCTGGGGATGTAGCTCAGGACAAAGGCCCTGATTCAATCTCTAATCTAGGGGTAAAAGTATCAAGAAACCGAAGAATTACTAGTAAAAAACATCTCTTCCCCAGGTCCTCCCCTGTATCCATGCAAAGAAATAACCCATACATTCTTGGGCTGGACTAGTAGCTTAGAGGTCGAAGGCTTGCCTAGCATGTGCAAGGCCCTAGGTTTGATCCCTAGTACTGCAAAATAAATATAAATAAAAATAAAAAATAAATTTCTAAAAATTGGGCATGATGGCACAACCTGTAACCCCAGCATTCAAGAGGAAGAGGCAGGTTTTTTGAGAGGAGCCTGAACTAGCAAGACCCTGTCTCCAAAAAAAGAAACAACAAAAAAACAAGCTCTTACACCTGAGAGCGAAGTTCTGTTCCTTCCCTCCCTCCCTCCCTCCTTCCTTCCTTCCTTTTTCTTTTTCCCACTTGTTTGTTTTCATGGCCCTGCTATGAAGTCCAGGCTGGATTTGAATTCACAGGCCTCCAGCCTTAGCCTCCTGAATCCTGGGATTATAGGCATGTACCACAATGCCTGAATGAATTTCTTTTTCTTTCAAAAGCACTAAAACATAATGCATCTCAAATATGCAGTGTGGGGGCTGGGGATTTAGCTCAGTGGCAAAAGCGCCTGCTTGGCTATAGCGCAAGGTCGCGAGTTCGGTTCCCGGTACCGGAGAAAAAAACCAAAAAAAAAAAACAAAAAAAAACAAATCAAATATGCAGTGTGAGCATCACTGAAAGTATTAATACTTCTCGTGAAATGGGTTCCTATAACTTCCACTTACGTTTATCAAATTTGTTATGATAGGGAAACTGACAAGAGAAATCTTACTTTCAAGCTGTAAAGATAAATACAGGTTAAGTGGGTTTTCCCAGAGTTCAATGGGAGTTCACAGTAGCAGCAAGATTAGGCCCACTGAGACACTGATTCCTATAATTAGGTGAAAACTTTCTGTCAAAACCAGACTGATAAACTCCCATGAAATTTCTGTTACTGAGGGCCTATAATACACTTTATATATATATATATTTTTTTATTTTAAAGAATAAAAGAAGGATAACATATTAATAGGGGGGACTTAGCAAATTACAGACAAAATGGTAGGAAATTATCAATGGTTATCATTTTACATATTATATAATACACTTTTTGAGGCACATAACCTAAGTAGAATTATTCTGGGCTGGGTATAAAGCTCAGTTACAGACACCTTGCCTAGCAAGCTTGTGAAGCCTTGGGTTCTATTTATTTAAAATAAACACATCATAATAATAAAGAACTACAATAAAATAAATACAATTATTCTTTCCCAAGGAATGTGTCCATCTCAGTAAAAGTTGCATTTTTTGTTATGTTTTTAAAAATTAGACCTAGGGCTGGGGATTTAGCTCAGTGGCACAGCGCCTGCCTGGCAAACGCAAGGTCTTGAGTTTGATTCCTGGTACCGGAAGAAAAACATAAAAATTAGATCTAGATTTGGAAAGCTCCTTTTGTAAAACACATGTTAGGTATGACTACGAACATCAAATATTAATGAAACCTGTTATCCTGCAGGTATCTACTAATTTTTGATAAAGTAGTAAATTATGCAATGGGATAATATTTTCTGTCATACCATTTTTTTTTTTGGTACCAGGAACCGAACTCAGGACCTTGCGCTTGCCAGACAGGCGCTGAGCTATATCCCCAGCCCTATCCAGCAGTTATGATTTGTGATAATGTTCAAGGAAAATTACTGAATTAAATAATTTATCCAAGGAGAATTCCAAAATACCAGTTTTCTTTTCTCCAAGTGAGTTGTAAAAATCAATTGTGGGGGCTGGGGATTTAGCTCAGCGGCAAAAGCGCCTGCCTGGCAAGCGCAAGGTCGTGAGTTCGGTTCCCGGTACCGGAGGAAACCTCCCCCCAAAAAAAATCAATTGTGTTTTTTTTTAAACAGAAGCATCTTTCCATAAAGAACATGGAAACAATTTTTAAAAAGCTGTGAAGACACTGGAGATATAGCTCAATGGTACAGCGCCTGCCTGGCAAGTGCAGGTCATGAGTTTGATTCCTAGTACCAAAATAAAAAAAAAGAATGAATGTTAGCCAGGTAGGGTGGCTAGCCCCTGTAATCCCAGCACTCAAGAGGCTGAGGCAGAATTGTCACAGAGTTCAAGGTCAGCCTGGACTACACAGTGAAACTTTGCCTCAAAAAACTAAAAAATTTAAGTTAGAGAAGGGCCTTAGAAACACAGTGCTCTTAAAAAAAATACATCTTTTTGGGCCTGTGTTTATTCATATCACAGCGTTAAGAATGACCAGTTTCTGGGGGGTAAAAGCTGACTGATCCAGAGTTTTAAAATGTCAACTTAAAAAATAAATAAAATAAATTGTGAACTTAATTTGGTGCAAGCTTGTCAGGCATTTACCCATATTTGCCTAACAATGAATACAATAATGGCTTTAGGGTAAACTGCCTGAAACATTGTTAAATTATTACTGTTAGAATGGAGTGGTAAGTAATATAGCAGTCATTCTTTATTGAGCCCTACTTGGCAAACAACTTGTTTAATGCTATACAGACACTGTAATCCTGTAATCCTCACAATAATATATGTACAATGTGTAATGCTATACAGACACTGTAATCCTCACAATCCAGTTTAGTTGCTATTACACCCACTTTGGAGAGTGAAAATTTGAGACCCAGAGATTACACATCCTGTCCAAGATAATAAAGATGGTAAGTACGGGACTGGGGCTATATCTCAGCAGCACCTGCCTGGCAAGCACAAGGTCTTGAGTTTGATTCCCAATACAAAAAAAAAAGTCAATTTCAAAATAGTAAGTAGCAAAATCAGGGTTCAAATTCAGACTTCAAACACTCTTCAGTAAGTTCTATATATAAAAATACATTCCATAAATCCTAAGAAATAGAAATGACAGCACACAAATTCCAGAATATCACACAATCATCATATCCATTTCTCTTAGCAAAGATACTTATTTGGTCAACTATATTCGCAGATTTTTCTTCCCCTTTTGTGAGTTCCAATTTTTTTTTTTTAGACAGGATTTTACTACGAGGTCCAGGGCAGCCTTAAACTCTCAGTGATCCTCTTGCCTCTACTTCTACAGAGCTGGAATTACAGCTGTGTACCATTAGGTCTGGCTGTCAGTTCCATTTTTTAAATCAGAGTTCAAAGGAGAAATAAGCAGGAATCTAAAGCAACACATAAGGTAAGATTACAAAGGTTACCTGGCTTTTCTTTACTAGTTTTTTCAGCAAAGAAATTCAAGTACATTGGCAATAAATTGACCATCTCATCTCTTTACAGAGAATCACAGAATTTCCATGGTAGAAGGAACCTTAGAATTAAGACAATAGCAGTCCAGAGAGGTGACTTACCCAAGAGGTCACACAGATACCAGTAACACTTGAATTTCACTAGAATATGTATTAATACTTACATAGAAACATACAAATAAATGTATAGAAGAGTTATTTTTAAGCCAGGTGTCATGCACCTAAAATTCCAGCTACTTGAGAGTTGACACAGGAAAGTTACTTGGACCCAGGAGTTGTAGGCCTGAGTTGTCAACAAGGACAGTCTCCATCTAGAATAAACTTTCATAGTTCAATGACGAATTACTTCCCTTTGTAAAATCCTGAGGACAACATGTAACACTTTCAGTTTCTTCTTACTCAAGTTAAATTTCAAAATTAGAATATTAAGATTTAGAGGTGTTGGCTCCAAACACACACACACACACACACACACACACACACACACACACACACACACGACTTCCTTTTTTTGAAATAGGGGTCTTATATTTCCCAGGCTGGTCTCCAGGGCTCAAGCGATCATCCTGTCTCAGCCTCCCATGAAGCTGAAACTAGAACCATGTGCTGCCACACCTAGCAAAAAGGATGTATTTAAGCACAAATCTTTGGAAATCCTTGAAGCTAACACTTAAATTGTTTGCTGAGAACTGTAAATCCATTTCCCCCTTTCTTTCTCTTTTATCCACCTGCTAATACAGAAGAAAAAAGAAAACAAGGTCAGGTGTGGTAACACAGGCTTATAATCCCAACACTCAGGAGGCTGAGGCAAAAGGGTCACAAGATCCAACTTGGTTTGGGCTACATACTGAGTTCAAGGCTGGCTATACAGTGAGGCATTGTCTCAAAAAAATCAAACAAAACAAAACAAATTATTTTACTGCTTGGAAACAGCAATTCAGAGCAGAGTTGGTGATCATCTTCCTTGGACAGATCAACAAAGGGTCATATATACATATAAGAACATGTGTTCTACATTTAAGAACATGCTCCACCTAGAAATGTTACTGTTTCCTTTTTGCCTTTCCCCCTAGCCTTGCAGTAAAACCCTTTCCAAACACAAACCACCCAGAATACCACCTATCACATCTTATTATAAGTTGTAAAATTGAGAATGTTTTTCCAGTTTCTACTTTGAAATGATTATGAAAGTATATTCACCTTCATCCTCCAGTTGCTCAGAAAATCATATCAACAAACATCACAACACTAAATAGTTGGTACATCTGAACTGTAGGCATCTGATCTGGTGCCAAACTTAACCTCCAAACTATTAAATATAATATCCTCCTGAGCACAAAGGTAATGCCTAAAATCAATTTACTATTCACTTTCAAGCTGTTGTACCTCCTTTTTGTAATTTTTGACTAGAAATTCCTGACATTAAGGACATAAATGAAAATTACCAATACCAGTTTGATATGTGTTCCTTGCCTGTCATGATCTACTTAACTTTAACTTGGCAGCATTTTAAGAGACTGTGCAAAAATGAATTAATTACATTTCCATTTGACTATAACTGTCAGATATAAGGTTTAATAAGGTCAATGGAAAACCATAAACGCAAAGTTTAAAGAAACATTGGACAATAAAGATGTTACTTATCTACAGGGATAACTGATATGCCTACTAGTTATCTGACATCTGCTGAAAATAACTGGCAGTCATTCTGTTAACAAAAAGTCTTTAAAAGCTAATGCAAATTTGTTATGAGTATAACAAACTTGAATATATCTTTATTTTTAAAAGTTATACAATGAATCAAGACTAAGCAAGCACATCAGGGATATAGCTCAGTGGTGCAGAGCCTGCCTGGCAAGTGCTAAGTCCTGGGTTCAATTCCAAACTAAAAAAAAAAAAACCCCCAACAACAACAAAAGACTAGGCAAGCAGAGATCTGCTCCTGTAGCTCACCACCACCATCTATTGATAGTTGTGACTGCATTAAAATCTATCAAATAGACTCAAATGCATTAAGATTTTAAAATCAGATGCGATGCTTTAAATTTTTCTGAGTTAATAGTTGGGTGAGGGTCTAATTTAAAAGTTCACTAAGTCTGGAAGATCAAGTAAGAAAACAGTATAAAGATAACTATGTACAGGCAGCTAAATTTGGTCAGAGTAAGGGCATTCTTTCTTTCCCCTCCCATCCTTGGATTTTCCGGGTGTCATGGAATATTTTATTTTGAACATCTAAAAATACCTTCCAAAACCACAACATGTACTGGTGAGATTACTGAAATTTTCAATTCATTTTCTAGTTTGTCACTAGTTGGGAAACAGTACTCTAAGGGACAGAAATGGAAATCCTTGCCTATCACAAAATTAAGATTAAAAAGCATCACCAACATGAACAGTTTCAACAGACAAATGACCTACAACATAAAGGTACTAGGCTTCTTAAAGCTGGACTGGTGGCACATACCCATAATCTCAGCACCCTAAGAGAACAGGATGGTGGATTGAAAATCCAAGCCAGGTCTTGGCTGGGAAGGCCCTGGATTCAATTCCCAGTATCAGTAACAAAACAAAACAAAATGAAGTAATTAAGACTTTAAGGCTAGGTATGGTGGCACACACATGTAATCCCAGGACTCAGGAGGGTGAGGCAGGAGGACTGCTGTGAGTTGGAGGCCTGGGCTACAAAGTGAGTTTAAGGCTAGCCTAAACTGCGTAGTGAAACCCTGTCTCAAAAAGATGAGGAAAAAAAAAAAATACAAAAATGAATCCTTCTAACAAAAATATTGATTTAATGAATAAAAACTTTCAATACAAAAACAACTTACATCCAGGAATGTAGAACTTAAATATCAAAAATACGTTTTGTAGCTCATCGTGGTGGCCCATGCCTGTAATCTCTGCAGTCAGGAGAATGAAGCAGCAAGACTATGGTGAATTTAAGGCCAGCCTGGGCTACATAGGAGTTCAGGACTAACCTAAACCTAAACTAGATGGTAAGACCTTACCTAAAAAAAAAATACATTTTGTAGGTGGGCATGGTGGTACACATTTGTAAGCCTATCTTCTTGGAAAACTGAGGCAGAAGGACTGAAGGGTCAGCCCAGGCAACTTGTCTAGATACACTCTTAAAATGTGAAAGGGTAGACAGATAGGTAGGTAGATAGGTAGGTAGGTAAGCAGGCAAGATGGGAATGCAGCGCAGTGCTAGAATGCTTCAATTCAGGAATGGTTCAATTCCTGGTATGGTAAAAGACTGGTACAAAGTGGCGAGATTTGTGTGTGTGTGTCTTTTTGAGATAGGGTCTCACTATGCAGTTCAGGCTGGCCTTGAGTTCACTTTCTATCCCAGGCTAGTCTCAAAACAATCCTCCTGCCTCAGCCTCCCAAGTGCTGGGGTTACAGGCGTGCGCCACCATGCCCCGCAATGTGGAGAGATTTAATTGAAAAAAAAAAAAAAACAAAAAAACCCCAAAAAAACCCCACCTAAATCTGATCCAAACGCTAGCCAAGTTATTGAGTTTGAGTGTTAATACTGGTAAATACACTCAAAATGAAGGACAGATTCATTCTTTTGACAGCACATACAAAAAAAATATGTATTAGGTGAGAAATTTAGGAAATTAATCTTCCATATTGTTATAAGCTTTTTGGTGAGTTATGCTAAAAACAAAGCAGTATGACAATGGAGTTTAAAAAAATAATGCAGACTGGAATCTGGGCGCCCCAGCATTTTAGCCATACAACTTGAACACTTCACTTAACCTTTCAGATTCCCCCTTCCTTAACCAAAAAACTTAACTGTGAGAATTAGAAGTAGCTGAGTTAAAATATGTAGCTTGCTGCCTAGCATGCAGGAAGCATTCAATAACCAAATTTGACAGGAAATTATCAAAATTGGCCAAAATTCAAACCACATTGTAAAGGTTGTAAGTATTGGATGAATTTCAATTAAGTAACTGACATGATTCATAAAATATATATATTATGTAAACCAAATGCCACAGTGGGAAGTTTTGCACCTCTGATCTTTAACTCTTTATTCAACAGTTATCTTATTTTGGCTATTCCATAGGATAGGACATATATGGGTAACAGGTTGTCTACCTTGGGGTTTTTTGTTTGTTTTTCTTCTTGTTGTTTTTGAGAAAAGGTCTCACTATGTACTTCAGACTGGCCTTGAACTCACTATGTACCCCAGGCTGGCATCGAATTTATGGCGATCTTCCTGCTTCAGCCTCTCAGAGTGTTGAGATTACAGGCAGTGTGGGCCACCACGCCTAGCATTCTACCTTGGTTTTAACTTCAAATATTTTCCAAAGCTCTGTCCCTGAGGGTGAGATTTAAAGCATGTGGCCTCCAGTTACAATATCTAAAAATATTAAACAAAATATTCCTTACAAAAAGATTAGAGTAAATCAACTTTTAAAAGATCACACTTGTAAATTTTAGTTATCTTCCCCAAGAAAAAAAGTCTTTCACTTTTTGTATTGGTCATAACCATTTGAAATTAGCAAAAAAGAAAGAAAGAAATTAGCTATTATTTGCTATGGAAAGATTTCCTGCACTTACAAAAATTATCATTTGGAGATCAACTACCTGCTTACAATCATAAAATTATCACCTCTTTCATTACAGCTTTAAGGATTTAAAAATCATATTTTAAACAAGAAAAGCAGCCAGGCATGGTGGTACACCCCTATAATCCCAGCACTTGGGAGGCTGAGGCAGGAGGACTGTTGTGAGCTCGGGGCCACCCTGAACTGCATAGTGAGACCCTGTCTCAAAAAAACAAAAAACAACAGGAAAAGCCTACATCTTTAAAAATTTTCGTAAGTTTATTACTGCCTAAGAAACCTATATACTAGTAATTGTCATAAATTAGATCAATAAAAAGGTAAATAGTTTTAGGAATACTCAGATAACTGGGTTTGGTGGTACAAACTCATAATCATTGGCTCTGGGGAGGTGGAGTAAGTCTGAGGACAGCTTGCGCTACACAGCAAGTTTAAGGCCAGCCTGGACTAAATAGTGCAACTCTGTCTCAAAACAAAACAAAACTTCAGATAATGAAACTCATTAACATAAATCACTTCTAGTCTAGCCATTTTAGTTTGTATTGTGGGATGGAACACATCATACTAAAACAACAGCTTTTGGTTCATAAACCATTTTGATCATTAACAGTATACAAAGAAAACCCCTCATTCTTTTTTACTGTCTCAACTCATACTGAGGCGGCTTTTGTTACCAGTTACATAACAATCATGATAAACAGATACGCTTAAGAAAGCAACAAATTTTATTTTAGTATGCCACCACTACAGATAAAGTATAAATTAAAAAACAAGTCAATCCCTGCACCCTGGAGGCCGAGGCAGGTGGACTGCCCTAAGTTGAGATCAGCCTGGGCCACATAGTGAGTTCAAACCCCGGCTGAATTACATAGCAAGACCCTGTCTCAAAAACAAAACAAAACAAAACCCAAAAAATAACCACAAAACAAAATAATTATAAAAATAGGAAATCGCGATGAAATGTTAAAGCACATACTGATACAAAAGTCTGTCCAACATTTATTAACAATCTGAGGTAAACAGCAAAATGATAATGAGCTACTTGCAACAGCAAAAAGCTGTCCCTACTCAGTCTTCAATATTTGGGCCTCTCTTGTGATTCCTCTTCTGCCAAATGTCTATTCAGTAATTTCAGCGACATTCTGGACTTCTACAGTACTGAATATGAGACCACCATAAATTAACCTTACTGAGCTGTCTACACTAAGGCAATAGAACACCAAAGTAAAGTAACACCAAATGACACGTACTATAGTACTTTCCAAGACTGAACTGTACTGTATGAAAATCCTACGGCCACCCATTTCTTGACTGTTTACACTCTTCATCCCCAACTTAACACTACAGCTCCGAATTCAAATTTCCACTAAACACGTCCTATCTTGATCTTCGATGAGTATTTTCCTCGTAAGCATAAGAAGACTAAACTGAAGATCCTTAGGGAAGATTTCCACCCCCTGCTCCCAGCTGGTGAGTTTCCTGAAACTTTTGTCATACCGGTTTACAATTTCATCTTTCAAATGGAGATGAACAAAAACCCCCAGATGTACACTGAGCAGCGAGTGATCCCAGGTCGGCCTGATTCTCTGCCAGAAAAGGCCAGGTAACATTTACTCCTCTGCCTGGGTAAGTTTCTCTTATCCCCTCAATGAATCTTCCGGTTCACGATTATACTACGGTTCACGATTATACTACGATACTCTACCCCACCAGCAGGCAACAACACTTCTCTTCCAGCCCCTTCCCCACATAAGGCTGCTCTCGGCCAGGCGGTCCCTCTCTCCAGGCTAGGACTGTAAACCGCCGGCGCGGGAGGAAAGTTCCTGAGAGACAGACCAGCGGGAGCTTCTCGAGTCTCTCAGACCTGCGTCCCAACCTCGAAGCACGCAGACTTGCGAGGGTTCCTAGGAACAATGAGCTGCAAGAGCAGAGAGTAAACGGGAGAGAGGAGGAAGTACCAGAACAATACCCAAACCCAGCGCGACGCGGACGGCGGCCGTCTGCACCGTCCCCGGCGCACACGCCACCGCCCTGGGGAAATCGAGGTCTCCAACTCGGAAAACGGCCCGGACCCCCGGGTTCCCCGCTGGACACGCGAGATGCTCCGGGGGCGGCGGCGGGCGAGGGCTGCGCGCAGAATGGCGAGCCGGGCGGTCGGGGGAGGGGACGAGGGCGCCCGCGCTAATCCCGCCAGCGGCCGGGGGACGGACGCCCGGGGACGGGTGGGCTACCGAGCCGCGGCCCCCTCAGGCTCACACCTCAAACCTGCTCTTGGTCACTCCGTTCACGTCCCTCCTCATGAGGCCGGCGGGTGCGGCCCGGGCAGGGCGCTGCGGCGTGCGGAGTGCAAAGCGGAGCGGCCCTCGGCAGGCCCGCGAGTTCCGGGACCCGGAGGCGGCGGCCGCGGCGGAGCAGGAACGCCGCTGGGACAGTCGCGCGGGGAGGAGCGACCTCTAGGCTCTGGCAGGGCCTCCTCCGCCACCGCCCGCGGCGCCCGCGGCCGCGATGACCGCTTGTCGCTAGCTGGGCTCTCTCCTCAGCCTCAACTTCAACCCAAAACAAAAACACTCCCCACCTGCCAGCAACGCCGCTCCTGATTGGACACAGCCCCCCCACGCGCGGGAGGCGGGGGAGCGAGCGCCGGCGGGGCCGCCCCTCCCCCACGTGCAGCCCTGACGGCGCCCGCGAGCGGCCGGAGCGTGGCGACGGCTAAGGCCCGCGCCCTCCCGCCCCGAGGCCACCGCCCCCGGGAGAAGGCGCGCAGGAAAGCGCCGAGTCTGTGGCTGTGGGGCGGGGCGAGACTGCGTGCTCGCGGACGCCCGCGAGAACCAGGCAGGAGCGCGGCCGGAGCCTTCTTCCCCGCGGCCCACGCGCGCACGGCCCACGCGGAGCCGCCCCGCCTCGCTCCGGTCCCCGGGCCTGTGCTTCCTCCCCTGCAGCCCCGGCTGGGACTCGCACCCTCCTGGCAACCCAGCCCCTGCCCCTGTCACTCACGGTCGCCTTAAACCCGAAGTGCAGCAGGCGATCCCTGCTCGGAGCCATTTTCCTCCTCTTTCTGGACGTCTTGGGATAGGGGTAGCGCTGCTGCTGATGTCGCCACCGCACCGGTGGATCGCATTAAGGGAGACTGCAGGAAGGTCTGGGGGGCCGCCGGGAGGCGAGCGTCTCGCAGTGCATGGCCCAGAGCGCGGAGGGCGGTCCGAGCGCCCGGCCCTGCTCCGGGGGTGGCAGGCGGGCCACACCTCGGGCGCCGGGTCAGGGGTGCCGCGCCGGAGCCCGGCACCCTCCCTCCGGCGGGGGAGGGGAGCGCGTCGGCGGGAGGGGGTGGGCCGGGCAGCTGGGCCCTCGGCTGCCCCGCCCTCGGTGCCGCCGACGACCAATGGGCGGCAGCGCCAATTCGCTCTCCAATCAACACGCTGATTGATGAGAGCCCGAGCCTGACGCCATTTTGGCGGGAGAAACAAGCGTGTGAGAGCCGCAGGCGGGGGCGTTGGCCAGTGGCAGACTGGGACTTTGTATAACCGATCTTAGCTGGGTGTGGTGGTGAACTCCTGTAATTCCAGCATTCGAGAGGCTGAGGTAGGATCGAGTTTGAGGCCAGCCTGCACTACAAAGTGAAACACTAAAACACAAAAACTTTTTGTTGGTCCTTTTGAGAGATGATTTTTTGTTGTTGTTTTGAGGTTATGATTGTGTGTCTTTTTGAGACAGGGTCTCCCTATGCAGTTCAGGCTGACCTTGAGCTCACTTTGTAGCCCAGGCTGGTCTCAAACTCACAACGATGCACCTACCTCAGCCTCCCGATTGCTGGGATTACAGGCGTGCGCCACCACGCCCAGCAGTTGTTGGGTCTTTTTGAGACGATTTCACTATGCAGTCAGGCTGGCGTTGAATGCGCAGCAATCTTACTGCCTCAGCCTCCCGAGTGCTGGGATTATAAGCATGTGCTACCATGCCCGAAACAAAAGCGTCACCTTTTAACAAATCTGGCCCCCAAGGTAGAGTTTATGAACGATTTTATACGAATTAAGAATCGAGTGGAACTGGCCAAATACAATCTATAAAATATTCCAAACATGAAATATTAGAAATTGGATCATAAATTCCAACAGTCCTGGCAGAAACAGCAGTGCTACTGTGTGCTCCCAAAGCAGTGGAGTTTTCACAGCTCTTTTGATCAGAAATTGGCTTGTTATTAATTCAATTAAGAAATAAACGTTTAGGGGCTGGGGATTTAGCTCAGCGGCACAACGCCTGCCTGGCAAGCTCAAGTTCGTGAGTTCCATTCCTGGTACCGGAAAAAAAACAAACAAAAAAAAGAAACGTTTAAGAGCAACAAGTGCTGCAGACCTATAAGAACTGGCATATTTTAGGTAGCTGGGGCTCGAATCCATTGTGATCCCATTTTAAAATTTTTATTAGTGTTGTATTTGTGATATTTCAAATACATGCATCCTGGGAACTGGTACATATTCATATTGGATTTTGACTTGGTCCCCATCTGTCTTCCTGACCTAACGCTGAAAGCTCTTATCTATTAGGACTTCCAAAGCAAGGAACTAGCTTCAGAAAATGCATTCTCATGCCCACAAACCCAGGTCTAGATAAGATACTCTCCTCTGGTCCCAGATACTGTGTTTTTATTTCGCTTCAACTAGTGGGAAAAACCAGGCTTTTAGCCTAGTGGCATCTCTTTTCTCGCAGCAAGAAGCAATAAGTTAGCAACAACTACAAAAAACAGAAAAGCTGGTACAAAAAGGTTAATCAAATATAATGAAAACGAAACAAAACCCTCTTTCATAGATCTTGTTTATCAATTTTACATTCCAGTGGATGCTTTTAATAGTGGTACTTAGGAAAGATCTTACTTTTCGACCAATTTTTTATTTGAGTGGTTTTTTGAAAAGCTGAACAAATGAAAATCATCCAGAGGTCAAAATTTTATTACACACAGTCATATTACTTTTTATCAAAGAAATTTATTTGCATGTAAATAAACAGTTTTTGTAATGTTTCAGGGAAAAAAATCCCACAGGTTTTATCCACGTTCAAAAAAAATGAAAAATCCCAAAGTATTTACAGAACGCCCATACACACATAAAATCAAATTTCAGACTTTTTTTTTAGAAAAGACCCTCTCCACTGCTCCTGATGTACATTTTGAAACTGCAAGTTTAGAATTCAGATCTTGTAGCTGAGCATGTTTCCCAACCTAGCCTCTGAGATTATTAAGTACTTCCTGCCCCTCAAAAAACCAACACAAGAATAGAAGTAAATGGGCAGGAGACAGGGATGGAAATGAAGGAAGTGAGACTGCCCAGGGATTGTGAGTAATGTTTTCTATACTGACATCTGCTTTAAGTGACTCACTGTGGATACTGTATGACTCATGGGCTCCCTGGAAGGGTTTCTTGTAAAAATTCATGGTATTGCTGTACTAGATTTTCAGACCCAGGCCTGAGGAAGGAAAATCCTTTTGAACAGTCACCAAGCTCAAGCCTGGTTTTGGCAATTACATCCTACTTCAGTTCCCCCACCTGACAATACTTGTTTTAAAACACACTGAATTTGAATCTGAAACCTTCATGTACATCAGAGCAGATTTTGACCAAGAACCCCTAACACGAAGCCAAAAGACAAGAGGAATCAGGTCAAACTAGAAATACGTAAGACACCAGCAGCAGAAGATAGGTAGAAGTTGACCTCACGTCTTTGCCGTCTTTTGAAACAGGAGAATGAGTACAATTAGACAGGAGGGAGGTGTCCCAGGCTTGGTTATTCTGCCTCTTCTCCTCCACCCTGTGAAGAAATGCTGTGCTCCCTGGTTCTCAGGCAGGGTGAAGCAGTTTAGCCCCGGCTCCCTGTTAAGCAAGTTCAGATGCTGGGTCAGAGTGTGGGGTGTGCCCATCGACAATTCAGGGGCTTATCCTTCATCCAGATCCTAACTCGGGATTCTTTGATCTGGGATGAAGACAGAAAGAGAGAAAAAGCTTCCCAGTTTACTCATTTTGGTATTTGTTGGCTCTGCTTGGGGGAGCTGAGCCCGATACTATGTAGTACATCCCCACGCAATTTCCCCACCCAGAACAAACTTTAAAACCATGAACTTTTAAAATTTCTTGCAGAAACCAATGGGATAGGACTCAAAACTAGTTGACAAACTTGTGAGAAATCCAACCTGTTTGTATGTCTGAGAGGCTGCTACTATATCAGCACCACAAGATAAAGCACTCTGGTGTCACCTTGCCCATGTCCTCCTCAGTGTCACCCAAGACATCTGACTCTGATATGGTAACTGATAACTTTTCTTGCTCCACTTTGCAATGTTTCGCTTCCTACTCCTTATTACCTTGAGACACACAAACGGCGGAGTCATTGAGAGCTGATGACCAGAAAAGGGAGAACACTGGAGGACATGACAGACAGGAATGAAGCTGAAGCAGATATTCCAACCCTACACTAACTCCAACCTGCAGAAAGAGCTGAATGTAGAAATCTTCCTCTGTACCTGATGAAGTCACTCCACTTATGACACACACACACATCAATCACCTGGTGGTGTTTTTTGTTTTGTTTCTGTTTTTTGTAATCCAGAAGAGTTGTGCTGGGGACTCTGCCCCGCTCCGCTGATAAGATCCTGAATGGAATCATCAGGAATGGCACAGTGCAGGTGTCAAAATCAAAGTAAGGCCGCAGAATTTTGAGAGGACCCTCCAAATACTGAGAACTTCTGTTGCACTCAAAACAGTCTCCTGGATTTCTATATTTGTGAGAAAGGCTTCTCATTGATGTCTTGCAGAATCCAGACTCAGACCTGTTTCTCCAAAAGGTCCAATTGGGTTGCTACATAGTAGCAAGGGTTTATCTTCATGCTCACCTAGCATTCCAGGCCCCCACGACTTCAAGTGAGCTTGAAATTGTTTTAAGTGAACTATGGCTGCAAATTTTTTTACTATTTTATCCCAGGGAGCATACAGTGGAGTGATGAAAGTCTGAACTCCTCCTCCTTTTTGATGAAGAGAAACAAAGAGCTCAGCTCTTAGGAATGGCATCAGTTCTGCAAACTAAACGCTGGGATGTGAACTTTTGGCACATTGTGGAAATAGGAGAACTGTTAATTCTGTAATGGTTTTTCTTGCCACTGGGTCAGGAAGGCTGTCCCTTATTACATCTTACTGCATCTGAAAACATGTTGACATCCCAAGTAGCCACCCTAGCTTTTTTAAAATGAATACAGCATAAATCAATACCTCCACAGGGAAGTAACTCCTAATATTCCTATGTCTGAAACCTATGAAAAACTTCCTAAAATAAAGTATCAGTTTGGTTTTTCTATCTGACTCCAAAGGTGGGCTCTAACCTGCTTGGGCTTGATGCTACCTATCAGCACAAGCTGCAAGCTCCCTACCACCCAACAAGCCTTGCTCTTCCGCCTCCCATCATTTGGAACTCTAAACCTCATAGATTTAGATTTAGAAAGAAACATATAAAAACAAACATAAGGGTTAAAATATTACAAATAAATAGCTAAAATCTTCCCTCCCCCAGTAGCTCCTAAGAAACAAACACCAAACATTGCTTAAGTATCCAAAATGACCCAAGTCCTTCCTTTGCCCATGCCTCAAATGGATAATTACCCAAACAGAGGCAAGCAACCTTCATGCAAATGCATCAAGGAATGTATTGCTTTTTCATTTGCTGCCCAGCCCTTCAAATGCATGCACTGAGTTTAAAACATGGCCTAAAAGTGGAAAAAGGGAGGAAAAATATATATGAATATTTCCCACAAAACTGGTTTCCCACCCTTCCCTCTCCTTCCCTTTCCCACCCCTCCCCCTCCCATTCTTAAGCAAGTATTTTTTAACATTTTCTTTCTGACAAAGGAGTAAGGAATTCTTGATAGCCAGAATCTAACCCTGTGGTCTCTTCAGTAGAGTCTGGATATATGTTTCTAAATTCACCTAGCTTGTTGTCAAAGCCATGCCTTTTTAGATTCTTAAACATAAATCAGACCTGACTGACTCATGCCTGCTGTTGGTTGACATATAAACTTATCAATAATTTCTTCTCTGGCCACATTTCTTTAGAAAACAAGTTTCCTAATTGCCAATCAAGGCCACATCCATGAGATCATCATCTTCCTCCCCAATCATAAAGTCAGGGCTGAGCCTTGAGGGCCTGTCTGCAGATAAGATTGTGTTACTTGTCATAGACAAGGACTGGTCTGAGGAAATGGGTGATTTGGACCAACTCTCTGGCTTGATACTGTGAGACTTTTTTTTGTCCCTGTCCCTGTCTCTGTCTTTGTCCCTGTCTCTGTCTTTGTCTTTGACTTTCTTCTTTTCTTTTTTGTGCTTCTTATGTTTCTCTGTGCTGTATTCTGGAAGTGGTCGGATGCCATCATCTGAACTGGGACTGTTCTGATAAGACTTCTCTGCTATGGAGGAACCTGACTCACTTTCACTGTCCAGGTTCTGAGGGGTATAGGCTGGTGACTTACTATGGCTGGGAGAGCCACGTTCATGCTTTGGAGTGGAGCCACTGATCAGTGGAGAGCCGTAGTTTTTGGAGGAGGACATCTGTGGCCTGAGCCCTTCCCCACTACTCTCCCCAGGTTTCTGCAAAGTCACTTTGGCTTTAATGCTGGGGGAGCCACCATCATGTTTGCTAATGATAATTTTTGCCACACCTGTGCTCCCCACATTTTTTGCCTCTGAGGTCTTCTTAGAAGAATCCACAGAGCCCCCAGAAGTAGAAACCTTTGATTTGTCTTTATCACTTTTCTCACGCTTGCCCTGGAACTCTCCTCCTGACATGTTATGTTTGGAGGACATGAGATGGCTGGAAGAATTTGTGCTCACTCCCATCTGACCATCCATTGCATCTTCACTCCCAGGACCACTGGTGACAACCCCGTGCTTCAGTTTATCTATGACAGCTGTCAAAGACGGCTTCTTATTTCTGCTGGGAGATTTCCCTTTGGAACTCCCATGCTGGTTTTGAGAAGATGACATGGAAGAGCCACTTGAGGAAAATGAGGAAGAAGCTGCTGTACAAGAATTAGATGATGGGGGAGTTTTCTGGGACAATGAGCCTGAGGATCCTAACCCTGAAGATGACTTCATGCCAGAGCTTGAACTAGTGCCGGACATGTGAGAACCACCAGAACCTGAACTGATAGGGGACTTGGCTTTTGAGGATGGAGGAGTCCCAGGAACAGGCTTCATTGGAGAGGCCAGTTTATCAGCGCCTCCAGGAGGCCTTGAATGAGAAGGAGAGATGTTTGGTTTACTTAAAGGATTCATAAGTGATGATGGCTTGCCTTGAGGTTTCATCTTGGTGCTGCTGGAGCCACTGCTCAGTCCATGCTTGGTAATAGGAGAGGAGCCTGGCTTCCCTCCAGACTGGGATGAATTTTTGGACTGACTTGATCCAGAAGACCCCTGACTAGAATAGACACTGCTTGTTAACTTGGAGCTTGATGAGCCTTCTGATTTACTGCTTTTCATCTTGCCTGAGGTGGAAGCAGATGAGGAAGAGGAGGAGGAAGAATGGCTGTGGTGGCCTTTACTGCCCGAGGAAGACACAGAACCACTGCTGGTATACTGACTATGAGAGGAGGGCTTGCCCACCATCACGGTTCCCTTAGGAATCTGAATGGTGATTTTGGGAATGGGTGGTGTGGCAACACCTGGGGGTGTCTGAGATCTTCCTGAACTGCCTGGAGACTTGGACCCACCTGTACTGGTAGGTGGGGTAAAAGGTCGATTAGAAGAACTGTGAGATGGAGACTTGCCCTCAGTGTCCGCCTTCTTCCGCTTGGGAGGCTTATCCTTGCTCTTCCCATCATTAGAAGGGGTCCGGCTGCGCTTTCCTGGTTTGCTGTCTAATGCCGGGCCTGACAGGCTGCTATTACTGGTACCATTGCCTTCTTTTACCCTCTTGGGAGTCTTTTCTTTCCCTAAGTCTCCGGTAGTTAATAAAGGACTCTGGCTACCACTGTGATGCTCCAGGAGATCTGCAGGTCCCAAAGCCTTACCAGTGACTGATATAATACTGAAATCAACTGTGTCAGCCTGGGTATTGCCTTTAAATTTTGTCTCCCCATTATCACCTCCAAGCATTGGCACCCCCAAAGTATTTAGTGCCTGAGAAGCAAATCCTTTGAAATCATCATTATCCCCACTTTGGCTGCTTTCATCAAAATATTCTTCTCCAAAACCACTTTGGCTCTGGCTGTTCAATAAATCAGGATTGAAATCTACTCCATCAGGGAAGAAATGATTGGAAGGCGAATCACTATTGGGGCTTCCGGCAGCATCTGCAATAAGGTCAGCTGGGTCAGTGTATGGATTTTCATTATTATTAGTTTGAAAGACATCAGAGTCAAAGAGGGCACTCTGAGAATGCCCAGAGCTTGAAGAATCTCGTACAGGGGTACCGATGGGAGGGCAATCATCACTAGTGCTGGGAAGCTTAGAAGCTTCTTCTGCAATATCAGAAAGTATATCAGTTACATCTGGGCCAATGCTGTCTGAACTGGATAGCCGGACCATCCTCTGAATACTGGGTTGGGGATGAGGTACTGGTTGTGGGTAAGTTGTTGGGGGAGTGCTACACTGGCTTGGAGCTGGAGTGATGTGTGGCGTGTCCAGCGTATCAGCTGTCATATTAACATCAAAGATAGGGTTCTGTGAGTCAACATCCATTGAAAATAGCTCCCTCTGAAAGTCATCTTCAGTCTGATGCTTGGGTTTATCAGGTGGTAATCTTGAGGACTTTTTCTTCTTGGTCTTGTTGCTCCCCGAGCACATTTCCATCCGGGGTGAGCCAGAAGAGGAGTTCTGCCTTTCTAAAGGGCTGCTTCCATAAAGGGTTGAGAAATCCTGGGCAGGATTATCTTTAAGAAGGTTCATGAGCATCGGGTGGTTCTTGGTGTTGCCGGCCATCGAAGAGACAGGTGGCGGCGTGTGATGAGGAGGGGTCGGACTCGAGCCAATGGTAGACCCCCCGTTCCCTGTGATTTGCAACAAACTGGTAAGAATTGGGTTCTGAGATACCTTGCTGAAGTCCTCCCCATGGCCCACCGACTCATGCCGATCTTTGATGCTCATGCTCATATTAAACAAGGTGGTAATGGGACCCCCCGGAAAGGTGTTGGTTGGTGTAGTGGTACCACTCATTGGGTTGTTGCCTGTGGTCATGCCATACCCTGGGCTGCTAGCCGGGGGCAGGTTCTTTTTCACCATGTCTTCAACTGTTTCTGCAATGAGGGACAGTGCTGGGGTGTCAGCCTGAATGGTTTCAGCCTTCCTCCGAATAGCTCTCATCGTCACAGGGATGGACATACATCTGTAACATAAAATGGAAAAGTCAAAGTTAACATTATGTTAGGTGCTAGATGAAACCAATTTTTCATGTGGGAAAACAGGCTCTGGTTTTAGCTGAGATTTAGATGAGCCATGGAAGTTTGCAGTAAGCAGTTTTCAGGCCAGGGAAGTAATCTGTAAGGTAAGAGTAGCTGCAGCAAATGCCCAAGTATTGGGCATACCCATTCTAAAAAGAACCTGGCTAGTAGGCAACTGTTCACTTCTTATGAAACATACACCAGAAGCTACCACAACAAGGTCCAAAGAATTAGATTTCATTTTGAAGTAAAAAAGAAAATGGTAACAATGAAATTTACAAAGATGTATCTTTTTTGCTAACTAATGGGATACATATATAATTTTACTAATGAATTACTCCAAAGTCTCTTGACTTTTTAAGTTCTAAACCTTAATAGCTTAGATCTTCCCAATAGTAACCTTTGTGAAAAGTCCTACTGCTATTAACACTAATCTTGTTCATTTTGAGGGAAGGCACTTTTTTTTTGGAGACAGTCTTGCCATGTAGCTCTGGCTAGCTTTGACCTCACGTTGTAGCTATGGCAGGCCTCAACTTTGTGGCAATCCTCCTGCCTCAGCCTCCGGAGTACTGGAATTACAGGCATGCACCACTAAGCCTGGCTCAGGAAAGGCAGTTGTTGATTTCTGTTTTTGAGTCAGGGCCTCACTCTGTAGTTCAGGCTGGCCATGAACTCACTACGTAACCTCGGCTGGCCTGGTACTTGCAGCAATCCTCCTGCCTCTGCCTTCCAAGTGCTAGGATTATAGGTATGCACCATCATGTCATCCCAGGGTATGCACTTTCTATCTTCACAAAAATTTGAATATATATTTGAAAACCTCAAGTGTTTTCTTATTGAGTGAGATAGTAATATTGCTGGCTTTGTGGGCCATAGGTATTCTAAGTACTCTACCATCTTAGCTAGACCTGGCAAGTGTGAGGTCATGAGTTTGATTCCCAGTACAAAAAAAAAAAATCTTGGGCTGGGGATACAGCTCAGCAGCATAAGTGCCTGCCTGGCAAGTGCAAGGTCCTGAGTTTGATTCCCAATACCAAAAAAAAAAAAAAAAAAAAAAAAAACCAACAACAACAACAAACATCTTAGCTTGAATGCTGTGGAAACATAGAAAATAAACAGTATTCCTATAAAATTTAGGTTTATAATAGGCTGCCAGTGACTGCTATAGAAAACTCTCAATATTACCTATTAATGTTTCTGGGAAGTTGACTAGCCTAAGTATCCTGCATTTAACACTGGCATATTTGTTCAAAAGCAGCAAAAGAGACATGTGCAAAAAGTTTGCATCTTATTTCAGCTCTCCCCACCTTCCATTACCCTAATGTCAGGTCTGAAGTTACCTACCTGACTTAATACTTCACAGTGGTTTTTAAAAAACCAAAGTTCAGATAACTTTTGAACCCAAAAGCAGAGAAGAATCAATTTAAAACAATGACTAAGTGCCTTTCTCCTTTCTTTCCAATTCATTCTAATACTGAAAACAATACACTTTGTACACCTCTTAGCGGGACGCTGACGGAAAAGAGTCAGTGCTACCTTTGAACAACTTTGGCAATGAAGTCGTCTGTGCAGATGAGTGCATCTGACACCCCCTTGTAGAGTTTACAGCTCACATGTGTTGAGTCCTGCACATCCATTACCACTGAAAGACAAAATACGGAGGATCTGCTTGAGATAGATTCTAAAATAGATACAAGGAACATCCAGCTCTCCTGAGAGAGGTGTGAGCCACCCACACAACTCACCACACACCAGGGAGTCATTCACAGGGTGCTGAAAAGATACACTGAAACGGGACTCTGAGAGAGGACACACTTCAAACTGGAGAAGCCCAGGAGAATCTAAAAGGCAAAGGAAAACCATAAAGCAATCAACCAAATATAAGACAACAGATAAACAAGTAATAATCCTGAAATACGCAAAATGAAATTATTTCTCCCCCTTTTTAGAAACTAAACTCCATCCTTTTGTCACACAAAAAAACCTGCTAAGCCATCCACAGATGACAGCATCAGTTTATTACAAATTTCTACCCAATAAATAAGTAACTCTACTTCTAATTTTCTAAGAGAAAGACAAATGATACCTAATTTCTTTTGTCTTTCTTCTTTGGTGGTTCTACAGACTAAACTCAGAGGGTTCACACTGAGCTATATCCCAAGCCCTTTTAAAATTTTTTATTTGGAAACAAAGACTCACAAAATTGCTGTGTTGCCCAGACTGCTTGAATTTGTGATCCTCCTCCCTCGGCCTCCCACAGTGCTGTGATTACAGATGTAAACCCTCACACCTCTCTGATTTTTTTGTATTTGTTTTAACATTGGTTTTTAGAATATTAGGGACTGAACCCAGGGCCTTTTGCACGCTAGATAAGCACTCTAGCACTGAACTATACCCTCAATCCCAGTCCTTAAGCTAAATGTATTTTCTTGGGGAAAATCATGCAGTTCTGTAGGATCAGCTCTGTAACAACCCAATGAAAACTCACACCCTAAAGGCCAGGTGTGGTGCCACACACCTGTAATCCCAGCATTCAAGAGGCTGAGGCAGGAGGATCACCTTGAGTTCAAGGTCAGCCTGGGCTACAAAGTGAGCTCAAGGCCATCCTGAACTGCACAGTGAGACCCTGTCTCAAAGAGCCAGAAGAAATGAAGGGATGGATAGATGGATGGATGGATGGATGGATGGATGGACAGATAGACAGACAGATAGATAGATAGATACCCCAAAGCTGACATATAGATAGATAGATACATACATACATAAATACCCCAAAGCCATCTGGAGACTTCTCATAGGAAATCCACAAAATAAAAGAACATATTTGCTTGCATATGCTGTTACTAATCCAACTCCTGAAAATCTCTCTTTTCTAAACTGATTGTTATTCTCATCAAAGACCTACTTACCTTCCCTGTTTATTTTTGCTTACCATTTACACTGATATGTAGCAATTACGGGAATGTTATATAACTGAGGCAATATTAACAGTGACTAGTAAAGCAGCCTGAATTTACATCAAAGCTACTAACAGCCAACTGTGCTTGAAAAATATTAGGTTTCCAGGCCAGAAGTAGTGGCGCATGCCTGTAATCCTAGCACTCGGGAGGCTGAGGCAGGACAAACACTGCAAGTTTGAGTTCACCCCAAGTTACATAGTAAGCTCAAGGCCACCCTGAACTACACAACAATACCCTGACACAAAACAAACAAAAGAAGAACATTAGCTTTCCAGAATCCTGAGAGAAAAAGGGCATAAGTTTCACCTTCTTGAAGGCATATGATTAACTTTCCCACAATGAAAGGAGAGAGAAAATATAGTATTAAGACTAGAGCTAGAAGTCACTGTCCTAACAATCTGGGATTTAGACAGCAAGAAATCACCTTTAAAAAAAAAAAATCATCTCTCATTGTAAGTCTTACCTTTATGTATCTAGTGCAAGGTACAGGCTCTAAAACCCCAATTACATTATTTTTTTTTCTTGGTTTTTTTCCGGTACCAGGAATCGAACTCATGACCTTGCACTTGCCAGGCAGGTGCTGTGCCACTGAGCTACATCCCCAGCCCCTCAATTACATTATTATGTTTAGGAAAAGAATAAGTCCACTGCAGAGAACAGTAGTTCCCAAATACCCACTGGAAAAGGCTGGTTTCATCAAACTAATTTCTGGAGATTATGCAAGATTTCGACTCTTCTCACAGAGGTTCTGTTCTTTCCCTGCAGTACTGGGGATCAAGCTCAGGGTCTCTGCTATAAACTACAGCCCTACTCCTTTTTGTTTTTGAATTTCTAGTTGATTCATGTAGGCTGGGCTTGAACTTGTGATCCTTCTGTCTTAGTCTCCTCAACTGCTGGGATTATAGGTGTGCTTCACCATGGGGCTCCCCATTCCATTTCTAATTTAGTTCTTCTGCATGTAAAAATCAAGGTTCTGCAGTTTTAAAAGGCCACCGAATTAAAAAACTGCTGCATTAGCTCTTCTCTTCCAACAAATATGTTAAAGGTATATTAAAAGAAAGTACCTTCTTTCAAAATAGTTCTTTTGACACAGCTTCCAATTAAGGTGTTATAGGCCACTTGGTGTCTGATCATATTCAGAATAAGAGGAACTCGGCCAGGGTGCTGAAAGGTGATTTTGCTAACAAGTGTTCCCTGGAGACTTCGGCCATCTGGAAGAGGAGCATCCTTGTTAAGGAAATAGCAGTGCTGCTGACCTGGAAGAGCCTAGGCAAAAAGACACAAAATGAGTGCCACCGACTTACTCACTGTGCTCCACCCACAAACTATCCATCCATACACTCTTCTACTTTAAAAAAAAGCCCCAAAATTCATGGGATGTAATAAAACTGCAAAGTGAAGTATCCAAATAGTGATACTGCAAACATGTTATTCACCTGGCCGAAAAGATCTCTGTAGTAAATGCTCTATGCTGGTGGGTTCCTAACTTCGCTAACACAAAAATTACTATAGAAATTTGTATTAAAGAGGCTCCTCAGGTGTGGTGGCATATGCTCATAATCTTAGTTGCTAAAGAGGCTGAGGCAGATCTCAAGCTCAGGGCCAGCCTGGAAAAAACAGTGGTACTCTGTTTCAAATTAAATTTACAAAGGGCTGGGCACCCATGAAGCCCTGGTTCAATCTCAGTATGGTGGTGGTGGTAGGGAAGGCTCCTAAGCCATATATACAAAATGCATCGGCTTTTCTTGGTTTTTTTCTGGTACCGGGAATCAAACTCACAACCTCATGCTTGCCAGGCAGGCACTGTGCTGCTGAGCTAAATCCCCAGCCCCACAAAATGCATCCTTAATAAAGTATCCTATATATTACAATGCAGCCAGAACTTATAAACTATTATGTTAGTCTAGACTATCATCAAACATTCAAATAAAGTCAAGACTAAGTAAGATTTTAGGGTCTTTCACAATTGATTCATCCCAGCAACTTGTTCTCTGAATGTGCATCTTATTCTCTGAATGTACCACGAGAACTTTTCCAATTATAAAAATCATGGTACTTATAGTAAAATTTTAAAAAGTGAAAAAAGCAAAAAGAAACAATAAGAATTCATTTCTTTAAAAAAGGAATTTGTGTGCGTGTGAAACTGGGGATTCAGCCCAGGGCCTTCCATATGCTAGGCAAGTATTCTACCCCGAGGTATATCCCATCCCAAGAACTGATAACATTACTTATAACTTTTTTTTTTTTTTTATCTTTTTGAGACTGGGTCTTGCTATGCAGTTCAGGTTGGCCTTGAGCTCACTTTGTAGCCCAGGCTGGCTGGCCTCGAACTCGCAAGGATCCTCCTGCCTCAGCCTCCTGAGTACTGGGATTACAGGCGTGCGCCACCACGCCCAGCAACTTATAACCTTGTAAACATTCAGAACATCATTATAACTTTTAGCTCTTTGAGAAATTCACCAAAAGAAAAAGAAAAATTTCAATTCTCCTGACTCAGAAGCTCACTTTTGCTTCAGTACATTTCAGAGTTTTCTAACTTCTTGCTTGACTGAGAGAATACGACATGATCACACAGTCCCAAAGAAACTTATCTGACCTATGTAATGCTAAAAAGGAAGATTTTGATCTTAGGTCCAAATAAAACCTACAACATCCTAGCTCCACAAGGCCTCACTTACAGCATAAAATCGCATGTTGTGATTCAAAGGTATGGGATCAGGATCCTTTGACAGCTCAAACTGAGTGATCAATTCATAGAGGGGGACATAAGTTGGCTGACTTTCAAACAATGGAATTCCTAGAAAGAGAAGGATTAATATAATTATTCCATTAAATTCAACACATTGGAAAATTGATTTTCCCACAATTTTTTCATTTATTCATCCATTTATTAAAAATGCAATTACTAAACATTTACTAATATAAAACACCATAACATTTATACCTGTGAATACTTTTTTGGTGCCCACAAGATTATAATCTCACTGGGATAATTTGAAATTTTTTGTTTATTTATGTTCACTGGTGCTCAAAACTTTTAAGTTTTTTTTTTGTTTTTGTTTTGTTTTGTGTGGTGCTCAAAACTTAAATGTATTAGGGTTTGGTAAACACTTTTAAAAAGCAAGTAACAAAATTTACCTGTGCAGTTCTGTAGTTTCTGAACAAATGCTCTAGATACTGGAATTGGCTGAGGAAATTTCAAGAAGAAACAGGCAGGAAGATCAACACTGTTGGCAGTGGTAATTGCAGAGAAGGAAGGGGTCCTTCAAAAGAACCAAAAAAAATAGTTGTATGTTGACCAGACTAAAAACAAAGTGGACGTGTATATATTACACAGACGCATGCACGTAGTACATCAAAGTTCACTCTTACAAAAAAAAAAGTTCACTCTTACAATTTCCTTACAATTCCCAAACATTCTATTTTGTTAATGCTCAAGTATTTATTTCAGTATTTATTTTGGGACTGGAGGTGCACACGCTTAGCATGCAGAAGGCCCTAGGTTTAAACTCTAACCCCAAAACAAAGAACAACAAAAAGCACATTTATTTAGAGTAGAGACTGTGTTCTATGAGCAGACGTCAGAAAAGGAACAGTCAAGTCTATTCTCAATAAGGACAAACGAATGGACAAATGAAAAAGCCAACAACCTCCAGAAATTTAAAAAGACAAAGAGCCAAGTGAAGTATTTGTTTCACATTGGCCTTGAAGCAAAAAGAATTGACTTTCCAATTCTAAAATTATGTTTAACTTACCATTTGTTGTCAGCTGGATGTGACCCCATAATTAATGGTGCAATTGGGAGTTTATACATAGCAGATGTTCCTTCAATTGTCACTGATGCATTCATGCCCAAAGATCGAGGAACTGAGAATAGGAAAGAAAAAGGGTCTTCAAAGTAAACCAAATTATGGTAATCACCAAGTTAAAAAAACAAAACTTCTGTGTGATGGTTTATATCTGGGTGTCCCCCCCAAAGTCTCCTAGGTGGAGCTTTTGAGAGGTGACTGGATCATGGTGGTGTGACACTCATTAGTGGATTAGTCACCTGATGATTTATAGTTAACCATAAGGTTATGAGGTGAAGTCTGGTTGGAGGAGGCAGGTCTCTGGGGCATGACCTGGAAGGGTGTCTCTCCCTCAGTCCTCCCTTGACCCCTCTCTACTCTCTACATTCTATCTTGCCAAGAACAAGCCCCCTCTGCCTGACAGCAGTCAAATATGGACTGAAACCTCTATACACTATGGGCTGAAATAAACATTTCTTCTTCAGAGTTGTGGGTATCAGGTATTTTGTCTCAGAGAGACAAAGACATTCTACATTATTCATCAGCCATAATTTATTAGACATTTTAATATGAATCTAACTTAGAAATGTTCAAGGTGGGCGTGATGGCGCACACCTGTAATCCCAGCACTCAGGAGGCTGAGGCAGGAGGATCGCTGCACATTCAGGGCCAGCCTAGACGACAAAGTGAGTTCAAGGCCAGCCTGAAATGAGAAGTGAAGCCTTATCTCAAAAAGACCAAAAAAAAAAAAGAAAAATGTTCAAAAGTACCTGTCTAACCAATATTTCTTTTTGGCTATAAATAGAACAAAACATTGCAGTCCAAGGAAGAAAATTTTTGAAGGGTTCATTACAACACTTATTTCTGCTATACAATTTCTTTTTTTTTTTTTTCCGTACCGGGATTCAAACTCACAACCTTGTGCTTGCCAGGCAGGTGCTGTGCCGCTGAACTAAATTCCCAGCCCTGTCTGCTATACAATTTCAGAAGGCATTTAAATAGCATTATAAGCCATCACACGTCAGTGACAGGAGTCACTGGTGAGGAGGTAATATGCTATTTTTGACAACCTTTAGGCTGTAACTACTTGTTAGATCCTTCTTGCGTTATCTTTGTCTTCCTGAGAAACCACTATGAAGATACTACCATGTATTACAACAGCCATTGATATTTTCCTACTAATCTATCCATAACTCTGCAATGTTTGTATTGTTCCTATCCTATTTCGTAAATGGATGCATGTCTATTATTATGTGTTTCCTACAACAACCATTGAGAATAGTTAATGATTATTCAATTGGTCACTCATGTCTAGCTCTATTTATTTTCTGTAGAAGCCACTTTGAAGATACCAAAGTATAGTACAACTATTGATAATCTCCTACCTCTTTTGTCTGTAACTCACTATTATTTGTCTATTTGTTTTCCTGAGAAACTATCTTGTAGATAACAATATGTAAAACAATAACCATTGATAATTTCCTACCACTTTGTCCGTAATTTGGTAAGCCCCCCCATTATTATGTTATCCTTCTTTTATTCTTTAAAATAAAAAAAAAATAGCATTATAATTATAAATAGTAGTCAGATGTGGTGGCATATACCTGTAAACCCAGCACTCAGGGAGGCCGAGGCAGGAGGACTACATGTTTAAGCCCACCTTGGGCAACTGAGCAACTTAGTAACACTGCTGTCTCAAAAAACTGCCAAGGGTCTGGGGATATAGCTCAGCAGCACAAGCACCTGCCTGGCAAGCACAAGGTCCTAGGGATGTAGCTCAGTGCAAAGTTCTGGGTTTAATCCTCAGTAACCCCAAAGGGAGATTGATAAAATAAATAATTGATGTTACGAGAGTATCCAATCAGGTATTAAGCTGTTTCTCCCTATTTTGTGGTATGTTAAGTTCAAGTAGAAAATAACATCCTTTACATAGTTCTTAAACTTTCTTTTTTGTTTTGTTTTGTTTTGTTTTTCTCTGGTACCAGGAACCAAACGCACGACCTTGCGCTTGCCAGGCAGGGGCTTTGCCGCTGAGCTAAATCCCCAGCCCCCATAGTTCTTTAATAATGGATTAATTTCTTTCCTTTAAAGTAGTAAGTGGCCAGGGATATAGATCAGTGGTACAAGTGCCTGCCTGGCAAGCACAAGGTCCCAAGTTCGATTCCTGGTACCAAAATAAAATAAAATAAAGTAATATATAAAACTAATTATTTCCCATCAAAGAGTTTATAGTTACTCACTTATAAGGGCCTATTATATGTGTATATACATATATATATATACACACACACACATATATATACTGGGTGTGGTGGTGCATGTCTGTAATCCCAGCACATGGGAGGAACTCACTATGTACCCCAGGCTAACCTGAAACACACTGTGATCCTCGTGCCTCAACCTCTTGAGTGTTGGGATTAAGACGCGTATGCCATCATGTACAAATATTTTTAAAACATTGCACAAAACCTTCAGTTGTTTCACAGTTTAATTTTTACCATTATTCTCATGCAGAATGATAGGAGATGCAGTCTTATCATCCAGAAGGTCAGAAGGAGATGCATAGTACTTCAAGTTCATTAAATGACCTATGAAAGACAAGATTCATTATTCTATCTTTATTAATAAATTACAAGAAAAATACTTTCACATTTTTATAAATCTGTATAGAAAAAAAAGTTTCATAGCTATAAGCAGCATGTTCCAAAGCAGCTTGTGAAATGTGACAAAGAAGATTAAGTGTTAATTCTGAGAGTGACAATTTACTTCACAAGATTTGGAAAAAAAAAAAATACAAGGAAAGCAGATGCTGACACCTTAGAAATCAGTACAAAATACATTAACTCACTGGTTTCTCCCTTTGTTTGTATCTTATTATTTTATTTTTTATTTTTGTAGGTTACAGCATGTTATTTTATCTTAGTATATGTTTATAGTACATAATGTTTACATTCCTTGTGTGAGGTTGGTAGACAACACATCTTAATTCCTTCATATTTTCCTAAGCCTAAAATGAACTTAAAAGTAATGACGCTTCAACACAAATTAGGCATTCTTCTAAATATTCAAAACAGGGCAACATACCTCCACTCCTGGGAGTGAGATACCCAACACTTCCATGAAGAATCTTATCTAAAGGACCAGCATTAGTTGCTTTCCTGCAAGATAAATGATCCATGTTTGCTTGCATTTGGGTCCATATAGTCTTGGTGCACACTATGATACTGAGACCAAAGGTTAACGTCTTATAGTACTATCATTACAACTGTCTGTAATTGGAAATATATCAAGTATATTTCACCTTCAAAGTCAAGAAGATTATTTCCAAGTACATACTAGTATGTAATATGGCGAAGGAAAATTACAATTAGACCACTATTTGTAAGTTGTGAGTTCAATCTTGACAAGTTTTCTGATAAAATTTGCATCTAAAAACAACTTTATGAAAAAAAAAAAAAAAAACAAAAAAAAAACCAACAACTTTATGATTAAGATACTCAGAAAATGAAATGCAATCATCAATTTGGGAATACAAAGGAACTAATCAAGATGTATAATATGGGTATAATATAGATGTAAATATCAAATTGTAAACTGGGAAATGTTACTATCTGTATAATATAAACATCTATAATTTAATGCATATCTATAAAAGAAGCAATATATATTTAACAACTACTCCTCATTTAACAACTGAGTTTTTTTTCCTGTCTTTTGGAGACAGGGTTTCACTATGCAGTTCAGGCTGGCCTTCAACTCACTTTGTAGCCCAATCTGCCCTCAAAATCACAGCAATCTTCCCGCCTCAGCCTGCCAAGTGCTGGGATTATAGGCATGCGCCATCACAACCAGCCTAACGACTGAGTATTGTTCCTGCTACTAGGTCGTAAATGAATTAATCACTAAAATGAGGAATTTTGTATAGTATGTATAATATTCAGAACAAAGAAATGGCCAAAGGAAACTCTAACTTAATGAGCTTGATTTTATTTGCATAACTCTTACCTACAGTACTGCAATGTATAACATAAAACTACAGGACTGCCAGAAAGGTGGCGCATGCCTGTAATCCCAGCACTTGGGAGGATGAGGCAGGAGGATCGCCAGGAGGCCAGCCTGGACTACAAAGAGAGAGCAAGGCCAGCCTGAGCTGCACAGTGAAGCCACCTCAAACACACACACAGACATACACAAAAACTACAGGACTGTATTGTACAGTACAATCAGCACAAATTACAACACTATACTGTATCTTTTATTATTATTATTATTATTTTCATCTTTTTGAGACAGGGTCTCGCTATGCAGTTCAGGCTAGCCTTGAGCTCACTTTGTAGCCCAGGCTACTCTCGAACTTGCAAAGATCCTCCCGCCTCAGCCTCCCGAGTGCTGGGATTACAGGTGTGCGCCACCACGCCTGGCACAACACTGTACTGTAGAAGAAGCCACAATAAGGCTGCAGTTGCTCACATGCCTGCGTCGTAAGTCTGAATCAAGCTGTACGTCAGAACAGTCATTAAAAAGGTAGGTTAAAAAAAAAAGGTAGGTTGCTAGGCAAGGTGGCGCACGCCTCTAATCCCAGCAACTCTGGAGGCTGAGGGAAGATTGTTGCGAGTTTGAGACCAGTCTGGGATATAAAGTGAGCTCAAGGCCAGCCTGAACTGCATAGTGAGACCCTGTCTCAAAAAGACAAAAAAAAAAGGTTGTTGAAAGAGGAATCATTGTATATATCTATGCTACACATACACACATAATGCAGACATGCACATATTATATTATGTACAACTTATCTGTATTATGTGTATGGGTAACACAGATGTGTAAATTAGGAACTAATAATCCCCCTGGGTGAAAACTATAGGAGTTATATAACAATGACTTTAAGGCAAGGTATGGTGGCACAGGCCTGTGATCTCACCTACTTAGGAAACTGAGGCAACAGGATCATGAATTTATAGCCAGTTTAGGGATTTAGTGAAACCCTATCTCAAAATTAAACAATAAGGATTTGCCAGGTGTGGTGGCGCAGGCCTGTTATCCCAGCACTGGGGAGGATGAGGCAGGAGGATCTTTGTGAGTTTGAGACCAGCCTGGGCCACAAAGTCAGCTCAAGGCCAGCCTGAACTGCACACCAACCCGGTCTCAAAAAGACAAAAAACAACGAAAAAGCAAACAATAAGGATTTGAGCTATAGCTAAACACTACAATACTTGTTTAGCATATGCAAGGCCTTAGGTTCAATCTTCAGTATAGCCACAAAAGAGAAACTGACTCTTAGCCAGCCTTACCAGTACATAATTGCCATTTTTGATAGATCTTGTTCTAGGGATTGGAGAGCCAAGTACATTTTAGTCTTCAGTTTGCTGGAGAGAACATAAGGAGAAAATGAGTTAAACAGCTGAAAAATATACATACATATATAAACAGTAATACAGAAAGAAACCCTAAAGGGTGAGTCCATGTTGGAGGCACTGAAAATATTTTTTAAAAAAATGTTAGGCAGCTGGGTGTGGTAGCATACACCTATAAACCCAGTGCTCAGGAGGTAGAGGCAGGAGGATCCCTGGGAGTTTGAGGCCAGGCTGGGCTACAAAGTGACTTCAAGGCCAGCCCAAACTACTACTAAGAACAAACTTGCTGAGTGTGTCGCTGCATACATGTAGTTTCAGAGCTTGGAGGGGGTGCTTTGGCAGGAAGATTGCTAGTTCCAGGTCAGCCTAGATTACACAGTGAGTTCAAGGCCAGCTTGAGTTATATAGTGAGACTCTGTGTCAAGAAATAAAAAAAACACAGAAGAACCAACTTTAGCACTGGGAATGTGGCTCAGTGGTATAGTGCTTGCCTAAGATGGGTGAAGGTCTAGATTGAATCCCCAGCACCACCAAGAAGGGGAAAAAAAAGCTTTAAAAATTTCTTTGGTGGGGGCTAGGAATGTAGGTCAGCAGCACAAGCACCTTCCTGGCAAGCATAAGGTTGTGAGTTGGATTCACGTTACCAAAAAAAAAAAAAAAATTATTTTTAAATAAACTGATTTATCACTTTCAAAGCTCATTTTTAACACTAGCTAAATTTAGTTTTTATCTCTGCTTAGAAAAGCAAAGCAGTTTAACCGAATCCTAGGGAAGTTACACATAAAAATTACAAGCCAGTTCTGTAATAACTAATTCACTTCATGTTAAAACTCAGTATTTTGAGTCCGGTGTGGTGGCTCATGTCTGTAATCCCAGCACCTGGAGGCTAACGTAGGAGGACTATTGAAAGTTTGAGATAAGCCGGGCGTGGTGTTGCACGCCTGTAATCCCAGCAATCAGGAGGCTGAGGCAGGAGGATTGTTGGGAGTTCGAGACCAGTCTGGACTACAAAGTGAGCTCAAGGCCAGCCTGAACTGCACAGTGAGACCCTGTCTCAAAAAGACAAAACAAAACAAAAAATAACCTTAGCATTTTGAAAATTTTAGGGATTACACTTTCTTCTCACACTGTAATCCAATACTGTCAATCTAAAACATAAAGACAGAAGACTGAGCTACAATTTTAGTATGAGTGGAAATCAGGACTGACATAAGCACAAAATGACATAGATTTATACTGATCTTTTCAAAGTAGCAAAAAATATATAAATAAATATGTAAAAAAAATACTTACTTGTCTCCAGGAAGATTATAGAGATTAACAAGGCCCTTAAGGTGCTTAGAAAATTCATCAAAATTTTTTTCTCTACAGCAGTTTCAGGAAGAGGAGAAAGAGAAGAAAATATAACATACAATTACTTCCCAATTTTACAAAAATTTGCTAGAAATTACAGATATAAAAAACTGATTTTGATAATTTTTTACCCTAAAATCTCAGACTCAATCAAGACTAGAAAAAGAAAAGAATCTCTTTTATGTTTCTGCTCATTTTTCTAGAGGTGGTAATAAACACTATAAAAGTCAAAAGGAAGCAATAAGTCAAAAGACCTGAAAAATCATATATGAGGTACCTCCTCAATAATGAAATAGTTTAAGTAAATCACTTTCCTTTAATTTCTTTTTCACTTTCCTTTCCTATTAATATGTAACTCAGATTTGAAGTCAATAGAAAATAAAAATTTTAAGAATGATGGCACACTCCTGCAACCCCAGCATTTGTGATACTGAAGCAAAAGGATTGAAAGTTTGAGGACAACTAGACCACATACTGAGGTGTCTCAAGAAACTAACTAAATAAAAATAAGCCAGATGTGGTGACACATACCTGTAATCCCAGCATGCAACAAGCCGAGGCAGGAGAACTGCTGCAAGTTCAAGACCAGCCTAGGCTACAAAGTGAACTCAAGGCCAGCCTGAACTGCATAGGGATTTCCTGTCTCAAAAAGACAAAACAAAAAGCCAGGCATGGTAGCTCACACCTGTAATCCCAGCACTATGGCAGGCTGAGGTGGGACTGATACGAGTTTGAGCCCAGCCTGGGCTACAAAGTGAGTTCAAGACCAGTCTGAACTGCATAG